>NC_092073.1:2716000-3395000 GCF_039877785.1 Chaetodon trifascialis
TGCATTGCAGATCTCTGCTCTGATTCATTTGACCTACCATACTTGCCATAGTTAGAAATGTACAATTTTGCAATGCTGTAGACTATTACCAAGAAGTAGAATATGTTTTTGAATAAAAAGGGGGTACCTGAACTAGCTGTTAAATAGTTCAAAACCTCTTCTCCTGCATGTAGCTGTATTTAATATAGTTACCTTGACTTTCATACGCAAACGCTTGCTCCAAAGCACTGTCTGTGTGTCTCTGTCTGAACAGCACTCCCTCAATAATACTGCAGGACATCATTTGAACTTGGCAAGACAGAAAGATTGATGCCTGAAAGAGCACTGAGAAGATGAGCAGCTCAGCCTCATCTCCCCAGGTTGAGTTTTTCATGTCACACTATCCATTTAGCTGACAAGCTCCTGATATAGTGAGCATGCCAACAGCTGCTAATGTCTGACATTAAATGGGAAGTATAGATTAGAGCATACACCCAGCTATGAAATGCTTGCAAAGGCTGTTAAGACAAATCAAGCTGACCTAAGTGGTTTCAGGTCAAATAGGCCCAAATGAGAAACAAAATACACTATACGTTTATGTGCTCTGTGTGTGATTGTGCGTGTATGTGTGTCTGGTTAGGGTTAGGTTTGGGTAAGGGTTAAGGTAAGGCAAGTTCTGGTTTTGGTTATGGATAGGGTAAGGCTCCAGGAAATTAATGTAAGTCTATGTAATGTCCCCTTAAGTTATGTATACACGACTGTCTGCATGTATGCGTGTGTGTGTGTGTTTAAAAGGTCAACTAGCTGGTTTCCTGTGCATCTAAGTATAAAATTGATAGTATATGACAGCTCATACAAGCCAAAACGACTCACAGGGAGAAATCCCCTTGACCTGGTGAAGGGCAGGCATATCCGCACACATGTACCACAGTACAACCAGTCCAACCTAATAACAGTTGTCAAAGTAACATGAATCATGACTGCAGAACAGACACATGATATGTTGAGGGGCAGTGGCTCCTTTCAAAACTGGGTACAGGCCATAGATACACACTGACAACATAACCAAACACAAATGTAACCTCCATCAGCACACTCTGCTTCAATAAATGGATTGATGAAAACCAATCAAAAATAAAAGAATACAAAACCAGTAGTGTGCAATATATCCATACATGTAAAGCAACCGCTGCTTGTCAACTCACATTATGTGGACACACACTAAAAAAACAGAAACATTTCCAGCAACAAAGTGCAGAATTCTTCTTCAACTCATCTGCTAGAAAAAATGATTGTTGATACTGTCAACGACATCATCACTTGCTGAACTAAAGCTAGTAAAACGTGTTGCAGAAGCAACAATAATACTAGTAGTTGTAATTACTGCTGACATCAATTTAAGCCAAGTCAAAATTTATTACAGCCCAGTATCACAAAGCATATCTCAAAAGCCTGTGAAAAATCAGCAATAAGCAAGATTAGAAAAACACACAAAAATCTAAGCAATCTACATTAGCAGTGTGTATAACACTCTACATCAACATAACCATGTGCACATAAACTGTGTATAAGTTGGATAGCTGTCGTTTAGTACTCAAGGTTGATGCAAAAAGATGTGTTTTGAGATCTGCCTGATAAGTATGATCTAAACAAGGAGAGAGTAGTGTTAGTGAGACTAATGTAAATTTCTTGGCAATGTAATAACACATGCTGATCAAATGTATCGAAAGCTGTGTTGGGGTTGAGGAGCACCAATTGCGAACCTGAGCCAGAGTCTGAGGTAAGCAGTAAATCACTTGTCACTTTTGTGAAAGTGAATTTGGTGCTGAACCTGGATCAGTGAGGTTTATACAGGTTGTTGGATGACAGGTGATCAACGAGTTGCTGAGCCACTGCTTTCTCATGGAGTTTTGAAACTTTCTTCACTGCAGATTCATGGAAAGTTATGATAGTTTCCTCATTTCCTGTTTTATTCAATCGGTATTTATAACATTGGATCAGGGTGGTGTGTGGAGATTGTTTGTGTTGGGGGCCGGAGTTGGAAATAAAGTCTGATTGATTGATTGATTGATTGATTGATTGATTGATTGATTGATTGATTGATTGATTGATTGATTGATTATCTTGAGTGGTCGAGTTTATGAGAGGGTGGGAAATGCAAGAGAGGATAATATTATTTTTCTGATTTCATCAGTTTTAGGAGTGAAGAATTATGAAATCAGTTGCAGCAAGGGAGGAGTTACATATACTGGTCAGTTTATACATGAGTTTAGTGACAGTGATAAAAAGAAATGTGTGAGAGTTATTTTTATTGTTTTGCATCAGGCTGGAGAAATGAGGCGTTAAAGTAGCACAAAGAACATGTTTATATTCCAGCAGTCTATTTAATGGTACAACTTGGTACAATGGTACAAGTTTCTTGTTTGGTTGTTCTCACTTTCTGTTCATGTGGGTGTCCCAGTTTTACCAGGGGAATACTTTTGGTCCAGTTTTTCTAGTGGACAGGGGGCGACTGAATTGAATTTGTCCGGCAGTATAAGACTGAAGTTGTCAGTGAACTTGTTAAGACAGCAGGGCTAATCGATGGTGGTTATAGCAGACACAAATTTCTCAGCAAGTCTATGAATGGCAGTAGGGTCAATCTGATGGGTTTCAGATTGGCTAGTTACAATGCCAAGACAGTGTAACCTTAAAAGTAAAGAAGTAGTGATTTGAAAGTACAAGCAGATGTGCTAAGATGGCTAGTTCTGAGAAAGAGGGACCATGTTTATTTGGGCAGTATTTTTAAAATATGATGTTCATCAAACGTGTCGGTTTGATTAATTATTCTCTTCTGTCCACTCTTAGGAATGCTGTCCTGATGTCAGGTAACACCAGGTAACCAGGGCAACAACAGCATGCATCGTCTTCTTTTAACAAGTCTATAGCCAAGTGTCGCCTAGAGCTATGCATTTTTAATTATGTTACTCTCAACAAACATGTAGCTGTGATGAGCAACATGATGTCATAGAGTTTGTTCAGGTTACCTTTTATAGTGGTGTCCCCACAGGCAAACTGTAACTGAACAGAATTTTAAGAATAGCTTCATAACCAAATAATGAAAAACAACATGCAAAAAACTAGAACACATTTTTGATTTTACTTTTATTTTATTTATGGTACTATGGTAGCATTTACCTGCAGATGGTTATTGTGTGTTATATGTTGTTGTGGTGCAGATTCTTACAGTGCAGTATGTAAGTATCGAAAACATGATTGATTTCACTTCACTTCTTAACCAAGTTCAGAATCATGAATTTACAATGCACAGGACAGGTTGCACTTCACTGGGATCTGCACTCTGCCCATTCATTCATGAACAGAGAACAGAGCCCATATGAGAAAGTATATTTGCGTCAAACAGCAGAAACAGAAGAAAAGCACAAGAACAAAGAGCCAAGAGCTAAGGCCTTGCAGAAGTTGTCTCAGGGGACTGCTTAAGGAAACTGATTCCTTCCAGCAAGATATGCTCATGAATAACTATTATCATATTTTGTGCTGTCTTAATGTCTAATTCTCACATGAAGTTATGATTGTACCTACATTTCTCCTTGTTTTGGTACCCTGCCAGTAGAAAAACGTGATATTTATGTCTTGAATAACGAAAAGAAATGAAGAATAAATGAATGTCAGTGAAAGAAAAGGAAACATTTGATCTGGCCTTGGAGAAGATTGCACACTCTAATGAAAAATACAATTAGGCCCTTAGAGGCTGTCTGCTGCCTCCACACAACAGATTAGTGATTATCGCCAAACATAGGCATGGTTCCTCTGGTCTACATTTCTCTCTCTCTCTCTCTGCTTCCTTTCTCCATCTTCTCCAAGTTTGATACCATGGCACTAAAATGAGGCCGTATTGGATATTAACATACACATATCGCATGGTACAGGAAGCAGCTCCAATGTGGAGGGTAACTGCTAAATCTACTACATCCACTTGTGTTGAAAAGCCCTCTTACTAGAAGGATCTTGAGTACACTTTGTGTCTGGTGAACAATCAGTCCAGTCATGCTGACTCATAGGTCTACACCAGTCTGACAAAACACAATTATTCATATAAAAATGACTTACGCTGTAAATAATTGTTTGTAATTATTCTATGGTGCATCTGTTCCACCTGCAGAGCTACAGGCTGTTTTGTGGCATTTCAACAGCCAGACAGAGCTGCAGCTCTGGCTAAAAGTACCAAAGGCTCATCTCGTCCATCCTCCACAATGTTACACAATTGGTCAAAGGTCTTAAAAGGTCGGAACATGAGTGCATTTGACATTCCCTGGTTGTATGATGTCACTATTAAATGTAGTCATGCTGGGGATTGCAAACAAAAAAGGAAAAAAAAAAGAGTTATTTGAAATTTCAAACACAAAAGAGATTTGGGACCGATTTCTCCTGTTATTGAGGGTGTGATGGAATAACGAGGAAGCACAGCAGCACAGACAGACTGAGCCTAGCTCAAGTCTTATTTTTCAATTCAACCATAAAAAATACCCCTGAATGACATTTTTTTTCTCTCAAGAATAATAATAATAAATAATGATTTTTACCATAACAGCATACCTGAGTGCAATGAAACATCTCATCATTTTAATTCAAATAGTATGCATATGGCAGAACAATGTGGTGATTAAAAACAACGTAAGTGTCCTCTATGTTAGCCTCTGGGTGCAATACATTGTCCATATAGTGGCAACATCCACAGCATTTTGACTAATCATAGCAGGAAAAGTACAGGTGGAAATAATAACATGAGCAGTTTTTGTCATTGTTAGCAATAGTTTTATTTTTTATGATACAACATATCTGAAAAATATGAATGAACAGACACATCATGCATCTCCAGCATCAAACTATTCAAAGTAGGAAAGCATTTCTGAACAGTTTTAGCCCAAATACACTGAATGCTGTCAAGTATTTCCTGACTGTCTATAGCAATGTTTAAATGGAACTGAATTCATATATATTTACATGAACCGTTTAATCTTGGACAAATCTGAAGATGACTTGACTGAAATAACAAACTTATCGAATGACATTGATGTAAAGATAAATAATCAAGTCTTTTTACAGTGTGCTATCTCGTCAGAGTAGTGAGCAGGCCTTATGATAATGATTTATTATTTACTGCAGTTCATCTGAAGCCCATATGGTTAGGAGAGCAGAGGGGAAGAGGAAGAGGAGGAGAGGAGGCTGATGCTGGAGGCTCTAACTCTCCTCTTGACTCTCTCTGTTAAATGTTCTTTATTAGTAGAGACGTAGTCAGATGGATGGTGGGTGCACACATGGATGGATTATGGAACATGCCTACTAGGCACAAGCCCAGGGGCCCAAGCAGCAAGAGTAGGGATTTCCATATCGCATTTTGTAGCTTGTGGACCTTTAAAATTGAGTTTGATTTCTTGTGCACATAAAAATATTAACCAAATTCAGTATGTGCGATAATAATAGTAATAATAATAATTATTATTATTAATTCCATCTCACTTTTCCACTGTTTCAACAATCACCACCTCTGGTTTGGTTGAAATAAATCCACCAAAGTTGATGGAAATCCTTGTGACTGATGCCCGACCTTCCTCTAGCTCCTCTCCAGCTTCATGCCTCATGTGTCTTTGTGGTCCTGATTGGAGCCTCTGTAAATTACCTCAGCACTGTCATCAAACTGGCCTCCGTCAGTTTTGGAGGCTGTGTTTGGTCCTGATCCAGCTGTGGTCACTGGGATGCTGCTGAGTCTGTTGTCTGTGCTGAAAATACCAAAAGTCAGCTAAGAGGGCCAGTCAGCTATCTAGCTAACAGTATAATGAGCAGCAGTTAGCTGTCACTCTGGGGATATGCTGCCCCCATTTGTTCAGAGTGACTTTGGACAGCTGGCCATATCTTACATATGGCACATATGGCAAAGACTAAGCTTAAGTTTTTCACAAAATGTATTTCCTGTTGAACAATAGTAGAATTATGGAGTATTTAAATTTTTAGGACACATGGTTTCTCTGCTGTTGTCTCTTCTTTCCCCTCTTTTGCCCTTCTCTTTGTCCAATAACTCTCTCCTTGTCGCAGGAGTTTTAAATTATTTTCTATCCCTATTTCTCAGGTTTTTTCCTCTGTGGTCTTCACAAGTTTTCAAAATATTTTTTTGTGCTGGCCGAGTGATCAGAGGTTTAGTTAGGGGGTTTCTGGGAGGAATGGCGTCCTATGAGACGCCACCCCCGTCTATCTGGCAGGGGGGTACGGATAGTCCCGCCGGATGGTAATGTTACGGTAGAGAAGGTTCTGCTGGCTGTCGGTGAGCAGGTAGGTTATGCTTAACTATCATTTGCATGAGGAATAAATTAAGCAGTGGTTGTGTTCTTGAAACACGAGTTTCATGTTTATCGTCTGATAGAGAGCAGCGTGTTTATCAGGAACAGTTCTGTGCAGGTCTTCCCGTCGTCAGTTCCCTCCATGTGGATCGCCGTTCATACCAAATGAGTTGTTGGAGAACGAGCTCTGTAAGTTTGGAAAATTTGCCAGTGGTTTTAAAACAGTGAGTTTAGGATGTAAGGATCCCAAACTGAAGCACATGCAGTCTCTGAGGCAGCAGGTATTTATGTTCCTAGACTCACCTACACAAACACTAGAGGTGTTTTTCAGAAGTACGGTGATGGCTCTTACACGGCGTACACCAGCTCCAGACACAAATGCTTTGCATGTCCTGGCTGGTGCGGCTGGTGCTGCACCCCGTACTGCTGAGGCTGTGAGTGCGGCGGCATTGCAGCCATGGAGGGCTGGTGCCACTGGTTCAAAGACTGAGAACAGGCCTGTTGAAAGGGAGGAGTGGAGCCAGCCTGAGCAGCTCACAGTCTGCAGGCACTGAGGTGAATCACAGTCTACAGGAAACTTTGAGGAAGCAGCTTCCACAGGGTCTGTAGGCAGAGATCCCACTGTGATTAGTAATGAAGGGCAGGCTGTGCTTAGTAGCCAGCCATCTTGTGAAAGACATTGGGCTCTATTTTTGACTCCGCCGCCGGCGTGGCGCAGGCTGCGCACCCCGCGCAGTGGCATTTTCGTGCAGCGCAGGCAGGCGCACGGCGCACTTGGTATTTTTGTTCATCCTGGCAAATTCTAGCATCCCTACAGTCTTTCAGGGGGACACCCCCTGGATGGGTGGCTGCTAGGTGATAATGGCTATCCGCTGAAAACGTGGTTGATGACGCCATATATCACACCCTCAACAAGACGGCAGTGGTTTTCATCACGTCATTTCATTCCAAATACAAATGTTATCATAGTAATGCTTAACGTTATCTACAAAGATGGAGTACATCATTGCTTTGAGGAGGATGAGGAGGAGGAGGAGGAGGCCGAGGATTTACTATCTAAGGACCTCATATTTAGTGACGTCAGTCTCCTCCTGGGAGAAGTTTGGGCGTCGGACACTTTCCTGCGTGGGCTCAGTCATCCTGGAAACTTGCCATGCGCCTCGCCAGCTGCGTTTTTAAAGGTGAGGCGAGGAGTTGGTGTGATTGGTGACGATTTGACTCGGCTGTGTCAAACCCACTCCACAAAAATACGAAACACGAAAACAGAGCCCAAGGAGTATGGCTGACTGCATCTGTTGGTGAAACATCTAAAAGGAAAGTAGATCTCTATTGTTTCGAGGAAATAAATGGATGACACATTCAAGAAGTCTGTTACAGTGAATGACTACTTTGCTGACACTGATAAGTTCATCACATTCGTTGACACACTGAAAAGGTGGGTCGGTTTTGACCTCTTGGGTGAAAAGAAACACTTCTGACTTAAAAAACGCAGTACAACTCTGAGAAAAGCAGCAGAAGGTCAAACTGCTAAAAAAGAGTAAAGGTGTTTTCCTCTCTTTACTGTTTTCTGCTTGTTTCAGCTTGTCTCTATCTCTTTGACCTCTCTATGCAGAGCATAAAAATAGGGTCTTTGAGCATTAATGGTGGGAGGGATAGGCATAAAAGAGATTTAATTACTGAAATCATTACTCAAAAAAGGATTGATATATTGTTTTTGTAAGAGACACATACTATAACAGATTGGGGTTTATGCTGGGAAAGCTCATATGCTCTAAGCCATGGCAAGAACTTTAGGGCAGGTGTAGCTATTCTGTTGAGAGCAACTGCAAATGCCACTGTTTTATCTTCCGCTGAAGTAGTGAAGGGCCAGCTGCTGATTGTCACGGCAGAAATAGAGAGCTCTTCGTACTGCTTTGTTAACATATATGCCCCAAACCAAGGAGCAGAAAGGGTAGATTTCTTTACACTGCTAAAAAATGAGCTCAGGAATTACCATCGGGATCAGTTGGTGGGGATTTCAAATGCACTGTAGACTTCACTATGGACAGGACAAGTGAGGGACCCCACTCACAGTCATCTCAGAGCCTTAACAGTATCCTCACCCACCTGGATCTGTTAGACACATGGAAGGTCAAACATCAAAAATCCAGACAATACACATGGGTGAGGGTCAGTAATAACAGGATGAGTGCAGCGCGACTAGACAGGATCTACATTTCCCAAAGTCTCCGCTCCAGATAAGTTCACAGTCCCTTTGGGTTCACTGACCACCACTTGGTTAGTATAGACTTGATCATTTTGCTGGGTGATAGGGTTAAGTCCTATTGGTATTTTAACAATAACTCCTGTAAGACAGTACTTTCTGTGAGAGCTTGGAGTGCTTTTGGCATCAGTGGAAAATCAGAAAAGCACACCTGACCAAATGGACTCAGTTCGATTGGGGAGCTGAAAGTCGCAACATTGTTGCATTTATAACAAGTTTCGGTTCTGCTTTCACACTGTGATTTCTAAAGCGCACCGAACTTTCTGAGCAGCATCATGTGGTTGAAAGGGGCACTCATCGATTGGACAAAGTAGGAGGGGAAATCCCTCCCTCCCAGCCCGGAAAATGACAGAGAACGCAACTGTTCTTATAATGCTATCGTAGCTTGTCAGGGATTGATTCTGTTATTTTTCTAACTTTGACGATCTAACATGTGACAACATATGAGCGTTTAAGGACTGTGACTGTTGGTAGTTGTGATTTGATTTGATTTTGTTTAAATATGCCAAATTGTGAATTTACGGGTTATTGTTGTTCAGACAATTGAGCTAAGCTAGCTAGCAACTGCTAATGTCAGCGGTCACTTGTTGCCATCGCAACAGTAAACATTCACGTAAGGACAAATGAGCTGTAAATAGAGATGCAGAATCAAGCTATATTATAAATACAGATGAGATACATTGTATTTTAGCACAGAATAGATTTTAATTTGATTTTAGTAAACCTATAACTGCGTGTGCACTGCGTACAGCGTCACTACGTACATTTGGTCCTGTGTTTGGTCCGGTGAGCTTTCACACTGCATACGAACTGAACCAGGGTTCACCTGCAAGCGAACCGAGACCCACGTTTTCAGGTGGACCAGAGTTCGCTTGTTTGGTCCACACCAGAGTTCGGATGAGCTTTCACACCTGCCCAAACGAAGTGGACTATCCGAGGAAACGATCTCTGGTCTGTTTAAAGCGGACCAAACAGCTCTGGTGTGAAAGCGACCTTAGTTCTTTGAAACTGTGGAGGGAGGTTTGTAAGACAAAAACTTGTGTGTTTTGCCAGCAGTTCACCTCTCATTCCATTGCTAAGATCAAAGCAGCAGTTCAGGAACTTGAATCCAGCATTAGGAATATTAAAGAGGGGTTACACAGAGACTCTGATCCCACTGCAGGTCACCTGCTGCGGGAGAAGAGCTTGGAGTTGAGCTACTTCCTGTGGGAGAGAATGAAGGGAACTCTTGTCAGGTCTCGCTTCCTCCAGCTGAAAGACATGGATGCCCCGAGCTCTTTCTTCTTCAGTCTGGAGAGATTGGTGGCACAGAGGAAGCACATGACCTGCCTTAAGCTTCCAGGAGGCAGAGTGACCACCAACCCAGGCAAGATGAGGAGCCATGCAGTGGATTGCTATGCTCAGCTCTTTGGGGCAGAACCATGCAGCATGGAGGGTCACAAGGAGCTTCCTCAGCTCAGCCTGGAAGAGAAAGCTGCTCTGCGGTTTATGGGGGAGTTATGCTCTGTGGGGGAGGATGGAGAGCTCGCTGTAAGTTTCTGGTCAATGAAACAGTTTTCTGTGTTTAAGTTGACAGGTTTTGTTGTTTTTTAAGGTCACCTTGAATGGTTCAATAAAGGGACACTGAAAACCAAACCTCTCTGTGTTTGTCACCCTTTTCTTCACCTCATCTCACTTATTTGTTATGTCTTTCCCCTTCTGGGTATCATCCTCTTGCTCTACTTTCTTTTTTCTTTTCTGCCATTGCTCCTGTTTTCTTTCAATAACTCTCCATCTGCTTCATTCTCCTTATTTTTTCGCCCCCTGCTCTTTTTTTTCCATCCTGTAGTTCTAGTGGCAGATCTGCCAGCAATTCTCTAAATACAGAGGAGAAAATAGAAAGATGCCCTGAGGAGAGTCTTAACATACCAGCTCATATTTACACACAGACAGAGCTGTCTAGTGGCATTTCACCACAGAGATTTTAATAAAACATTAGGAGCACAGGAAGGAAATTTTAGAATATTTTTGAAAGTCAAACTAAAATAATGTTTTTTTTTTAAGCATTTTCCTGCCAGGAGAACATTTTAAGTGTGGAAAAAGTTTATATCCTCATAAACATCTTGAGACATGCAGTATGAGTTCAGTTTCCTGGCATCATATGACAGTTTGTACTTTCTGCAGTCATTTACATACTGACACCTCTTCTGTGAGCAAAACATTCCACATTTTTCCATCAGCTGTCGAACCAGTAAGCACTATTTCAACATGAATTTTAACACACAAAGTTTAACTGTATACACTAGTCACCCGAGAGGCACGTGAGACCTGATGTGTCAGATATACAGTAGTGGAAGGTAGAGAATGATGATGACTTGCAGGATGCATCATATTCATATAACTTCATTGTAACACACAAATATGTCAAACACAGAAAAGCAAACAGTAATTGTATTTGTCATTATCGTTATTAATAGTTTAACTTAGGCTACTGAACAAAGTTCAGACTTTATATGTGGGAATTATTAGATTTTGTTTGGCCACATGAGGCCAGCAGGACAAGCTGAAAACACAGCAGGGCATCTCAGGACTGTGCAGAACACACAAGTGAAAGAAAGCCTATGAACACACTACAAGTCTTTGTGCTCAATTCAGATGTATTGCTCAGATCAATTTGTGTGTGTGTGTGTGTGTGTGTGTGTGTGTGTGTGTGTGTGTGTGTGTGTGTGTGTGTGTGTGTGTGTGTGTGTGTGTTCACAGTATTATTTTAAATTTGGCCAATATCAGATTCCAGTGTGAACTGGTCCTAAACTGTCTTGCATGTGCAAAAGAATAATAGTGTAGTGTATAAGTTGATGTCAGCAAATCAGCAAATTTGTGAGCAGATGACAATGAGGATGAGGAGAAAGAGAACCAAATTTTTGAATTCAAGCTTCTTCTTTTTTTTTTTGGAGCGACATTAGAGGGAAGATTTATTGATAAAACACTTTGTGGAAAACAGATTTCTCTTGGCGAACTTTCAATGAGGAACAGCAACTCTAGTTGTGTTGCTGGCACAAGGGGGCTCCACGAAAGATCTGAGATGACTCTTAAATAATGAGTCTTTTTATTAAGAGATGTCTGCTCACAGACTCTTGTCATGTCTGTCTAGTCTCTGTATTATTTTGAGCACATTTCATGTCTTGTCCTTCCTGTTTTATTTTGTTATCATTAATCTTGTGTTTCTGTTTTAGGTTCACTTCCTGCACGCCCTTCCCCTGTCTCATCACACCTGCTTCCTGATTGTTCTCCCCACCTCTTTCCCATCTCCCCTGATTACCTCTTGTATTTTACCCTGTGTGTCTCACAGTCTCGTCGCCAGGTCGTTGCACTTCACAGTCCTCGTTCCAGCGTTTATTATCATAGTCTGTTTCGTACACGACCTTGTTTTTTGCCTTATACCTTGCCTTTGCCTCTTGCTCCTGGATGACTCTGCCTGTTGTTTCGATCTCCTGTGTACCGACCTCTGACTGGAAATAAACTCGTCTCTTGCCTGAACCCTATCCGAGGCGTGCATTTGTGTCCACCCGTTTCTGTGTCTTGAGTTCATGACAACTCTAGTTGTGGCCAATAACTTGAATCTGTTGCATTCTGTTAAAGTTGTTACACAGCTTCCCATGTTTGTTTCTGTAAGTCAGTAAGAAGAGAACAAAAACATTTTACAGATTTATTCCGTATGATCAATATGAATTTAATGTTATTAATATTTTATGAATGATGATATAGATTTACTGAGATTTGTAGCCTAATGCCCATTTGAAGCGTGATATATGGATGTTTGGTGTAGCAGGAGGTGTTATGTTGCTGCAGTTTGCCATTATGGCCAAATAAAATGCACTGTATAATTCATGTGCTTTGCCACTCACATGCCTGTTTAAGTGATGAACTGCACTACTTGTGGTGGCTTTTAGGGATGTTACAGACATTTTACACTCTTGCCACAATTATGTGGCCTGTGCTACAAAACTTTCAACCTCTGCAGCGCCAGTGCTATGTGCCAAAAATGTTAACATACAGCACTGCATCTAACATATCACATATTCATATATCCAGCAGACACAGACAATATTACCGTTCTTTTTGTACTGTGTGTCTCTCCACTTGATGCACAGGGAGAGTATTCCCTCTCTTTTAGGTCTGGTTCTCTGCTGCAACTGGAAATTAGCTTGATGAGAGCATAGAGAGTTTGCAGGAAAACCAAAACAGTGATCTTAAAACTTCAGTCTGATGGATTTAGTAGCATGTAGCTGTGAGGTTGCAGACTGAGGAAGAGGACCTGCTCTGTCTGTAGCTGTAATAGCTCATTCTAAGATAACGAAAACACAACTATTCTTATATTCAGGTAATTATAATCCAGTGAAAACTATGACAATTATATTAAATTTCCACCAGTATATCCCCCTAAATCTTGCAAACTGGACCTTTAAAAAGGCTAAATAGCTCTGCAGAGTTTTGGGGAACTGCAGAGATTATTGACAATTCTCTGTCCTGCGTTTTCCATTGAACTAGTGATTGTACAAGACATTCAAAAGTTCAGGTGATCTAATCCTTGCATCTTTCTTCCTTGGCAGATGTATGTGACCTACACGGTGCAGGCAAAAGGTACTCGTTTGGCCAAGCCAGTGCTGTCTCTTGGGCTCATGTGTCTGGCTTTTCTCACCGGTCTGAACCGTGTGGCTGAATACCGGAACCACTGGTCAGATGTCATCGCGGGCTTTATCATTGGCACGGCCATCGCCACTTTCCTGGTGAGATGTACACCCAAGAAAGCCATATGTGGCACTGTATGTCTGTGTGGAACAGAGGTATTGTGGACTGTGGAGTGTGTGAGAAGAGACATGGTGACAGTATTTCCAGCTGTTGGGATGATGTTACAGTTTTTCACTTGCATGTACAGTACTACATAAACTGTGCCCACATGTGGACACATGTAAATTCTCAGTTGGTGGCCAGGGACTTATTGTTCTTCATATCCCTTCCTTTTCTGCTAGGCTTTTCACATAAAAATCACAATTTTTATTTTCTATGCTTCTAACTTTATTAGTTGTTAATAAGGTAATATTGGTGGAACAGACAGTGCTATAGAATTACTGTATAATGCTTAAATTAAAAAAAAAAGAAAGTGAAATACAGTATACATTGTTATGTGTATTTGCTTCTAATGTGTACTTTTTACTGTGTTGTAATGAAATGAGAAGCAGTTGTTGAAAAAGCAGTGAATTTGCTTTGAATAACTGAGTTGTTTTTCTGAGTTGACATGAATTTTACATACCAAATCACAACACGGGATTAAAATCAATTATAAGCCTTGTCCACAGTTCTGCCCCCAAGATGTGATTGGATAACTGATTGTTTCTTTTACTTTGACATGGATGATGTGTCTTTACCTCAAAAATGAAAACTTATCCTCCTGAAAACCACCGGCAGTGCTTTGCTTTTAGCATCAGTAAACAGTGTTAGCCATCATCACATGCTTTAGTCACACACTGCAGTAATGTGATTATTTTTTTCAGTAACAAATGGTGTAAGAGATGACAGTTTTAGTACTAATCCCAGTAAAGGTCTGTTACTTTGATCATTGGGGGTTAGCCTGTTCGCTGTTTTACCAGGAGTCACGGTTAATATCATATGCAGCTCTTTAAACTAAATACTTATGTTTACAATGACAGTGCCAGCATGCACTAATTAATGCTTACCATGTTCACCATCTTAATTTAGCATGCTAACCTTTGCTAACTAGCACCAAATACAAAGTAGCTGAGGCTGATGGGAATGCCACTGGTTTTGCAGGTATTTGGACATAAAATTCAAAGTTAAGGGCAAATGAAAAAAAAGAACTGATGATGATGCTAGATGGAAGGAACCTAATGTCCTTGCAACCCATCCAATAGTTGAATTACAAAAGTAATTGGTGACTGAAAACAGTGTTTCTGAGAGAAAGCAAGAGCAGCAGAATGGGAAGTGTGACAGGATGTACTGATGCACACCAATTGAATCTGTGTAAATGTAAATCATACTGAATACTTAAACCACATGGCAAATGTGGACTATTACAGGTCAGGTAGTCCAGCCCTCATAAATGTGGCGATTGGCCCTCATTTGTTCATACTGACCACACCCATGTCCTGTGGCATTGTAAGCATGACTATTATTTTAGGCCATCATTTGAGTATCAGCTTTGATTTTGAGTATTCAGAATAATAATCCTATTTTGAAAAAAACAAAACAAAAAAACTTAGGCATAAGTCAAAGATGAAGAAAGATCCAGTGGCACCAGAGAGTTGACATGCACAGCATCCAGCGAGGTCACAGAGTTTGTACTCTGCACAGCACAGTGATGTACCAATTACTGTGGTGGCTACCTGGCTACACATGTTTTTCTATACATAGCATGTGTTCCTTCATGAAAACTATGCATGCAAACTTTTCTTCCCCTTACAGCTGTGCTGCACACTGTCATGAAATACATAGTAATGATGAGTGTGCTTCAGATACAGCATTTTTCCAAGCAGCAGCTGAATGAAAGCAGCAACAGATGATCATCTCACCCATTTTCCCCCTTTCTCATCCTCTTTCTTCCTCCTGTGTTCGACAGAGAAAGACCAGTGAATTCTTCATTGGAGATACAGATGGTCTGTGACAAGGCCTCACTCAGCCTTTTCACACAGAGCTCCATTAATACTGGCCTTGGTCAAAAACATCCACAGTGCCATTAGTGATGGATTGTAATATCAGAGCAACTGTCCTGCTCCTCACCTCTCCTCTCCTTCTATCATCTCCAGTCCTCCTCTCCTCTCCTCTCCTCTCCTCTCCTCTCCTCTCCTCTCCTCTCCTCTCCTCTCCTCTCCTCTGCCCCCCCTCCTCTCCTCTGCCCCCCTCTCCTCTCCTCTCTCTCCTCTCCTCTCCTCTCCTCTCCTCTCCTCGTCCTCTCCAGTTTTCTCCTCAAACAAATAGCTCTCATTATCACACAGAACAGTGAATCAGAGAGCAGCCCACTCCCAGCATTGTAGTGATGTTATTTTATATATGCAAATTATCTCCACAAGAGACAGCTGATATATTGGGAGCAGCATATATCGGGGATAAGAATGCCGTTTTCGGCAAGTCGTAAATAGAGCCTTCTAATTAAAAAAAGAAAAAGAAAACAGGTGCTTAGTCAGATTAACATACAAACTAACATTTTGGAAGATACCAGGAAACTGAAGCTATAAATACACCTTATGTATCAATATCAACATCAATTCCACATTGTCCTGTTTGATTAAAAAACATTTTGGATTGTTGATTGTTAATGCAGGCTTGCCATCAGCTGTTGAACTGTCATCAGTTGCTGTTAAGTGTTTCTCTGTTATATCTAAATGCCAGTAACCTCCTGACTACCAGTAGCTCAGATTTGTCCTACTACATTTGTAAACCTGAATATCTCCCACCCACTGCATACTACTGAATTAACTCCTTTTGCTATCTACAGAGAACATTTAGGGCTTTTCAATGATACCAAATGTGAAGGGGTGGGGCTTTGGTACCTTTCTCTTTCTCATGAAGGAAAATGGTGTCCATCAGTGCAAGCGCATTTTATGGGAAGAGGAAAAGTAAGTGCAAAATATGTTTTATTCAGTTCAATTCAATTCAGTTCAATTCAATTCAATTCAATTCAATTCAATTCAATATTCCTTTATTCGTCCCTCGAGGGGAAATTCCGAATTTCATAGCAGCATCAATAACAGAATAGAATATTAAAATACAAAGTGCATGCAGTTAACACAAAGTATATACAAAAGGGTGTACCGGGAATAGTATTTACAAACCTAAAATATTGCACAGTTAACAGAGAAATATTGCACAGATTTCAGGCTTTTATGTACTGAAATATTGCACAGATTATTGCCCAGGTTATTGCACAGATTGTTTCCCAAAAAATTGTTCAGTTCAGTTATTGCACAGAATGTCATGCAGATTATTGTACCTCCTACTTGGAGCAGTTTCTGTTGTAAAGTCTGATGGCTGCAGGAAGGAAAGACCTGCGATACCGCTCCTTCACACACTTTAGATGTAGCATCCTGTCACTGATGGAGCTCCTCGGTACAGTGAGTGTGTGTTGGAGGGGGTGGGAGTCGTTGTCTGTCATGGAGGACAGCTTGGCTGTCATCCTCCTCTCCCCCACCTCCTCCACCTGTTCCAGAGGGCATCCCAGGACAGAGCTGGCCTTCCTGATGAGTTTGTCCAGCCTCTTCCTGTCAGCTGCTGTGATGCTGCTCCCCCAGCAGACCACACCATAGAACAAGGCAGAGGCCACAACAGAGTCATAGAAGGTCTTCAGGAGTGCCCCCCGCACCCCAAAAGACCTCAGCCTCCTGAGCAGGTAGAGTCTGCTCTGTCCTTTTTTATAAAGTGCAGTGGTGTTATGAGTCCAGTCCAGTTTGTTGTTCAGATGAACACCCAGGTACTTATAAGATGTCACCATCTCGATGTCCAATCCCTGGATGTTCACTGGTGATGGGGGAGAGTGCGGGCGGCGGCGGAAGTCCACAACCAGCTCCTTGGTTTTATCCGCATTAATCAGCAGGTGGTTCTGCTGACACCAGTCCACAAAATCCTGAATAAGTCCTCTGTATGACCTATCGTCCCCATCTGTGATGAGGCCGACAATGGCAGAGTCATCAGAGAACTTCTGCAGGTGGCAGGTGGGTGACAGGTGGGAAAAGTCAGCCGTATAGAGGGTGAAGAGGAATGGTGCCAGCACCGTTCCCTGGGGGGCCCCCACATTGCAGAGGACAGTCCCTGACACACAGTCCCGTGTCCTTACATACTGTGGGCGGTTGGAAAGGTAGTCCACTATCCAGCATGTGAGGTGTTGGTCCACTCCTGAAAGCTCCAGCTTGTTTCTCAGGATGGCTGGCCTGATGGTGTTGAAAGCACTGCTGAGGTCCAGGAAAAGGATCCGAACAGAGCTCCCAGGTGACTCCAGGTGAGATAGGGCTCGATGGAGGAGGAAGATGAGGGCATCGTCCTCCTCCGATGCCAGGCTGGTACGCGAACTGCAGCGGGTCCATGGACGAGCTCACCAGGGGGTGCAGGTGGGCAAGGACCAGCCGCTCCAAGGCCTTCATGAGGTGTGATGTTAGTGCCACCGGCCTGTAGCAGCTAGGGTCCTTGGGATGTGGGGTCTTTGGCACAGGTACCACGCAGGACGTCTTCCAGAGTCGCGGCACCCTTCCCAGCCTCAGACTCAGGTTGACCAAATGTCCAATGATCCCACTCAGCTGATCAGAGCAGGATCTGAGGAGTCTGGGACTGAGGCCGTCCGGTCCTGCAGCCTTCCTGGTCTTTAACCTCCTCAGCTGATTTCTCACCTGGAGAGGTGTGAGAAACAAGTTGGAGCAGGGGGGCTCAGTGTCTTGTGAAGTGGATGGGGGGCTGGGAGGAACAGTGGGGGGTGGCGTTGGAGGTGGTGAGCCGAATACTGTGGGGGGGGGGGGGGGGGGGACTTGGGCAGAGTGCTGGCAGAACAAAGGAGGGCTGCTGCAGGGCTGGTGCAGCTGGGGGAGGGGCAGATGCTTCCTCAAACCTGCAGAAGTAGCTGTTCAGCTCATCTGCCCACTTTGAAACCCCGGCTGCCTGAGAGTTTGGCTTCTGGTGGCCTGAAATGGTTTTCAGGCCTCTCCAGACTCCCCTGGTGTTGTTCTCCTGCAGCTGTTCCTCCATTCTCCTCCTGTATCTGTCCTTCCCCTTCCTGATTTTCCTTCTGAGCTTCCTCTGAACAGTTTTCACCTTCTCTTTGTTAACTTAAAGGCCCTCTTCTTCTCCTTTAGAAGAGCCTTAATGTCAGGATTAATCCAGGGTTTGTTGTTAGAGTGACACTGTACAGTCCTGGTGGGTACAGTGATCTCCACACAAAAGTTTATGTAGTCCGTGATGCTGTCTGTCAAACTGTCAATGTCGTCCTCATGAGAGTCACAGAATATATCCACACGGTTGTCTTGAAGCAGTCCTTCAGAGCCTCTTCAGCCTCCTCAGACCACCTCTTCACTCTGTGGGACACAGCTGGTTGCCTGTTGACAAGGGGCTTGTAGACAGGCAGGAGATGAACCAGGTTGTGATCAGCTCTTCCCAGAGGAGGGAGGGGGTGATGATTCGTATGCCTCCTTGGTGTTGGCATAGAATAAGTCTAGTGTTTTATTGTCTCTGGTGGCACATGTGACATATTGGATGAATTTTGGCAGAGTGGAGGACAGAGAGCATGATTAAAATCCCCAGAGATCAGTAAGAGGGCCTGTGGTTTCTGAGTCTGCAGCCTGCTGATCACGGTGTTGATGACGTCACAGGCTGCGTCGGCAGTAGCAGAGGGGGGAATATACACAGCCACCACTATGGCGTGTGAGAACTCCCGCGGCAGATAATATGGCCTCAGACTAACAGCCAACAGTTCAATGTCCAGGCAGCAGTGCTGCTCTTTGATAGTGATGTGCCTGGAGTTACACCATCTATCGTTCACAAACACTGCCAGCCCTCCTCCTTTCCTCTTACCGCTCTTCTCTGTCCGGTCCGCTCGAACGAGTGAAAATCCATCCAGCGCCACAGTCGCGTCCGTGTGCTGCGTTCCCAGCCAAGTCTCTGTGAACAGTAGCAAACTGCACTGCCAGTAGTCCTGTTCACCTCGGGTCAGCGCTGCCAGCTCGTCCATCTTGTTGGGGAGAGATCTTACGTTCCCCATGATGATGGACGGGAGAGTCGGTCTGTAAGCTCTCCTCCTGTCGCGACGTTTAATCCCTGCGCGGCACCCCTGCATCCTCCTCCTTAACTCACGGGGGACATCAGGTCGCTCCTCCGGCGGCTCAGCTGTGTTACGCAGGGCCAGCAGCTGATCCCTACTGTAAACAATGGGAGCCACTGTCTCTCACGGACCCGGAGACGGAGACGCAGAGAAAGTGTACGGGTTGTAAAAAGTGATTACGAAGTAGCGCCAGAGTCACCGTGTTTTATGTCTCTGATGCGCCAGATTTTAACAAACACGTAGATTAAAAAGAATAAAAGAAGACGCACAAGAAAGCAGAAAAAGATAAGAAAATCTCTTAAAGTCTAGCGAGCTGCTGTAAAAGGCTGCCGCTCGTACGGCGCCGGAAGTTCTAAAATTTCTTGAGCAAATTTAGGCTTGAAATGGCTTGAAAAGTTTTCAGTATTCTAATTACCTTACAAAGATTGGGGATTTTTTTAAAGAATTGTGATTGGACGATATTTTTTTTTCCTGGTAGTCAGGAGGTTATGTTTGGTCCACACAGGTCTAAATAGGGAATAATGCTCTACCTGGGTGTCTCTTTTTATCTGCAATTGACAGACATGAGTCTGATAAGTGTGACAGAAGGTGACTTCATGATTTGTGAAGTGTTGAACCGTACAGGACTGTTAGAGGACAAACGCTGATTTTTCACCTTAACATTTTCAAGAAAAGGAGGTTTGTGTGTGAATCCCAGCAGAACTTGATATAATTGCAGTTTAGTTAAGAAAATTGCGGAAGCTCTGCAACTCAGAAATACTCCAAAACTTTACAGTGGAATTTCTCTACAGAAAACATTACAAACTAACTAACTAACTTTTTTTTATTTTGGGGCTCCAAATAAAGACATTTTTATTTTTTTTTTATATTGTTTGGCCTCTGTTTACAAAATATAAAAATATCTGCTAACTTTCACGTCATATATGCAGAAACATGCAGACCATAGTAAATGCTTGGTTGATCACGTATTGCATATCAATTTTTGCTCATGTATAATATGTTGTAACCATTGCTATCCATGTCAAGAGGTGACGTACCTTTGTTTATTAGCATTAACCCTGATAATAAGTCAGGTAAAGTGATATTTTTGTGGTTTCACAGAATGTCCTGGTGCAGCAGCAAGTCCAGAACAGAATGACTTTGCAATGAAAAGCATACTTGGATAGCAACATCAATCTTCACTGGGATGCTAATCTCAGCCATCACCCAGAGTCTATACCAAAGAGAAGTGAATCCCATACTTTATGTAGTTGAAACTCTAACAATTAAATTAAACCCAATATTGATTGGGTGTGCCCCCGTGGAGCATTCCATTCCCCTGCCCCACTTGCAAGCATAGCCTCTGCAATCACAGCATCTGAGCGTCAGCGGCCCTGTCCAATCAGCAGAAGGTACATTCCATACAATGAAATGGCATCAATAAGAATAAACCCTAATCTAGCTCTGCATAACATTGCTATTGGTTGTTTTGGACATATGTTGCCAGTATTTTCTTAATTGCAAGCTACATGTCCATCTCTCACAAGTGCCAAACACCATTAACATGCATATATTTGAAATTAATCATCCTTCATGGCTCAGCTGGCCTATTTCCTTTGCTCTTTGCTGTCAGTCAAGTACTGGATACAAAGTTGTTATTTGACTGCTCTGAGCAATAAAATACATCTCTGTAGCACCCATGTTGTTCCCACATTATGATTTCAAAGCTCATGAACACACAGAATCCAGAAGAATGAGCACATGAATGCAATATGTCCAAGTTTCTAATAAGAATCTAGAAATTATTTTATATATAATTATTATTATCTTATTCCAGTGAATAAAAAACAAACAAATAAATACATTAAAAAAAATTCATTCTGAGTAAAAACATTGTTTCAGTATATGTATTTCGGCCTTCACTGAATACTTTGAAGGCCCAGGGGATTCTCCCTGGGACTACACTCAGCACTGTGCCAGAGCGCATCCTGTGACACATACCAAGGACTGAAGCTGCTGCTCTGCTATGACATTCATGCTCATGTAGACATGGTGTTACATTTATCAGGTGGCCAGAACCATAACTACAAATGAATGACAATTTTGCTGTTACGCTTTGTGCATGGTAAGTTTTTAGGACTCAAATAGGCAGACCAGAGACCGGGATAACTTAACAATAATTTATTTTCATAAACATGAGAAACAAAAGGCACACTCTTAAAAACTGGACAGAAACAAACCAAAAGTGCATTCAAAAGGAGTGGAACAAACAGAAGGGCACTGAGGAACAGGCAGCCAACAGCAGCGCAGACAGGACTGGCAGGCACTGAAACAAAGACGCACACATTATAGTGGCAAAAATCCAACATTAATCATAAACACAATCAGGACAGGTTACTCACACTGGGAAACGCACAGAGGTAGCAAGGGGAGCCTCCCTTTTATCCGGTGCTTTAATCAGGTGAATGCATGCCAGGTGCGCAGCTGACAAGGCGGAGCCAGCTGAACAGACAGACAGCGGCACCCCACCCATGCATGCCACAAAAATTTGGTTTTTGCACACATAAATGCACAATTTCTGGGACATTTGAGATGAATACTGAAAAATTAGATTAGTAATTCTCAAAGTGAGGTCTCAAAGCCCAGGCCTCTCAGGCCATAATCATTGTTGTAAATAAGTGGCCGGGGCCCCCCTAGTAGCGGGGGGTTCCGAGCAACTGCCTGGCTTGCCTGTCCGCACGCCCCACCCCTGCAGACAGACTACCAGATAACAATAGGAAAACACTGCTGGATGTTTAAATAAGCAACTATTTGCTGGCAGTTTGCCAGATTAACTTGTGTGTATACAAAAAAATCAAGTTTGCCAGTGTGTTTTATGACCCTTCATACAACATTACCAGGTTGCACTGTTCTGTAAGATACAATGGACTGAAATTGTTATTTCATTTTGAACCTCAAAGCCATGTTTTGCTCCTCATTAGAAGAGCTCAGGCAACAGCCACATCCATCATAGCTGCAGCAGTAGCCCCAGGAAAAGTCACTACACACATATGTGACCTACATACATGGGCTGCTCTCTTAATCCAACCAACCACTCAGGAAATGTATCAGTCCTTGAAATTCAGTTACACACCACACGCATCTGCGTCTGCTGCTGGGGTGTGTTGGTATCGTGTGTGTTTGTGTGTGTACATGTGTTGTGGTCATGTATTCGTCATGTGTGTGACAAAACACAAGTCCTCATAATGTAATTCATTCAACTTGGGTGAAGACTTGGGTTAAGTGTGTGTGTGTGTGTGTGTGTGTGTGTGTGTGTGTGTGTGTGTGTGTGTGTGTGTGTGTGTGTGTGTGTGTGTGTGTGTGTGTGTGTGTGTTGTAGGTGGTGTGCGTGGTCCATAACTTCAAAGGGAAGTTACTGCTGAGTGAGGAGTCACCAGCAGAGCAGCAGTCCAACACAGCCATGCTGAACATGGGCCGAATGGAGAGTCCTCTGGAGAAGTATATTGCCTCACAGGTCAGTAGAGCACAACACAATGCAGCTGCACTCAGAATACACACCGTTGTGTGTCCTGAATAAAGTCCAATCACTTTTCCATCCTAGAATACTGCATGTCTGGATGAAGGACTCATATTGTACATCAGCTTTAGACCAGTATGGTTCTTTGAATGCTCATAAGGTGGGGAATGGTAATTCTTTGTAGTTAATAGACATACTAATATTCCATTTTTCAATTTTCATGCAAAAAGTTACACTTCCTCTATATTTGTTACACATACAGATTCAGTCATTTATTGCAAATAGTGTCAGGGTTGTGCATATTGAAAGCTCTCCATTTGGACACCAGAGCCAATCTTTTTAGACAGGGTTCGTGGTTGGGGTGTCGTACTGTGCCTGAGCATACCTTTGTGTGTAATTTTAGTGGCAGCGTAATTACATACAGAGTCAATGAAAAGGGGCATTATCAACTGATGCATAGACATTATTTGTATGAGACAAGAGAAAAAATGTTCATTCAGGCTCAGGACTCAGAAATGCAGACCAGAGTCAGGATAACAAACAAAAGAAATTTCATAGTGAACAAAAGCGTACTCCCAAGGAGCAGAGGAAAAAATAACAAAAGTCACATCTGGACAGCTTGAGGCAAATGCACAACAGGTGCACAGGTGATTAGGCAGGCAAGAGCAGGGAGTGGAGAAAGCCACGCCCAGCCAAAGACAGACAGGGGAACAGACAAACAGACAAATAGCAAGTGGAAAAGTGGAAAACACTACGAACAGACACAAGGGCAGATCCTAACAAAAAAGGAGAGAGACTGGAGGGAAATAAAGAAAGAACCATAGTTTCTGAGTCAGGGGCTGAACACAAACAAAAAGTGCTCATGCCTAAACCTAACCAAATCAAACAACAACTGCAACAAGTACTAGCCAATCAGAGGCAGAGTAGGCCAGGTTATGACTTTGCCATCCTGGAAAAAAACTGTTATGCCAGCATGGTAAGTGCAACTGGGAATTCAGACTCAGCTATGAATATTTGAAGAACTTTTAATGACTAGTAAGTCCAGATTCCAATGGAAGACAAATCTCACATTTTTATGCAAACTGTGCAAACAAGTGTGAATGTCAGCAGCATCGACAATTATGCTGAAATGACACATCGGGTTGAGGCATCATTATGAACTATGAGCAGGAACTAGTTTATTTAAATCTGTGTGAACAGAATTTTGATCTAACTTTTGTGAAGTGTGAACTCTACAATTACAATTACAATTTGTCTCTCAAGGATGTTGCCCTTGGAAGAAACCCCAACTCCACCACTACAGCAAACCACTTTAGGCCTTCTCCACCCCGCTCTCAGAGAGTGTGTGTGTGCATATATATAGGGGCTCTTTAGTCGATTATAAGAGAGCGGCATAGGGGGTTTCATCAAAACAATGTATTTGAATACTACTAAATGGAAACTTAAGAACCAATTACTTTACACAGTTCGCAGGGTGAAACAGCTGCAGTATGAGCCCAACTCTTTTTAACATTCATATGAATACATTTGCAGAAAAATTGCAAAACAAATCCACAGCCCCTGGTGTGACTCAGCAGGACACAGAGATCTCCCTCCAGGGACAGCTAACAGCAGGACCTGGACGTCCTCCTCAAGTTCAGTCAAATATAGAGCAAAAATACTAAAAAAAAAAATACTCTCTGAAAAATAAATTCACATTGGGAAATATAAAAATTGACTATACAAATCATTCTAGATGTTAATGCTTCAACATAAGTTCCACTGGGCATTTTGGCGGAATGAGCTGAAAAAGACAGCAAGACAGACGTTTCATGATATTATATGATTATAGAGCCAGTGATAATAATTGTTCATAAAGTGCGGGGTCCTTAACCAGCCAAGACCTCCCGAAATGGGAAAAAGCATCCTCTTCAAGCTGTGGATGCAGAATTGAAAAAACATACTTAGAGCAGAACTTGGTCAATACCCACTAATAGTTAAAACTCAAAACCAAGTCATCACATTTTATAAAGACCTCAGATACTAATACAAGGCCCTTCAGTGGCAAGAGTTCAACAAAGGTAAAAATCCTCTCTGGCAGTTGATCCCGGAGCTCTGTCCACACCTACCAGGGCTTCAGGACCGACACTGAACAATCCAGCCCAACTAGATCATCTCAAAGCAAAAACAAAAAGGTATCAAACACTGGAACAAAACTACCAAATCACAAAGGAACTTAGAATTCCATTTCACTCTAGACAGAGAATACAGAAGCTGACCACCATGACTGACAGAAAACTACGCAAAACGTAAACAATGTGCAGACTGAGTGGACACAGTGTGGCCTGTGGTGGCCAGGCTTTCATTCATTCAGTAAATATTATTTCAATTTTAATTTAATCAACCAATAGGATGATCCTTACCAAAAAAGATGTTGCCTAGATATATGTTGAGAGAATATCTGTATTGGTCTGACCCTGGTATAAGTAGATAAGTAAGATGATATGTTTCTGAAAGTTAGCAGCGCACTGATGTCTTTATAGTTCTTGTTCTTTTCTGACTCGTATGGCCTGTTAGTCCATTTAAAGGGTACAGATAACAGTGTCTAGATTTTAATGACAAACCTACACACACACACACACACACACACACACACACACACACACACACACACACACACACACACACACACACACACACACACACACTGCTGCTGTAGGAGACAGATGATGAAGATGAAGAGTCTAGCTACATTAAGGAGCGCCTCCTGGACTTCCTGCACTGGCTGCAGGGTTTGAACTGGTTCCAGCGTCTCAGAAACAAAAGGCAACAAACTATGAAGTGGTTTAAAAGCTGATCTCTGGCAAATCTTTGGACACATTTCTACTATACCTTTCTCTTTATTCCAAATTTGAATTAGGCTGATACCACTGGCTGATATTGTTCTATAAATCTGGTCCAGGCTCTGTCCTCTCTGTCACGAGGAAAGTATAGAATACAATCAGAAATGTATAAGGTTTGTGCTCTGGCCTCTAAACCGCCAAGACTGAAGATAGAAATCAAATACACAATGATCCTCACCAGTTCTGCTGTTCTCAAATGTGTTTCGTGATGTCCAGAAATCAGTGATGCTTTATGATATTAAAGATGGCTCTGTGTGAGATACTGCAATTGAGTTGTGAATTGATATTATATGATGGAATGGGTTAAAGTGATAGATATAAAACAGCCACTACCACCAGTGTATGTGGTGACAGCAGTAATTTGCTTTGCAATGAGAACAGACTGAATGAGGTGTGTGAAATTTAGTGTTCAGCTCCAACTACAGTTCCCAAACTTTGTCTGTCATGCCCCCCTTTGGAAGCTTTCATGCCACCCCAATGACTAAATTGATTACATTTATATCAAATGGTATCTGGAAACTGTATCTTTCTATAGATGCATGTTTCTAATTAGTTCATATAGGGAAAATACATGGGAAAATATGTCTGACTGCAAATACTTTTGTACCACTTGCCAGATGGCAGCAGGGTGAACAGGCTCTGGCTGGGGTAGGATTGTCCTTGCGTTTCCTTTCGTATCCTGCGCAGGCAGTGAACCATCAATAAGGAGAATTTGCTGTAGTTGTGTTTTAAAATACAGTGATAATAGTAGGACTAAACATCGCAGGATAGACTGAAAGAGATGTGTCCTTCCTTTTCCTGGCATGGGTCCATATGCTGTCTTTAGAGGGATTTATGGCGATGTCTTACAGTGTTAGAACCACAAACATGCAGGATTAAGTACCACATGGCAGAAGATAATAAACATATATAAGAATCATTCACTGTAAGTGCCTTGAAAAGCTTTATTTTCAAAGAAATAATACCAGGCTTTTCCAAAGCTGACTTTAGATCATCCAGATCTTTATCCCACAGTGAGTGTTTACATTTTAAAATGTACAATGCTGAACATGAATAGAACACAACACAAACACTGGGAGATTGTATTGAATGTGTATGTTTATCAGGTCAAATGACTGAAAATAGCTGTGAGTGTATATTGTGGGGTCCACTTTCAGCATATAAAGAAACAACAAGCACTCGAGCTCTGATCTGGTGTGTTAACGCATACAAACAACTCTGTGGACGTGTAATCATTAATATTGTATACTTGCTTAAAGTGACAGACAGAGACATTTAAAACAAGTAACAAAACACAAATCTGCCAGTTGTATCACATGCAAAGATGTTTCTCTTGGCCTGTCAGAATAACTGTATTTGTCACTTTAACAGATGAATATTTGTATTCATCAAGTATTAGTGAGTACTTGTCCAGACAAACACTTTAACTTTTTTTTCTTTTGTCCATCATTCCTAACTTAATGTGCAACATGGTGACATCACTAAAAAGGATTCAGACAGGACAAGAAACAAAGAAGTCAGACGATCAGACAGCTTGTCAACAAAACTACACCTATGACCCAAACTGCCTGTTGTAAACATCCATCACAGTTCACAGACTACATCAGTCTGCAACAAAATGGTGGGGGGGCATGAACCACAGTGTCCCGGGCTCAAGCCTCGTTGCATGGACTGCAAAACCTCTCTCCCCTCATTCTTTGCTGTTAGAATCATAAAAAGGCCCAAAATACCTTCAGATATCTAGTTAGATATTGCAGGGACAGGAATAGTCAGTGACAGAAGGAAATCAAGGGACTTTGAATCGGGAACTTCCAGATCAGGACAGTCCTGAGACCTGCTGTAAGGCTGCAGAGAAGATGGAAGATCAAAGAGCTGTTTTCTTCATTAAATCTACATTTCTACGAGTGTGCATGTCTTCTCTAGCTGAGATGAGGGTCAGGATAAGGATTGGTTGGACATTTCAACATTTCAGGTGCTCTGACTTTGACCTTCAAATAAAGTGATTTAGATCATTATAAAACAACAACAACAACAACAACAACAAAAACCAATCCTGTGTCTTTACCGTGTCAGTCCTATTTTCAGTGATGTCACCATGTTCCCCGATCTCCGTGTTAAAAAACAGTCAAGGTATTAAATAGACTTTCCCTTGAGCAAGATTAGGTATGTTGGTCAAATGCCGGTCCTTTGGCCCACTGACTATCCATCTGTTGGGCTGGTAGCCATGTTGGTCCACAGTGACCAAAACAGTTTGTATCCAGTCAACCCAAAGAGAGGATGAGGCTGCTGTCCAAAGTATTTGGCATATGTGGTTGAAGTGCTTTTTCTCCTTTCCTTCTGAATCTGAGTGAAATCTCTGTTTTTGAATTCAATGGCAGATGTAACAGCAGCATGTTTGTATTGACTCTAGCCTACTCTGTTTTCTTTTAGCTTCCTCTAAACAAGATACACATTTAGCAGTAAAACAGAATGCACGGCTCCTATCTGATGCTTCAGTTCACAGCTTCCTGCAGAGAGCCTGCGCTCCGTTGTCTGACAAAGAGCAGAGATTCTCACACTCTCACCTCAGCTACAACAGGCTCGGCTGAAAATTGCCTGCTCTAAAAATAGCCCAGCCGAAAGATGCCTGGAAGCTAAACAAGCCGCAGTGAGCAACATGCCAGAGCAGGCAAAAAAGAAGAAAATGATTCCCACACTTTTACTTATTATTTTTCCATTTCGTGGGATGGAATGATATCACTTGTCTCTACCATATGCTGAACCTGGCTGGAAGGCACTAAAGCCATACAGTTATCACTGGCTGAATATGATATTCTGAAAGATAAATGAATGAAACAAACATTTGATCATTGTTACATCAAATGAACATATTATTTGTTGGCTTTCATTAAACATCCAAGAGGAAATCACACTTTTTTGTTTTGGATGATGAATTACCGCTTTCATTTCTTAGAAACACAACAGGAGAAAACTGCAACATGTGGGAGGTATTTCATCAATATAAATGCTAATATCTCTCCTTAGTCAAGTGAAAACTCTAAAGGATGAAAGGGAGGCAAATCATTGGCTTGACCTGACAGCCTCCACAGTTTACAGCCGTGACTTCTCATGTAATAGATGTGTCACACCTACGTCATAGTTCAAATGTAGATTCAGAATTTCTTCAAGTGGGGAAGTGTGTTGAACACTTCATGTGCTGATTCTGAGTGGTATGTCACTGTTCTGCTGGCTTATAGCTCTTATAGCCAGTGGTGTAGTGGTGCCTGGAGAAGTGGGTATACTCTTAATTTATGCCTCATTTTTTTTCTAAAGCGACCCATCCAGCGAAGGATAAACGCCTTGTGTTATTAACACTGACATGTAAAACTATTTTTTCATATTTAGTTCACCCAAAAATGTGCCAGTAGTATTTGTACAGTTTCACTTAACTGCTGCTTGACTTCAGGGAGTAACGATCATCATGGAATTAACATTAGCCACAGACGGACAGAGCGGCAGCAACAGATCCGTACGATACGCAGATACACCATATACCTGCGTATACCCTGCACTACACCACTGCTTATAAATGGTATGTCACTCCTGTTCCACTGTCATACACCACTGACGACTGTCATGGTAGTGGTGGGCCCCTTAGTGTCACATGCTGATTCTAGTTGACACGAAACAGCAAAAACAGAAACAAAAGCAGATACTGATATGATATCAACAATAATAATGGTGACAGTAGTTGTATTACAGAAACTGCTAGTACTGCCATTGAAGACAATACATGTGGAGGAAACCCTGTGCTGCTTTTACACTGCGCGTGGAAACAGCATGGCTCTGTTGATCCACTGTCAGACATTAATTCCCACCAGTGAACCATGAACACCAGTGACACTGTTTTAATGTGCTGCATGGACATCGACATCCTTCTAGTCAAAGTGACATATGATGCAAGAACAAGAGTGTCATACTATTGGTATTTGCCAGTGGTAGGTGGTATCTGTCACTGGAGCATGGGAGGCATGTGTTGATAGGCAGTGACATCCCACTGTGAGTTGGCATATGCCAGTAAAACAATCCCTACAATCAACCGCTTTTCCACCTCCACATTACTCCAAAAATAGACCTGCAGTGTAAAGCAGAACAGGCCACGTGAGCCAGTAAGATGCTGTGCTCACACATCTGCTGGATGTTTGCTCACAGGCTGAAATGGAAGCGGATCATTTCAAGCAGCCTTGACTGAGACGAATGACAGACTGATAAACTGAGAGAAATGTTTAATCCAGGGACACACCCATGCAAAATTCTGCGTCTGTGGTTAAAGTCAATCAAATTGACTGTTGGTAGGAGAGAGGATATGAACTGTGGTCTCTCGCATTAAAGCCAAGCCAAGTCCACCCAAACATCCACCACTTGTCACTTTTAAGGAAACCATAAACAGAGATGAATAAAGTTTGAATAAACAACCAGTCCTGTCATGTTGTCTGGCAGAGGTAGCCACAATTTCACATCATCTCCTTACATTCTTACAAGCGGAGAGAAAAGCAAACTCCAGGCTTGCATGTTTACCCCCCTCCTCTTTTTCTCTTGCTCCACAGTCAAACAGGCACTGAGGCTAGATTAGAGAATCAAAGCTTCTACTGTGCATGAACAGCCATCTCTGCTTCTGCCTCTTCCTGCTGTATTGAATGATTTAAATGCTTTGATGTACAGCATGTTTAGGACTTCATGTGAATGACTGGAGTGCTATGATGGCCTGTTTTGGAGTTATGGATGTTTTAGTTTTAAGGAAAATTCAGGTGTACTCCCATAAACGTGGCCATTGTGACTCTATGGGTTGTTCTTTTCACTTGGGACATCCTTTGTAGAGATTTAAAGGAAACGAGGACGTATATTGAGGTGAGCTGCACAAGCCTTCTACAGCTTTCCACAGGAACACAATTTCTACATCAAGTCAAGCAGCAGAAGTTTCAAATGCCTATCTGGGAGTCTGACCCAAAGTAGCCACAGAAAGCAGCTCCCTGGAACGGCCACTATATAAGAATTTACCTCTGGCTCAACGTGCTAGCCATTTTCTCAAATCCAAAACTGAGGCAGCAAGTGCAACATTAGCACGACCTAGAGACTCACAATGGCCACATTTACAGGAAATATACCAGGTTGACTGCAATTTTCCTTTAAACCTCCCCAGATTTAAAACCTTTTTCTATCTGGTTTTCTGGTTGTTGTTGTTGTTTTTTATCATTCTTTTATTTGGAGTCTTTCCCTACAGACATATTGCTAAACTCTACGAGTCGTGTGTCTCTAGGAGATATCTTCTCAAACTATGCTATACAACTACTAAAAGAGCCAACTAAGTACAGCTTCAAATTACTTTTGAGGGATTTGTCCAAATAAAAGCCCTGACAGACCAACCTGGATTTGTTATTATTTATTATCATTTCCTTTTTCGTGATTTTCTTTTGTTTTTTCCTTCTTCCCAGCAGAATCACATCGCCTTCGCTGAGGTCACATGACGTGGAGTCAGCTGTGTGGCAGACCCATTGGACGTCCACGCTCTTCACCGTCCAATCCAATTAACTGGAGCGCAGCGCTAATTCCATTCTGTGTGTGTGTCTGGTCTGCGGTATGCTGTTCTATGTTGTCTTTATTAGGCCCTTGTTGTCATCTGCAGCTTCTTGTATTCAAGAAAAAAAAAGAAAGAAGTATCAGTAACTGAGCAGGACAGGTTGCCTCTGCTTTCTCCACCTATGCACTTATTCTAAATCTTTCTCAGACTCTGGCCTCCCAAATGAAGCTTGCTGTTAAGCAAACCATGGAGCGGACTTGTTGCACACTGTGGGACTCTGGAAGAACAAGTGAAGAACTGAATTGCGCCATCTCAATTCTGCCTCCATAAAATATTTTCACATGGTTTGGTTATATGTTGTGTTCAACTGCATTGTTCCAGTGAAACGGCTGTAAGAAAAATTGTCAAGTCACAAAGTTGACTGAGAGTGTCCAGACATGGTTAAGATGGAAAACCCTCACTTTTTGTGTTGCTAAATTTAATTTCCACCTTTCAGATTTTGTTATTGCTATTACCACCTTCATAACATCCACAGGACTGCTGTGAATATCAGAATGTGACACTGACTGCTGGGCCCATATTTATCTAATTAGGGTGAAATTTTGGTCTTAAAGGGAAGATAAAACTAAGAATAATTTACTCACAAACTGCAGAATTAGAGCTATTTATTTAATGTCTTCTAACTTGAAATTCAGCAAAATTTTGAGGGCGCTCCAGAGTTGCTTCAGAGTACCCGCTCAGATGGATGTGGTACAGAGAAAGAGGCGAGCACTGTTCAATGTATCATTGTTCACGGTGAACAAAACATTAGCTGAAGCAACAGGTATAATTCAGTATTACCCAGGCATGGCCACGTCGCATTCCAGCTATGTCCTCGCTGTGTCCTTTCCGTCCTCGATTCCGTCGTGATTTTATTGGCTTGCTCTGATTTTGCCGATTTGTCCATTTTTCCTTGATATTTGTGCTCCTACCATGGGTAAGTAGGCTATGTGGTTTGTTTTTTGTATGTTTTAACTGTTTGTTGTTCAGAAGTCTCAACAGACTGTTATATTTTGGAAATTTACTGGATTCTCTATGCCATTCCTGTATCTGACTTCCTGCCTGGCTCAATCTGCTCTGTGCAGCTTGACATGGTGTCTGTCAAAAATAGACTAGGCACGCGATCTCCAAGGAGCAGAGCATAGAGCCACTTCTGTAACACTTCTGGCTAGTGAGCCCAGTGTTTCTCAGTTCCGGTCCCTGGGCCCCACTGCCCTGCATGTTGTAGATCAGGCATATCCAAACTATTCCACAAAGGGCCATGTGGCTGCAGGTTTTTCCTCCAACCAATCAAAAGGATACAGTCTGACCAATCAGCTGTCTGAAGACTGAGATCAGCTGATGAAATGAATCAAGTCTGGTGTGCTGCTGCTTGGTTGGAAAGAAAACCTTCAGCCACTCGACCCTTTGTGGAATGAGCTTGGACATGCCTGTTTTAGATGTTTCCTGCTCCAACACGCCTGATTTAAATGAGTGGCTTGTTATCAAGCCACTGCAGAGCTTGATGATGAGCTGATCATTTGAATCAGGTGTGGTGGAGGAGGGAAACATCTAAAACATGCAGGACAGTGGGGCCCAGGGACCGGAATTGAGAAACACTGAGTTTTATTTCCATTTCAAACAATTTACTTTTACTTCTTCCCTATTTATGTGTTGGAGAATGCTTGTTGTTCAGGCTGTAACATGCTTCTCCAAGCTGCACGTGAGTGAACATAAGGGTCGTTCACATGAGATAGTCATTGGCTCCTTCTTTTATATATATTTTGTTTTTGTTTTTTCACTATCAGCCTTTCAACAGTAGTTGAGAGACAAGAGTGTAGCTTGACACAGGTTGGCAGCAGCATGGGTTTGAGATGTGCAAGGTATGTTGGCCCCTCTGCATCCTGCAGTTACCTAAAAACCCTTCTCTACAAACACCTGTTCAGACATTTACATGTAACTTTGGAAAACCATCATTCTATCCTCTGTCCCTCAGTGTCTTTGTAAATCATGATTAGAATCTGTCCATGCCAGGATAAAACTTCTGTGTTGTAGTGATGCAGTTCTGGAGAGGCTTTGACAGGTGTGAGAAAAACCCTGATGAGCTCGCATTAAAAAGTATGTTGTCGGAGGAAGAATAGCACATCCTCATACTTAAACGACTGAATATGTTGATAAGCAATGACTCCCAAAATGGCATATGTATATCACTGACAGACAGTGCTGTGCCTGAACATGTTCATTGAACGATAGTTCATGAACTCGTTCATATTTTGGGCGAACGTGAACTGAACGTACTGTATTACTGCCTGATGAACGTTACTGTGAACTCGTTCATTCTGGTGTCTGTGAACGGCACGCACTCTCAGTTTGACTTCTTTCAATAGGGTGCCAGATTTCTATAGAAAACCCGGCTAAAACACACCGTAAACAGACCTTGATATGTAGCGGAAAAAACACCCAATCTGGCAACACCAGCCACCAGTGTCACACCGCCACATGCGTCATCGAAAAGCAGCATGTAGGCGACAAAGCAGCAAGGAGGCGCCGTATGATCATTTAAACGAGTTTTATGACAAGGTTGGTGAGGATGGCAAAAATCTTACATTTCTGTGCAAACATTGAACGCCGGCTTTCAAAGAGAGAATCTGCACTTCAGTCACATGGGGTGAAAGCTGCAGCTGCTACTAGTGTGGACTGAATGGACAGCAACAAAGCGTTAAAGCAACAATGAGGAAAATGTTGTCCCCTCAATGCTAATGTAAACCCTGGCTAGGTAAGAATTCAAAATTGGATATGCAGATGAAATCTGACGCTTAGTTACAGTGTTAAAACTGATAAAATAATTGCTGTCTGTGGTTCTATATGGGCTGTGGCAATAATTTTGAAAAATAACAGCTCGCAGCAACAAATGGGAAAAAAGAACTATGAACTAGTTCATTTTTGGAACGGTGAAATTTAAAATTTTGAATTATGAACTATGAACTGAACTAGTTCATTTTAAAATTTTTGAACTGAACTTTGAACTAGTTCATGTAGAAAGTGAACTTTCCCAACACTGCTGACATAGTACCAATGACCAGCCGGTATGTACCAGATCTTTATCATCACACCGCTAACGTTGTGAAACAGTCGCAGTTTGCTTAGGTTTAGGCAACCAAACCACTTGTTCACGTTAAAGAAAACATCATGGTTTTGGTTAAAATGAGTATTTACTGTTACTGAAATGTTCGCAGTTTGCTTAGGTGAAGCACCAAAACTACTTTGGTATTGTAATGTCTGCTTAACATCTGATATGAAGGACAATCAGAAAATTTGGAACACTTACAGCAGCATTTATTAATAAACTGAAATGCCTCCGCATTAACGTCAACATTGATTAATATATATATATCAAAACTCCAGTCTCTTCCTTCCTGTTTACACACTAACTTGATGTACTTCGAAGTCTTGCAACCCATTTTCTGTTGCCTTCAAGGTACCATTATCATCAAAAGAAATTATATTGCAATTAGGTTTAGGCACCAAACTACTTGGTAAGGCAACTTCAGTACATTATGGAACTTAAAAGCAGCCAACCTTGACTTTCATGGGACATGAGCTGTGGTCTCCTGGGTCAAAGTTCTGCATTTGCTTAGCACATCCATCCACTCTACCTTCCTATCATGTCGTCTTACTTCCTCCGTTGCACCTGTCATAATTACTACGTACACAAGGGTTTGCTGCCAAACAATAAATAAAAATATGGGTCGTAAGTTGTAAGTATGTGCTATACTTTGTCAACTGAGGACCTGTTCAAGTGTAATTCTTCAAACTTTGATGAATATGGGCTCAGGTCAAGTAGCAAATTCAGAAAACTGCTGAACTTTATGTCTGTCTTTATGCATTTATGTGTTATCTAGTTGTCCTGGCATCTCTACGAGGGTTCAGGGTGTGCATACAAAAGTGTATCTGTGTGTGTGTGTGTGTGTGTGTGTGTGTGTGTGTGTGTGTGTGTGTGTGTGTGTGTGTGTGTGTGTGTGTGTACTGTATATACAGTCAGCTGCAACCAATGAAAACACTATACACTCTGTTATTCTAACAAAACCATCTGTGGTTTCATAGCCGCACCAGACAATCACCTCCTCCTTCTCTCTTTTTATCTCTCTTTCTGTTTTCCTTGTAGATAAAAATAGGTATTGGTTATGTGGTAGCAGGTATAATCTAACACTGTATGTAAGGAATAGACATGTTGAGAGGAGCACACTGTCTCTGCAGTCTATAATTAAAAGAATGCAACTGGCTTTCTTTCTTTTTTTTATGTAAAAATTTAAAAATACAAAGGTCAGTCTGACTCACAGGCCAAAACTGAGATTTTTATTGTATGCATTTAGTAGTCAGATGTAATTAGTTCTATGTAATTAGTTGTCCCATCTGATGTTTTCTGTTTTCAAATCAGGTTACAGTGATGTAAGAAAATCTACAGTTGTGGTTTTTCCTCCTCTTTTCTCAGAGAAAGTATTTATTCATGGCCTCTGTCTTCAGTATCAAAGAGACATGGAGGCACACTGGGCTGCCTTCACACTGGGGAAAGCAGTCTGTAGTTACATCTCACAGCCAATCCAGACATGAATGTCTTTGATCATCAGTGAGGCTACAAGTTTTGTTGTTGCACTTTTCTTTTTCTCTACAATTTCTATCGTGTAGTTCAGTGTACCATCAAACATAAAATAAGAATTTTTCTGGAATCTGGTTGGCTTTATAGTTTCATTTATACATCAGTTTCTATCCATTATAATGATCTAATTCCATTTCTTTTAATGAATAAATGTTTTGTGTAATTAAAAGTTAGTCATATTCCTATTATACTAGATGTCTTTCAGAAGGTCTGAACCTATTACAAATCCGGAGAGACTTTCTCAACTTTATACAAAGCACTTTGTTGGTCAAGAAACAGAAAATTACAGCATTTAATAAATCCTCCTGTTTGCTTTCTTCCCCAGATTCAAATGAGGAGATTTATTTCAGTTTGTCTCTGTGTGTACAGTACTGAAATTGGTCCAAGATGTATTTAACCTATCTTCAAAGACTGGACACGGGAAGATACTGCTTAACTGTTCAGTGATAATTTTCTTTTTTTCCCCTTTTTTAGACACTGTGTTGTCACATCACCCACTTTTTTATGTTAAACACACAATATGAATATACATAAGGGAGCTCTGGAGTTGTTGCAAGGTGTTACTTTCTCTTTTCTCTGCACTGGACACACATGATATCCATACTCTCATGTTACTCTGGGTAACATACATATTTCCCAAAATGCAGGAGGACATTACAACAATCATTACCAATAACAATAACCATATATATACTTTTCTAATAGTAGTCAGTCAGGGCAACCTCGTGGATTTGGGGTGCCAACCGTGAACCTCAAACTCAAACAGCAGACAGAGAGCAGACAGACACAGTTAGAGAGTAGGAGCATTTAGCAGCTACATAGCCAGATATTTCTCTCAGGAGTTGGTGGAGACCTAATCAGAGCGAAAAGGAGAGTGAAAATTGGACTTACATTTATCAGGTGGACTCAACCACCACTCCAAATAATATTGCGTTGTGTCTGCTGAATGTGAAAATAGGTTAACAATAAAAAGGTCAGCCAAACTCTAGTGGCTGCATTTCTTTTACATCCTTTTGATCTTTTCTTTTCTTTCATTTGTCTTTTTTGTCTCCCTAGGAGCCATAATTTGACTAATGCAGCTTTAACTGATTCATCTGTCCATTGATCAACTGATTTAAGCAGTAACTAATATTATTGTTAGTGATAAATGGACATGTATATTTGCAGTGTATGGAGGCCTGAGTGCCACCCTTCATTCAAATTAAGTCACTCTCCTTTGTAGCAATAACATGTCACGTTTTCTTTCCATCAGGATAGAGGATACAAACGCATTCAAGGTCTAATTCTGTTTCCCCTTAAAATCTCTATTTTTGTAATAATCACTGAAGCACTTATGATTGATGACTTCAGGTAGGAACATGCAAAAGCAGCACTTTAAATAAATCTGTAACTCCTCTCAGTGCTAATGAAGTGGCCACCCATGTTTCTGCTGCTTGAAAACAGACATCACACAGAATATTCAGGAGTCTTTAAAAAATGCTCAAATGTGCATTGAACTACACTATCCCAGTATATATTTAAATGAAAGAATTAATAAGTATATATTTATACACACACACACACACACACACACACACACACACACACACACACAGACACATACTTTTACATATACTTATGACTGTGCACTGTGTGAGTGTTCACAATAAATGTTTCTTTTACTCTTCAGAACTGTTATTGCTTCATGTCATTTGACTAAAATGAGGTATATTTCATGTTGTTGAATTACAGTTAAATTTTTATACTCTGTTTTGTGAAAAGTGACATTCATATTCTTCATGTTAGCATTTATGTTCCTTACCCTTCCACATCTTTCCTCAATTGAGCTTGTTCTGTGACATAAGTTATAAACGTTTCTAAACGAGTGGTTTTTATCTTTCCCCCTCACTCAGTCATGTGATTTCTTTACTTCTGGTGGACCATTTTGTATGGAGGCTGTTATTTTTCTTCAATCCGAGTTCTTTTTATACAATGCATATTTCTTTTTTTCAAGTTTCCCTTCTTTTCAACTTGAGTTCAAATTTTGACCTTTTACACTGTAGAGAATAAGAAATTTACAGCCTTTGAATAAAAACACTGAAAAGGATAAAATATATGTCTCCAAAAATTGTCTCACTCTTCTTTTTTAAAAGGAACGTAACATTTGAAATTGGATCCGCACTTCTTTCTTTTAGAATTATTTTAGAGACGATTGAAAATTAGTCATTTTCTATTCTAACCTTTTTGTGTCATATGGCATTTTTAAACTTTACAGTTTTCTAAGAAAAAGGAAAGAAAGAAAGAAAGAAAGAAAGAAAGAAAGAAAGAAAGAAAGAAAGAAAGAAAGAAAGAAAGATGTGTCCACAAATGCAGACACTCAGTGGCATAAAGAACACTGTGCCAAGGCAAAAATGCATTTTTCCTTTGTTTGATCAAAATCACCGCCTGTACGATTTGTGCTGTATGTTAATGCTGATTTAATCTTTCATTTTTCAAATGCGTTTGGTTTGGGGATGTACTTTGTTTAGCAGTGTGCAATTAAGGCCAGGGGCACTCAATGGCAGGAACGACCCCTTTAGAGGTCCATATTGTGAAGGTGGGTAATGTTACAGTTTTCCCAGTTTCTGGGGTTATGGGCAACAAGTCATCCGAATCAAACTTTGTCCATCTCCAGAGCAGGACATAGAAGTGTTTTATGATCTGACAACCATATTAACAGGACTACATCATTTATCTATGCCTTCAAAAACTGTTAAAAAACCACTGTTGGAAAATAAATCAATTTTAGGACGTGAACACTATGATGAAGGTTTGCTTAGGTTTATGTTCAAAAACACCATATTTAGGTTTGGGTTTAGATTACAGCTGTTTATTTATGGTTAGGGGAGCTTCATTGTCATGAGTTACAATAATAAGCATGGAATTAAGGTTAAGGAAAGAATTGGCCATGGTTTAAACTAAGCAATGTTTATTTGTTTTGGTAGGAGATGGTTTCAAACAGTAAATGTTAAAGTCTGATATTTTGTTGGGAAGTCCTTGGAGGACAGTCTCATTATGGAAGTCAGTGAAATTCAGTGGTAATTTGTTACTGGTGATTATATTTCATGCACTAATGAACTGTGTGAATGGTGGCAGGTTTGGAGCGAGCTGCTACAATAGATCTCTTTGTGAGTATAAGATTTGAGTTATATGAGAAAAATTAGCTAATACGACACATAGTCCAAACTTGTTGGAAATCAAAAAGCCACACTCAAAGGTCGAAAGAAAAGCCAACTGTCATAGAAAGCCTGGAGATGCAATTTTATTTAAGTATGAAAATCAAAAAAAAAGTGCACACTCAGTCTCATGAAAGACACTGATAATGATATGTGCACTCAGTTCGAAAATGACTATGAAAAATGACAGAAAGACCTGAGTAAAGAATGAAACAGGAGATCTACAGGGATAAGTTCAAAACCCTGGCTCCTTACTCACTTCCACACAGCTTGCCAATCACAGGGAGAAGTGGGTGTGAATGTTATATCATTGGTTTCAAAAAGTTACACATTGTCAGATACAATCCCCCCTTAATCCAACATTGGAAAGGTGCTTTTTTTTGTTTGTTTGTTTGCTTCTACACCATCAATCCCAGAACCTCAGAAATATGTCCACTGTCTGTGAGATGAATTTAGTGTTTCTAGAACACATTCACACATTCAGCATTCAACCACGGTTGATCCAACAATTGTGCATTTTGCATTTTGAGTAACATCACTGTTATGATGTCCATAAGGTGATGTCCCTGTTTGGAGATATTCCCAGATCTCTCCCAGAACTAGAAACAAATCTCAGATTGAACATCTATAAAAACACTTGCCTATAAAAATCACCATTTAGAAGGCACTTGAAACAGTCCAAAGATTCAGCATATCTGATAGATAGGGGAAGATGATTCCAGAAAGCTGGGGCTACAACAGCAAAGGCACAATTGCCTTTTTTTGCAGTTGGAGTTGGGAGAAGGATAAAAGGCCAAGATTAAAGAATCAGAGTAGCCGGGAAGTGGAATACAGGAGGAGGAGATCAGAAATGTAATTGGAAGCAAGGTCATGCAGGGCCTTATATGTAATCAACAGGATCTTGTAATTTATTCAGTGGAACAGTGGAAGGAAGTAAGAACGGGGGTAATGTTGGACCGTCACCTTGTTCTAGTTAATAGCCTGGCAGCTGCATTCTGAACTACTCTGAATGGTGCAGAGCAGTTTGACTTGGACACATCTAGAGGGAGTTACAATTATCAAAGCAAGAGAAAGTGAATCAATAGTTCAAGATCTGTAGAAGACAAGATACCTCTGATAATTGGTAGCACGGTGGCACAAGCGGTAACACTTTCGCCTCACAGCTAGAAGGTCCCAGGATTGATTACTGCCTGGGGCGCTGTGGGCACTGGGGGGGGTGTCCTCCACCATGCCCTCGGTGCCTGCTGCCCTTTAGGAAAACGGGGCCTTTCTGTGTGGAGTTTGCATGTTCTCCCCGCGTTCACCTGGGGTATCCTCCACAAAAAACCCCACTAAAAACATGCAAGAAGATCACCACCTGACCGAATGGTGACAAAGAGGAACTGGGTCCCCGGGCGCCGCTGTTGGCTGGCAGCCCAGCACTCCTGGTCTGCCGTGGAGGAAGGACTTACCAGGATGGGTCATATGTGGAGAAATAATTTCACCAGAAAGCATGGCATTGTGCATGTTGTGTGTTGTTCACCAAAAAAAAAAAAAAAGCATGTGCATGTTGTGTGGTGATTAATAAAGCAAAGATCTTAATCTCTCTTAATCTCTCTTAATATTTGTCTTTTTTTTTTGCTGAAGAAAACAGAAGTGTACAATTTTAGTGACATGTTGGATGAAGATCAGAGATGGTACAAAGATTTTTAGCAGTAGATTTCATATTTGAGTTAAATGAACCAATAAACTGATCAACTACAATCGAATGATCAGGACCAATAAAAAAAAAAATGTTTTGTCAAGGTCTATGTGGAAAAAAATAAGAGACATCCATTCTTTGCTGGCAGCTAAGTGATCATGGAGGAAGGACAGTTGATTCAGGTTATTGGGTTAGCAGAGAAATAGATTTGTGTATCATCAGCATAACACTGATATGCCACATCTTAAAAGCAGCTGCACAAATGACCCAGAGGAAGCATGTACAATGAAAAAAGGACTGGTCCAAGGACCGAAGGACTGAAGGAGTCCATACAGCAGGGGGACTGGGGAGGATGCATGATTGTTGATATGAGCTATAGTATTTATAAGGATCTGCAGGGAGTATGTGACAGTAAAGTAGGACAACTGAATGATGTGGATGGTAAACAGATAAAAAGTCATAGTCAATAGAAGTTGAGGCAGATTGACAGGGGGGGGTACAAGCTTGTTAATGGTGCTAAATAGGAACATTGAACTGTGCATGTTATTATTAATTAAGCCTCAAAAGTTGACAGCTCAGAAATCTGTAGTAGTAGTAGTAGTTTAAGTAATGGCCTCTTCATGTGGAGGTGATGAACTTTTTTAGATTTTTTACATCTACTTGTGTGTGAATGGATAATGTTTGTAATGAGCATGTGGCTTAGCTGGCATATGAATGTGTGTTGTAAAAGTAATTTGAGTGGTCATCAGACTAGAAAAGCGCTATATTAATTCATTCATTTACCATTTATTTTCAGCCGTCCTATATTCTCTTCTTTATTGTCTGATGTCATTGTTGATCAAAGCGGTTGTATTAACTGCAACCACCCTGGAAGTGTATGGAGCAGAAACGTTAGTGGCTGATGTACACAAATCATTAAATCATCTAACTTAATCATAAGGGTTAGAGTTAGTCGGGCAATTGGCCAGATTAGAAAAGTAGCAGGAAAATGTTGCTGCAGACTGCTCATTAAACGTACCAGGGTGGATTCTAAGTTTCTAGGTTATTACAGAAGATAGCATCAAAGGTAAATCATTTGTGGTCAGAGACAAAGAGATTCTTTTTCAGGGAATTCGGAGACACACCCAGAGTTAGAAGAGAAGAGAGAGGAGACATACTTTTATTTATCACTAAACAACAATGCACACACTACATGCACACGCCATGCTTCTTTGTGAAATTATTTCTCCGCATTGCACAAATGACCCAGAGGAAGCATGCACAATGAATAATTTGACCCATCCTGGAATGTCCTTCCCGGGGACCCAGTTCCTCTTTGTCACCATTGGTCAGGTGGTGATCTTCTTGCATGTTTTTAGTGGGGTTTTTTGTGGAGGATACCCCAGGTGAACATGGGGAGAACATGCAAACCGAGCAGCAGGCACCGAAGGCGTGGTGCAGGACACACCCCCAGCACCCACAGTGCCCCAGCCCTCAAACCCGGGACCTTCTAGCTGTGAGGCGACAGTGTTACCACTTGTCCCACTGTGCCACCATTCCAACGTGCCACCTAAAACCAAGTGAAAGGTATGTGCGAGTGTAGGGAGTGTAGTGCTCATTGTAGGTCTAATCATTGTACTACGCAGCATCCCACAGGTGTATCGAGGACTTTCAAATGTGCTGGGAATCAACAGGCAGGAAACTCCTGTTCAGAGCTACAGTCAAGATAAAAAGAATTAATGGAGTCCAACTTAGAACAGATGATTGGACAAATGGGTGTTCAGCAAGACTTAGCAGTGTTAAGTTAGAGCTTGGAAAATCCAGTCTTATTTCACTTCCAGCTCTTCTTGTTTTACTTTAGTTTAATTGCTTTATTTATTCCAAAGGTTTTGTTATTTTACTGATTTAACATTTAATTATTTTTACTTCTATCAACATTTTTAGCTAAGCATCCCATTTGTTTTTCTTGGTGTCTAGGATCTTTTGCCTATTTACTCCGCTGTATTGTATATGAAGTCTTTACCTCAATGTATTTGTGAGTTAAAATAAAGGTTGAAAGAATATCGATGGCTCTCAATATTAATAAAGTGTCTGAAGACCAAACAAGGGTTCATTCTGCCAGAGGGACAGAATCACAGATTCAACAATGACACTTAAAGATTGGCATCCACTAATCGATCAGTGAGGTTTGCTCTTTGGTGGAAGCACCTGGGACAGATGAGCCCTTCCATGAATTGAATAAATTAAATTCTGTATGATAGTGATGTCATGTATTATGGTATGTGCAAGTGTATTGCATTTGCATCGCATTTTAGTAGCCTGTCCACAGGAGCATGGCAGCATAGCTTAGTTTCAAAATTTTTATTGCAACTGCCTCATGGGGGTAAGTGGCCCTAATCCAGCCTGGTCCTCACTAGAAAATACAACAGCAATGGTTATTTGTTGAAACATTTCAAACAATCTGTGTTTCCTGACAAGTGAGCTCTATTTGCATGAAAAATGACAGAAATTGTACAACAAATGACATCATTTGATCCACCTTTTTAACCCTGTCCAATCGTTACAGCTTTTCAACACAGATCAACTTTTCTCAGTTTCAGAAGACACGAGCTGACACTTGACACCTGTGATACTGACATTATATGCCTCAAGGCTGCAGCTGTACATGTCTTACACTTCTTAAAAAAAAACTTTCACAAGTTGGAAAACACTGTCTGATTCTGAATGATACTGTGTTGTGTTAAGACAGATGACTGTGAAGCTATGTAGGATTATTGATGTTGAGTGGAATTGTGATGATTTCTCACAGATCATTTATTTATCATCATCTAATTATGGAGTTGGTCCAGTCTAATTTTTGGAACGCAATAGAAGTCAATATGAAGAATTTGAAGACAAGGGGGAGGATGTGGAATGACCTTAACAAGACACACCTTTGTGTAAATTATATCTTCCCTGTCGGCTGAAACCTCGATTTGAAATTCTTTCAAATTTGATATTAAGAGTATATCATATCTTTGAATGAAGCATTCTAATGTACAGTCTGCAAACATCATGGTACATCAATTTCATGTTTTGGGGTGGATTTCTACTAGTAAACTAAAGGAGCACCTGTATTTTCATCCATGTATCCCATTGTATCTAAAATTCTTAACAGATTACCCTGTCAACAGTGAGGATGGTAAACTGTTCATGGCTGTGCTAATGTGAAGACTGGTGAAAGCATAATTAAGATTAAGATTAAGATTTACTTTACCACAGCACACATGTTACAGGAGGGAGACTGCACATACGCCCCATCCTGGAAAGTCCTTCCTCCACAGCAGACCAGGAGCGGTGGGCTGCCAGCCGACAGCCTGGGGACCCAGTTCCTTTCGTCACCATTGGTCAGGTGGTGATCTTCTTGCATGTATTTAGTGGGGGTATATTTATGGAAGATACCCCAGGTGAGCACAGGGAGAACATGCAAACTCCACACAGAAAGGCCCTTTTTCCTAAAGGGCAGCAGGCACTGAAAGCATGGTGGAGGACACGCCACCAGCGCCCACAGTGGGATTCGAACTGGGACCTTCTAGCTGTGAGACAATGGTGTTACCACTTGTTCCACTGTGCCACCAAATGGTCACAGACATTTTCTCATGCAGACCAAAATCTCAGCTTTAACTAACCAGCACTTACATGATCTAAGATCTGAGTCAGGAGCTCCCTGCACAGAGGGCTTGAGACCCTGTGATACATGCAAACGCACGCACGCACGCACGCACGCACGCACGCACGCACTCACACACATTACTATGAGCTAAATTTATGATAGGCAGTAACTAAACATAACTATCATTGCCACCAATGATAGTTATGTTTAATACTCACAAACATTAATAACAACATGTCTGTCACAGAGAAGCAAATTGCAGTAGTAAATATAACTTCTCCCTGATGGTCAACTGAACTGTCACATGTAATGCATGGCAATAAAATGTATTCCATTCATAATTTATATAATTTAATAAATATCACTGTATTTCATACAGTAGTCTATGTGTGCTCTGCACATTTATGGGCACATTGAAAGGACAGAAGTTAAATGAGTCCAACTCAAGCCCTTTGAATTTAAAACAAGAAAAGAAAAAAAAAGCCCAGCCCAGAATGACTCAGTGTGTCCTCTACCACTGAGGAGGGACATGAGCTTCGGCTGAAAGCTGTGGGAAACTAAGTAAGAAGCCATTGTGATTTAAAAAATGTCAATCATGACACATTTTTGTACACACTGCTTTGAACATTTTGCTATAGGGACTTAAACATAATTTCTGTGAAGCATAGTAATTCACAGTTTACTGAAGGCCATGAGCAGGTACATACTGCCGGAACAGATTCGCAACTGGTACACGTGTGTGACAGGAAATGAAAGAAAAAGAGTTCGGGATCTAACAGGGTCAAGTGGTGACAAAGCCTTTTTCCTGAGGCACGCAGATCTGTCACACTGGAGGAGAGTTCTTGATAGTTGATCCTTGGAGGGCTGTAGAATGCCACTGGGCTACCTCTTCACCATCAGCACACTTATATTAAAGGTCTTCTCAGTGTTAGTGACTGGTGATGCTTATTGGACACATCTAGAGGGAGTGAGCCTGAATTCAGCAAAGCCTCTGAAGCAAAAAAAAAAAAAATGGAAGGGTGCACTCGCATCTGCATCGCCTCAGCTCAGGGGGAGGACACATTAAACACACTTAATTCCTCCCAGCAGTGGTTGATGGAGGATGAAGCTGAAATACAGCCAGGCCAGTGTAGCAGTTGCAGTGCGGCCACCACACCACCATAATCCTTAATTCCATGCATCCATATTTCAGATTTGAGATAACATCTCAGCCAGTGGTGTGTGTGAAATTCATTATCATCATGTGTGAGGAGATCAGAGGGGAGAACGCCACAGACAAATGGAAAGAATGTGAAAGTGTGAAATCTGGCCCTGCTACTTATCTGTGGGTGTGAGTGCTGGATTGCTGCAGATGAAATAGTTTCATTGCATATCCAAGAGCATATAAAATGAAATGGATCATTTACCCAGAGAAAATGCTGTCATTATGAAGTTAATGATTTGGAGAGTACTATGACATTCATAATCATAGTATAGGGAAACACTGCGTCTGTGTGCTATTAGCTAAAGCTCTGCTAGTGTATCTGCACACATGACCCACATTTTAAGTAGTACGGTGTACAGTGTAAATCAGTTTGGCCTTTGAATCATAGGTGAGTAATCTGTGGTACATGTTTTTCATAATGCACAAAGAAAAGCAGTAAATGACTCACTTATAAAAGTGGAGAAAAAGCCCTGATATCTCCAGCCATTTGCCTCTGTGCAGACACCAACAGCAAAAGCGAAAGACGGTGAAAAGAAATCTGACATATGGAGAAAAAAAAAAAAAAACATTCATCAAATGTGGTCACCACCATGGCCAAACACTGAAACCTTAAAGCCCTCGAGATACAATACCACTAATATATCACCAGGTGCAAGATCACAAAGCTCATCTGATTCCTGAAGTTTTACGCGTCATTTTCACATCCTAAGGCTAAACGTTTCTTCTAATTGGCTAAGTTAGCAGAAAAATAAGCGGTGTCTTAGTCCTAACTAGAGCTTCTGTTTCAAGAAGAATTCACAAAGTAAACATGTTAGGACTAAAATCAGCTCATACGTCTGAGAGAAGTTACAGGTGGTCGAGAGGACTCCTGAGCCACTCAGACCTGCTCACACAGCTGCTGTAGGTAATGTGCCTCACTGCATTAGCGTTGGGTGAGTGAATAACGATCCCTTCAGCTCACCAATGAATCAAAACAGTCCAATAATGCCAGAAATGGTTATTTAAACAACTCAGTACAGCTGAGACATGAGATACATGCAATTTGCTTCTCTGCTAAATTTGGAGTTTCTGTCCTGTGTACTGTATGTCAGAATTATTCGTGAGACCAAAAATGCACTCTACAGAATCTACTTTGTTCAATAATTCTTTAAGTGAATCAAATAATCACCAACTGAAACACATAAATAAATTATTTCATGCTCATCACTAGATTAAAATTGTGCAAAATTACACTCTATGCAGAATTAAACCAAATGATGCAGATTTGTTTAGAGCCAACATTCAGATGACAAAACTGTCTCTCCACAAGGTCCAGTGCCAGCTCTCTTTCTCTTATGGGGCTTTCTATCATATCATATTATATGATCTTCATCTGCTGTCATGGGTTAGGATTTATATGTTCCAATTTCCATTTTTTTAAGCTGATTTTCCCCAGAATGAAGTTTCACTTCAGCCCTCTGTCCTTCCTTCAGTCCAAGTTGTTTTTTTGTCTACAGTCTATTTCCCACTGGTTTATAGGTTTGAATGGATGCAATGCCCCAAACCCAATATCCTGTTTCCACAGGACATGCTTCATATGGAGAAGGTGAAGATGACTTTTCATGGACTCTTTACAAAATACAGCTAGAAGTGACACCACTTGTCTAATATTCACTATCCTTACTCAAGTATGAAATGAATTCAGACTGTACAATGGGAGACAGTATAGAGAGCCCACACAGGCAGATTAATATGACTGTTCAGTGAACTGTTGGCAGAAGGTGATCATTGTGCCTCTTCCTCTCCTCTTCCTCTGTTGCATCCTGAGCAGTGAGTTGTCAGTGTGTTGACCATATTTCTCAGTGACATAAGCTTGTGTATGAGGCACAGCTCCTGAGAGAGTTCTCCATCACAGCCACGTCTAAAAACATCAGCATAGAGTCTACCTTGACCCAAACCCTGATAGATGTATATATGAATAGATCCTTGGCTGAAATAAGCATGTGACTGAAAACATACTGTAGGTGATGTAATGTAAGTGCATTATGTAACTTAAAATGGGTTTCACATTGGACACCAACAGCAGTCTCCCTGCTGAAAGTCCTTTGGAGTTTTAATTTCATTTACATCTTTTATTGGAAGACAAAAGACAAAACACTGACATAACAACAGGAGGAAGACAACAACAGTGAATACAGGCCAGTAAGAAGAATTTCAGGGGGAACAACAGAACAGGGTTACGTTAGCTCTGGGTGTGTGTGTGTGTGTGTGTGTGTGTGTGTGTGTGTGTGTGTGTGTGTGTGTGTGTGTGTGTGTGTGTGTGTGGATGGATATCACTGATATTGTGGGGATAAACACACATTTCCCATTTTCTTCTTTCTTTTCTTTCCCCCTCATTTATGTATGTGTGTGTTACGGCCGCCACCGTTCTTGTGAGTGATGTGAGTGTTTGCAGGTGAGTGGGTGTGGAAACAGCATGTGTCTGGCATCTCTCATGACCAGTCCTCGGCACACGAGAGATTTGTTTGTTCTGTGATTTGTCCGAGCTCGTGCTCTTGTGGGTTTGCTGTAACCAGACATGAACTGGGCTAGGTTTAGGACAGGGACCGATTTTCCACTCACTTCCAGTTATATCGTTTGTTAGCCTCAATAGACTTGGGGGTGCTATTTCCTTTGTATTTTGGTTCTCATTTTCCACCTTTATGGTAGGCCTCATTTTATTTCGTTTTGTTTTGGTGTGTGATCCTGGTAAGCTCTCCTTCTTGAGGGTTCTCTTTTGGTTATGTTTATTTCATTTGTTTGAAAAGCACCCAACTGCTCTTTTCGTTGTCTGGGAAGTTATCCTTTGCACCCAAACAATTTAAAATCACTTGGGTTAAATAAATAACTATTTTAACCATTTACATAGTTTGTTGTTGTTGTTGTTGTTGTTGTTGTTGTTGTTGTTGTTGTTTTGTTACTCCCTTACCCCCATCGAGCTGAGTCGTAACAGTGTGCATGCATACATCTATGTGGTTTCCAGTGGAGGTGTAGATACCACTACACGTGTGACATTTTCGTTTGATGACTGTTGCAGTGGTTGAAATAGTCAGTTGCTGGTCTTTTTCAGTCTCTGACAGTGTGTGTGGTGAAATGTGATGTTGTCTCAAGGCCCATTTTGAGCTGTTTAAACATGAATTCCTTGACTGATTTTTTCGAGGTCATCTGTGGTTTTTACAGGAGTGCCAGTGAAAGCTAAGTTGTCTCTCATACTGAGCTCTTGTGGGTCCTGGATGGTTTCCTTCCTGCCTTTCAAGTCCAGGCATTGGTGTAGTGCCTGAAATTGATTGCGCATTCTTTCAATCAGTAATTCTGGAGTCAAGTCTGCAAAGTTTATTTTCGATAGAAAGGAATATGTCGCTTACCTCTTTACTGCATCGTGGTTTCGGAGGTGTGAATGGTATTGTACCTGAGCTTGCTGGAGAGTGGAGGGGACAGAATCTCTTGCTGTTTGGAGTGAAGCTGACTGAAACCACCCACTTTTATGTTGTCTGTATTTTCCTTGTTCATGATGCAGATTCTGCTGAAGCTTTCGTCAATGTATTCTTTGAGATGATCCAGGTCAGTGGATGTTATATTCTGGCTTTTGAATGGAAAAAGGCAACAAGAGATGAGGAAAAATGGCCAAAATGGCCAGGGAGAGATGTTTGTTTGAATCAGTAGATTAGCAGCACCATCTTGAATGTCACACCTCCTCCTCCTCCTGAAAGGTGCACTCACAGTTTCATCCTTCCTCACCGAGTTGCATTGAATTGAATCAGTCCTGTCCACGCATCCACCTCATCTTCCTCCAAATGCAGACTTTACACTACATCACCTGACTTCCTTCTTTGCTCCCATCATAATTACTATGGTTACGGGAGGTTGCCACCTATCAATATGAGTAAATATGGGTCTTAATAACCAAAATGCAAGTATTTTAAGTATACAGTCATTTTTTCTGGTGAGGATAACTCCAAAATCAGCAGTGCTGCATTGCTCTGACTTTTTTTCTTTCCTGTATTGTGTTACTTGTTAATTGTACTGCTCTACATGTCTCTTATTGCATCTTATGGACAAATAAAGTGATTTGAATTGAACTGAACTTAAATCCCCTGCATTGTTAATGTTTTTCTGTTTTGCTTTTCAAAGAAACAGAAGGAAGCATTTCTAAGAACAGTATTTCTTTGTTTCACTTTTGCCCTGAAGATACAGCGTTAAGGAATGCTGGCATGAGATTAGAAATTACTGCAAACTGAAACCATCTGTATGCTTCTAATATGCAAAGATCCTGGCAAAGAGAAAAATGCCCCAATTAGTGAAAAAGATTTTTTTTGTTGTTTTTTTTTTTTTTTTTCAATATCTGTTTCACAGTCTTGCTGCTCTTCACAGATACCTGGGGTCTTATTCATAAAGCTTCCTAATACAAGTAATCGCTCCTAATGACAAAATTCTAAGAAACTTCTTGGAATTATGGCTTTTTTTTTTTTTTTTTTGAAGAATTTCCATTTAGTATTTGGAGTAAATTGCACAACAGTCTAGGCATATCTCATGTTTTGTTCATGGCGACATGGCCTGAAGGTCTTCAAATTTTCCAAAATGTAAAGCATATTCTGGGAATCACTCAGCAAATTCCATAAAAAAATATTACTGCTTATTAAAGAATTACTGTTTAAAAGTGGAAATAAGAGTATTAAGGTGGCGCAAGAGAAAGCAGTCACCAACACATTATGATTAATTTCTCGGGACCAGTAACAGTCACAATAAATTGAGCTGGAAACATAGCAGCAGCTGTGCCTCTGCTTTCTCGCCTGTCCTCCCAGCTCACATAATGGAAGCTCACTGGATTCATGACCATCATTTAGTCCTGTGGCAGTGCTCACACTCCTTGCTGTACAATTACACCCTGTCCTGCTGGGGCTAGACATGAGCCAACACACACACACACACGCACATACACACGCATGCACACACGCACACACACACACACACACACACACACACACACACACACACACACACACACACACACAGTATACAGATACATATATCATGTATGTGTCTCCTCAGGGTGGATCACCTGAGAAATTGATTTCACAGGCTTGGCCAATGCCACAAAATCGATGACAAGAATCAAAATAAAACCTCTGATAAGAAATGTCATGTTAGAGTATTATGAGGAAAGGCACTGAATTAAAACTGATTATGTCCTTGTATTAGAGACTGTTTACAGGTTGGTTTTACATTCAGACAAAGCGTGTCAGAGTCGTGTTCTGGTCTGACTAAACTGTCTTCTTGACAGTCTTTTAGGAAACAGTTTCTTTTTCTGACACCTTTGTTTTTTGGTTATTTTACTTGAGTCAGACTTTGGTAATTATTTATTAATAGTGAACTGTTACTTGTAACATCTTTTATATTCAAGGAGCATTCAAGTAGTTGCAGTCATGCCCCACTTCCTGGCCAGCCTCTATTCTACAGTGTTATGGTACGTTAGATGTTGCTGGTTATAACAAAATAATCCAGATGATGAAATGTTGTTTTAAAAATTGCCACCAAAGTGTATTTATAGCATGCAGAATAAAGCTCTATCATTACAGATCATTAAAACAACTGCAAAGGACAGGACATGTTTTAAAGTGTATTACACGATACTTTCATCACATTCATTTGCATTTGACTTTCAGGAGTCCCACATTAAGGTTAGGGGTAGAATTATATTTACATTCCTTCCTTTTCTATTATTTCTTCACCATTCTTCTATCCAGCAGACATCAACAGTGCTGTGCTCTCCCCCTTTCAACAGAGACGAAGGAGCATTCTCACAGTCCTGCCACAGTGTGCATGAATGGAAGGCTGCCATGCTAAATGGGAGGTTGATTATTAAATTTCCTTCAGCTCAACCAGGACAAAACAGAGGTCTTAGTCGTTGGCCCTGAAGACCAGAGAGAGAAACTTTTACCAAAACTACAAGATCTTAAACCAACACATTCTGTTAAAATCTGGGCGTGATTTTAGACTCTGAGCTTACTTTTGTTCCACACATCAAAAAACATAACAAAGATAAGTTTTTACCATCTTAAGAATATAGCAGTCCACCTGTCTCTCTCTCAGGCCAGCCATGAGGTGCTGATGCATGCTTTTATCTCCTGTCGCTTAGATTATTGTAATGCCCTGCTCTCTGGTCTTCCCAAAAAGACTATCTACAATCTTCAATTATTACAAAACTCAGCCACACAAGTGCTGACAAGGACCAGAGGGCGGGAGCACATTACACCAGTTTTAAAATCGCTGCATTGGCTCCCTGTGCGTTTCAGGATAGATTTTTAAGTTCTTTTATTAGTTTTTAAATGTCTTTACAGTCTCGGGCCTTCTTATTTATCTGACCTACTTTTACCCTATCAGCCCTCGCGGACCCTGAGGTCCTCTGGCACTGGCCTCTTAACCATACCAAAAGTAAGAACTAAAACTCACGGGGAGGTGGCTTTTAACTATTATGGCCCCCCGATTGTGGAACAGCCTGCTGGAGAACCTCAGGGCCGCAGAGACCGTTGATGTTTTTAAAAAGAGACCCACCTTTTAATCAGGCTTTGAATGGATTTGGTTGATTTAATCAGTCTTCTTATCATATCATATTTAATCTTTATTTGTATCTTATTTTAGTTGCATGTTTTAACGACATGTTTATTTACTATTTATTTCATTTACTCATTTTATTTCATTAAATGTTTATGTCTTAGTCCCCTTAGTTTTTAGCTGCAGCGTTTCCTCCTGGGGGCCCCCCCACACCAGGAGTTGCTCTTGGTCTACTGATGGGGGCGCTGCCGGGGGGACAGCTCTGGCCTGGATGGCTGGAGGCCTCTGCACCTCGGTGTGGGGCCCCCTGTCTGCCTGGGTCGGGGTGGTCTCAGGTGGAGCTCCCTAGTTATGGGCCAGGGGCCCTCTCAGTGTGGATGGCCCCCTAAGGTGGCTTACTCCTTGCCTTGTCCATAGGGTACGTGCGTGTCTGTGATTCTCTATATGTCTCTATGTATTTATGGGGGCGGGAGGGCTGCGTTTTCTTTTTTGCTGTTTTTAGCCTCTGTGAGGCACTTTGTGTTGCTTTTAAGTATGAAAAGTGCCATACCAAAGGCTAGATCCCCTGTACTGTCAGTAACACTGAAAGCAGTGTCTGCAGGGGGTTAGACCAAATGTAACAGGTGGACATGACTGACAATCAGCCCTGCGGGAACGCTTTTAATGAGGCAAATGTTTTGTCGCTCTTGTCAGATAATGGCAGTGAGACTTGTGGTGTGAAACATAGAGAATCAAGCAGTCTTATCAAAACCCATCTTCTCAGAGGACACAAACAAGTGGGACATAAAATCAGCGACATTATCTGCAGACATTTACACAGCTGGTTAAATCCTTCTTAAATTTTTAACTGCTTTTTGGGACTTACTAAAGACGATTCATGTGTAAGAGGAATTTTCTAAAAAATATAATTTTCTTTGTTGTTCAACTATGGTTGTACATACGAGTGGTTTATGACAGTTTCAGTAGGTTAACACTACAGTGAAGTCTTAACAGTACACACTGCTCTTTTCACTGGATAACGTGCCCAGTTCTTTTTGTTTTGTTTTGTTTTTTGTCTAACCCCAATAATGATATAAACAGAATTTTGCAAATTAATTGGCTAATTGGCCTCTCTTTTGCTGGAATGCCTGGTCATATTCAATTTTTCACTATCCCCATCCAGATTTATCCTGCCAGTCCTGTCTTTTGAGAGTTATTAAATGTTTGTTTACTCCTGGCACATCTGTAACATGACGTCCTGCTGTTATGACCCTCAGCAGTTCCTGCTCACACTGTACAGACAATGGTCGCTTGGATTAACCTGAAAATAAAAACAAGTCTGTATCTGATCATTTGTGGAGATATTCTGATGAAGGAGTGGCTCTTCTCTCTTTGATGGACATCAGACACGCCTGATACCACCTGTAATGAATAAAATACTGCTTATTGGAACAATAAGGAGTTTATGACATCTGTTAGTGCTGTTATAGCATTATCACAAACACCACAGCAGCACCGCTCATATGATCATAGCATTGCTGCTCACTGTACTCTTTGCTGCAGCTATCTCTGGCTGTAACTACTAGCTGCCGTTAGCTAGTTAGTTCAGTTAGTAGCTAATGGCCTTTTTTAGCCGACTGAGCACTGGAGGATTGTTGGTGTTTACACCACGGGCAACAGAACTGGGCTGAGCAGCCTCCCAGTGAATTTGACTGGGTTGGGACCAAACACAGCCTCCAAGACCAATGGAGGCCAGTTTTAGGACAGGGAAAACAGTGCCAATGTGATCCTTGGCTACGACCAAGACTCAGACGACGATAAAGACATAGCAGCCTAATGCAGGGGTGTCATGAACCAGGAGAACAGCAAGGATATTTTGTGTTTATTTTGTTTATTTATTAGACTTAAAAAGTGAGGAGTGCTATTAAAACACATGGGGTTAGGGTTAGGTTAGGTACCCTTTCTGCAACACATAGACATCTTTGGTGTACCATCAGCAGTCTTTTACATATCCTGTTGATAATGTTAGTTCGTTGTTCTTTATTTTGAACATTTTTAACTAAAGTTCTGGCCATATCTTTTTAATGAACCTATTAGTCAAATGCACTATTAAGCATAATCACACTTGAATAAGGATCCATGTGTGGAATAAACCTTAACTGGTTCCATTTATTTCATCTATGAGTTAAAGGTACAATGGTTACAGTACTTCATCTGTTGTCTGTGTCTCCCGTCTCAGTGTAAAAATATTACACATTCCAAATCCAGATGCACCACTCAAACAGTGTAGAAATGAATTTTTAACAATGTGAAAGTCATCACTTGTAACCTGATCACTATGAAGCACAGAGAGCCCTGTGGGCTCTGCGACGACAGCCTCTTCTGTTGTTTTCTTTCTCATGTAGATTGTAGCAGGACTGATGGTGTGTGTGTGTGTGTGTGTGTGTGTGTGTGTGTGTGTGTGTGTGTGTGTGTGTGTGTGTGTGTGTGTGTGTGTGTGTTTTGTCCACCGGTATGGCAGCTATTAGAGGCTGTGATATCAACTGCATCCTATGAGGCCTATGAGGACATGCACATTTTACAATGACTGAAATGTTTAACTGGGAACAGTAAAGGTGGGGAAATAGTAGTGCTGAGGGGGTTTGTTAGTTAAGTGACCACCACCACAGGTCAGAGAACAGTCATTAGTTGGAATTTAGTGCTTTAAATGGAGAATAAAAATAGTAGTACAAACTGTACAGCATAGTGATGAATATTTCTGTAGTTTCTGAACTGAAGCACAAAAAAAAAAAAATCTAATTATCTATACAGTAGTACAGAGCAAGCTAGCTAGACTAGCCAGTTAGCATAACACTCAGCAAGGCTAATTTTCAAACAAGTTAAATGTGGTCTTCATAGAAAGTGTTACAGATGTGCGTTTAGGCTTTGCTTATCCCTTCTATGAACTGTCTGTATCTTCACTGTGCTGCATTATTAGAAACTAAGAATAACTGGTCGTGGTTCGCGTCCAGACGCTGTCTCTCCCTCTTCTTCTCATTGCAGTTCTCATGCATTGGTTCCGTGTTGTTGACTGTGTAATTGCTCAGGCTGCTTTGACAAACAAATTGTTGATGTTTGAGTTTGCTGTTGTGTACAACATTCTCACATTGGTGTAAATCACTGACAATTATATATAGAATGATATATACAATTATTATATATTCATAACAATTATATATGTTTTCCTGGAATCACTCGCTATTTAATATAATGTCATTACATAGACTGACCTTCTCTCACACATCAGGTAAAACATAACAAGGTCACAGCAAATTGAAAAAAGACAATATATCTAAATACTGTAATCTGTATGTTCTAAAAGCTTTACAATGGATTTCCATTCACCACAGTCATCGATAGACTAACACTGATGACAAAGAAAATGCTGACATGAACACCAGTTTACAAAACTGAGTATGATTTTCTCTGGAAGAATTTATATTTTACACATACAACAAACATGGTAAAGAAAGCTAACAATACAATGAAGTCCTGACAGTATATTTTTATCAGCTTTTATATATGGCTTTTACCACTGCGTTATTTATTAGACTTGTAAACCAAATAAATAATGAGGCTAATTTTGTTTAAAATAACTGCTCCAACAGGGCCATGAGTTGTCCAACATCATTATGAGGCGGATGGATAAATCGTCTTTTTTTGTCTGCTCATCCAGATTCTCAGCGAGGCTCTTTGGCCCCAGAGCTCTGTGGCTGATGAGTCACTGCACACTAATACAGCTTTATATCGATCTCAGTGAGCAGCATTTGCAATCATCCACGTGTAATCTACGTATGCTCACAAGTCTTGTTAAATGGCAAGGCTTTCAGACTGTGGATTCGTGTAGAGCAAAGAAAGACACAAATCTTCAAAGTGGAGGAAGGATTTCTTGTAAATCCCCCCACAGTCCCAGCCGAGGACAGAGGGTTCATTTCAACTACTGGAGGGACGGTCTCTACACAACCAATCACATTAGCACATCAACAGTATTCATCATAAACAAGGTCAGGGCAGGCTGATGAAATGATAACAAGGCAATAATATGGTGAAGCAGTGATGCCTGTGCAGCATCAAAAGTGGGCTGTGGTCATTAAGTCGTATTATGTCACACTGTGAGTCTGGATCTCCAGTGGCCTCAGGGCTCACTGCGTGGGATGCAGTGCTCACATGATGTCAGAAATAGAAAGAGCATGCCAGGCCATCAGTGTTCGCAGGATGAGACACTGTAATGCAGAAAAAAGGGGTGATTCATATTTAAGAACACATTCTGTGGTTCAGAGAAGGACATGATGGCAGCACAGGAATTCTACAATGTTCCTTCAGTTAACTTCAGCAGGCCTGGGGCCAGATGTGTAGTTTCACACAATAATAACTGTTACAATAATTATATGCCATTTGATCATAGCCTTTACTTCAACAAGATTCATTGAAAGGATGGTTTACAAAACCAGATGATGGAAATATGAACATGAGGAACAACGGTTAAACTTTGTTACAGCTTGAGTCTTTTTCTTTTCATTTCTTATTTATATATTGTTTTGGACACCATTTCCATCAGTTATGACCGAGGTGAAAATAGAAACCTTCATGTCTTCATATTGTTCGTCCCCAGCTTCATGCATCCTTGAATGGTGTAGTATGGTGGAGAAAGGAATTCCAAACATTGTCATCATATATGGCAAATGATTTATTTAAATGGTGTAACTGCCACAAAATACTGAATACTGACAAAACATACTGAATTAAAATCAATTTGTTGTCAATTTGTTTTATTGTAAATTATAAAAAATGTAATTTTTCTGAACATTGAGCACATAAATGCAAGAAGAGATGATATTGAGTAAAATGTCTCTAAATGTTTCTTACAACGTGTGCAATGGTGGAATCATTTATCATTCTTCCATGAGGTCAGGTGTAAATGTTGAGTGGTTTGGTCATGAAAAAAAATGAAAATACAAAAACATTGAATCATATCAATATCACATGCACCAGCACACTGTTATTATGCCGGCACTACAGAACTTGTTTGACCTGCTGCCTATGTTGTTGGAATAAAACTGAACATTTTACTTTGGAGATTTTTGAAAAGACACGACTTCCTGCCAAGGATTGCCCAGTTGGAGGGCTGAGTGGTTGACCTGGAGCAATATTCCAGCAGAATATAAGAACCTGATTGTCAGAGACTTGGAGAGCTGTTCCTATGTGAGGGCAGTGGCAGCAGAAAATGGAGAGTTCACCAAACCAGATCTGGACTCTCTTGAGCAACGGATCATTGCTTTGATTGACAGCAAGGCAGTATGGACATGGACACTGCGCCTCCCAAACAGCACTGAGTGGAGTGGGTGACCGATCCAAGATGGCGGCCCCACGGCTCGTCAGCACCGATAGGCAGTAGCGGCCGATCTGGCGTCTACTCTTTATATCTGTATGGTCTGGTCCTACAGGAACGGTCCATTCCTCAGGTCGAGTCCCCCTATTGGCCTGGCGCACTTCTGTTTTGTGGAGTGAATTTGAAGCGTTTGTCTCTTGCAGTTGTTTTGTGGTTGTGTGTGTTTTGATATTTGCGGCAGGGTTAGGGTTAGTTCCATAGCCGGGTTAACATAGGAAGAGGCAGAAAATGAGCCAGTGGGGCATATTTAAATCCCTGCTTCTCCCACTCTATAAGAATCATGTTTTTCATTGCTGAAATACTACTTGGCCCCAAGCATGGTGTGTGTTAATTTGATTAAAGAACATGTAAGCACAAAATTTACATAATGATTTTCCAAATGAAATGAAACATAACAAAACATATTGTCACACTCCATATACAGGCAACAGACAGAGAAGAAGTAGGGCATGCATGGTTGAATACATTAATAATGTGACTGTGTGTGTGTGTGTGTGTGTGTGTGTGTGTGTGTGTGTGTGTGTGTGTGTGTGTGTGTGTGTGACAGACATGTTCACATTCATATTTATTTGCACACATAGACAACCATGCCTGCAGGGCCTTTGGAGGTCTCTCAGTGCTGCAATACTTGGATTGACTCCATCACACTGAGCATGTCATACAGTATCAGCGTACTTGGCTTTAGTTCATCTAGAACATTCCTTCTCTGCCAGGCCAACACTGTAGCCATGAAGAGCTTTTTCTTACTTGGTGAATTATAAATCCTGTCTCCACCTGAGGGACACTCCATTAGTGCATGCTGTCCAAAGGCTGCAAGAAATGAGCCAAGAGAGGGACATACCAGCCATGTGGCTTGTACAAGTGGAATTCCAAAAAAGTTGGAAGGCTGTGTAAAACATAAAACAGAATGCATTGATTTGCTAATCTTTTCTGACATATATTCAATTAATTATATTTAATTAACAGTATATTTAATGTTTAACCTCATCAACTTCATTGATTTTTGTAAATATATGCTTTCCTGAAGCAACACGTCTCAAACAAGTTGGGACAGGAGCAACAACCGACTGGGAAAGTTGTGGAATGCACCAAAAACACCTGTTTGGAACATTCCACAGGTAAACAGGTTTATTGGTAACAGCTGAGACTATCATGAGTGGTTATGAAAGTGCCATCTTTGAAAGGCTCACCTTGTGAAATACATGATGTATAAAGGATATTACTACATGGACTCTAGAACACTATGTCAAACTGTTGTCAGTAAACACAGTTCATTTGCAAATGATTGCATTGTGTTTTTATTTTCATTTTGAGAGTCACTGAAGAAAACAGATGTTTTGAACAAAGAGGGTTCTGGATCATTTGAGTCTTTACTTTTGTTCTGTTATACATATATAAAATGGACCTATCTGTCTGTTTGTCACTGTTAAGGGTTGTCACTGTTTAGGGTGGCACTGTGGGACAAGTGGTAACACTGTCGCTTCACAGCTAGAAGGTCCCGGTTCGAATCCCGCTGTGGGCGCTGGCGGCGTGTCCTCCACCATGTCTTCAGTGCCTGCTCGAGGAAAAAGGTGCTGTGTGGAGTTTGCATGTTCTCCCCGTGCTCACATGGGGTATCCTCCATAAAATACCCCCACTAAAAACATGCAAGAAGATCACCACCTGACCAACGGTGACGAAGGAGAGTTGGGTCCCCAGGCGCCGCTGTTGGCTGGCAGCCCACCGCTCCTGGTCTGCCGCGGAGGAAGGACGGACCAAGGATGGGTTAAATGTGGTCATTTCACAGAAGCATGGCGTGTGCATGTAGTGTGCTACTCACTGTGTGTTGTGACAATAAAAGTACGTTTCTTCTTCTTCTTCTTCTTCTTCTTCTTCTTCTTCTTCTTCTTCAGAGACTAGAGTCTGCAGTGTAGTTCTGTCTGTCATTGCATTGAAGAGGTGCAGAAACATGTTCCACCAGTGACTTATACTATCTTTGCCATTCTTTTTTATTATCACCCTCTTGTATCAGTCGTCTCTCTTGTCAGTAGCTGGCAAGTAGGGATGTTCCCAGCATTTCACTTTCAACCAGGTATTTGATTCTGACCACCCAACTGTAGTCACTTAATGTAGGAACTAGTTAAATCAATCCTTGTTGCTCTGATATTTCAAAGCAAGTGGTTGTCTAGCCGTGATTGTTGGATTCACTGTGTGTTGCCTTGTCTAATAGTGATGTGTCGGTCGTGAACGAAACAGCTCTTAGAGCTGGCTCTTAGATGGAGCCGGCTCCTGCCTGGGAGCCGGGGAGGGAGCTGCTTTGGGGGGGGGGGGTTCGTTTTGTTTTGTTTTTTTCTCACCTTTTTTTCCGTTCAAGCCACACGTGATTGGTCAACTACATGATGTGTGGTGGCTTCAGTGTGTACACACTGACTAGGAGGGGGAGGACCGGGGGTTGTACACACACACACACACACACACACACACACACACACACACACACACAGCCGACAGACAAAACGCTGGAAAGGTGAGAAAATGAGTGACCGCAGTAAATGCAGTAAAATTTGATATAAGGTATGTTTTGTGCAGTAGTAATTAATTTTACACATAATTTTACATCATTTTGGTAATAAATTAGTTTAAGCAACAAAAAATCTGAGGAGCCACTTGGGAGCCGAAAGAGCCGCCTCTTTTCAGAGAGCCGAGCCCTGAGAACTGGCTCTCTTAAAAGAGCTGGAATTCCCATCACTATTGTCTAAATGTAAGGGGTATGTGGACAGTTGTAAGGGTGGTGGGACAGCCCAGGGTGGAACACTGGACAATGTCCCTTATTTTCAAATCTCAGTGTGACAGAATAACATAGCCTTCATGGTGAAGGGACAAAGAGTGCTCTGGGCCATTTGGGTTTGACCTTTGTTGTTTTCTATGCACATTTTCATACAGGTGAAAAAATTGCAAAAGCATATTTTAGTGGTAATACAATGTTCTATACTGCAATGTTTTCTTGGAGCACTGATTGCCATCACTGTTAGTGGACATGATAGTGTGTTTATGATATGTATTGGGTTGAATACACTGCAGATTATGCAGTTAAATCAGGCCAATAATGAAATAATAATGAAGTAACATTTGACAAAAACAGCTCAGCAAATTAATTAACAAGTCATTATCAACTCGAAAAATGAATGTTGTGTGTAAATCTGTAAAACAGCTCGTAAACACATGGGGCCCGTTGCACAAAACTAGGATTAAGACATCCAGGATAAGTGACTGAGCTGAGTTCAACCAATCCAAAACATGAGCGTCCAGGCTTAATCGGTTGCACAAAGACCAAGCCAGGATGAGCAGACATGGATTCAACAAGCCAGGTGAAACCTATACTGGATAAGTATGTGCACGCGGCTTCCTCAAATAGACCCCACCATCGATCACAGATTCATCGATTCATTATGGCAAACAGAGCGGCGTACTTTCCCCCGTGGGAGGCAGAAGTCCTCATGGAGGCTTACGAGGAGGTGAAGGACCAAATTAAAAAGAACGGCAACACCGCCACAGTTATAAAACGAGAGACTGCTTCAGTTGTGAAGCATGTTCTTCCCGTGCATGCATGGGTTCTCTCCAGGTACTCCGGCTTCCTCCCACAGACCAAAAACATGCTCATTAGGCTAATTGGTGACTCTAAAATTGCCCCTAGGTGTGAGTGTGTGTGTGAATGGTTGTGTGTTTGTGCCCTGCGATTGGCTGGCGACCGGTCCAGGGTGTACCCCGCCTCTCGCCCGTTGACGGCTGGGATAGGCTCCAGCATCCCCGCAACCCTGAAAGGGATAGGCAGTATAGAAAACGGATGGATGGATGTTTTGTGTTAATGTTTAAATAATGACAGTGGATCTAGTTGAATGTGATAACAATGTGTAGTGGGCAGTGGAATAACTGTTGGTTTCAGTTCGTGATGACTGCTGACTGAGATGAGGGATGAGATTAAATAGATCCTGGAATTTAGCCTGGTCTGGAGCAGGCTAGCTCCACAGAATAAATCTCCATGGTAACTTATCCCATAACATATCCCACTTTACACTATCCTGCTTTTGTGCAACCAGATCATGGATAAGTTGAGCCAGGATCACCAACATATCCCGGCTTAATCCCTTATCCTAGTTTGTGCAACGGGCCCCTGGTTTCACTTAACCTGTCACCATGACCCCAAAAAGCAATTAGGCCTACTTAATACATAAGACAAAATGACTATTGTGCAGCAGTTATTCATGTAATTAAGCTATTTATATGACATGTATGACTTTTTGCAAGTCTTAAAGTTACAGATCTTAAATTACAGTTATAATAGGCATTTTGTGACAGAGGATGGATTGAAACGTCGCCAAGCTGTTTTATTAAGCTATTTAAGCTATTTTATTCTATATTTTTATTGCTCTCATGAATATTTCTGGATATATGTGGGACTGACTCCAAATAAACTACTGTGTGTGTTTTTATAATGAGTGCAACAGTGTGGCTTGTTTATGTGTTTTTAATAGTTTTCCAACAACAAAGGAGCTCTGTGACACAGAGGAATAAGATATATCCGACTCTGGATTACACACAATACTTGCTTTGGTGTTTTGGGTCTTTTCACAGGATTAACTGACATTAAGAAAAATATAGACTGTCACTAGACACTTTGTACAGTTATATTCTCACTATTACAGGGACAAGTTTTAACTGTCATGTACAGATGAAAACGTGCAGACAATTTAATCGTCTGTCTTTCTACAGGGGCCTCCACGCAGGGCACGGCAGTCATCAGCACACTTAAGATCAGTGTAGAGCTCTGCTGTGTATAAACACGTGTTCTCTGTTCCCCCCTCTCTCCATTTTCTTCTCCCAAGCTTGTATTCCCCTTTGCATTAGGAAAAAGTGCTTCTGGAGGGCCTAATTTTCAATGCACTGCTTTATTTAAAGAACCCTTTTGAATTTTTAATGTGATTAAGTGTGTAGGACAACCTACTTAGTAGTTTCATGTACAGCTGCGCAGTTACCACACAAGGACAGAGGAAGAGACAGTAACTGACAGCAATTGTTGCCAAAGATTTTTGGTTTGTATTTCTATCTACCCCTTTGCATGAAAATGGTTTGACTGGTTGAAGACATTTCTAAATTAATTTGAGCAGTTGAATTCAATTGTATTTATTGAAAGCTGCACTAACAATATTTTTCATATTAACAATTCATTAGATAGCTATGTATAATGTGGAAGAGGTCAGTCATTGTGTTCCCTGTTAACTGCCAGCTCTGCAGTGCCACCAAGTCCTCCAAACTGAACAGCAGAACATGAAAATAAATAAGCCCACATACTAGCATTTCCAGAGATCTCAGTTGCATTGGCTATGGTTCAGGTTTAGGCACAAGAACCACTTCGTTAAGGTTAGAGTTAGGAAAAGATTTTAGTCATGGATAAAAGAACTTAGTGTGACTGTCAGTAGGAAACAAGTGATCTCTGGTGTCAAGGTCACATGCTTTGTAGTCATGATTTGTACTAGCTCTGGAGAAAGGTCTGGCTGCATCCATTATCATTCTTGTATAGGGGCAGAAAACATTCTGGCTTGTTTGTATTTCTTTAAACCCATCACCAGCCATTGAGCCCTCAATCCATGATGCACGGCCATAACCAGGATTTTAGAAACGCCGAAATGATGAACGTGTCCTTCTGACAGAAGAAGGGCCTTTCATTTTCTTAACTATATGGATTCTGCAAATCGATTTCCAACTACGTATAAACATCTAAATTTTGTTTAAAAGCATTTTCTTAAGAGCCAGACATGAAATTCTGTGTGGAAATAGTGAATCTCTGGTTTATTTATTTGACTTAAAAGTAAAAGCATTTACTACATTGCATTTATATTGGAATTCCACTATGTGTAAATTATTAATTGTAAAATGTATATATAGTCCTTGATTGTGATTGGCTGAGCCACATTCAAAGCGGTGATCTACAAACACACACCTGTGACTGCATTGCGTCAGTATTACTGCACCAGACAGATTGTTTCAAATGTCAGATTTTGTTGTGTATTCTGATGTACAGGGTAGGCTCATCATGGGTGACTGGAAAAAGATGGACCAGACAGCTGAAATGATTAAAAGAGCAATTTTAGAGATGGAAAAGTGAAGAAACAAAGGTTAAACAAAGGAAAACAAAGTTAAACAGACTATAAGGTCCTTTCGCTATTTTCAGACCTGGTGTGCTGAGAGAAATCTGGTTATTGATTGTCAAAGAATAACCAAAATCAAGCTAAACCAGGTTATCCATCACATTAACGCCACTGTGAAAAATTGGAAAGGTGAACCCTATGTTTTGCTTACTGGTACCAAACCACGGCAAAGGAAGATGCTGGAGCAACATCCTTCCTTCTGCTTCTGGCACTGTGCAGTTAAGCCTACCTGTCCAGAGTCACACACTCGCGTAGCAGCACAGAGGAGCGCTCACATGAATGAGCACTGCTTCAGCAATTGCACGGTTTACAGTAATATCCAAATGAATGTTTCCAATCATCCTAGTCTTTGTAGCACGCCTTCTACTGTGTCTGTGTGTTGCTTGGCAACCAACCGATGTTGCTGAAGAGCTACATTGCTTGGCAGAAGAATGACTGTCACTAAATTATTTCATTTTTTTGTTGCTATGGGTTTATTTTATGAAACCTTGTGAGGTATATGTGGTAACTGCAATAAGCCATGTGGAACTGAGGTTTACAGTGATTTTAGAAGAGCAAACACTTTTAGGCACTGTGCTCCACTCTAGTCTCAATGTCATGTGTTCAACTTGTTCTGCTGCCATCAAGCGGCCAAAAAAATCAATTAATGAATTACTGCAGCTCTAACAATATGTTCAACAGAATTCAGCATGTTGTAGAAATATTCAGCATGTTGTAGAAATATTGTGCATCCAAAGAAATAAGAAATAAATCTCTGAAATAGATTGACTTTGGGTAACTATTTCAGAGAGGGAATCAACCTAACACACATCTGAACAAAGCCACAAATCTTTGATGTTTTATTTCTCAGTTCAGCTAAGCTCAGCAATCTTTTTTCATTCCAGGAGTTTTTGGAAAACTTTTCTAGCCTGGATTCAGCTGAAGAGAAAGCCTGAAAGTAGATTATGACCAGTGAGATAGCTATAAACATATGGAAACAAACCCAGAGAAATCTCCACTGAAGCCTGACAGCGGAAATGGGTCGAGCACAAATGTTTCATTGAATTGCTCTTCACTGTGGGGTTCTACACCTGAAAGCTGTCTGGCATAAACCCTAACTTTGTGTCTGAAGCACAACTTCAGCAGCAATATTTCTTTCAGCAGCATTTTAAAGGACAAGTAAGGCTGTTCAGTTCATCCCCATGCACTTCAAAAACATCTTCATTTCAATCAATATGTGTGGCGTGAAGGCGGAATAATGACTAGTAAAGTGTTGAACATAGCTGCAGCATTCAGAATTAACCCTGCCAAACAGCAGAGCTTTGTAACACACTTTGACACTGGGGAAGGCAGAATATGCTTGTTCTGGATAAACAGCCTGCAAAAAGCTGAAAAGTGTGAATCACTATTCTGAATACCTGAAGGAGACAATCAACTCTGCTTTTCACATCACGTCTCCTGCCTTTTCTGTCTTTACAGTCTCCGAACAGAAGCCTGAACAGTTAATAGTGTTAGAACTGTCTTTATTGTGTCAACATCTCAAAATCAATTTTATTGCGACTTTTTTTTGTTTTTACATTCAATAATGATAAAAGCAGAAGAATTATATCAAAGCAAAGATTATATCAGTATAAAAGAGATTACTTAGGCATTCTGCTACAAAGACATTGCAGATCCTGTAGTCTTCATCAGACATGTAAACATGAAATCTCTATCAGTACAAACAACCAAACATTCCTAAGAGAAGTTCTTAAAGCTTTTAAGGCTTCTCTGCTCCAATTTCAACAGGAAATCAATAGTTCTCTGCGTTATTCATACCATTCTGATCTTACATGTTCTAACCACAAGCTTGCTTTAGATCTGATGTTTAATGCATTTCTTAATCGATTTTGTAATGAAATGTTATACTGTTATTTTTTGGTGTGCACTCTGCAAAAATCTGCCCTGACCAATTCCTCTTCAGTAAATTAACAACAAAATTACAGACACAAGACCTGAACTTGCTTCGAGTCAAAGGTGGCCATACTAATTGAGTTTGATCATTTAATTGCAGGAGTCAGACTATGCCATATTTCAGATGGTCACTGTCTCAGGTGACTAACTCTTATTGTGATTTGGCAGAAAGACATGGCAGACTTCATGTTGGACCCTGACCAATCAGGGCCTGTCCGGTGTGATATACATTTGTGATGAGACCAACGTCACTGATCCAAAATGCCACGCCTTAAGGTCTGAATTTTATCATCTGCCTTTGTCTGCGTGACTGTACGGGCTTACAGTCAATCAACAGGTAACAACAGGTAAATCCCAACAAACGTGAATGCAACTGTGTATGCAGGTGCAGGTATGCAAGTCTTAAAGCTGTCTGGCACTCCTGAGGATACTGTCTGGAAAAAAGTACACAGAAAACATTTTCAGAAAAAAAAAAAAATCTCACCTAAGAGTCCATTTACTAGCTTTTCCAGACACGTCAACCATATCCCAATATGGAAAAAAACCTGGCAAGTGGACATTGGGTAAAGATTGTTGATCAAAGTCCTGCTGCCAAGATCAGGAATGGCCTTTCACACATAATATGCTCAATAAGCCTCTTGGAACCACGTCCAAACAGAGCAGTTTGGTTAAGATTAGGGAAAAAACGGTGGTTGTGGCTCAAATGCTGTAATATGGTTAAGGGTTGGATATTATGTCAGTCATATGGTTAAATGACATTTGTATTACAGATGCAGTACATTGGTATCAGTATGGTATAAGTACCCTTTGGAAGTCTAAAAACATCCATTTGGAAGAAATTAAACAGGTCATTTGTTTTAACTAATTGGAACCCTCCTCACGCAGACTAACCTAAACAACACTGTAGAATTGCCATTCCTCTGCTGCCTGACTGAGAGCTAAACTAACAAATAACTTCAGATATGTTGTTGGTAATGTTCCTGTAAGTCAGTAGCATTTTTAAAAGGTAGCAAATGGCCTCAGTGTTATCTCTGATTCCTCCATCTAAGGTTTCAAATCCATATGCTTTACCATTTACTGTTTACCACTTTACTTTGGACCTTTTATACTGAAGTATTTTAAAATTTGCAATACAGCTTATAACTCTTTTTCTGTCAGTTCACTGCAACTTCCTGATATTAGAGATGGAAATCTGAAATAATGGCACCTGAATGCATTGTTATTTTTTACTTTCAGTGAGATGAGGGGTGAGAACTTCCACACCTGAGCATTCAGTACCCTTCCAAGGTGGCATCCTGTGTTATTGGACACAGCTGCTCACCACCCACAAAGGAAAGTATCACTATGTCATCTACGCAGAGTACACTTACTGTACTGCATGAAAAACAATGCCCCACAAAACAGAGCCAGAAGAGCCAGGAGTCTTCTTTAAACTTTTGGCAATGCACACAGTGGTGTGTAAACATGTGGCATGTGACATTGGAATCACAGTGTTGTACAATCATGACTGGAATGGTGAGACTGGGATTAACCTCTTTGGCCAGACAGAAAGAAAAAGACATAGAGAGTGTGCTTGTACATGATGCATGTTTGCATAAATGGACATCGGTTCAAAGTCTATAGTTTAGATGTGTTGGACAGACAACAGAGGGTTTGCTTTATGTCGTTTTGAAAGAGGATGCCATTTCCATCTTTTGATCCTTTCCATAAATTAAGAGGCACCTTCCCCATCTCTCTGCTCGCTGGGCTCCACTCTCTGAGACAGGAGGAATGACTCCCAAACAGCCAGGCACTGAAAGAGAAGACACATCATCATCATCGTCATCATCATCATCATCATCATCATCATCATCATCATCATCATCATCATCATCATCATCATCATCTTGACATAAGTTTTGGTGGTTTCCTTTAATGTTCAAGTCCTCAATATGCTTAAAGAAAGTGCTTATTGCTTGTCTCACAGTGCCTGATCTAATAACAGCGAGAAATTCTAACAACCACTCCCACCACACAGTGATTGGCCAAGACTTTTGCTCTAAACATGTTGGATGACATGTTGCAGAACCTTTGTGGTTTGAAGGATTCTCAGGCTTATACACTCATCAAAGTGAAAAAGCCTCTGAAAGCCCACCAGTAACCATGACAGCTGGAAACAGCAACAGTGCCTGAAGCTGCACTTCTTCTAATGGCCTCTGGATACTAAAGAGGCTGAAAGTGCCACTTCTCCCCACTCCCATCTTACTAAGTCAGAAATACATCATCCCAATAACTACACCGGCTTTCGCGTCTTCAGACACAGATGTTACATCTTGTATTGCATGTAATACATGCAGAAATGAAAATGGAGACATTGGGGTCAGTCACTTACCCTCAACAGCTAGCTTAGCCCCACACAGTGAAGCTCTGGGGATCAGATCAAAGTCTGAACAAAACCAAATGATTCCAGACTCACCAATGGTTAGCTAGCAGCTAAGGACACAACATGTCAATAAGACAACTTGTGTGTTAACAGACAGTGAATTCCTCCTCTTTTAGTAGAACCAAGCCACATCCTCCCATTTCCAGTCAAAACTGACATCAACTTTCCAACAAATTCCTGGGAAGAAAAGGGTGTTACTGTAAAATGTGTAATATGTTACACATTACATGTTACTGACTCGCACATCCTTTTTTTGAGTAAGGCATTACTAGCCAACACTAGCCTTTAGCAGTGTTCAAATAAAGGGGGAGCCAGTGGGAGATATCTTCTGTTATAAGAGACCTCATATCCTTTGAAATCAACAAAAGTTCAAGTTTACAAAATGATCAACCACTGTCTTATAGCATTTACAGTGCTGCAATGAAAAACATCTGTAGTTGACAGCTGTGTGCAGCTCTGCACTGGTCAGTGCAGCAGACTTTATCTTTTGTCAATCACACATACCACATGATTGGTCCAGACATGTGCAAAGTGCTTTCTATACACTATGATCTTGGGTTTTTGTGTAGTATTGTTTTGTACACCAATGAGTAAATTGAGTGTGGATTTCATGCCAGTGATCAGTGATCAGCGACCAGGATCTGTGCAGTGTTGGCTATTGAGCTGCAAAAACGTCATTATTTTGTATTATTTATTTTACTTATTATTCTCTTTGTAATATTTAGAGTAAAGCGCAAAACAGAGGCAGATCAGCCTCTACGAATCTAAACCTATTCATAGACTGAAACTCCAGTACTATTAAATGGCCAGCCAATTAGTGCACACCACTTCACACACCACAATCAGGAGAGGAAAAAAAATGGTACAAAGTCTTTTTCATTTCAAAAGACCTTCTCGTATACCATTTTGTGGATAATGGTGGGTTCCTGGTACTCATGCTGGAGCGGAGAGGGTCATCTCAGAACAATGGTAACAGCAAAGCAGAGAACACACAGAACACACAGCACAACTTCTGAGTCTACAACAGAACAGCCAATAGTGGTGGTTAGTAAATGTAAATTTCAGTGTTCTCATACAAGCTGGAGACTGAATTGACAAGAGGTGAACTGGAGTAAGCCTGAAAAGAGTGCCCCATTTTCTATGTATTAAATCAGTTTTGAATGGGGAATAAAATCTTAATCAAAGCACAAAACCGAGAAAGAAATCTTATTGTGAGACTCCAGAGACTCCCACCCATACCAACACTTTGCTGCCATCGCCATCACAGTCAGCTGTGGTGTTACTCCCTCAGAGCCACAGAAGCTTTCTCCCCTTTTGGCAAATTTGGATTTTCTTCTCACTCTAGTAACTGCTAAGGTGGTAGCGAGCCATGAAACCAACAACTCCTTATGTGGGTTACATCACACGCACTGCATGCATAGTTCTTCTTAGCATCTATGCAGAAACAGGAATTAGACGAACAAGAGTCTCCACTGAAATCCAGGATACTGCCACTACTTTAAATACTACTTTAAATACATTGCATCACATTCATCACCTGACAGGTGGCTGATGCTTATTTACTCATGTTGTTCATATTCAGTTACTGTATTTTTTGCATTTACTTTACATTACATTTTAGGTTGGAGTTGGAAAAACAAGTGACGATCACCATGGTTATTATTTACATAATAATTGTCTTCACTGCTGGACCACTTTTAGCATCATGGTTCTCGTCAGCACTATCAGATATGAAGCTATGTTCTGTCAGAGCTTTCCCAATCGTCTATCCCAGCACTTTGCTCTGCTTTCTCTTTGGATATGTCTCTCCTCTCGGTCTTTCTCTAACTCCCTTGCGTCATCAGTGAAAGCACATTATTGCACCGACAGAGGCATGAGATTCCCATTGTGTGTGTGTGTGCTTGCAGAGGACTCGACAAAGCGAATCACACTTTTATGGCATGAAGCAATTAATCTAGATAGCAGGAGAGGCAGGAAGCCATGCAACCAGAAAGTGAAAATGACAAGCACACAACAACAGGCACAGACAATCAAAAGCTAATCTGTGAACTGAAGTTCCACTCCGTCAGCACTCATCAATAAAGCACAATCACTTTTTCCAAGGTAATAGCAGTTTGTTTAGAGGCGGCAGTAAGTCAGAGCCCCAGCCTGTCAACTCTCCATTTAACAGCCAATTTCTCTCAATAGCACCCACAGTACCTCCTCAAGACTGGCACGTCATCAGTCAAGTCAAACCATAATGGGAGGGCCCAAAAAATGAAGTGAAAAGGAAAGGAGTTGAGACGACAGAAGGAAGCTAATGCTAAGTTACTAAAATATGAAGACAAACATGTTATCTATTCATATTCATCCTGTCTGTCTCTGTCTGTGGCTCAGTGGACACAGAGTGGCCGTTCACTTATCAGAGGGTTGGTGGTTCGATCCTTGGCCTTGGCAGTCTACATGTCGAAGTATCCTCGGGCAAGATGCTGAATCCCAAATTGCTCCTGATGCTGTGCGATGGGTGTGTGAGTGGATAACGCTCGTGATGAGCAGGTGGCTTAGCCGGCCCACAAATGTGCGTGTGAGTGGGCTAATGCAGACTTGTGTTAGAAAAAATACGCTGAGTGGTCGTCAGACTGGAAAAGCGCTATATGAATATAACATGACTACTTTGAACAACACAATTACTCTTCTATGAGGGTGTTGCTGCACAGCAGAACAGTGCCCCACCACTCCAGAGTCCAAATCTTCATGCAGATATTTTGCAGTCAAACAGGGGTTTGATTTGCCTTTCTAGCAATTCCTTGAGCAGTTCTCTCTGAAAGCTTTCTTGTTCTTTCAGATCTCAGCTCGACCTCCAGTGTTCCTGTTTACTGCCATTTCTTAATAATATTATGACCTGAGGAAACAGCAACATGAAAATGCTTTTGCTGTCTTCTTATGACCTTCTCCTGCTTTGTGGGTATTTAGTATATTTTGAAAGGGCAGCTGCTTAGAGGACCCCATGGCTGCTGAATGTTGGGACCAGGTTTGAGTAGTCAGAGTATTTATATAGCTTTGAAATTTGCATCACTTGGCCTTTCCTAATGATGAACTGTGATCAAGCCATGTTCCCCACCAAGTTGATTAAAGTCTGAGACCTTGATAAAAGTTATGCAAGAGCCAAAATCTCTTGGGGTGCCAAACTACTGATTGGTCCTCCTTTCCGTTTTCACTCCACAAACGTACAAAATAAAAATAAAGCACTAGTCTTGCTTAAAATGTTGAAGGGAATGTTTCATCTTAACTTTATACTTTATGGAGATCAGTCAGTTTTCTACTCACTTAGCTATTTCCAATAACATCCATTTTGACCAGGGGTGCCAAAACGTTTTCATGCAACTGTACGCAGGCTTTGATGTTTGACAAATTAATGACTACAAACATGATGGCATTTGCTCACATAACATTATCCAAAAACGACACAGGATGTATGATTTATATTACATTATGTACATCTGAAAGTGATTCTCTTCCTCTTTGGAAAATAGCAAAAAGAAATAATTGACTCAAAAATCTTCACAAAACTTAAAAAGTTGAGTGGCTGTTCAGGCCTTAATCTGTCCTGTTCTGCCTCAGCCTGGTTGGAATAAGAAGCACAGAGGTAAATCACAGCAGACTGTGATGGGAAACAAAAAATATATGATGATCTTTTCGAGAATTTGTCCATTTATTCCATGATTTTTTTTTGGCTCCATCACCAGCTGAGTTTGTGCTCAAGTTTGTGCTGAATCACATTAATTCAGTTTACTGCTCAGACACAACATGAGCAGAGGTTACCCTCTTTATCTGCGCAGGAGTTGACATAATGGTCTGACACGACCAAAGCTTCTGATGCTTCACAGGCATCTAGATTTTATTTTAATCCTGTGGATGATATTTTAAATGCTTGAACCTGTTCATCTAAAAGAAATGTAATGTGATCAGTCAGTACCAAATGTTGTCTGTGGAGCATGACTTTGAAAGAATTGGTGCTTCTGGTTCCAGAGAAAGATACTGTATAACACCAAGAGTTTTTAACAGCAGATTCAGATGTTCCAGTTGAGCAGTAAATCTGTCTAAGGAGTCTGGATTTAACAGGCTGTGGAATCAGCACAGCCATGTGTAAGGGTGACTACAGAGAAAGCCAAGAAAGAAGGAAATTTTAGTACATTAATCTGACAACAGAAGGTCGTGGTAGAAACAAGATGGATTCATTTCCAGTTTCCACACAGAGGAAGCATTCATGGTTTGCTCTGTAGCTGGCTGAGCAGTCTGGATTTCTTTCAGCTCACTGGATAACAAAGTGCTCTTTAAAGACACAGTGACATAAAAAATACATTTTCCACACTCTCATGCTGTTTCCTGGCAGTAATTTGTCTATCACTTGGCTTATGTCAAATATAACCGAGCATTTTTGAGTATCTTAATATTAAAAACCTTCTCTTTTCATAAAATATTTAAATATTTTTGATGAGTCATTCAGAACTCAGGGGTATATACATGAATTAATCCCATTAAATATGATCTGGAACAACCATCGACCCCTCCAATCATATAAAACCACATTCAGCAAAGTCAGACAGGCTTGTTGCCTTTTCGGACCTGTTTTAAGCAAGGAAGTCACGTTATCCAAGATGGTTGAATAAAGGCAGCTGGACTTGGTTGTAGAAACTTGACGTTTCACCTCTCATCCAAGGGGCTTCTTCAGTTGTAACTGACTGATGGGGGTTCCTGGATGAGAGGCTTCTACAGTGAAGTTCTGCAGCCTGTGATTCAGCCCTCCCTGGATAACTATGCTCTGGATGAATCTTAAAGCCTATTCCCAGTTGCTGTATGCACACAGTTTTCCTGTGCACTGATAGATTATTAGCAACGTCACAGGTGGACCAAATAAGATGTCCTAGGTCACGGGTCCTGGATCTGTTTTCAGTTGGTTGTGGGTCTTTGCCTGGGCAAAAAAAAAAGAAAAGAAAAGAAAATGTTTTCCTGTGCTTTGAAGGGGTTTTTTTATGCAGTGGAGTGCTGTCTATTTGTGTCGTGGATTGGGTCATGGCTTGTCATTAAGGGGTGATGGTGGGTCCTGAAGCTAGACCAGTTGAGAATCACTGTCCTAGGTAATCAGGACAAACTGTTTTGTGTGTTTCCAACTGGTGATATAACTGGTAACAACACCATGAGGATTTGGATGGAGAATGCTGATTTCTCTGGCATAAACAGGGAAATCCTGGATTCAAAAAATGCCTTCGTGAATGTTTTGTACAAAAAGGAAATGTATTCTACATATTTGTTTAACCTCAACAATACACACAATATGTTTTGGTCAGAAACATTGAGTGTAAACAAACTCCATGGGATACCTTTAAGATCACATGTTCCATAAACCCTTCCCATCTCCCTGGTATTGTTTTGCATGTGTTACTTCTAAGGACATATGGTATTACAGGCAATAGCCTACCACATTAGAGTTAAGATAAAAAAAATCGTTGCATGTTCAATTTTAACCTTATCTGGAACAAAAAATAACAAATGAAATTGTCAGGATTGTCTGAATGACCAGTACACTCTGATCTAAAATACAGTCATAACATTCACAGAGGCATGCTGGACAATGGAACAACACAAGAACAGTGGAAGTTACATGGTAACTTAATAAACAACAACTCTTCATAGCAGGCTACAAAAAACTTTTCAAGTTTAGGTTTTCAAGTTTAATTTAACATTTATTGGATGCCATGATTGTGTCATTGTTGGGTCAGTAGATTTTCCATTTCACATGCCCACAATTCAGAGAGATACTCTGATACTCAGAATACACATTCTTCACAGATGTTGGCATCTTCAGTCCCAAAATAGCCATTCCATTCAACAGTGAGTCCAATCCGACAGTTGAAATAATTTAAAGTATTTGTTGACCTGAAATATAAGCAACATTCTTCTATTTATATCAGCCTCTGTGCCTGTTGCTATGAGGTAACCATGGCATTGCTGACAAAGGCTCTGTCTTCGCCATCCATAGTGAAGGCAAAACACAAACATGCATCTGAATGTTATTCCACTGATCCCATCAGTTCTGTTTAGAACTTTGACTTAATCCGTATTGTCTAGCAACTCAAGAAAGAACCTGACAAGCCATAAGCACACATGGATAAATGGGCATTGATTAAAGGGACGTTTGAAAGGGGGTAGTATGAGGTTCTTATTCATAGTCATTGTATTAGTCAGTACGCCCCCAGTTTGCAGAAGCAGACAGGAGTACCGGCACAGAAGCTAAGCAATGTACTGCTGTGGAAGGGGGCAGCAGCAAAAAATATTTAGCCATAAAAAAGACGGCCCACCTAAAATAATCAATATCTGGTCAAGTGTTGGCTACATTTTGAATATATTCATGTTGCTGTCAGACAGCCCTTTCCTCTGGCACTATATTATATATATAAACACCACTATGTGCATGCAGCTAAATAAGACAAATAGACACTCGCTGAAAAATACTTTTCTAACACAGCACTGAATACTTACAAAGAACTGAAAGAACTGACAAAACTAACCAGTGAAGAAATGCAGGTTCCACATAAGATTCCCTCCTCTCTCTTTCGGCCCATTCAGACTCCAACTGCAGAAGTTTTTCTTCTGTATACTCTAGTTCATAAACGTATGTTTTTGTCTCCACAAGTAAATGGCATTTCTTTGCTGCTCTTATAATCACTAATTTTTCTGTTCTTGTATTTATTGTCTTCGTCACAAACTGCTGAAAGTCTGGCTCTGCAGTGTAATACAGTGCGAGACACAGTTGCACACATGTATAGGAATACAGAAGTTCTATGGTCGCGAAAATGTAGTTCCAAAGGACAGTGCCGTCCGACAGTAAAATAAAGTGGTGAAAAAATATAGCAAGTATCACACACACATTCAAATAACCCTAACTATCTCTCAAAATGAAAGCAGTGAATCATTAAAACCAGCTTTCTGATTTCAGTAAATGCTAAATTTGTCAGGCACTGCTGTTTATTAAGTACAATAAGGCAATATGCAGACTATGGAACAGTCAATATGTGGAAAATGAACAACTGCATGTAGACATGCTACAAGAATTGCAAATATCAGCAGATACTCATTCTGCTATGCCCATATACAGCAATTTGATCACAGCATGGTGTAGACTTAATATAGTGTGGCACGAATTCCCAACGGGCAGTATACAGAATGTTGACACATCACTACAGCAGAGGGTCAATGTTGAAATTACAGATAAAAATTATTAGTGAGCAGGAGGTTTTCCAAATCCATACCTGAAAAGAAGGTTAACACCTCTCTAGCATGTGGTGTACCACTAAATTAGTCTCTGTCGTGTTTAGCAGTATTAGTGCAGTGCCTCCTGACCCACTGGGTTAGATGTGTGCCACCAGTTTTTATCCTTTTTTTGCTTTATTAACAATACAGTAATATAGCCTGTGGAGATGGCACCACAGGAGTGGTAGCTACTAACAGCAGCTCCAACCGTTTTTTTTTTTTTTTTGTTTCTTCCATCACTTGGTCTTGGTCGATCATGTGCACGTTTGGATTTAAAGCTGGTGAGACTAGTGTTTTTTACTCTTTTCTAGATGCAGAGCTGGAGCTAAACTCTGTGACAAGAAAAGACGGTATAGCATCCCTCTCTTATTATGGGGCATGTGAGTGAGTTTGTCATAATATGGGACATAACTGTGAAAATCATTTTATTTCTTCTTTTTTTTTTATTTGAATTTCTGAAGGAACAACGCCAGAGAGATTTGGAGAGGCCTGAAAACCATCCCTGGCCACAGCAGTGACAGTGAGAGGTGCCCAGAATTTGGAGACTGGGAATGGGCAAATTAAATGAAGAGATTGTAGAATTGAAGAGATCTAATTCGATGTGAAAAATAATAAAATTATTTTATGACACTGGTGGTATCTACAGTTTTCTATCCAGTGGTCTGCTGAGGCTGTAGAAGCTCTGAGAGGGACAGAGAAGGAATTGACAAAATCATCAGGAGCGCTTGGCTCTGTCCTGGACTGCCCTCTGGACACTGTCAGGGAGGGGGGTTAGAGGAGGATGTTAGCCAAGCTGACGTCAATCATGGACAACCCCTCTCACCCCTTGCATGAGACGGTGGGGGCCTTAAGCAGCTTGTTCAGCAACAGACTGCTGTATCCACTCTGTAAGTAGAAACGCTACCGAAGGTTTTTCATTCCAACTGCTGTCATGAAACTCCAACATCATCTGACACTTTAATTGTCAATCATTATTCAACATGGCACCGTTTTTACAAACCCACTGCTGTTTGCACTACTGCATTATTTAAAGTTTATTTATTTAAACTTTCTAATATTCACTAAATCTGTGAAAATATCCTGTGCAATATTATTTTTTCTACTGTGCTCATATATATTGTTTTCTACTGTGTTTATATTTTTTCTATTGTGCAATAGTAGATAATGCTATATTGAATAATCCACAGCCTACCACAATTCAAAATTCTACATTGAGAAACTGAGCACAAAAGCAACTCTATTTTTATATTTTAAAAAAATGTATTTAATGCACATATATACTTAGAGTTGGTTTTCATTTTGCATTCCTTTTTATTTTGCATTTGTTTTTTTCTATGTCTCTTTCTTTATTCTTTATTCTTGCTACTACTGCTGTCTGTAACACCATAATTTGCTGATGTAGGATTAATAAAGTTGTTACAAAATGCCACCAGTTTTAGAGGGTTCAATATTTTCAACAGTTAGAGGTGTTGTCAAAACATGAGCCTTACCTTTATTCACTCATCAAAATATCACTGTCTAATTTCCAAGTCACTGCTGTGTTATGGTATTAATACCAGATGTCTAGGTTGGATTCTCATCATCCACTCCTTGTGGAGGATGTGCTGCACCTCCCTCTCTATGTCCTCACCTGCTCTGCTCCATTCTTCCCACTCCATGGACACACCATCAAACTACTTGGCACCCAGGCTGGCGCGAGTCAACAGCAGCGCACTGGTCGAACTACAGGAGATAACTCTGAAATTGTGAGAGGACCACTAAGCTTGTTAAATGCAAGAGGCATCACTTTATTTATTAGTGATACAGTGCTGAGCACTGCTCAGCACTGAACACTCTTGTTATTCTGCGTGTTTCTTCTTCTTCTTCAACTTCTTCTTATTATTCATCTTCTGTACAAATTTTGGTTCACTACTCGTCAAAAACGATAGCGAGCACCCAGGCACATGATACACCAAAACGTGTGGCTCAACTTGACTTTTGATGTCAGGTTGTTGTGCTAATATGCTAATGATTAGCATGCTAATGCTAACATGCTAACCTACAATAAAGTGATTCTTAAATGTACTTGAATGGTGTTTGAGATCTTTTCAATGTGTTATTTGACATGCTAATGTTAGCTTAGCATTAGCCGATGTTAACATTGTGGCTAATGCTGACATGAGGTCCTATGAACAGGTCTGACTTTTGATATCAGGTTGTTGTGATAATATGCTTATGTTTAGCATGCTAATGCTAACATGCTAACCTATGGTAAAATGATTCTTAAATGCATTCTCATGGTATTAAAGATCTTTTTAATGTGTCATTTGACATGCTAATGTTAGCTTAGCATTAATTGTTTGAAATCTCTGATGAAATCTCATCATAATGTACACACTCCGGCAGTAGCCCTCATGGCCCTTTCAAATTTTCCCCAGGGGAAATTGTCTAGCCTCTAAGTGCGGCTACGTCTGTCTCTGTTCCTCATTGACTCCAATACAAAGATTTTCTGAGAGAAGCAGAACGGACCCCTGTTTTAAACTCGCAAGTGTCTGCAAAATATTCTGTGTAGAAACACCAAAAGCACACCGAAGCGTTCAGGAAGTCCTTTCAGCGATGACGGTCTGTGTTTTTTTCTGATAGGAGCTACCGTTCTCTCAGGATAAGCCCAAATGTGAGAGCAGTGCAGAGGCAGAAAATGGCTCTTTTTCTCCACTTTTTTGTCTGCCCCTGTCTGTCTAGCTGGGGGGCCCCTATCGTCAATGGCAACCAGCTCAAGTTGCTGTGACAACCTCTGAGCCTCACAAGCACAAACACACACAGCTGAGATGTGTGTGTTGCTGTGTGTGTTTTTAATACACTGCAGTGCTATAGAGGTCAGTGTTCTGTCTTTAGTACTGGACACTGACCTCTATAGCACTAGCCACACACCCCGGTGTTTGCGCACTGTGTGACTCTCAAAATGTCCTGCCAGGGGGAAATTTTCTAGTTTATTTTTGTTGGTCAAGTGTTCATTTGAGTCTCAAACTGCATATATTTGTTTGCTTCCTGGGATCTCAAAGACGAGTGTTTTTGTTGAGATTCCGCTGCCAGCGCGGCGCAGGCTGTGCACTCTGCACAGTGGTATTTTCGAGTGGCGCAGGCAGGTGCACGGTGCACTTGGTATTTTGGTAAACCGAGGTGTACAGAGGTGCCCCAGGATGGGAGTTGCGATGCAGTAGGTGGAGGTGTCGGCATAATCAGCCAACAGATTTGGATTTTCGTTCCATTTCGGTCCATGCCGGCGGCGCAAAAGTGCGCTGAAAGTTCGCCACCTCAGACCTGGACAACTCTGTGCACCACTGGCGCACGTGGCGGGCAAGTGGATTTTCGCAAACCGGCAGAGTGGTGCGCTCATGTCACCAATACCTCACAGGCAGGTTTCGACTGCGATCAATAATTAGCAACAGCCACGATTCAATGCAACTATCTGAGTCAGCACATACAGTCAGACCTAAATTTATATATTTTGATCAGTATCTCATCTGAACACATCACAAGCGTGTTTGGCAAGCGTAATGATCACTCACCCTGACCGAATGTACACAGGTGAAACAGGGATGCAAACTAATTGGTTAACGTCGCTGCGCCAACCAGAAACAGCTGTGGCATCCTACAGAGCATATATACTGCATCTATCTCAGAGCACTCGAGAGACAGAGAGAGACAGACACATGGAAAAAACGTAAGTGATGATGTTGTCCGCTATTACCCACATCATTTCATTCCAAATACAAATGTAATCATTGTAATGCTTAACGTTATCTACAGAGGAGGAGGAGGAGGCTGAGGATTTACCATCTAAGGACCTCATATTTAGACATGAGTGACGTCAGTCTCCTCCTGGAAGAAGTTTGGGTGTCAGACACTTTCCTGCGTGGGCTCAGCCATCCTGGAAACTTGTCATTTTTAAAGGTGAGGTGAGGAGCTGGTGTGATTGGTGAAGATTTGACTCGGCTGTGTCAAACCCACTCCACGCCTTCTCCCCTCCCTCCTTCCGAGTTGCGCTGCTGGGTGGGACTGAGATGAGAAGGAGGTGGAGATGCACTGGCAGCGCAGTGCACGAAAATACCAAAGTCTGCGCCGCCACGCCCCATCAGCAAAGCGGACCTGACTTTGTGCTGTGCCTGCGCCGCACTGGCGGTGGAATCGAAAATAGAGCCCAAGGACTTATTCATTGGTAGCTGAACTGTGGGATCTGTATTAGGCACTAACTGCCTCCTTGGTGGAAGTCTGAGAGCCTTTTCTCGTTCAGTATCTAGTTATCATTATGGATTTTCCATGTTTTTTAGGATTCTGTTCACACTGATATAGGCTCATAAAAGTAAGCCCTGACAGTGTCTGCATAGAAAAAGTCTGAATTTGAGTCATGAATTGGTTATCATATGTAATGAAGTCTAATGTTTTCTATTTTGAAATAAATTTCATACTCTTTAATTAATAAATTGTTAGTGACTTAGTATTGTAGCTGGAGATCATTCACAATGATCCTATTCCCAGATGAATGTGGTTTTAAAGTAGCTCATTCTCCTGTGATTAACATTGTCATAGTGACATTAACTGCTGAGAGAGTTCACACTTTAACATTACACTGGAGAATTTGCTTTCAGCTCCTAAATTACAGACACAGAATGTTTTTTGAATACACAACTTCTACAACTAATGGAAATGTGGTTGTAAGGATGTCAGTGATAAATCCATATGGACTGACGGTCTGAGCCTTATCTGCCTCAATTTCGCCCTGGTCCAATCACATTGATGACATGACATTGATGTTATTTTGTTATGGCCAATCATTCCAGACCTCTAATCCTGAACAAAAATCAGATCTTTGAGTAATAAGTTCAAGACCCCCTGGTCTGAAAATGCACATTACAATGTCTCAAATTGTCACATTTGACAAACTGGAAGTGAGTGTTTGACGAATGTATCAGCACTAGATGACATTTGTCATTAATCAGTTTTCAGTCTTAAAAAAACATATGCCCCTGTTTGAGTTCACTTCAAACGCTCTGTCTTGCCATCCTACTTCTTCCTGTCGTATTCTCCCCAACACACATTCTGCCTTCTTTGTGCTCTTTGCCTCCTTCTCTCCTCCCATTTCTTTCTTCTTTGATTCCCCCGTCCACCACCATTCATCCTCACCCCCCATTTCCCATTTCCCCCAGTTTTCCCCAACAACCTTCCAAGGTGGTATAAAACCCTCCCAGGTGCAGGTGTCTTATTAGAGTCTTACAGGCCATCTCTCCATGCTCCAGCCCAATAAATCATTCACAGGCCCCATGGCTACAAAGCCCACCTCTACACCTAAATAACAATATCAGCACATAGCAAAATGTGATGTCATACTTTGGCATCATTTTCAATAGAGAGTTATTTTTGAGGTATGGGCGAGAAAATATTAACCATGTTCTTTGGTAAATAGTCATCACCTTCCTCAGCTCACTACTTATTAATAAGGTTGTAGTAAGGCAGTCTATGACTGTACACCTTAGACCAGGGGTTTTTAAAGTCTGACACTGACAAAATAAAGACACTTGCTCTATTCTCATTATTTGCCCAAATTTAACAGTTCCCATAATATATTCAGAAGTGATATGCATTAAAAAATCCATATTTTGATGGCAGGCCAGACTGTGGAAATGTATATCCATTAGGTTATCAATAATCTTTTTAACTGTCTTTAATTACAGCCCACACAACTCAAATCAGAACACAGTCATAAAACTCAGAAACAGCAGCCTTTCACATGCAAAGCTTCTGAATACGCTGGGAAACACTGGGTATCATCCAGTTGGAATAAATTCTCAGGAGACCGACAAGTGTGCCAAAAACCAGCAGGTATTTGGGGCTGTAATTAATACTGGGCGAAGGAGTCAGGAAATCCTAAACACGCATGCTCCGGATGGGACTGAAACCACTGAATATGCAATATTAAAATCATCAAACCAACCACACAGAACTAAATCCTGTTCAAAAAGACCTTGGAATTTGAACTCAGTGACATATTGTTCTCACATAAGACAGGGCAAAAAAGCAATGATTTTAGGTTACTCACAATAGAATGATACCACAGAAAAGGATTCTCTCATTGGAGAGAGAGTCGATTTAATGTCTAAATCTGGTATAACTCTGCTTTGGAAAAGGTATGAAATCATCTTTCATGTACCCATTTTATGCTTCACCAGAATATTTTGCACAGGGGCTTTGCTGATCAGGCATGCTCTATTTTCACACTGCCCTTATTTACACACATTCACACTAGAGACATGCTGAGCAGAACAATGAGGCCAACAGGACCAAAGCTCACAGTGTTTGACTCAAAGGTCTGTTTTTCTGTTCTCGAGCCTCGGGTCAGTCTCAGGTTTTTATCGAATGTTTGTGTTTTTATACATTCATGCAACTTAAAATAAGTAAACAATGAGCTCCAACTGAGCTCACAGAAGTTACGTCTAAGTGATTTTTAAACATTTCGTTAATCTTCTCTATTATGTAAAGGAACATCTTTGGAGATACATCAGACATGCTCTGTTAGCCTGTGCGACTCAAAGTGGGCAGGCCAGTGTACGTGTCTGATTCACAGCTGAGCCAGCAGGGGCATGGAGAGACTATGCAAACACATTTGTGCTGTTAACCGTAGATTACAAGCCAAGGACACACATTTTGTTAGCAGTGGTGTAGAAGAATAAACCGTTCACACATGCAGACTCAAAGTAGCAGATTTCTCCTGAAGCTTGCAGACATATTTGTTTTGAGCATGGCCTGTATATATTTAGCTCTGCTAGCTATTTTGTCACATTGTCACTACAAATGGGAACATAACAAAGCACATTTCTTCCTCAGCGATATGTTTTTATGCATGGCTTTTCTTTTTCTCGAGTCACAGAGGGTGGTGCTACACTGCTGTGGAGGTTCCATGAACAATAAATGGCATCTTGCAGTGCCTCCAGTGTCTGATGTGTGCTAAAGTGGGATTAGGATCAAACCACCTAAAAAGAAAGATGTTGATGTTTATACATTTTTTCAGTGTGCTAGAACTGAGCAGGCTATCTAGCTTGCAAACTGACGTATTAGCAGTGCACTTTTACCCTCAGTGGTTATAAAAGTCCAACATTTTAATTTCTGTGGATTATAAAGACAATACCAAAGCAGGCAATTAACACAACTTGCATATTACCATTCAGTGCTTGCAGTTTATCATCAATACATCGAATAATGAAGAGGCCAGTGCTGCATGGTGAAAAACATACACTGCACAGCACAATTGATCTGTGTCCAACTAGCCTTCAGACAAGCTTTTTTTTTTTTTTTTCAAGGCTGGATTGATCATCAGTCTCTGCTGGCTGGCAGAAACAAGAAGAGGGACAATAGAAAGACAAGAGTCTGGTTTCCAAGAAGTTGTCAAGTAAGAATCACTAAGAACTGAATTTAAATAACCCTGCTTCCAAAATAATAATAACAATAATAATAAAATGGGACATGTAAATATAAATACAGATTGCACTTCACTTGCAAACAAAATGTGTTTACCAACAATGGCTTTGTGAAGCCCAAACAATACCTATTATACAATCATGTGTTCACAAAGCGGTGAACCTCGCTCACCTTGTGAATGACTGAGCCTTTCCATTTTGCAACAATGGCACTATACCAATACAGCTGGCCATGCTGAGTTCAACCAACCTTTATCTTACTGCCATGCTAGCATGCAATTGTGAACATCATAGAACAATCAAACTGAATGCATTCTTAGGTCATTTTGTGTTTTGGTTCAGTCTTAGTGATTAATCTGGTTTACAACAGCAGCAAGCAGAGCAGCATTCAGCAGCCTAAGAGCCAGACAGATTGTCAACATGTTCATCTATACACACACACACACACACACACACACACACACACACACACACATATATATATTATTTTCACATGTCACAACATGGAAATCAAAGGTGTTAACTGCTGCCTTATTATCATGCAGAGTTGAAAAAATGACAGAGTTGACTCTACTAGTCTTTTTTTTTAAAACGATGTGCAATTGATGGCTGCAGACATTAAATCATGCTAGAGACTGAGGCTAAAGGTACATATCCATCCAAAAGTGTGTTAGCCCTAGTATTACAGTACCTTATGATACGGAACAATTACATTTTCGGTTTTGGAAAGACAAAAAATATGTCACAATCTCCATACTCTATACTGAGTATCTAATGTACTGATGCACATTGTTTGAGCTTATGGAGAAATCTAAAGCTGGACCTGATCAACGCTTATACAGACTACAAAGATAAATGTCTCAGCATCAGAGTTTTAACAGCAGCTATGAGCACTGTTATGGTTTAATGCTTTGAAATTCTTTTTTCTGTTTATCATTCATTAACTAATCAAAAAATGGAAGTTATCCATGCAACATTAACACACACAGTTCTATTCTTAACTTCTGAGTACTCAAATTAACCACCTTTGAGAATCATTAATATTTCATTTCAGAGATGTTCAAAAGTAAGAGCTAAATTTATGCATGGTATAACTCATACATATGCAGCAAGCAGCTTCATTTCTGTGTATTGTTGTGTATGTCCATGGCTGTATCTGGCACAATCAATGTTTAAAAGCTCAGTTTCAAACACATTTTTTTCGCTAGCTGTATTAGAAATGCTGTCATATTCAGAAGAAGAGTGCCTTTGGGCTGCTTCTATATACACATTTTACATGTACGCTTAGCCATGTGCACACACACGAGCACTCAGTTGTTCTATCGCATTTGCTTGCCTGGGGCCAATGTGCTGGGTGATGAGTGTTTTTTGTCAGGGATGCTGCAAGGAGAGGCCAGACGAGACACCCTGTCCCTGCAGCGTGCTGCTAAAAGAGTTAAGTTAAATTTTGGCTTCAAAAATAAAATTTGGCATTGAAAACAAACCTGAACTTAAAAAGGAAGCATGAAAATGGAAACATTTGAATTGGGAAAAAAATGTATTGGCATTGAAAAAGTTTCACTGAAAAATAAAACATGAAAAATGAATTGATTCCATTTTGATACCTTTTTTTATTTTCATGCATTTTTCAATGACAATCCTGCACTTCTTTCACTTTCAGCTTCCTGTCACCGTTTCATGTGAAGAGGAGAGGTTTGAGGGGAAGGGAAAGGAGAGTGTGATTTACATATTAGTCCCATACTGCAGTGTGCAGGACACACACACACACACACACACACACACACACACACACACACACACACACACACACACACGGTTGTTCTTCTATCCTTGTGAGAACATTAACTGATCTCATACATTCCCGAGCCCCTTGACCTAACCTTCACCATCACAACTAAATGCCTACCTTAACCCAGCCCTAACACAAACCCAATTGTAACCTAACCCTCAAATAGCCCTTTAAAGGTCTGTCCAAAAGACAGGACAGACCAAAATGTCCTCACTTTCCAAAATGTCCTCAGCCCCAAGGTCTAAAACCCAAATTGGTTCCAAAATTAACAATTTAAGATTAAGAGTGCTAAATAGTTTTTTCATTTATTTTACATTTCAACTATCACGTTAGATAGATAGATAGATAGATAGATAGATAGATAGATAGATAGATAGATAGATAGATAGATAGATAGATAGATAGATAGATAGATGGTGTTCAAAGTCAGATATTTCAGTGCTATAGATTCATGTGTATTAATATTTGAACATTTAGAATTCAGTACTGATGAATTTTCACAATCAGAGGGTGTCTGGCAGAACAGAAGTGGTACCATAAAGCTGTAAACCATCTACCAGTGACAAGCAGCTCTGTCACCACAAGACCGCTTCAATAGAACAGCCATGACACAGACATGCAAACCTGCTGATTGAACAGGAAACGGGATACAGGTATAATTAGTCTTTTTTAGAATCAGCATACTTTAAAATGCCTTTAACTGTCGAAGAAGTAACAACAGCTTCCACAGGAAACAGCTGACAATGCCTCTAAGCATGTCAGGACATTGACTGTAAAGCACTGCTACCCTCTGCTGGCAGAGCTCCAGAGTCCAGGACCAAAATACATCCAAGGCAAATGGAATCGTGCCACTATCCTAGCTGCATGCTTAGAGTCTAGCATGACTAACAAAACCAATAAAAGAGTAAATGATTGTTACCATAACAGCTTCATTGTCTCATCCTAGTCCTGCTGTAGTGCTCTCTCCTTCCAAGTAGCTCCATTGTTCTTTTCCAATGCCTAATTCCCTGCTGCCTCTGCTGGGCTGCCTGCTCGTTAATCTGGATAAAGGATTGTTTCTTCTACATTGCAACTTCTTTCTCTCTCATTTCCACTCCCCTACTTCCCTGAATCAATATCTCCATTCTCTTCTCTCAGGTTAAATCATCCTCCTTTAAGATTCATCTAAAAACCAGCTAGGCTTTTGGTAGTAGCAGTAAATTCTCAGTCAAATGTGTATTCTGTTCTGAGTGAAAAAGCATCTGTTAAAAGGACCTGGCTTAATCAGTCCCCATGACCAATTCAAATGAGTCAAAGCCAGATGCTTCTAACCGTGAAAAGTTGTTGAATCTACTGGGAAGGGATGAAAGGACAGCATCGTAAATGGGGGATAAGTGGTGTAGACCTCCTGCCCTGTTGATTGATGGTTTCTCTATTTTTACGTGAATAGCCTCCTTTACTTTCTCTCACTCTTTCAAACCAACTGTCCTCTCAGTCCAAAATATGAAGGTTGTTGATCTCTAATGACTGCTGAGTCTTGACCTGAGGAGTTGGCCCTCTTATTCCTCTGAATGACAACAACATCGAGCCACTGGTTTAGATATGTGGATGACACACAAGTCAAAACCAAACCGGGAGGGGCAAGCCGTCTCAGAACACATGAACTCTGTGAACAGTAACATAGTTCACATGAGAGGATGTCAGGAACAGCAGCTTGGCCTGTTTGGGTTGTGCTATACACACCGAAGAGGACATGAGCCTCCACACTGGGGTACACAGGAAACACACTCAGACCAATACTTACTCTTTGAGTCTCACCAGCCGCTGGAACACACACTAGCTCAGGACCAAGAGAAGAAGCAGAAACATCTGAAGAATACACTTAAAGCTTATGGATACTGGGCCATGAAAACAGCTACAAGATCTACCATAAACAATGATGATGACGACTCCACAGATATTAAATATCTGGGACTCACACCAGTCAGAACTGAAGGAGGCCCTTGGATGAGAGGCAAAATGTTTCAAGTTTCTACAACCAAGTCCAGTTGTCCTTGATTAAACCCTCCTTGGATAAACCTCACCTGGATGACTGGGAATCCTCACAGACATCTCAGCGTGGACTGAGTCCTGTCCAACAGTCAACTCCAGTCCCTGATGTTCACCATCAGCTGGCGGCGCTGGTGTTCCCGCAGGCTAATTAACTTACATCTCCAGGTGATGTGACAAATAAGGATATTAAACAGGGTCTGAAATGACCAGCCCACCCCAGTTTTTAATTTTGTTAACTTGTCTATGTGATGTTTTTCTATGCTACAAGACATATAATGAGCAAAATAAGCAGAGAACGTTATGGGGAAACATTTCCACCTTGAAACTGAAGTGCACAAATGTCTCACCAACACAGCCAGGGTTTTGCACATCGCATACTGTACTGAAGGAACTCATCCTGTTGACAGGGCTTTCCCAACGGTAGCAGGGGAGGTGCCATATGTCGCTTTTTTTATTTTGCATGGTAAGTCTACATTATTTTCAAAATGATGGCAGAGATGTGCTCTGTTTTCAGTTGCAAAGGTGCGAATGAGAAAATGGTGCGTGGAGACAGAGGCGGGGACTATTTGCATATTCATAGTTCCACACACACTACCTGAAAGCAAAGGTGTCTGACAAACATCGAAGCCATTTAAGGCACAAAGGGAATCTTATCACGGAAAAAAAACTTCTTAAATGCAGGCTGTGATTTGATGAACAGGAGATGAGGTTTCAGGCTTCATAAACCCTGGTCTACCCTGATAGAAATATCTAAGCTTTTGAGGAGAGCTTTAATGTTCTGTGGTCTGAATCTTGAGCTTACCTTCTCATAGTACTCCATGTTCTTCTCAGCTGTGGATATAAAGGCTGATTTGAGGTCAGTTCTCATGCTGTTCTGCCAGCGGGACCAGTCTCCCTTCAGGGCATTGTTGGCCAGCTCCATCCGGTCCGCCAGACTATCCACCTCGTCCTGCAGCTGTCGGTCAAACACACAAACCGAGTGAACACTTCCAGAGAATGAACTGCTGATCTAAACTGACAAACACACCTTATTCTTATGCATACAGACAAAGGTTAATACTCCATTCTTATCCAACTAGATTCCCGTTCTTGCGTCCCTCCACTGGCTTCCTGTAAAATTCAGAATAAACTCCAGATCCTTTTGATTACATACAGTACAAGGCTATGCATGACCTTGCCCGCCCTCGTTTGTGGTGTTCTCATCATGTATTCCACTTTTCGACCACTCTGATCCTCTAATCTCAACCTTTTATCCATCCTCTGCTCCAACTGCAAAACAGAAAGTGATGGTACCTTTGCTGTTTGTCAAAGTCATGTGACTCTAGTCATAAACTCAGACTATGATAAATTTTCTTCTTCCTTCTTACGTGTATATTATTAATGTTTGATTCCAGTGAGTAATTTATAGTGAGAATCATGCTGTCTTCATTTAGAGACTATTTTTCCAGACGAGTCCAGAGGACTGATAGACAGCTTCATTACATGGTGCAACCATGATCACCTGAAGCTCCATATCAGCAGAACCAATGAGCTTGTGGTTTTGGTTGCTTGTTGCTTGTTATTTCTTGTGTTCCTTGGTTGAGGGGTTTTGCATATTAATCCTCAGCACAGGGAAGACATCTGTACAAAGCAGGCTTTATTACAGGGCACCTTTAATTCTCCTCAGATACAGTCTGAGTTACTGAACCAAAAGGCCAGAGAGCTTCCACCCGGTGGCTGAGAAGCCTGGCTAGTTAGGCATTTATGGTTAAATCTAATGTTAGACAATTCTCAAAAAGCAAAATATTCAGTTCCTTGAGATAATGAAAGTAATGAGATCAGATTGGCTTCTTGTCCAGAAATCTAATTGCATGACCATACTGTTTATCATCAAGAGACTCCACGGTAAAAACTGCTTGTGACAAAAAAAAAGATGTACAATAGCTTAAATGTGAAAATATGATGAAATGTATTAAACTGCTTGTAGCATGTCACAGCGAGCAGTCTTCTATGAGTGTAAATGTATGTGAATTTACTCTACAAACCTCCTCACCATATCTAAAAAATTTGATCATCTAATTCAGTTAGTGTGTTATTTTTCCTCCTCTTTACATGAAGTTACTACACTGCAGCTGAATAAGAGGAGGAAATTACAGTGCACATTATGTTTTATTGCACAGTGTCATGGCTCATTAGTTAGTGATGTCTAAACCATTAAAGCAGCATTAGATAACCATTTGAGAATTACTGGAGACACTGAACAAACACCCACTGCATCAAGCAGCATTAGTCTCAGTGACTGACGAGTTACTTTCACAACAAACCACTGTTATTATTAGTCACCCACTATTATGTGTATTTCAACATAAAAACTGGACAGTAAATTTAGCCTGAGACTATACAGGAAGTCCAGAGCACACACGATACTACCTCTGCTTACCATGCAGATATTATCACGCAGCTGGATGCAGCTGGATTCATTGAGCCTGAGCAGGGATTGTATGACATTTAGACTGACAACGGCATTTACTCAAGTTCAATAAACAAAGCATGCTGAACATAGGCTTACCTACAGCATGTATAAACACACACACACACACACACACACACACACACACACACACACACACACACACACACAAAGTGTGCGGACCTCTGTGACTTACTTGTTACTGCAGTGATATTGATCCAGCCACCTTTTCAAGGCAATGGCCGAATAGCATCTAGCATTTGTGTGTGTGTGTTTGTACCATTACTTGTCTCCCCCATCAAAGTTTCCAGTTGTAACGCAGGAGCCACGGCGAGCTTCAGCTATGAAACAGTGTGTACACTGTACAATAAAAATGTATTCAATATGTATCAAATCACTCTATGAATGTGAAAAGCATTTTATCTAGTGCTGTCAAAAATATCACGTTAACGCAAATCAATTTTAATGGAGTCATTTTTTGTGACCTAGTGAACTTGTAGTTTTTTATAAGCTGTGGCCACTGCTAGTAACATAAGAAAAACTACAGGATCCGGTTGTAAACCCGAAACAAAACAATAGGTTTGGTCTTGTCTGCTCGCTAGCTGTAAAAGAGTAGGCTACCAGTTTGTGTGGATGTCAAGCGCAAAACGCCGAAATAGACGCAAACAAGATTCTGAATGGAAAGTTTAGTTTCAAAAAGTTGCCAGATGGTTCGACTGACAAGACCAAAGTTATCTGTGTGTATTGTTGGTGTGAACTGAGTTATCAACGTAGCACATCCAGTCTGAAATACCACTTGATGGCCAAACACACAGCGAATGTGAATTCTCCGTCGCCTCCTTGTCAAAACCAGGTGACAATGGATGGCTTTCGACAGAGGCATATGGATGCTGTTATGTTCAAAGGAAACTGAAGAAAGGAAAGTTTAAGCCATGGTTTAACTGCATTATAGCCTGAGTCCTAGTTTGCAATGATGTGCACTTTGTAACTTTATCTTGTATCACCCTGTTTTGATCCCTTAGAAAGGGTTGTTGAAGGGGCTTTTTTGTAACCAAGTATCTATTTTTTTTTGTCATCTGTTTATTGACAGTGTTAAATTGTGTGAGATTTGATTCATTCAAATGTGAATGACTGCTCAAAGTGAGAATGTTAGTGTGAAATATAACACTACACGTTGTTTTCAATAAAAAACATTTGCACAAAGCAAGCCTATCCACTTTTCCATGTTGATAACAGTATTAAAATGATAATTCAAGGGACATTTAGAATAGATAAAAATGTGCGATTAATTTGCGATTAATCACGAGTTAACTATGACATTTATGAGATTAATTGTGATTAAATATTTCAATCGATTGACAGCACTAATTTTATCATATACAGAACACAGAACGAACAACATTATACTGTACAGACTAATTCTAACTCGGGTGCAGATTCTCTGCAGAGTCCTCCTGAGTCCATTTACATGCATACTAGTTATGATCCTAGTTATGATTTTTGGCATATCCTGGTTATGTGTAAACATCATAACCTGGGCTCAGAAAGCTGGATAATTCAATTCAATTCAATTCAATTCAATTCAATTCAATTCAATTTATTTGTATAGCGCCAAATCACAACAGAAGTTAAGATAAGGCCTTTTCCCAGTCCATTTGAGAAAACTAAATTGGTTAAATGAAGTACCACTGTTCACATTAACTGCTTTTTTCCCCTGTTTTTTGCTAAATATGCAGCTGTGGCTCAGGAGGTAGGGCAGCCGTGCACTTATCAGGAGGTCGGTGGTTTGATCCCTGGCCTTGGCAGTCTATGTTTCGAAGTATCCTTGGGCAAGATACTGAACCCCAAATTGCTCCTGATGCTGTGCCATCAGTGTGTGAGTGTGTATGAATGGATAAATGCAGAGTGTGTTGTAAAAGTGCTCTGAGTGGTTGTCAGTGCTATATAAATACAGTGAATTTGGTTGTAACAAAATAAAGTATCATCCACATGTAGATAAATACTGATGGTATTCTGTTGAATTAATACAAAACCAGGGGGTGTCATCATGAAACCAAAAAAATATTCAACATAATTGTCTGCCTTTTGGTTTCTGAGGTTTCCTCAATGGAGATCATAGGACATAGGATTTTCAGAACAGATGTGTGTGCTGTGACTGACAAAATACAGTTAGTTGGACTTTAATATTAATTACTTTTTATATTCCCCCCATAATTATGGTAGATTAACCACCATTTTATTGACCCATGAAGGTCTTGCTTTGAGTGGCACGCGCTTACAGATAGCAACCATCAACACTCCAACAGCCAGTCTAAGCAATGGCACATCACTCAGATTGGAAACATTATGGAACACATGTAAAACCAGGAACACTTCCAGGCTTCCCTACATGCCTGGGTCACAATTACATGCACAATAAGGACCATTGACTTGTACGTTCTTACTCATAGTAGACTAACAAGAATCAGTAAGAACTGAAATGACTTTGTCTCCAACAGCAACTTAATTTAATCCAAGTAACAACCCTTTGGCCAAACTAACATAAATAATTTTGTTTTTATTTACAGTAGCTTTGAAAGAAGTAATTAGGTCCTTTAAGTACGCACTTAATATTAGAACATGATTCATTTAAAAATATAAGTCCTGCATCACGAATTACACAAAGTAAAATTGCAGAGGGAGTACTGGTATTCTAACTACTTAGAGAAACTTAACTTTATGTTGAGAAAACAATACTGGAATATACTTTACAGAAACACACCTGGTTCCTCACTGAGTGCTGCTAAGGTAGGGCTACACTGCCCCCTCCTGGCTGTGTTAGAGAAACACATTCAGTCTGACTGGAAAGGTTGACTAATAAAAAGTTCTTTGTTTTTGTCCAATAAAGATCAAATAAATCTTTACAAAACAGAAGAATTTAATTTTCATCATATTGCAATGGACAGTTCTGAATTTCTTTTCCAGTCTGTAGTCCAGATATGATAACAGAAAGAACTGACGGCATTGTTATGAAGACACAAACTGATACACAAAGAGATAACAACAAAAGACGTCACATGTTTTGTGTTTCAGACAGCTCAGTCATGGACTGTGCCTTCCATTTATGTCAGAAAACACGATCTGACTCACACGAGGCCAAAAAGAACCTCATGTCTAAAGGCCTGCGAGCAGCCTTTATCAGTTACAGCCTTTATTAGCATTCCATTATTGTCCACAATGACGCTGCATAAACCTACCCTGATCAAACGGACAGCAATGAATTTGAAAAATAAAGAGCCCCTTTCTCTCATATTTAAAGGAAAAGATAATTAGGACAGGGTTAAAGGATAGTTCACAATTTTTCAATTCTGTCTTAAAACAACATTTAGGTGTCCATGTGTACATTGAAAGATGCTTTGTCACGGACAAAAGTGTGTACTGTTAGATGAAAGGCCAGGAGGTCACCTAAATCTGTAGGACTCATCACACCAACTGTGCAGTAGTTGAAGAGATCCAGTATCTTGCTCTGGACAGATGGACTGAACACATGCTGCGAGTGGGACGATTTGGTGATTGGACCTCAGTACTTAACAAAATGTGTTTATATCGCCGAGCATCAAATATCTGGTCAGATCAGTAGTCCTGTTTACTTATTCTTTGATTACATCATCTATTCATCAATCAAAATGTTGCTGATTTTATGTTGCTGAGAGTATTTTATTTCGGGTGAGTTCTTGCATGGGTGCTTTAACAACCAATAGCATCTGACATCTTCTTGAACATTTTTTAATGAAATCCAAACTACATAATGGGCAGAAAACACTTACAGCTGCAGTGTGAATAGATTTTTAATGCCCATGTAGCATAAAATGGATAGAAGCTAGGGGTGAAAAGGTTAACACCATTTCTATTTACCTGGACCTCAAGCCATACTTACTAAAATACATTCCTTTTCAACATTTTTCTAGACAACAAACAAATGACTGACATCCAAGGGAGCTCCTTCAGATAAAAGTTGAATGAAAGCCGGTGTGTTTCCTGGGCTTTCATTCAGCTCACTGTGTGTTCACATCTTTTCTTTGGCAAAGGAATCTATTTGACATTTCCATTCTCATTAGCGCAGACCTGTTAAAGGCAGAGGCAGACTGATATGCATTAGAAGCTGGAGGACTGAATGGAACACACACACACACACACACACACACACACACTCACACTCACACTCACACTCACACACACACACACACACACACACACACACACACACACACACACACACACACAGAGTTGTCTTTCAGTAACTTTTGGGACATTACATAGACTTACATTCATTTCTTGGAGACTTATCCTAACCTTAACTCAAGTCCTCACCCTAAAATGTAATGATTTATGTCAAAGGGACTTCCATTTTGACCCCATAAGGAAAGTGCGCCCCCACAATGCAACTGTGTAAAGAGATTTATGTCCCCACAATGCCAGTAACACATCCACACAGACACACTGCTAATTAAAGCAGAATACAGTACAAGTCTGTGGGGTAACATCTCAGTCCTGCTTCTTAATTAAAATTTCACAGATGGATTTTGATATCAACTTGGTGAAGGGGATACACACCTGCAAATCTACATACGCACGCACGCACGCACGCATGCAAGCACACACACACACACACGCACACATAGCAGCACACAGATGCAAACACCTCAAGTTAGGTGTCTAAAAATAGCTCTGTCCTTTGCTTTCCAAACTTTCCTTCTTCGTCCTTTGTCTCCTGACATTTTGAAGCGAGTCATCATCTAAAGAGGATATGGGAATTTTCATTACACCGCGATTAGCTGCTGGGCTTACAGTGTGAAATAATATTGACAGCTCTTACGCCCACTGAGCTGAGGACTTACTTCCAGCTGACAAGCCTGGATATCTCGATAATCCTCCCAGGAAGCGCTTTTTCGTCCCCAATATGAGCTGAGGGTGGCCCTGTGGGAGAGGCCCCTCTCCATGCTTCACTTTATTAAATCTAATCTCTGGGAAGATGACTGGAGGACTCACAAACACTTCTGCTGGCTCAGAGGGACGCATGGGTGGGAGGAGAGGAGGGTGTGTCTGATTTTATGTCAGTGTGTGTAGATATAAAATTGCACTTACTGCTTCTTGGTCAGCTTTTCTGGATGCCAAGGCCTCGTTCTTGGCTTCAAACTCAGCCTGGATGTTGTCTCTCCGTCTCACCACAGCCTGAGACAGACCAGGAGGGGGTTACTTTTAATAAAACTTGCTTTTTTTGTTTTACAGTACATAGTTGTTGACTTGCAAATTGCTAGTAGCTAGCTGTACCTGTATTACTATAAACTGGGAGCGCACTGGTTTCTTTAGACTAATTTAGCCAGGCTCAGAGTTAGTAACTAGCCGGATCGGATAGTGAAGCAGAGCTATTAAATAGCTGAGCAGACCAATTTATTTCCTGTGTAACAGTGAACACACAGCCATCTAACGCTGCAACCTGAGCTGATCTGGATTATAACTCACTACCTGTAGCATGTGCCTTATGGAGGCTGCATAACATGCAGGTACTCTTCACTCATCTACTTCCCCCAACAACCAGTGACCCCAAAGTCATACTCACAAGACATTTTTTTTAAGACAAAATCATAGTTGCATGAACTGTTAGATTTTTTTTAACTGAATAGCTAATCAAAGATTGGAAGAACACAACCCAACTCTAATCCTAACATCTCTGTCGACAGTGCTGGAGAGGAATGGATTTAAAGAAATGATGCTGACTGAACCGCCAGTAAGTCCTGTTGACGCTTCTGACAGTGAGGCTACAAGTTTAGACCTGAATGCATTTCACAGGCAACAGGGCGTGTGTGTGTGTGTGTGTGTGTGTGTGTGTGTGTGTGTGTGTGTGTGTGTGTGTGTGTGTGTGTGTGTGTGTGTGTGTGTGTGTGATTTTAACAGTGGTCAACAGAAGATGTCACGAGTCAAAATAAGCAGACAGTAAAGTACTCAAAAAACAAAAAAAAACAAGACAACATAACTGCAACCTTTAGGCCAAACTGTCCCAGGAAAGAAACATCAGCAAGTGAAAGTTCTTTTTAAGCATTTCATAAAAGGAGCTCCACTGATCCCAGATGGGTCAGTTATCATTTCACCTGCAGCGTTTCTTGTTTGAGTAATCAGTTGTGAGGCTAACTACCCTTCAGCTGATGATGAAGGAGACGCTGCTTTTTCTCTATGTATATTTAAGATGCCTTGTGATTTGAGTAATAATTTCTCTGCCTCCTTTGTTGACAGGAGATTAAATTCGGAAGTCAGCTATTGATTTTAGTAACTTTGTTTCTGTTCTTTTCTTGACTTGTTACTATGTGCAGATTATGAAATTATTTTGCTTCTAAGGATCACCTTAATCTCACAAAGTAAACAGGGACTAATATCATATATATTGTGATATATATTCCACAGAATGTGAAACATTAATTATATTGTGTCTGTAGTGCTTTTAATTGAGTATATGTCAAAAAGGATTAGCAAATGATCACATTCTGTTTTATAGAGGTATGACAGGTACAGGACATTTAACAACCGCACTTCACCAATACAGCCGGACATTTTTCTTACTACCATGCTACCATGCAGTTGTGAACATGAACCAGTCAGGCATTAAATGTATTGTCTCTGTACTGTTTTCAATTGAGTATATGTCCAAAACGATGAGCAAGTTTTACAAAACATCCGAACTTTTTTTGGAATTGCGGTTGTTGTATTGGAGCTCCATCGATGATGGCTTTTTTCACTCACCACAAACACCTTTAAGTCAGACTGAGCATACTCCAGATGTGAGCAGTGTGCTCTGGGCTCACCTTCAGGGTCTCAGCACAGAGGACGTACTCATGCAGGGCAGGGACCAGGACTTCAGAGAGATGGTGGATCTGTTCTTCTGCTTCCTTGCTACACCGCTCCACACAGCTGGCCACACCTTTCAGTGGCTCCGCCAGCTCCTCCTCTGACCCCGCCCACTGGATATAGGTGGGCCGGTACTGCTTCAGCTCATCCAGATACTCTGGAAGCACAGAGGACATATTTAAAGGATTCAGCAGTGAACTTGCTGAACTATTTGTGACGTGTTTATCTAGTATCCTCATCCTGGGGTTGGTAACGTCAGAGAAACCCGCAAAAGTGGATGGATTTTTAAAGTATCCCACCAAAAAAACCCATTCCATCTTTTCAGGCCTCCCTCCAAAGCCACTCCCCCAAAACACATGAATGGCCGTTGCCTGCTGCTCTTTATGGGGTCTATGCTGCTGCTGGAGAGCAAGTCCACGAGAGCGTGGTGGGGAGAACAATAGAGATGAGGTCTATAGAACAAACAACATAGCTGTCAAAAAGTACCTAACAGTCGGAATCAGCTGCCTGGCCCTGCAGTTACTGCTCACTGCTGTGGCCGTGCGCTTTGTGTTACTGAGTTAGCCGTCTGTCATTGTCATTGTCATAACATTGAAAACATTGTTTTCTTCTTAGAAAGTAAGCTTCTCACAAAGGTTTTGCTAATACTTCCATTTCCCAATTTCGTTTTTTTTTCTCTACTTTCCTCAGCTGACCTGTATTGACAGGAGGTCCCTGTCTTAGTCAAACACGACAAACTACTATCAGAATGGAAAAGTAGGGATTGGTTGTTTGGTGAAGAATTTAGGGAAATACCGTCCTTGAAATGAAAATCAAAAACTGACAATAATTTACTTAAAGACATTTTAGATATCAGTAAATGTCAAACTTGTTTTTAACTTGTTTTTAACTTGTTTTCATCGAGTCTTTTGTTTCATGGTACAAAGTTGTCACTCTTTCTTTCAACATTCAGCCTTGCTTGGTTTCTATGGATACAGCACAGTATTTCACTGAGTTTTTATGAATCTTTGCAGACCATTTTTCTGTAGGTGGCCTCTCAGTGTGTCTGCTAGAGTACCTCTCTGTTCCTTGATGATCCTCTGGGTGACTTTATCCACACAGCAGATCTTGCTGCTGAAGTCCTCCACATACTCCTGCATCAGAGTGAACTCCTCCGGCCGGTTCCTCAGGCCTCGTACCGAGTTGGCTACCGCCCTCACCGTCTCCCCCATCCTGCTCAGGAAGCCTGGACCCTGTTTCCTGTGAGACAATAGGTCCTGCCGGAGTCACAGACCAGGGCTTTAATAGCGTTCTGTCAGAGCTGATCCAGCTCCTATAAGGTTCATACTTCTCTGAATGCATACACAACATTGCTTCTACAAACCATAAAGAAGATGAATGCTTTGGGGAATAAAACTGAAAAAAATTGTGATGAGCTGCAACTATTTGGCTCCATGAAATCAAATGGCTAATACCTGCAGCTTAGTGGAAAACTTCTCAAAAGTCCAGCAGGCTTGATTTAACATTATAAGCATGACATGAATACTGCAGCTCAACATTCTGGAAGATTCACTTTTTCTGAGAGTGAGATTGAGAAGATCATGTCATGCCCCTGTGTTAAGTACAGAGCTGGAGGACATGCTCAGTTTAGCATCAGGACTGAGAGCAGCTAGTCTGGCTTCTTGGGCATTAAGGAGCCGCAGTGTTTATTGACCATTCTTCTTCACTCTCCCTCACTATGCACACACACTACGCACTGCCCACGTCCCTCAAGGAGCCATGTCACTCTCAAAAAAAAAGAAAAAAGGCTACATTGAGGTAAGGCAAGGAAAGCCTGGGTGAGTAGGTGGGGATGTGCTGAGAATGGGCTCACACATGTAAAAATAGAAATAGTAATAGCATGTACCTGTGCGGTGAGGAAGACTTTGAAGTACTGGTTGTAGGACAGTATGGGATGCTCAGAGACCTTGTTGAGGAAGCGATGCAGAGCCTTCCTCCTGGTCTCGATGAAGTCATCGTTGAAACGTTCCACCATGCCTTTCATCACAAACTTCTCCGGCAGTGGCTGAGGACACAGCAAGACACGAATTCAGGCTTTGCATATGTAAGGAAGATCTCGAAAAAAAGAGGATTATATTTTCATTGTTTTTTTAACCTGATGCTTAAAAAAAAGTTCCTTTGAAACGGTTAGCAGAGTGCTAAATTTACTTCTGCATAGTTACCTGTAGAAACAAGAAGCTAGTCATTAATATATCTGGGCGACCTGCCTAAGTAATGTGTATGTGTGTGAAACACTGCAGGTGGTTTTCCTACTGGGTTTGGCTTCTGGCACCCAGGGGCTGAGTCAGCTAACAGCACTGATAGCTGCATGGCAAACTGAGCTAACTGGCTAATGGTAGCTACATTTAGCAGCAGTTAACAGTTACTTTAGCAACACTGCTGTGCCACCAGCTGGAGTATAGGAGATGTATAGCACGAGAGGGTGACAAAACCTGTTCTTTCATGTCTCTCCACAAGCGCCACATGCTACGAATCATGCATAGACAGCAGCCACATTAAGAGAAAAAGTCCTGCTTACAGTAACAAGCAGTCCAACAGGTACCAAAACTACCCAAACATACTAATGGTGCATTTCCATTACACAGTTCCAGCTCTACTCGACTCGGTTCTACTCTACTCTACTTGGTTTGGTTGAGTTTCCATTACAATTGAGTACTTCATAGTACCTCCTCAACGTAGGCGGGGTCGTCATACCACGGCTGCGCGAAACTGCCATCATGTCAATTTGTATGCGACGCAAACAGAGCCGACAAACAATGGAGGACATCGAGGCGATGTTGTATTTGCTGCTCGGTTTGTGGCTTTTTGTCACACACAAAGCAAGAGAAGAAACCGAGCAGCCATTTCCCTCGAGTGAGAATAAAGAATAAAGTCAGCGGTTGCTGTTGCCCGGCGTTACAGTGGAGAGGGCAGTTTTTCCGGTGTTGGACGTCGCAGACCAGTGACGACACTCTCCGGCCAATCATTGGCTGACAGGCTGTTGACGTCACACATATAGTATCACTTCTACTCGCTTGGAACCTCGCCAGAGCAGGTACTAAAAATAGTATCGGGTAGCAGGTACTATCCCTAATGGAAACACAAAACAACCAGGTAGAGTCGAGTCGAGCCACGCTAGTGGAAATGTGGCATAAATGACCACCAACAATACACTGCAAACAGGAAATGTATCTAATTTGACTTTTTTGATGGAAACAGCAACTTTCTCTGCTGCTCTGTGTATCTGGCTTGCAGTACATGGGTTCACCACACTAGTGTGACAGCATCACTTCTACACTCGACAAACTACTCCTCTGCCATTAGGATGAGTAGTACAACCTGCCAGTTGTCTCTGCTGTGAGTGACTGTAAATCACATGTCTACTACTGTCTGTATCAGTTCATGTAGCAAAAATATCTTTATTCCCATCTGATTGTACTACAAGATGTTAGAAATTGTTTAATCTGCTTTAATTTCTGCATGAAATTATTTTTGACTGTCATGTATACTCCTCATACATCGGAGGATATGTAAAGTTGCTCTTAAATATTGTTGTTAAAAAGGAGAAACATGTAAACAAATAACATGAAACAATAGCCATGGAGTCCAGAATCCCTTTTTTTTTTTTTTTTTTTTTTTCAAAGAGAGGATTGTGCACACAGTGGGGGAGATCCAGATGAAAATAAAGTTTCTTTGAAATCAAAAAATGAGAAATTTGTTGACAAAAATCTGAAAAACTCCCATTGGTCCATTAGCATACACTTTTGAGACAGCCCTTAAGTTCACATCATTAATTCCTATCCTCTATGAAATCGCACACAGCTTTATTCTGCACTGCGCAGCTAATTTCAAAACTGATCAACACTTAATGAGGGCGAGTGTCTCTGAATGTAAATTTGATCATTTTAAACCTAAGTACACCTCCATGTTTTTAGCTTGTAGCCCATTTGTTTACATTACGGCACATCTGTGTCATGAAGTCACTCTGCTTTTGCTATCAGCATATTCTGTTCATACTGTACAGACAAAAAGACTCAGTTGAAGCCAGGTATATACAGTATATGGACTGTGTTTATAGGTATGTATGATTATGAGAGAGGTTGCATTATGTGTACATGTATGATTAATGTACTTGTAATCACTTGTATGCATTCCTATAACCTGTCTTAGTAACTGTTTAAGTTTCCGGTGTCTACAAGTTGATTCTCATACCATATGGAAATGAATGAAAAAACAAAGGAATCCAGAATGGTAAGAAGAATACCTGAATAAATCTAAAACCCCACAGTGTTTTGGAAAATTGCTGGCAGTCATGTTGTACTTGTGGTAAAACGTTCAAAAACTGGCATGGTCCAAGTGGACTCTGCAGCAGCCCACAGATGTATTTAGCAGATGATGATGTGTGCTGATACATACGTGGACGATTAGTGTTGGGTGGTTTTCCTCCAGTCTACTTCGGAGCCACAGGAAGTCCTGGTAGCGCCGGCGTACCTCATACTCACTGGAGTCAAACTCACTCCGCGTGGTCTGGAGGGAGAAGTTACAGATCAATACCAAGACACCATGAAGCTTCATCCCTGGTAGCTCAGAGTGTTACCATCTACACCTGGTAGTGTCCAGACCTGAGCCCACATTAATCAAGTATCCCAGAATCTGTCCTAGGAGAAGTTAATCTACTGTAGGACTGAAACAATCCTACCTCAGTTAGACAGAGAGTTAATCACGAAGGTTAGTTGGTTTATATGATGTTTTACCTCTAACACCAGCAATGGTCAATGGTGGTGTCCTTCATTATCATTAGTGATGAGAAAACATCACATTTAAAGGCATGTGTCCTAATCATAGCTCAGTAGAGAGAAGCAGAGGAAGTTAGGCCAAAGTGTGGTTCAAGAGTTTCTTTGTTAGCATTCAGCACTCAGGAGTGTAGACACAGGGGTGAAGAAATGCACGTGGCGAAGGTCTGACCTCCTTTCTGCAAATGTTCCGTCCCCCTTCTCCTCATTTCCATCACAGTTAGATTTTACAGTTAGGCCCTTTTGAAACAAGACCAGCTTTGTAAAGCTTTGCAGCTGGTTGCACTGCTTTCCTGTGCTGCTTTGTGCACAGTGAAGCAGAAAAAACAAATCTGTTCTTCAACATGAGGTTTCAATCAGAAGATCTCCAACTAATGATTCAAATAATGTTTAAGGGGCAGTTCTATTAACTTATTTCAGTTACATATGCATAGGCATGATGCTAAATTTAATACGTCTTAAATTTTAATGATGATCATTAACAATCATCCATTTGTATTGTAGACTTTAAGTGAATATAAGTAACACATTTGTGTGGCTAAAGTGTGTAAATGTAAGTCTAAAAAGCCTAAAAAAAAAATCTAATATTTGATGCATCATTCTGAGAATTTTTGGCCAGTTGTCACTGATTTCCTACTCTGAGAGTCTTGATAAATATGGCCATTTTACCAAGCTGCATGTATTCAGACATGTACATCAGGACCTCCTCACCTTGGTCACGACTCTGTACATGATGAAAGTTTCGATGGCAGTGACATGGCTCTCTGGGTTATCAATGGTGATGAAGAGGTCTTTGGTGTTGGCATCCTGCTGCTCCTCCTCATCCTCGTCGAGTCTGTAGTTGTTGACCATGGAGGTGGGAGAGTTGGGCATGGGACTTTCATCTGCCAGAGATGTGTTCTAGACCAATGAGACGATGCCACTGTTAGGATGTGATGTTCGCAGCAAGCAAAACTTCTGTCACTTTTCATGTGAACAACAGAGTGCAACACCATGAATGTCATCGAATGGAGATCTCAACGTGTGCGCTGTTATCCCCATTTGTATAATTCATTGCACCTTTGTCCTCTCTATGACCGTGCTAAACACCAGCTGCTCTGACAATGCCTTGTACTGACAGAATACTGTTCAAATGATCAGAACCTAAAGAGGATGTTGTATGAGTATCTCCACTTATGGTTAAGAACTAGTTAGTCTCTGGTTAGCCTAAACATAATGCTCATAATCAGCTCTACACAGAGAGATTTGCAGGTTTTAAGTTCAGGGTAAAAAGAGTAATGATATCAGATCGGTACTCTGGTTCAAATCTGTTACGATCTGTTAGAGTGATTTGTAAATTCCAGTGACATTCTTTACCGTGTGCAATGACAGTTACAAATGGGCTTCAGCCCATTAATCATGTTAAAATGACATCATAATACGGTCTACTAGAGGTCAAAACCTTCTGGCTGCAAAATCGATGTTGACCACAATGACCAATAATTCAATTTCCGTCTGGCCGCCGTTGCCATATGCGGCCCACAAGACTGTTTGATCCGTCCCACAAGGCAGGTCACAAATAAGCAACTCAGAAATACAAAAAAATTCTTAATACCAATTTCTTTTTTTCTGTGATAAAATAACATTAAACAGTGGACAAACACATCCTTCCCTGTGGTCCCTGAATGCAACAGGCATGTTGCGGTTACATTGATGTCAAATCAGTGCATCACAGTGACTGTCAAGAAAGCAGATGCAGAATGTTGTGCTTTTCAAAAGAAATGGACTTTTTGATTTGTTGATGTACAAGGCGTACCATGGTCATACAAAAGGCCAATCATTATAGCTCAAAACATGCTTAACTGGATTTGCACAGAGCCACTAGCTCCAGTCATAGAAAAATTGTTCCAAAGTGTCAGTTTCTCTCAAACAATTAATGGAGATTGAGGGATAATGTGCATCACAGTGATTTGGCCTTCATGGTGGATATTACCAAGAAACTCTCAGAGCTGCACTTCAAGCTCCAGCCAGCTTCTCAGCTCTCTGCTTTCAAATGCAAAATAATTTGAAGTGAAATTAAAATTGCGGCAAGTGCAACTGGAAAGACGTTAAACCGTGCATTTTCATTCTCTGCAGGAACAAAAGTCTGCTATGACATCTGAATATGCTGCTGTGTGAAAGAGTGAGAGGTTTCAGGACATGCAAAAGTAAACAAAACAAACTCAACATGCACCGTTTGTGTTGTTTAATGTGAGAGGAGCTGATGTGTCTGACAACCTACAACACAAAATCAATGAGCTGCAAAGCAAAAACAACCTCCTCTGCCTGAGTTCTACATTATAAACTGTATGTATATCATGAGGATTTCTCTAAACTGAGGAGTCCTGCACTGCAGTTTGCAGTGGCGAGCAGCGACCTTCTTGCTGTGAGGCACGCGCACTACCTGTTGCGCCTCTATGCTGCCCGGTTAGTGAGATATGTGTTCATTAATTTAGCTTGCTCCTCAAAGGATGTTCTAAAAATGTAAATGGCCCTTTATGAGAAAAAGGTTTCCCATCCCTAATTTAAAAAAACAGTTCAAAATTTATTCGCTTAAGAAAGTTAGATGAGAAGACTGACACCACCCTCAGGTCTGTCCATTAAATCTATGACTATGACAAAATTCATCTACTAGAACCTCTTAAGCCCAGTGATTAAGAGGATTTATACTGTTTAATCCATTCAAAAACCCAAGTATAAAACTGACAGTTCTGCATTTTGTGGGGAGTTGTGTGCTGGACTGTTTCTTGGGATGATAACTTTCCATTCTTTCCACTGGTTGGCTTCTGGAGAAATAAAATCTGGAGCCAAGGAATACTGTAGTGAGCCCAAGTTTTCCTGGCCGTCTGCTGACATTTCAGGTCACTGTGCTAATCTGCTGTTACTTTTGGTAACAGGGTAATGAGGGTACTTTTGACTGTCATCATCTTCTTTGAATCCAGATCCACACAGTAGACTGAACAACCTTTTACACCATAAGCACAGTTTCTATCTGCACTAAATATATTTGTTCTTCCCCACTATTGCTAACATTTTTATTGTTTCTATTTTCTTTTTATTGAAATTTTTTTCTATGGATTGGATTTCATTTTTCTGCTGTCTCTCTCACACTTCAAATTTATTAAAACAATGTCCCTCCTGCCCCTTCCTGTGCAAAGTCTTTCAGGCAGTATACTGCACATTTGTCATGTGTTGATGACGCTTAAGGAAAAGGATGTAGTATTTCTTTTAAGCAACAAATCTCCCGCAAATGTAGACATGTAGACTAGTCACCTAAAAATAAGTCAGAGGCCTAAATAGAGACTTTGATCTTATTTGAGCTAATCATCCAGCCCCACAATATTGGTGTATATTTTGGCTGAGAAATAGCAACTTTATAGACAGAAATGGTAAAGATTTGCTTAAGGTCATTCAAAAATATATTACACTTCCATCCAAAATTTGCCTTTCATTGCATGGAAAGACACAACTGGACAACATTTTATGGAGCATATGATTATCATTCCAGAAGCCTGTGACTGCTCTGACTTTCAGAAGTTAGAATTTCCAATAGTGGTACACCCAGTTTATCTTTGACTACTAACTCTGGGAGCCATCTGGGGTTGTGGGCGCATTTTCAATTTGCTAACTGATCCAGATGGTGTGTGGGCTAAGAATTTGATAGAGCCTAAATATGATCAGTAAAAAATTGGACTGGATTAATCCCCAATTAGTCCATCCCCTCTCTTAAACACAGACAGTCCTGAGCATTCAGCGTGAGTGAAACCGTTGCCATTCTCTACTCTCTAACCCAGAGCAATTCACAGCAGTAAGGTCCTTCTGACCTTACTGCTTTTTTTATACATTAGTCATTATTTTGCAAAAACGATAAAGGAAATGCTGAATGAGAGGCTGCATTGAGTTACAGAAGCTAGTGGAGTAGAAGCTAGCCTGGGCATGACGTCATGACCTCAGCCCCATTCTCATATATACAAGCCCGATTCTGAGCATCAAATTCAGAATAAGAATATATTTACAAAAATCGATGAAGTTGATGAGGTAACACACACATTTACACATACAGAAAACCGCACTGGCTCCACGTTGCAAGTCACATCACAGGTCAAGACCCTTATGTCAGTTTACAAGGCAATGAAGCAAAGCTCCTTCATACCAATCCATGGCCAAACCCTTCACTCTGGTGCTACCATTCCACTTGTCTACACTTGCACAAGTGGTTGCCCTATCACTCCAAGGACCTTGTGAAATGAATTTGCCAGCACAATGCAGTCATGTTCATGATCTGACGCACCGTTTCAAACTACAAGTTGAGACCTCATGCTCAGGCTTAGTAGGGGTGGGCGGTATACCAGTTTCGTCACATTCACTGGTGTCACATTCTTGCAAGACTTGGATTTTTCAATACCGTCCTTAATGTAATAAATGTTTTAGCATCTATAAAAATAGTAGAGGGGTAGGCACATACTCAAAGAACTGGAGTTGTGGTGAGATGTGGAAGTGACATAATGAGCAACACATACCAATTTCTCTGCTGTTGGCTGCCTGTTACTGCTCCTCAGATTTAGCCAACGCCGACCATTACTTTCGCCTTTAAAAACAAATGCTGCCAGCAACAGATTACATCAGATGTCACTAATGGAGTGACTTCAGTCAGCTGACGTCAGGCCAAATGGAAATGACCTCCACTCTGCAACATCTTTGTAAAATCAACAGTGTTTTTGCGGTTCCCACCACAAAGAGTCAGACCAGCTGATCACATCATGTCAGTTTGAGGAGTCATGTTGTCCCAGTGGAACTTTCCTACTTCATATTTAGCACTGACCTTCATACTTAACCTGCAATGCTTTGCTGAATGAGAAAGAAATAATTAATCCTAAAACGAGAAATAAATGTCATAAAATGTTGCAGAAAGCATTAAATTTACATATGTCCACACACTAATTCTATATTTGAAAACAAGTTCAATTTTTCTGTTCATTGAAAATAACTTTCTTTTCATTTTTTGCAAGACATTCTTCACAATTGCATGCAGGAAGCAGAAAAAAATCCTATTCACAAACTGGATAAGATTCTGATATTGTACATTTGGAATACATGTGAAATTACAAATACAAGTGAAATTATATATATAAATACAGGGCATATGAGACCAGGCCCCACCAAACGAGTGAACAGACATCCCATCGATCAGCATGACAACCCACTCTACCTCCTGAGTCACAGCCACCCCATATGACAGCATCAATACAGGTTGCCATCTCTCAATAATAAAAAGGCCATATTCAAGATAATGTACATAATATCTAATGGCAACATCTGTCTGACTCATTTGTAAGCACAGCCTTTTCACAGTGGACTTGTTGCATTCAAATGATCCAGTTTATGCAAACAGCAGTGAACCATAAGTGTGCTGCCTGCAGGTCTGTGTTCTGCAACAACAGCTGAGAAGCTGCTGAGGTCAGCAGACTGAGCCCCACTCCCTTGCACTGCTTCACACTACAAAAGCTGACGACAAACATGATGACTTCTCGCTCCCAGACAGTCCAGTTATTATCTGACCATACAAACAGTGTGCAGCAGAGAGCACTTCATCAATTTTTCTAAAAACCACAAACAGCACAGTTTACTATCAGTGTGTTAACGGAACATGGCAGCACATGGTGTACTAACTTCTACTGAAAACAACTAAAGGTTATTTAAACCAAATTATATGCAAAGAGTAACCATGACTAACAGCCATGTCTTTGTGGTGAACTGGTTGTTATGGTAACAGCCTGAGGAAAGGAGGAAGCAGCACTTCCTACCTCTGCTTACAGGTACCACGTATGTCATGGTAAAGTGCAGCACACGAGACTGGAGATGGTGCAAAGTTGTGAAAGCTCCATATGGCTTCTTGCTGCACATATGTTACATTTAAACATGTTGGACAACCTGAGGCAAAGTGTCCACATCTAAAAATACTTGTATTAAGATTGGTGGTTCAGCTTTGAATCATGTCAGTAGCAGCTCAGTTGTTATAGTAACAGCGTTGATGTGTTTCAGTTGAAGTGAGGAAGAGCCCTATAGGTACATTTATTTAAATACCCATGACATGTCTTAGTGCGACTGGACTAACTGTAATTTCAACGTCACTGACATCAGTTGTCACTCAGCAACCTAAGTTTACTTATATGGGGGTTTTCATAGACAGCTTTCCCAGGTGGTTTTCCAAATGTTCTTTTCTCAGTCAGCATGAGCACATGCATTAAATGTCTGCTGAGGTTACTTGTTGAAAATGGTGCAGTTAGGGCTAACATACTGAAAATGTAATAACAATGCAAAAAAAGACAACAAAAAAAAACAAACATATATACGTATGATAGCTTTTAGACAACTGATATTATCATATCAGTTGTCTAAAATCTGTTGAATTAAAAGTAATTTGAGACGTGTGATTTCTAGATCAGTAGTATTCAAAACATGATCTTTCATCTTTCATCATCCCGCAAATGATACTACTGAAGCTTAAAATTAAGATTTTGAAACATTATCAATACTTTGAATGTGAAATAATGTGATGTTTGTTTTTCTGTCATTCCAACCTGCCTTCTGTCTTCAGTGCATGTGTATGTAGAAAAAAAATGTACAACCAGGTGTGTTAATATAAGAAAATATTGCAAAAGGCAGAGACAAGAAGGGATTGTATTTTCCCCACTGAGTCCATTATTCATGTGGAATAAGGTATTAGAATTGTTGCTATGGTTACCTGCTGTATGATGTGCTGTACCTTGCACACTGATTTAGAATTGAGGTTGTAGTGTTGACCAGAACCTTTTTTCTATGACCTCATGTGGTCATATAAGGAACATTTGCCAGCCAACCAGGAATAAGTGTCAGCTTTTCTGATATCAATTTACAGTTAGTAACTATGGCAACAATGGAATGCAGTGTTTCAATTCATCTTCTATTCAATAAAGAAACATTTTTGGAAATTTTGCTTTTCATTTTGGTAACAGCTTTGGTGCTGTAGTAGTTATTACTTTGCCCATTTACTGTTTGTTTGATGCCCACCATTAGCCTCATTGTCTATGTATTGCTAAAGTCTTCATTTTGTGAAGATGTCAACAAATTCAAATTGAAACTGAACTGAGAGCTAATCTGATCTCTGTAGTGACACATGCAGAATTTCCATTATTGACATGACTATTCTTCATTGCCCAATTAATCCAGCAACATTCTAACTTTAATAGTGAACTAGCACTAAAATTCATTCATGTATCACATTTGAGTTCAAGCAGTTCATACATTTATTTCTGGGTCCACAGGTCTGTTAGCAAACAGGTCAGTCCAACTGTTCTGTCTGCTTCAGTCTGTTATTTAAAAACAAGTTGTGTACACACTCAGTCGCCATTTTAGGTTCACCTAGCTGAAATCGTTACGGTCTTAAACAACAGGCCTGCAATAAATCGTGCCTTCATGAAGGTCCTAACACTCACTTTTAGTGGAGACGGTTTAGGAAATATGTTGATTCAACTGTATGATCATTTTGGAGGTTGCAGTTTGGGGTGCTGTTGAACTGTATTGAACTCGTAGGTGTTTCTATTATTTTGTCCACCATACTTAAACACACAAGTGTAGGCTAAATAACACAAAAACAACTTCCAGCAGTTACGGAGAAAAGTCTCATTAATTTGGAATGGTGTCACTCTCTTCTAGCTCTGCATTTGGTCTCTACCAACTCCTGGGGGAAACAGTTAGCTACTGAATGTACCATTTAGTCTACAACTGTCAATATATTGTTTGGTAGAATGGGTTTTTTGAGCTTTTTCTCAGAAAATTGCTGCTTTAAATAGTTTCACAAAAATCTTTGGAGACCTTGCAAGAGCTGCCACTCATGTCATGGTGTTACTCATGTTATTTCTTCAAGTTGGAATCACAACTCTTCAATAAGAGTTGAAGAATTTTTGATGCAATACAGGTGCCAAAATACTAAGTACACTTGTATTTTGGAGTGCAGATTTTCGCCAGGTGTGGAGAACAGGAAGTTCAGGACAGGCTGTGTGTCCAGAGTGTATGCATGAGAGTAATGGAATGAAGGGAAGACAATATGCAGGTTCCAAAACATCAGTTATACAATGAAATGTCCATCCATCCATTTTCTATACCGCGTATCCCTTTCGGGGTTGCGGGGGGTGCTGGAGCCTATCCCAGCCGTCAACAAGCGAGAGGCATGGTACACCCTGGACCGGTCGCCAGTCGATCGCAGGGCACAACAATGAAATGTAAACAAAGTGAAAATACCAACATAAGAGCAAAAATTCCAAACTGAAGCAGCTGTGCATCACTTGTAGCCCCTAAAACAACTTACAAAAAAATGATAAGACAATATTATGATTGTGGCTGAGGCTGGACCTAAGAAAGATGCAGTTGACATTTCCCAGATGAATGGAAGTTGAATTAAATGAGTCAAACTGGAAAACTAACCAGGAATACCTCTTTAGGTTTATCCACACCAAAGTCATCTGGAATTACACTGCTTAATTCTCCAAGATGAGGGTTGGTGGTGAATACATCAACCCAGGCCCTGGTAGTGGTGGTGGTGAGGGAAAGGAGAGAAGAGATGGTACAGTGGTGGCTGCACTTGTCCCCACTGTGGTTGTTTGCTTAGTGGTAATGTCAACACTAGTGCTCATTTCATGACTGCAATCTACAAAACTGCTAGCACAATTGCTAACACTTAAGCCAAGCTAGCTGGAGATTGACATCCCCCAACACAACTCAAAAACCAGTCAAGTGGACTATAGATCATTAGATCATATTATCAAAACGAGAGACTTTTATCCCACAACAAAAACAAAATATTCCATACATTACTGTATTTTCCGGACTATAAGTTGCTCCGGAGTATAAGTCGCATCAGTCAAAAAATGTGTCACGAAGAGGAAAGCCCAGAGCTCTCAAGTCTCATGCATTGGGCGTGAGACACTTGCATTTCAACCTGTTAACATGCTCACAAGCCACACCTTGTATTTGTAAATACTAATAATATTCCCAAAAAAACAAGACCAGACATTCAACAGACACATCTGGCTGAATATGTGTCTGGTATGTTAACGTAAAACATTAACAGATAATTAGCTACACAATAGCATAAACATAACATACCTGGGAGGCTGAATATGCTAAATTAACAACAAGCGAGCAAGTCGAACAAGCAAGTTCACCAAGCTCCCGATCTTATTCCACGTCACTGAATCCATTGAAATCTACATCCTCTGTGTTGGTCCTGAACAACTCCGCCAACTCCGGAGGAAGATGAAGAGACCTTCTCCTCTTCTGCAAGGATGTCGTCAGACTCAGCATCTGTTCAAGTTATTCCGGCCTTTCTGAATTCTGACAGGATGGTTTCGGTTGCCACCGAGGTCCATGCTTTGTCGATCCATCCAAGGACTTGCTGGAAAGTTGCATGGCGCATCCTCCCCATTGCCGTGAAGCTGTGCTCTCCATCCACCATCCACTCCTCCCACAGGCGACGCAAGGTTGCCTTAAAGCTCCAGTTCACAGAGATGTCGAGTGGCTGGAGTACTTTGGTTAAGCCTCCAGGGACAATGGCATTGGGGGCATTTTGTTTGTGTTCAGTCTTTATGTTGTCTTTTATTCAGGTAATTTGTGGTGCAGGAGTGGTAGAGTTGCAGCATATAGTTGTCACAAGCCTAGAGCGCCCTCACGCAGCTGTAGACGATAATCCGTAAACTGTGACCTCACCAGATTTTACAGTAAGTCGCAGGACCAGCCAAACTATGAAAAAAAGTGTGACTTATAGTCTGGAAAATACAGTAATGTTGTAAGACAGTTGAATACAAAAGACACATTTAAATAAAGCTCATATTAGGCCTGGTGATAAGAGGAAAATCTGTGATGTGTGATAAGATTGTTCAGTATTACAATGATGATATGATTTGTGATAAAGAAACCGTAACTGTAACAGTGCATATTAGCTTTACAGTTTCTATGTCTTTTGCTTTAAAGGGTACACTGCTAACATAAACCCAAACATTGAGCCTATGTCCATTGAATTGTGAGAAACTTATATTGGACATACCTTTATTCAACAAACTGTACAAGAATACCGTGTTAACTAATTTCTCCAGGGAGGGTCAGATTCCTGGATGGGCAGACCTGGCCTCCCAGGGGCCCCCAGGGATTTTGGGCCAGCCTAATAATCAAAAGGTTGACTTATAATGATTATACTTATAAGTTACACCAACCTGCTTACATTTTTCTGACAAGCAACCTTATAGGAATGTAACGATACCAAAAACTCACGTAACAATAAAACCTCAATAAACTCCATGATACGATATTTAGAGAGAAGGAAAAATGAATTTCCTTCTTTCATGAAATAAAAGCAGTCAGTCATGACCTCAGCTTGTGCAAAAAAACTGGCACGAGTTGACTTTGGGAATGAATGATGGAACTATATACATACAATTTCAAAACAAAAAGCCAGCCAGCCAGTCCTTTAACATAATCATTAAAAGAGCTGTTCCATCGAGTGACCACATCCAAGATCGGTTTATGTGCTGGCAGGTTTAACAGTCTCTGTTTGGTGCTCAGCTGAGCTGAACTGAAGTGAAAAATGCTGCTACATGGCTCACTGGACCAAGCAGACGGCTTGAGCGGCTTTCCTTTAAACCTGCTTGTAAGCAAGGTTTAAAGTGTTTCAGCTACGTTGAGTCCAGTGTGTGGTTGGAAAAGGGGCTGCGTCTGTAGGACACAACTTTCCATTTCCCATTTGCTGCTCATAACATGAGCTGTGACTGTAATATAGCTCTGAGTAGCTCATGAAGCTCACCCATCTGTGGTTATTGAAATGAACTCTTCTCCGAGGCTCTGTGTCTCTTAAGTTTTTGTCTCTTGGCACAGAGCTGCTATCACTGCTTAACCAAAGTGTGGCCTTGATGAAATTGTATACTTTGGCTCCAGCATGTTTATTAACCTGTGAAATACATCATTGTTGACCGCAGAAAATGGCCTTAAGTGTTATTTCTTCAGTTCTCAGACTGTTATGCAGAAGTGGGGCTCCTAATGCTTCTTTCAGGCTCCTTTGGCCTGGATGAGGCTTTTTGTCACAATATGTTGTTGTTGTGGTTTGAGCTTTTCTGGGTGATGATGTGTCAAATGTCTTCTCATGTTTGATGTGTTTGCCATAGTGTAGTTGACCATTGTCAAGCAGTATTTTGCAAATTGCATTTGTCAGTTTCCTTTTGACAACTGTCAGTTCTTGAAACAGGAAAACCAAAACGCTGCCACACATCAGTTCTAACAGTCGATGGAGCATCCTCAATCTGTTTTGTTATCAGCACGTTCATCCATAATTCTCTCCATGATTTGATTTTTAGCAGTGCTTTGTTTGCACACAAAGGATGATGGGTGTCTGTCTTCTTGACTACTATGATTGTACCCTCTGCTGTCACAGTTGATTGCATCACAGTCCCACAACAGCATCAAGCCATATTTCTATCGTGAGATTCGGTAAATCGTTACATCCCAGCAACCTAATGAAAATACTCACACTGTTTTCTGTCTGTAGAAAAGGGGGAAGTGTGTGACAAACCTGTTGAAAGGTTGACATGGATAGTTGGGACTATTATTTGACTAACCCCAATCAAGCAGTTGAAGTTACCTTAATGTAACAGACTGAAGGCACCCACAAAGAAATGGAGCATATGAGTCCATGTGCAATTCAGTTTGCAAACTGTACTTATTAACAGTATATTTGTATGTGTTTCTGTATTGAAATTTATATTCATTTTTTAATTTCTTTTTCCTCTTCAGACATTCGATCTGGTGGATTTACACATTGTGTGCGGCATATTCTGTTATTATGCAATCGCTTCTGTCTGGATGATATTGATACTGCTAGTAAAGTGTATAAAACAGCAAAAGCTTTACTGAAGGCAGTGATTCATTCTGTTTTAATGTACTCAATAACACCATATAAAATTGACTGTGCTGTTCAAAATTCTAGAGGTCTCCTTCCAAATAGGCCTCCCTGACTGATTACAGTTGATCTGTATCAATGAGATGATATTTCAAGCAGACATTGTTGCATCTCCTGCCTGTAACAGTGTCAATGAAACTAAGGCATTCTAGACATCATTCAAGAAGACTTTATGGCAAAAATGTACTACTGGATTGCACCAGACTGTATAGGTGTGTCTAGTGGAGTGACCAATGAGTGTCGCAGGACTGGGGCCCTGTGTCTGACTGCTGATTTGCGACAAAGTCGACTGAAGCTGCAGTTCTGTTCCAGATTTGATTGAGGCCTCCCTTTGTTCACATTTTGACCTACGTCAAGCCCGGCACGAACACACAAAAAGCAAAACACACAATAAAGCCATTTTCACCCTGATACTCTCATTTTTCTAGCACCATGTTCACACATTTGAGAATATGACATTGAATATACTCCACATGTGGACAGGTTCAAATTGGCAAGTAGTTGCAGATTTGATAAATAAGAAGCCACATAAGAAGAAGCCCCAGTGCATGCAACCTTCTGGCATGCAGAAAGTCTTACACCAAACTCCATAAAGGAATTTTAAAATATAATGTGGCCTTGATTATGTGCATTATGGATCACCTGCAAAACACAACTCTGAGCCTTTCTCAAATCTTCAGGAGGAATATTTTAATTCGGCCATGACGCAATCGACTGTTAAGCATCTATTCAATACCATCTAAACCGTAACTGTTGATTTAAGTTCTCATGCTATTGCTTGAACTACAGTAGAACCTGGGCTGAGTTACATATATACTGAACTAAGCGTTGGTTCATGTTATAGAGCTAAGGCGGATTGAGGGGGGTGTCTGGTATGGAGTTTTCCTTAAATAAGCATTAAATTATTCAAAAACTAAACGGATTTTGGCGTCAGTCTGTCCCTAGAAAACTTAAAGCAAAAATCACATAGGACAGCCGGGTCCTAAGGTCGACTCATCAGCTGATCCAGGAAATTTGGTTTCCTTCCTTTTACGTGACAGTCTGTGGTCACGATGTGAACCACAGACTGTAACTCCATTCTGCACCGACTGCAGAAGGCTGATTAGCGCTCTGTTCTTCTACAAGTGACAGTTAAAGCGGGTATGTTGATGCCAGGGTCAAATCCACGTAGCACGAAAGGCAATGGAACTGTCTGAAGCTGAGAGTTCGAGGCTTTCGCCTTGTTTTCAGACAGCTTTACTTTACCTTGCTGAAAACCTCCAGGTCGTCGTCCTCGTCCAGGTCCAACATGTGTTCCGAGAAGTCCGCAGGGACGGTGAGTCCACTCATCGCTCTCCTAAACTTTCTAAATGAACTGGGCTCATCAGACAAACCTGGGAGGTAAACTTCCAACACAACTTCAGAGCGGTGGAAAGATACCGAAAGCGAACGACAACAGCACTTCCTGTAATGCTTTTCAAAATAAAGGCAGCGCGTCTGCAATCACTTTGGATAGGAGTCGGTTTCAACATTCTAAAGAAATTATTTGTCAGGATTTTTGAACAATATTTCTTTTTATTGTCATAACACAGCAACACACTGGGAAGGACAGAAAACGCTGCACATTTAGCGTTCAAAATAAAGTTCTGATACTGAATGCTGTGATAGGCTGCTGATGTTGGGATCATGGGTCTGAACAGAGCGGTAATGTCAGTTAAAGTTCCACAGAAGAAAAGGTATTTCTATAGCTTGTAATGTCTGTTTAGGTTAATACAATTGCAGTCTGACCATTATTTTGTTGCCCACTAAAAAAGCAATGTGTACAATATGATAATAAACAAAATTCAAAATGATCAGAATATTTTTTGGAATGACTTTCGGGAATTCTCTTGTGTTTTTTATTTATTTATAAATTAAACTAGGCCTAATTCAACAAAAACATTCCTTACACATGTCCTGTTTTTGTTCTTCGTCTTACTGTTGTCTCAACTATCATACTATCATTCATTGTTCACTCACTTTTACGTTTCTGAAAAATCAAGGTACTTCCGCTGTAGTGCTGGCGAATTCCCTCTTTACACAACTGAAATCTTGAGAGCGCAGATGCGGAAGGATCAGTGTAGCGATCACTCCATTATTCTGTTGGGACTTGTAGAGCAGGATTGGACAGAAGCTTGTAGGTTTTCCACAAAATTCGAATCAATGGAAATCTAACCATCCCGGAGATATGCTGTGCTGTGACATCGCGTTCAGTAGAAAAATATGTATATAAAAAAGATTAACCTACAACAAAGAAGAGAAAATCTCTCATTTAATCAGCCAGTGCCATGCATGCAGAGTTTACATCAAAAACTGATCTTAGTGAATGTGAGCTTTCCAACACAGAAAGAGAAGAGTGTTCCAGACTTGAACCAGATGCACATTATTAATATGTGAAAACAGACACGAATAACACAGTAGGCCAATACCCTAAATTAAAGCTTTTTTATAAGCTATGTGCACTGAAAGCTGAACTGCAGCATGGATCTTCTGCAGGCATGCATTGTATAGTCTCAAATGTAACGCTCATGAATGCTTAAAGTCTGAAAACCCATGAAAAGTGTGAGATACACTTATGATCCATATTGATGATAAGGAAACAGGAAGCAAGTGAGTTTGAATACTTTGGCATTTTTTAATTATTATTATTATTAGTAGTAGTAGTAGTAGTAGTAGTAGTATTATTTATTTATTTATTTTTTATTTATTTTTTAGTTTGGACTAAATTAAGTTTGATGTCAATATGAGGAAACTAATCAACCTTTTTTTTTTATAGGATATCTCTCCAAGCAAACTGAAATGATGAGTTCATGAACATTGTAGAAGATCAGGGGAGTAGGCCTTTTGGTCAATGGAAACTGAATCCCTAAATTGCCACAGATGCTGTGTCATCGGTGTGTGAATTCATATGTACATCACTTTGACGTGCCAAATGACTAATTGGAATTCAACATTAATTTTCTTCAAAGTAGGATTAGGAAAAACTTCCTGTCTTTCTTTATCAGAGCAGCAAATTCTTAAGCCCAAATATGCAAAAGTGCAGTTTATTGACGGTGAGCTGGATCATGTCCAACATGTTTTAGGGTGAACCACATGCATGAAGTTATTTTCAAAGACTGTTCTGAGAGGTGGGGATGTTAACACAAAGCTGTCCAAGTAGCAGCTGGACTGGGTATTATGTTAGACTTAGACGGTTTCTTTATTGATCCCAATTTGGGAAATTATTTTGTTGCAGTAGCAATTAAACATACAGGCAAACACAGGATGTACACACAATTATTTAGTAACAAAAAGTAAAAAAAAAAAAAAAGTAACAAAAAATATCAACAGGAATAGAAATAAAAATTTAACTAAGTAAAACAAAATATAGTTATATAATATGTATTATAAGATATAATACATATTATATAATAAAAGTACAACATAACTAAGTATATAAACTGTATTTACAGCAAAAAACATTTGTGCAAGTAGGCCAAATGTGCAATATTGCAGTAGTGCAGATAATATGTAAAAGTAATATGTAAAACACAAGAGTCTGTGAGGTTGGTGGATTAACTGTCTAAGTTACTGTTGTACAGTGTGATGGCTCGTGGCAGGAATGATTTCCTGAAGCGGTCCTTGTGACAGCGGAGCTGGAGCAGTCTATGAGGTGGTGAAGAGGATGTTCAGGGTTATCCATGATGGATTACAGTCTGTCCAGTGTCCTCCTCTCCACCACCTCCTCAAAAGTGTCTAGTTTCTAGCCAATGATGGAGCCGGCCTTCCTCAGTTTGTTCAGTCTGTTGATGCTCCGATGCTGCTCCCCCAGCACACTGCAGCAAAGAAGAGTGCACTGGCTACAACAGAGAGTAAAAGATCTCCAGCATCTTGCTGCACACGTTGAATGATCTGAGCCTCCTCAGTCTGCTCATCCCCTTCTTATACACAGTGTTGATGTTAGTTTTCCAGTTCAGTCTGTTGTCGAGGTGCACTCTGAGGTATTTGTAATCCTCAGCCACTGTGACATTCTCCCCCAGAATACACAGTGGTTGTTTGGTCGTCCTGTTCCTTCTGCAATCAATCACCTACCTACCATCTACCAGACCATTCCACAAAATCTTCCACCACTGCTCTGTATTCCTCCTCACATCCATCCTTTATACAACCCACCACTGCTGAGTCATCCGAAAACTTCTGTAGGTGGCACGATGAAGAGTTGTACTGAAAGTCTGAGGTGTACAAGGTGAAGAGAAAAGGAGACCGAACAGCCCCCTGTGGTGCTGCTGTACTACTTTCCACAGTCTCTGACAGAACGTTGCCCAGTCGGACAAACTGCAGTCTGTCTGTCAGGTAGTCAGTAATCTAAGAGATTGTGGGGCGCGTCGACTCCCAACACTCGCAGCTTCTCACCGAGGAGCAACGGCTGGATGGTATTAAATGAACTGGAGAAATCAGAGAAGGTGATCGTCACAGTGCTGCTGCTATAATCCAGGTGGGCGTGAGCACGCTGCATGTTCAAAGAGGCATATGAAAGTAGAGGGTCATTGGTTATCCTACTAGAAATAGCAATATCAGGAGTTGAAGAATTACCAGGCTGCTCGAGGGTTCTGGCTCCACATGACCAGCACAGGAGAGGGATGAGGATAAGTGACTGGTGCTTTGATAGTAATGGGACTACTTGTTTTGGCTGATAGGGGAACACATGTGTGGGCAACTCTGTGAAATGTTTCTGGACAGTAGTTTTGCCTTTAACCGCTTTGGATGAATGGCATTATTTCTAAATAACTGCATACGTTGGGAACAAACAAATTTTTGCAGAACTTGTTCTTACATTCTCAATAATAGAGTCTCTTGTAATCAGGGTTGTGAGGATGACGGGGGTCATAGGTGGGTGGTGGCTTGGAGCTGGTTGCCCAAGAGTGTCAAAGAGGTTCTCAGGCACCTGGAGCTGCAAGCCAATGGGCTTCACCTGATTTTGAAGGAGTCTGCCGCTTTGTTAGACTGGCCAATTACTCCCTGTTGTCAGAGGACAAACTTGTTACCCACCTGGATAGACCCAGATGGAGGAGTACATGAGTGTCTCCAACTCTGCTTCTTGTCATTGATGACAGTCTCATAAGGAGCCGGTGTGGAACACTTCCATGTCTTGGGTTTAGCTGTAAACCATGACCAGGCATCCTCCTTGTAGATCGGTTCTGTGGTGACAGAGGGACCAAGCCAGGGGAGGGTGATGTTGTCGTTGGGGATGCAGGAAGCTGCTGCAGCCAGTCTACAAGTCAAATGTTTTGGAATGAGAACTACTGGAAGTAGTTACATGTGAAATGTATGTGGATGCGTGTTGCTCTGTGAGAAAACAAGGCGTAACTTTGCAACAATAAAAAGTTATTTTAATTGCATGATGTGATAGTAGCTATTGGACCAGTTCAGATGCTGGAAAGATGCACTTGAAGAAATAGTAATGTAAAATGCAATGTGGAAATGGTTCAAAGAAAGTGTTAAAACAGACAATGCATTAATAGGAGAAGCCATGCAATTGCACCTTATGAGACACAAAGTGCCTCAAAACAATGGACTTTGAAACAAAATACACTGGGGAAGGTTTTGACAGTTTATTTCATGTTCTACATTTTTAATAAAGTAGAGGAAAATTGGGAAGAGAGACGCTTTGTGCCCTCATCCCTTCTAACAGATGTTCATCTGACCTGTGTTTGTAGAGATCTGCAGTCTCCTCTCCTTTCTCCTTGTGTGCTCCTGTGTTTCCCCCCTCCCTTTGTCTCCTGTCTGTCTCTCCGCTGTCTGTCTGTCAGTCTGAGTCTGTCACTGCAGGGGCGTGGCCGACAGGTTGGGCTCAGCCTCCTCTCCTCCTGGGCACATCTGCGCTCAATCAAGCAATCAAGACTCACCTGCCAACACAGTATTTAAGCACCAGAGTTTCAACAACTATTTGTCAAATTGTCTCTAGAAAAGTGCTCAGCTCATTGTTAGTGTTTTCTTTTTTTTCCTCTTGCCTGCATTCCTGACCTGTGTTTCCCTGTCTGTGCTCAGGTGTCTAATGCTCACCTGCTGTCGGCCCTCCCCTGTCGCTTTGCTCTCACCAAAGAACCTGGACCTGTCTCCACTCATCCTCTGTCACTTTGGATTCTGCCTTGTTTGAACTCAAACTTTGCATTGTAATCATCAAATTGTTAAAACGTTCCTTCCTCATCTGTCTGAGTTAGGAATTCTGCTAAAAACACAAGTGTTTTGTGGGGAGTTTGAAAGACAGTGAGCCTGATCCTTTTTGTTGCTGTGGTCTTAATCTTTGAGACCCCTACCTCCAGGCAGATCATCACATGACCGAACCATGCATGGTGTTTGATAAATAATCTTACATACATTTTCTGTAGACTATACATATATTCTGACATGCAGTAATTGATGGTGAGGTAGAGACAGAATGACCTATAAATATGTTCAAATGAAAAATCTGTATTCTTAATTTCCATTCTAGGGCTGGGTCTTTTTTAAGGATACCTATTTGATTTTGTTGTGTGTTTGATCATACAAAGGTATTTAACTTTTTACTGTGAAACTTATGCGAATATTGTGATAATTACAGTGACTGTAATAGTTTCACAACAACTCTCATCTTCACATCTAAAATCATACCTATAAGGAACGCAGTCATTTGCATCTGAAAATGGGTGCAAAAAAGATTTGACCATCTTCCAGTTAATAGTCAAATTGCACTTTGGCCAGTTTGGGTTTAAGGATTTGCTGCTATGACAACAGCTGCAGCTAAATCTGCTTTGAAGGACTGAAAATCCAAACTTGTATCAAACCATCAACAGTCAAATCAAGCTCACTCAGTTATGAACAACAGGGTTGGTCACCAGAAATTGTTTCTCTCCATGTGGTGGTTCTCAATGACTGTCCAATGAATGAGTTCCCTGTCCACCCATGTGACCTCATATTTACACTCCTCAGTTCATTTGTAACAAGGAACTGTGAGTACAGTACACAGCAGCCCAGAACTCAATAGCAGCAATGTATCTTGTTTTAGGTATTTTCTTTGATCCGTATCAACTCAACAGAACATCAGGTGTGACCTATATTGAGGTCCAATACTGGTGGTGGGGGATGAGTCCTAGCTCTCAGTCAGCATTCCCATTCAGCCCAGTCAAGACAAGTCATGTTCTTCCACAGCAAACTGGGAGAAATATGTGCCTGGTTTTGTGCACAGGCGCTTTGCTATGGGGAAAGCAACAAACACAAAGTGTTGACACAAAGTTGAAGCAGCACACCACTGACTAAAATAGCATTAAGATTTCTCTTCATTGGACCTAAAGTTCAGATCCCATCAACCAATAGGTGATGAAATACAAAATGTCCTGGCTTGACATTAGAATGTTTCCATTACTGATAAACTGATCTTTAATGTATCAGCATATGTGTGAGAAATGTACAAACTATTATCAGAAGCAACCAAAACCTCCAAAAAACTTCAAGTCTCAACCTGTGATCATTTCCAAGTCCAGACTGTGATGTGCAGCTCATTTCTGAAAGCTCATTTCATGCTCAGCCAGCACACTGCACCTGAAACAATATAATATATCCCTGCATATTTGCAGAGCAAGACTTGGTATCAGCTTCAGCCTTGTCAACACATGGCTGCACAGTCAAACTCTCTGTAGCCTTGAGGACTCAAATAACTGTCAGAATACAACGAGAGAGTGCAGGCTAACACAAAGCTGCTGTGTACAGATGGAACAGTCATTTGCATAATGTGATCATAATCTGTATTTACTGCAGCGTGGCTGGCCGGCAGGCTGCACTGACACACAGCCTCAGCTCCACCAGCAGAGGACAGACCAAAAGATGTCACTGTTGCACAAGCCATGCTGTGTGTCGCGGCCCAGTCTGCCCCTGGTAGATGCATCCTGGCTATTGATCACAGACTGCACTTCACCTTTCCTCCACTCCACAGAAAGCCTTACTCCTGAAAGAAGAAGAAGAAAAACCTTGCAGAAAGAAAAAAGCTGATTCTTTTGCAATTTTCACATATTCGTAGGATAAAAATTGCTTTTGTAGGAGCCAGAGATTCTTCACTTCATTTATTCCCCAAGGACAAAAAGTGTCCAGAAAAAGATTTTTCTTTGTTTGGTTTTGTGATCCAATTTTTATTACTTTTTCGATATTCTTTAAACAAACATAGTGTCAGGGTGTATATACATGTAACCCAACCCCACTCCCACCACCCCACCCTGTCCTCACCCCATAACTTCAAAGAAGGAAAAATTTAGGAAATTATAGAGGGGAAAAAAGAAAAGAAAAGCTATTTAAAGAAAACATTGAATAAACACATACAATCCTATATTCAATTCGCTCTAAACCCATTTTCTCTAGTTACATACACATGCTTACAGAGGACAATTTGAAAAAGAGGTAAGAACGAAAACAACAAGCAAGGTGTTAAAACTTCCAAACAAAGTTACAAACAAAAAAAGAACACGCTCCAGATGATGTGGCATGCCAGGCAAGAGTGATGTAGTAATGTAGTGCTGTACGTTATTTGCTTTATATACAGAGCATTCTGGCTATTCAGTTATTTTAATATTATGGCTCCATCTGGATATGACATGCATATTGTACATTGGCATTATGGTATTCATCTGTAATTGCCCTTCGTCTTACAGGTTTATCTTATGTAGTCTGTATCTGACTAAACGTCAGTTAAGTAATAAAATAAAATAATGATTTATTTTTTTAATCTATAGGAATTTCGAGTAGGATATTTCCATATTAACTAAATTAGATTGTGTGGAAGACACTTATGTGTTTGTTTGTTTTTTTAAACAAAATTGCCAAGTCAAGAGAAAAGCAATTTGTCAAGTTAGCCTAAGTAATATTACATGTGTTTTTTGAGGCAGAGTTCATGTTGTTACAGTGGTTTGGAAATGTAGATAAATTCATTTGAGAGTAGTTCTAGTTCTTCAAACTGCTAAAATGTCAGTTTTTTATATCAAGAAAACAAAATAATCTTCATGGAAGGGAAAAAAAAGAAGAAAATCCCTGTTTTTTTTATTTGTAGGGGGAAATTCCAAACAGCGAGTCTCCACTTGTTTCGATTGATCCCAATAAAGCAAAGCTGTGGATGATCAAGTTATGACGCATCAACTAAACTGACTGTCAAATTGTGCATTTTCATTGGAATCAATGATGTTTTACTCCCAGCTCACTTGTGTCGATGTGTCATCATGTCGCTCGCTCAAACATCACCAATTATTCCTAATGGACAGAAGATAATCAATACTTATTGATCCATTCTCTCCTCTACAGTAACAATTACTGCTCGTCTTCCGCTTGCCTGGGTCAGATTGTTCAGTCTGCACTCAGTGCACGTACACACTCACATATGCACACACACAGCGCCGCACATAATTATCTATTCAAACACTCCACGGGATATTTTTTCTGTATTTTCTCTAAATGCACAGTGCCAATGGCATTACAAACAATGTGTCGTTCCACTTTTGGCATTTTGCAATTCAAAACGATGCGAGTGCTGCCTGAGCGGAATACTGAGGAGCAAACAGGCGTTTCAGCCAGCAGCATTAACATACAGGGAGCCATTATCACATCTGGCCTTTGCAGCCAACAGGAAGGCTGCTAAGTGTGTGTGTGTGTGTGTGTGTGTGTGTGTGTGTGTGTGTGTGTGTGTGTGTGTGTGTGTGTGTTTGTGTTTGCCTGCGTGTTTCAGTTTGATTGCATGTTTGTACCGTGTGTCTGTGTTAATTGTTTTCATGCATGCACGTGAGTGTGCACATCTACATGGGTGCATGCTTTCTGTGGGTGTCTTTAGTTGTACATACTGTATGCATGAAGCAGAGGCAATACATGCTTGTATGCGGTGTGAGTGCCTGTGCAAATTATGTGTATGTGTGTGTCTCCCCGTCCCCCACCTTTCAGATTAGAGGCCTCTGTAATGGTTCTACAAAGGTCAGGGTTTTTCAGTGGTTGGGATGTAGCGGCAGGCTGTGTTTAAAGGTCACCACGCCACACCATTGCATTATCTCCCTGCCATTTCATACCAGTTTGTCTGTCTGATTGATTTTTAAAAATAAAGCTTCACCTCCTCCAAGGCTCAGTGTGGCTGCTTTTTCTTTCGCAGTGAAAGCAAGGAGAATGGAGGGGGGTGGGGGAGGAGGGACAGGGTGTGTTGTTAGTGCTTTGTGAGTGTTAGATGGGAAGAGAGACGTCTAGTTTCCTTGCCTCTGATGGTGATGATGACGGGAGCTTGCTGCCATACGGGTGGCTGAGTTTTGTCTGGCTTCACTGTGATGCTGTGCGCTCCTTCTGAGCAGGTGTGGAAATCAAATTGGTCAGTGTGCTGGCTTTAACATGGAAGTGTAAAAACTGAGGAATGTTTGTGGCAGTGTAGCTCTGCTGCTCTCAAGCTGAGACAGGTCAGAGACCTGTTGACTCATTAGACAATTTCTATGTATTTAGTATTTTGATCTCTGTACAAAAGATATTATGTGATCATTTTCACACTGAATCATGCTTGCTTTTTTCTGTTTTTGTTTCATTTGCATTTTATTCGACTGTCCTTTCCCCTATCTTAAATTGCCATGTGAGGTCAAGTGATGGCAATGTGGGTCAGCTGGTTGGCCTATCTCTATGATTTTGATGATTCCCTCACGTTTAATCTCAGGGAGTGGATAGATGGAGAGAGGTTTGCCACTTTGTGAACACATGATTGTATGAAGGATATTACTACATGGACTCAGGAACACTTTGTAAAAATGATTGTATTCTGTTTTTGGCCTAACTTTTTTGGAATCAGAGTTGGAGAACTGATGAAACAGGAAAAGGTTCTGAACACCGTGGCCATTGTGCCATGTTGGCCAATGTCCTTTTTCACAGTCAAAACTCACTGCTATTAAAGGTAATTTCATCCAAGATAAACCTGGATTAGTCAAACCTTGTTTAAAGAATGGGGCTGTGCAGTATTTCCCTCTGATGAGCACTTTGGTCAATGAAAAAAATAAAAATAAATAAAGAATACTCGGATAAAAGCTGCTGAGGATGTTCCTGGTTCCCAGAGGATAAGTCCTTCTGTCTGTGATGACACCCTGACTTCTCATCAGGCATCATCATTTACACTCTGGCACGGGAAATTTCAAAATTTAATGATCAAATTGTCATAAAATGTATCAGTCATATTCAAGCTCATATTCAATGAGCTGCACTTGTTTAAGGACACTTGTAGTTGTCTTAGTCTCAACTCATCAGTTCTGAGTTGTTATTACACCCCTGAGGACCATGGCTGATTTACTGAAATAAGCCTGATTGAACTGGTAATTTTGTTTCATGAAACAATTTTTTACTCACATGAGCTCCAAGTTGGTTTCAAGGAAAAAACAGCTTGATCCATGCAAGTTCAGTGTGTTAAAATGGAATAAAAAAGACCAAAGAAATGCTAGTTGTGATCTGTATTTTTCATCGGAGAACATACAAGTAAATTATATTGTCAGTACTGACTGTACCTTTAAGACAGAGTGAGGCATATTTCATAACAGGTTTGTGTGGTAAACTCCTTCCACACCAAATGGTGGAATTGATTGATCTGACATATATATTACCATTGGCCCGGATTCATGTTTTTGCTGGTGGGTGCGGTGAAGTGAATACCACCAAGGTGGTAATTGTCACAAAATCACTTTTATTGCTCTTGCTTTAGTAATTGCAGTGATGTAGGCTGCTGTCGTCTGTCTGACATGAACACACAGTCCTGAGTGGCAGTATTTACATACATATTGGCCACTTCATAACACTACGTTGCTCGCGTGCACAATAGCACAACTGATAGCAATGCCTACTGCAAGCAAAAAATAACTACGCATATGAACACCATAATTTGGCATTCATCACACACTATTTACATACTCATACACATGTGCAGTTTTATTTATTTATTTCTCCTTCAGTCTTTCCCTAATAATAAACACATTGACTACATGTCGATATGATAGAGCAACCTCATCATGTGAGAGGAGCTTTGTATCTCAGCTGATTTGTTATAAAGGACCAGTATTGACAAATGGATTTATTGGTGAACCCTGCTAAAACAGACTCCCCATGTTCTCCACTCACCAGATAACTGGCACAGTATCAGGATCCATGCACAGCCACCAGCAGCAGCATAATAATCAGATCAACCAATCCCCAGGCCTCCTTCAACAATGGCTTACGTAGATCACTGCTGTCAAACTGCTTTTACACACTGTCATGGCTATTAGCCTGCAAAGGCCTGAGTGGCTTATTGCTAAGACGGAAGGAAAAAAAAAATCAAAGCAAATGGAAAACATCCACAGTGACTATTTGCCCTGTACCACATCCAAAATGACTAAAGTAGAAAAGCATTACTCACAATTATGGCACAACTCTTGTTTTTGTCAGTTTCCAATGTTTTTTCCTCTCCATCTCTTTCTGTCTAATTCTGAATGAATTGCTCTTGTTCAGGAAATTGCTGCTAACAGTGGCAGGCAGCTCCAAACATGTTCCACTCAAAGAGAGAGAGAGAAACAGACGCAGAGAGAGATTAAATGGGGGAACTCGGCCACCTGGATGAATACAGGGACTGAACAATTAAAAATCAATTTGCCGTCAAAAAGCTTTGCCTTCTAATTAAGACCACATGCAGGCCAGAGGGGCTTTTCTGTTGAAGGGCACCACTTTTTTTTTCCTCCTCGCACATTGTTTCATATTTGTGTTAGTGTTTTTTCCTCCACCATTGTTTTTCATCCTCTGCTTACATGCCCACATAATGATAATGCAGTGTTTTATTCAGACATGGACCAGCACAATAGGCCTAAATACATCTGTCAAAATGGAGAGACGTTTGTTTTGATTCTCGGCAGGTGTGCAGTGTTTGGATCAGTATTTATTCTGCGGCTGTGGCTCAGGAGGTAGAGTGTTCGCCCACCAATCAGGAGCTGGTGGTTCAGTCCCTGGCCTTGGCAGTCCACATGCTGAAGTATCCTTGGGCCCCCGATGCTGTGCCATTGGTGTGTGAATTCATATGTGCATCGCTTTGGATAACAACATCTGCCAAATGACTAATTGTAATTGTATTCTGATGGAGATGACTGAACTGGATTTTGGAACTGAGGATTTGTCTATTCCCTGACACTTTGGGTGGCTGAGGGGCAGCCATGTTGTTGATCCTGCTGTCACAACTTGGATCTTGTGTATTATACAAGTGTATATATTTGTCGTATTGCATACTGTATGATGTACTTTTCCTGTATCCATGAGCCACAACTCTCATCAGTAAAAAAGGGAAAGAGATTCAAGGTAGCTTTTACTTAGCAGAAAAGACATGAACAACCAGGACACGTCTGATTGCATGTCTGATGCAGTCTGTCCTTCTCTTAACCTAACCAAAAACTACTCTCAAGAAAAATGTCATAATCCAATTGACAGATTTCCTCATAAAGATTAGTTCAGCACATTTATGTTTCATAACAGGTTGGGCCTTTTGATTAAATAACCCTGTGACCTTTCCTTTCCTGCAACATATTTAGCTTTAGAATATCATAATTTATGATGTATGGTCTATTCCTTTCACCTATCAATTAAACACACTGTGATTGGCACAGATGCATGGACATTAGTGTTGTCTTTTGCAGTACTTCTGCTCTGCCCACCACAATGACTTTGAAACAAAAAACAACCCAGCAGACAGAAGACTGTCAGACAACAGAGAGACTTTCTGGGCTGCCAGTGTGGCCACTGACTTACTACATTTTAGAAGGAAGTGGGGACATGGAATAGATTTGCACAAATTGAAATATTTTGCTCCCCAGAGATCTTTTTGTTTTTTAATCAGGATGCAGTTTATACAATTTAATGATAATATCTTATTAGAATAAACATTGTGGACCTGCTAGTTATGGATATTCTACCCCTGCATTAAAGCAGTCTTTTTTCCTACTCAATATTTACGCAATAATCTCATGACAATTTGTTCGTGGAGCCCTGAGGCTATCCCTTCATGGTGTGACTATACGTAAAACTCGCTCAATGCAAATTGAGTGGGCATTGTCCTAAGGCACAATATTTTCAGTACGAAATTCTCTGTGTTTCTACAGAATGTGTTGCCTTTCTGAGCTGCAGTGGAAACACATGTCCTGGTAGTCGCATGTAAATTTGTTGCTGGGACACAACGCTGACTTTTCTCACCTTAATGCACTCGTGATTTTACTGCTACAGCCTTGGTATGACCAGTAGCTTATAGTGACTATATAGTGAGTAGCAAATTTAAGGTAAATACTAAATTGTTACTGACATTACTGACTTTACGACTGCTCTCTAAATGGGATAATTCCACTATATTTATTCTGTAATTGTCACTTGTGGCCACAGAGGCTGCTGTTGAGTAAAAGTGACATAATCTTGCTTTAAAGAATAGCAGGCATTATTTAGTATATTTCCTACTGTCAACAAATCCCACTGAGAGACAAACCGACAATCTGTTACTTTCCCACCCTGTCTGTGGTTCTCAGTCCCAAAGACCATTGCTTCCTACTGAAAATAGACATTTTGAAAACAGATCTCATGCAGTGCTTTTCTGCCAGCATTATGGAGTATTTAGGATTGAGTAAAAATAAACTGTTTAAAGTGTGTGTATGTTCACGATAATGAAAGAACATGTCACCCAGTGTCTTTTTAATAGGTTTTGTACAGCAATGGAGGAGCTTTATGGCACAAAGGAGTAATGCCTCTTTCATATGACTTCAGGCAGACGAGAGATGGCAACCTGGATTTCACTTCAGTGGAAGACACCAGGACTGTAAAACGGTAACTACCGGCAACAGTAACAATTAAAATATTCAAACTTTTGGTCACTCTCCACAACATAATTTACAACCAGAGCTCCCTCACAAAAGACATGGGTGACCGGGACAGTTAGAAGCTAATCATTATTAATTATTCATAATTAATTTAATAATTACTAATTCTCTGTAAACACTACAATATCACCATAGCAACATATTGTCATGTGTATTTCATTTTGCAGTCCTGCCATTTTGTCAACCTGTTTGTTTTTCCTCTGCTGTCCAGAAGGTGTTGACTGTCGTCTATCCACTGCCTGAATTCATGTGACTGCAACATAATATATATCAGGTTTTACACATACACACATGCACACACATGTTAGTATGATCAGTTCATTGTTTGGAGTGTGTTAGCACTATTTCTAAGTGGAAACATATCTCTAAGAATGTGTAAAAAGACATGTCAGTATGCAGACTACATCACTTGTGAGGCTAATTTGGGGGGCATGGGCTTGGAAATTGGGATAAATAGATGCTTTTTTGTTGGCACTGACACTCCCTTGAATGTTCCAAAAGCCACTGCTGTCAATATGGTTGAAAATGTGCATGTACACCACAGTATTTAACTGTTCAAAGATTATGCATGTAAACTGAGACAAAGGTACTGTATAAAATGCCTTTATTTGACATGCATGCCTTTATGTGACTGCAATTGTCCACTCCTTTAAACACAGTCATTCCTCACCTGCTGTAACAACTCAGACCAGTTTCATTGGCAGGCCTCAATTAAGAGTGGGTGTAATTATCAACATTTCTCAGAGAGCTGCCCTGTAACCTGTGAAATCTAATTAAGCCCAGGACATTGGCAGAAAACAACAAAAATAGGCATTACAAATCAATCAGTGAGAAATAAGATAAAAGAGAATTGAGAAAGAGTCGTAATACAGACCTGAAGTGCTGAGATAACAACTTAAGAGAAAGAAGACATGCTAGCATTCTGAATCCACATTCTGCTACTCTCAGCTCTGCCTGGTACCGCTGTGAATACACTCCTCAGAGGTCACCATCTTTGCTGCATTTTGTGTGTGTGTGTGTGTGTGTGTGTGTGTGTGTGTGTGTGTGTGTGTGTGTGTGTGTGTGTGTGTGTGTGTGTGTTTGTGACGTGGTATTTATCACATTGTGGGGACAAAAATTTGTTTACACAGTCACATTGTGGGGACTTACCTGCCTTATGGGGACAAAATGCAGGTCCCCTTAATGTAAATCATTAAATCATTAAATTTTAGGGTGAAGACTGAGGATAGGGTTACGGGTTAGGTAGGGAGAGGCAAATAGTGGTTAGGGTTAGGGTAAGGCTCCAGGAAATGAATGTAAGTTTATGTAATGTCCCCACAAGTGATAAAAACACAACGTGTGTGTGTGTGTGTGTGTGTGTGTGTGTGTGTGTGTGTGTGTGTGTGTGTGTGTGTGTGTGTGTGTATTTGTTTGTTTGTGTCCCTGTACATATTAGCCAAAATTTGCAGTGAGGTCCCACTCTGAGGAAGTCCTCAGTGCATCCTTCAGAAACATTTTGGCAATTTAAAACTAATTTCTTGCAGTTTCATAATATATTTGCATAGTTTGTGTAATGCTGCAATTGTGACTAGGTGGCTCTAAACATTAACATAACAGCACCAATACCAATATTTGCTTCCATAGTCAAAGCACAGTTCTCGTTCTAGCAGTGACTTGGACAAAAATGCTCTGAGAAAACACAGAAGGATTAGAGTATTTAGATGATGGCACCAAACATGAAACACCTCCATTTAGATGTTCCATCAGTTCACCCATCCTGAGTGAGGGGTTACTTCTGTAAGTGAACTGAATCTAGAGGTCTTTGCTGTGGTGAAGGGTTGGGCACCATCACTGAGCTGCTGCCTGCCCACCACCCCTCTCCGCTCCCAATAAGGCTATGGATGCTGTGGAGACAGTTGTGGTCAGAGATAGTCTGGAAAACATCATATAAGAAATCCACCACATTGTTGAACTGCTGCTGATGATGGCAAGAAAGATGTTTTTTTCATTTCAGAACAACAGCATGGTCACTGTGTGACGAGGTGGTAATAGCTGATCTCAGGGCTGTTTGGCAACATTAAGCAGCTGTGATATTCACCAGCTGTACACCATCTTAAGAGCACCAATGCCGGTGAGTGTTTGGCCCACTTCATAAGTGGTAAAGGTTTCACAGGGGAGCAGAAGGTGCAGTACTTCCTTCAGTTGTATGCACAATGTTTCTGTGTGAACAGAGGTATTATTACTGACATTTTAGTTAGTGTAAGTGCTTGTTAGATCATGTTCCCACCACAAGCAAGAGCCCGTCCTCAGTACAAAGGTATTATCATATTATATCGCAAGTAGGTTATAATGAGCCACAGGTATGTTTATTGTTGGGCTGTGACCTTGTGGCTGTATCGGAGTGAAGGAGGAAGTCAAGTGACATAATGCAAAGAGCAAGAAAGTCGGCATCTGGAGGAAGAAGAGATGGATGGATGGTCAATGAAAAACAGGACTTTCACCTTGTGAAACCAAAAGTCAACATTAACCAGTGTTGGGCAAGTTACTTTAAATTAGTAACTTAGTTACAGTTACCATTACTTCTTTCAAAAGTAACTTGGTTACTTTAAGTTACTCATTACTTTCAATGTAACTAGTTCTAGGGAAAGTAACTTTTTTTTTTTTTTTACTCTAAATTCTCTTATTAATGTGTTGCCTCCTTAACTGGATGGCCAGGGAGGCTGCCAGTCCTCTGGCATGCTTACATGTAAGTCCTATCCTACCACAAGCACAATGCGCCACCTAGCAACCTGAACATGCAATGGCAGTGTGTAGTGAATGATGAAATGAATGAAAATGAATTCAAAATGATAATGTCTGTTTTCCTCTCATTTATTTTATCCTACTGTTTTAATTTATTTCTATTGTTTCCAACCCTCTACAAAGCACACATTATTTTGGGGTTGATGTGGCATAGTGGTCAATAAAACAACTGTAAAATTTGATCATTGTACCCAGTATCACTACAATGAAGCAGTGGATCAATAAAACACAACATACAGTATGTTGAAACTTTTGATAGGCATATTTATTGTAGCCATTGAAACAGGCAGAAAGTATACTTTTGGCAGTGCAAAAATTAAACTGTGCCTCAGACCATTTAGCAGCTGTAGGAATCAACAATAGTGCAAAACTGATTCAATGGATTTTTTCAACATGAACACAGTGAGATTTATCCGTTCTTTGTAACCTTAACTCAAAACAGCTAAACTGGCTCCTCCTTTAGCATCAGCGGAGCTAACGTTAACAGCAGCATCACCTGTGTTACCTTCAGGGTCTTTTTCAACTGGCTTGGTAGGTGCATGTTGTTTCTGAAGATGTTTCATCAGATTAGAATTGCTAGTCTTTGATGTGGATAGAGTTTTCAAACCTCCACATAGATTAAAGGTCACCACAATATTCCTCTTGTCTTTTACTGTCAGAAAGGAAAAATAATGTGCATATTTCCATGAGAGAAATCCCACGCCTGGACTGTCGTCGACAGCCGCCATTGTTATTTTCATTCATTCACTTGCACGTTGCTGCGTCACATGCACTTCACGTTCACCACGGAAACTGTAGTTCCAAGTTATGCATGTGAAGTAACAAGTAACGAGCCTGTTTAAATCACACTAATGATAAACGCGTTACTGATTTTGACAAAGTAATTAGTTACAGTACTCCTTACTGCAGAAGTAACGTAGTTACTGTAACACATTACTTAATAACGCGTTAGTCCCAACACTGGCATTAACCCATTTGAAGTTACCTAAAGTTCCATCATGCACGTAATGGTAATATTCTTAATTTAACCAGTGATCTTTTCCTAAATGTTGTCAAATACTTTTGTTGCCCAAACCTAACCTAAAGTAGTTTTGCTGCCTAAACTGAGGGAAACTGCAAGTATTTCACAATGCAAACAATATGAGGGTGAACATCCGGTACGACGAAGGTCAGCCTTAATATATCAAAAGAAGGCCTGCTTTTGTTGTCATCATCTTGTTGTTTTGGTACTCTAAGACAATTCCTGTGTTTAAATCTGCCCATACAAATTGTGCCAAGGTGCAAAGCAAACCACAGTTTGATTCAACTGGCCTAAACCACTTTGAAAATGCCCTCGATGTTGATGTGGTATTCGATAACTCAGTCCAGAATAATTAAGATTGAAGTCAGTTGAGATGTGGGACACACCGTAACACCGTAGCCACTGTGAAAGCTCCATGAAGCATGTCTTATTTTAGGTTATACCACAATCAACATTTGTTTGCATGCAGAACATGGGAGAGAATTTAAATCATAGGGGAGGATTAATAAAGTGACACAACAGCATGGGGATTAGGAGTGTTTCCACTGCTGTTTCCCTAATGAGACTCACCCCACCCCCAGTCCTTCCATTAGCTTTGGGCCTGAAAGCATCTAAACCCAATCCACTTGTCCACCTGCTACCTGTGTATGCAGTAGTACTCCATCACAATAACATTATTTATTGTCTTTCTCTACCACACCCACTTTCTCTCTATTAAGCTTTCTGTCTGTCTGCCCCCCCCAGTCATCATGACCTTTGTCTGTCTTCATTCATTTTGACTTTATTCTTTTGTCCCTTCATTCCCATTTCTCCCCATATCTTTACTTTTTATTCTATTCACTTCTTCTCCCTCCAATATGTTGCGTTTGTCTCTTTACTTTGCTTCTGCTGAAACTATAATATTCAATTTAACTCTTTTTTGGTTGTACTTTGGAGGCCAGTACAATTCCAGGCATTGTATTCATTCATCCATCCATCCATCCATTCATTCATTCATTCATTCATTCATTCATTCATTCATTCATTCATTCATTCATTCATTCATTCACAATATCAAACATATCTACAGTGGTGTAAAATTGTTTTGCAGCTAAATGGTTGCATGGTGAGGTAAAGATCTGTTGTTGCCTAGTTAAACACATAAAATCTTCTATTGGCTTGTAAATAGGACCAGCCTGTTTCCTCAGCTCTATCTCACCAAGAGACATTAATGTGTGACTGAGCTAGATGTGAGTTTCCATCCCATTCCATAAAGTGATTTGCTTTTAAACAGAGCGTGAGTGATAATGGATTTTTGAGGCAAATACCGATATTTGAGAGTTTGAAAAGATGATTTTTGTCCCATGAGTTTCTGACCTTTATTTTTTTTTAAAAAAGGCCCACTAGTACAGCAGGTGGCAGTATGTAGAGCATTAGCTGTAACATATATCAACGAGGAGTCATTCACTCAAATTGCACCCACCAATAAAACAAAGAGAAAAAGACAAAGTATCTCACCAAATAGGAGGAGGCTTACCCATACTTAATGAAGAGCAACTTCAATCAAAGTTGCTTTTTGTAAAATATGCCACACAGATTTCAGTGTATCAGACAGAGTGAAAAGTGATGAATCTGCCAATCATAAATGCACCCAAGAGGCATAGAAACATACTCCACCAGTGACTGTATTTATATCTCTGCCATCCATTTACATATTTACCCTCTTCTACCCATTGTTTCTTTTGCCAGTCACTTAATGTAGGAACTAGTTAACTCAATCCTTGTTGCTCTGATATTTTAGAGCAAGTGGTTGCCAAGTGGCGATTTTAGGATGGGGTGCAGACAGTGGTAAGATGGCATGCTGTGTTTGCACCTAAGATCCAGACACAAAGCAAGACAGACTACCTCCAGATATGGCCAGGCAGATCCAGTCACATTCCACTCATGATATATTATTTACACATGCGTTAACATACATTTTTCCCTATGCAGATAACCTGTCTGGATACAAATTGTGTTATATAGTGTTTATATTGGCTGACCATGCACATGTGCACAGTTTAAGTTAGAACAAAGGTGGGGTGAGAGATTTATTTTTTCCCTATGGATCAACAAAACAACAAAATGTGAATGAACTGTGTTAGCTAACTCTACACCTAGCTACCAAGTAGGCCTAATGGAAAAGCTGAGTTGTAGACTCTAAGTTATTGCTGATTGCTAGCATTCAGCAGCATTGATCTGTTTCAGTGTTAGCTCTGCGAATGTAGCAGCATAGAAACGTTGTTCAATGCTCTATGCATTGCTGCATGCAATAAACGTTTCTGATGGCCAATCAGAGGAAGGAGCCAGGTATGTAACAGCCCTTGCCCTGGGCTCTCCCTCTTTGCACTCCACCTGACTCATCATTTCTGGGTCCGAGGCTGTCTGCCCTCAACAGGTATGCCCACTTACTGCTTCTCCTTGCTGGCTGGCAGGTTACATTGTTCACGCTGACAAAAATTGCTGTATTTTATAGTGACTGCTTGTGTGTGCTCCTGCATGTGGCATCTGTGTAGTAGCGTCCTCTCTCTCTTGGCGTCATGGTGTTTGCTAAAACGTGGCTAATGCTAGTGTGGTCACAGGTAGGAGCCTTGGTGACTGTCTGCAGCCCTCTCGCATCCTCCCTCGTGGGTGTGTGTGTGCGCGTGTGTCCGCCTTTGTTAAAAGGTATGTACTTAATTTAGCATGTAGCCACAACATTGTCACTGTTCGCCTTAGAAATGCTAACCTTATCGTTGATCAGGTGAAACTGCGATCGGGCCGCGACTGGTTTCCCGTTGCTCTGGCTCTGCGAGGCATTCGCCACGGTGGTTTGACTCCGCAGAGTTGAATCTACTTTTACACCAGGATTTAGTCCCGTCTTTTATGAATGAGTTGAAGTGGGGGCTTATCCCTCTTCCTACCCCTCTGTTGTTAGCTTTTATTTAGTTTAGTTTAGTTTGATTTTTGACTGTCTCCTCCTGTTGACTGAATTAATTTGAGGGGTCTTTTCTTTTGTATTGCTATAATTTGTTCTCATTTAAAGACTTGTTTGAGCTTCTAACTTAGTTTGAACTTTAGTTTGAGTTTGAATGACTTTGTTCCTTCCTTTTTTTTGTTGCTGCACCCCCACTAATTGATTTTCCCCCCTTTCAGCTGCTGGAGGCTGGTGGTGGTGGCGGTGCCGGTGACTGGTGGTGGTGTCCTCCTGGTTTTGTGTGCTGTGCTCCCCGGGACCTGGGTTACTTCACTGTCCATCACGTGTGTGTGTGGGTGATTAAGTTAGTTTTATTTCTTTATATTTTGTTTGATTCACTTCCCCTTCACTAGCACTTGTCCTCCCAGAAGCCTCAGCTCCTGATTAGGTTATTTTTTCCCCCCTCCCTGTGTGAATGGCTTGATGATTTTTATACCAATAATTTAATAAAATTGGCTTTTTTTTAATTGAACTTGGAACCACATCTCTGTTCGTGAGTCAATACGGACCTGTGTGTCAATAATTTGCCTGTGTGAAATTCCCTGGGTGGCGTTGTCGTGCAACTGTTTAGACTATTGAAGGTGTACAGACATACATACAGTATTGTAATCAATTATCTCCCCCTACCCTTGCCACACTAACTTGGAGCTCAAATGTGTAACAGAGATACCAGGATCCAAATGCAGCTGCGACTGAATGGAGAAGCACGCGAGTCTCACAGATACTGTGGTCCAGAGGGGGCGAGACAAAACTTGTAGTCAGGGTCACAGAACAGGGGTCTTTATGGGGAAACAGGCGAGCAGACGAGGTCAAAGGCAGGCTGGGTCAAACCGGGGACTCTGTCCAAAAGTATACGCTGGAGAGTCTTGCATGGGGGTTAAGAACAATCTGGCGAAGAGTGAGTGTGAGGAAGCCACTTGGTGGCAGGGTGGACGGTGGTAATTCAATTCAATATACCTTTATTTGTCCCTCAAGGGGAAATTCCAATTTACAACAGCACCAGTAAACAGCAAGTATATACAAAAGAGGGTAATAAAAATAAGCATTATCTTAAATTATAAATTGTATTTGCAGACTGTTATGTACAGGATGGATTGCACAGGTTATTGCCCAGATTATTGTACAGGTAATTTACAGATAAATTATCAGATTACTTTGAGCAGTTCTTGTTGTGTAGTCTGACGGCTGCAGGAAGGAATGACCTGCGATACCGCTCCTTCACACACTTTGGATGTAGCATCCTGTCACTGATGGAGCTCCTCAGTGCAGTGAGTGTGTGTTGGAGGGGGTGGGAGTCATTGTCTGTCATGGAGGACAGCTTGGCTGTCATCCTCCTCTCCCCCACCTCCTCCACCAGTTCACCAGGTAACACTGTCGCCTCACGGCTAGAAGGTCCCGGGTTCGATTCCTGCTGTGGGCGCTGGGGGTGTGTCCTCTACCATGCCTTCGATGCCTGCTGCTTGAGGCCTTTCTGTGTGGAGTTTGCATGTTCTCCCCATGTTCACCTGCGGTATCCTCCATAAAAACCCCCCACTAAAAACATGCACGAAGATCACCACCTGACCAATGGTGACGAAGAGAGCAGTGTCCCCGGGCGCCGCTGTCGGCTGGCAGCCCACCGCTCCTGGTGGAGCGACAGACGGACCAAGGATGGGTTATTGGATATCTATATACAAATTAACTAGTAACTCAAATCAAAAGGAAAAAAAAAAGAAGACATGCACCCATGCAGGAGTTTGGCAGGCCCTACCTACAACAGCTGTGATAAAACCTAAATCCTGAAACCACGACCTGAATAAGCTGAGCACACTTCAACTACCACACTGCAGTAAAGAGAGACATCTATGTAATCAAGCAGAGCGGTAGAGCAACTCGACCACGAGGCACACGAGGCAGAGACCAGAGAGGCAAAAAAACGAGAAGACAAAGGCGAAAAGAGGCAAGGCAGGGCAAACAGCTTAATGCCAGGCAAGCTGTGTTAGTTGTAACCTGTGCACATCGATCCGCTAGCTGTTAGCAGCTACGGTGGCAGGCTAACCGGAAGAGGACACACACACACACCATCCAGGCCCAACACGCCAACCTGGAGAATGAACACACAACACATACCACGCCAGGACACTACAGCTCAGCGGAGCTGCACGCCAGCCAGCACCCGCTTCAGAGGAGGAGAGAGAGCGACTAACTAGATGTCAGGTATTTAACAGTCCGCATTAGCGGCCAATAATATGCGACTGCACTACCGGTGCTGGTAAGGGGGGTGCCACACACCTGCCGCGATCGCCATGCCTGCTAAACAATAAAAGACAGATGGAGGGACACAGAAGAGAAACGCCATAAAATATCACCATTCAGTTACAGAAGCATGGCGTGTGCATGCAGGGTGCAACTGTGTGATGTGATAATAAAAGTATGTTTCTTCTTCTTCTTCATTTCTGATTGTGGTTAGGGTCAGGTGTGCGGTGGCTGAGCAGGTGTGCAGATGAGGGAGAGAGTGGCAGTGGATAAGGAGCTGTGACAAAATGTAAAGTTTAGTGACATTGTCCTTAGAACAAAGTCATTAATATTACCCTTGATTGCTATAGGCAACTAATTCCATGCCATCAAATAACATACAACATGTTAATGACAAGAAGTGCTCGACATTCTGAAATCCATTTCATAAGATTTCAAAATCCAGCAAGAGAAATATATATATATTATTTATTCTGAATATATTTAGGAATTCTTTGTAAAAAGTATTGCTGAATATAGTATATTAGCCATTTAGATAGTTCTTATATATTAATTTCAGATCAATTACAGAAAGTTTAAAAGTGTACCCAGGTAAGATGTCCGCCATATGGTTCCATCCTAAAATGACCTAAAATCTGTACCGCGATGAGTAATCTCTATCATGAGTAAGCGCAAATGTAATGATCAGTTAGTAGTAGAATCAGAGGAAAACAATTTTCCCTTCCATCAGTTGACATCCAGCTGGCCAGTTATCCAGGTTATCATGCTAAGACTGACTATGTTGCTTTGGGAGCCAGACTCTTTCATTCTGATATTATGGAGGCAGTTGTTTAGAGCCTGAAGTGAAACCTCACTCTAGGCCTAAATACACTCATACAGCACAGGGAACTATGCGGGACGATGCACCTCACTTCATCAGGTTGACAGGTCAACTTGTCGATTTTTTTTATCCAACCTTCAGGCTTCTTGTTCCGAATCCCCTCTGGAAATAATTAACAACTGTGAGAATTATTCATCCCCACGATTCACCGCCACCGCTCACATCACAGATCCTAATAACAAAGTTCTGCATGAATGCATCGAATGTCGGCTGATAAGACTTGGCACAGCGTGACTCAGTGCACCCAGACAAAGAATTTATTTTCGATCTGCCAAATGAATTGATGGCATTAACAAAGATGAGTTAAAATGAATTTAACGAGTGAATGTAATAAAGATATCTCCATTACCAAACATAGCTAAGGGGGGTTAATATTGAACATATAAAATCCCTCTTTGCGTGGATAAAGAGAGACTAGTCCTCTTTATCCACGCGTTCCTCTTCCTCTCTTGCTCTGTTTCCTTACTTCATTCATGTCTTCTCCTTGTTCTCCTCTTCCCTTCATACCTCCTCCCCCTGACTTTCCCCATCTTCCTCCCTTCTCTTTTCCTATCTTCCCCGTTTACTTTGCTCATTTCCTGTCTTTCCTCATTTTCTCCTCTGTATCTCATTTCATCTTCCTTTTCTTCTTGTAACTTTCACTCCTACCTACTCTTCACATGTTTCTTCTTTACTTTCTGTTCATCCTGTCACCTCTTTTCTTCCACTGTTCCCCTCCTTTCATCATTTCATTGTGCCTCTGTCAGTGAAGTTATCTATTATTAAAGCTAAGGTAAGGTAACTTAAGCAGCGCTGTGCATATGATGTTGACGTTACGTTCAGTCGGCTATTTTTCATCATGCTGTCAGAGGAATTGAGTATGTTCCAGGAAAAGGTCTGCATTTCTGCAAGATATGATATAAATGTCTGAAATTCGGCAGGAATATATATTCTATTGATTTTTTGGTTTAATTATGTTTGTATATTCAATGATGTTCCAAAATGGTCGCTGTATAATATGCAAAGTAGCCTAATGATCTTGTCTTTAACACCATGATTGATTGAAATTGTTGTAATTTTAATAGTTGCAAGGGGTAGGTTTAGCATAAGCCTTGGCTTCTTACCTCTCCTTTTTGTTTGTATGTATAATACTCATGCGAAATTAAATAAATAAATAAATAAATAAATAAATAAATAAATAAATAAATAAATAAAGCCAGCGGTCAACCATCTAATGTTTTCTTGACATGTTTGCTAATATCATTATATTTACAATTATCATTAGCTTCAGACAGCAGGTAGCTGTGGTAAAGCTAGCTGAGCAGGAATGACAGAGACAGAGCAGCTGCTCAGTGTTTTGATGCAGTGTGCTGCTTTGCTCAAGGTTAGGGCTACTTAAAACACAAAAGTCACATTACCCATAGTAGTTGTGTGAATATGGACAGTTAAAAATGCTACAGCATGTAAGAACATCCAAACAATGTTGTGAATCATGCATCAGGGTAAGCAGCCCCTCACTACATCTAAATTGGAATTCATCAAACAACAGGGCTGCAGTGAAAGCGTCCACTTTACATCAGGCCTGTGTCTTCCTTTTCCATCAGTCCTACTTCCACTTTCTAGAGAACAGGAGTTCTCTAGAACCTCCCTCAATTAAAGTATTTTTCTTTTCTTCCTCCATTATTCTTGCATAGCTTCTGTTCCCATTCTCTTTCCTTTCCATTCTTCAATAGCTTCCTCCCTCCCTCCCTCCCTCAGTGTGCCACCATCATTCCCAGCCTTCCCACTCTTCCTTCTTTACCTGCTCCTCTCCTCCATCCTTTCTTGTTGGTCACACCCTTACCTCCTTTACCCATCTAATTCCTGTCTTGTTTTTGCCTCTGTCTATCTCGTCTCCTCTCCATTTCCTTTCGTCTATCCTCTCCTTTCTTCCCTGTCTCCACCCTGCTCCTCTGCATCCTGAAGGACTCATTATGGCAGAGCATGTTGTAGTCCTGCCTCTCTCTCTCTCTCTCTCTCTCTCTCTCTCTCTCTCTCACACACACACACACACACATAGAGAGAGGGAGAGAGTCACACAGAGTAGTGATGTTTATGGGCCTTAATTACTCAGGAAAACAAAGTGCTGATCTCGGGAATCCAGCCATGTTTAATGGCAGGCTGAGTTTTGTAGAACAAACTACAGAATCTTAGCAAGAGTATAAAACATGTGTTACCATCTCTAAAACAATCACAAGTAGTGCACTTAAACAGGCATGTGACTGATGAAGAACATTAATGGTGCATAGAGGGTAACATCCAAACCTTAACAAGAATTGTTCTCAGCCAACCTTTTTCCTTATTTGCCTGAAATGTTAAACTGCAGCAACATAACACCTCCTGCTATACAAAACGTCCATATATCACGCTTCAAATGTGCATTAGGCTACAAATCTCAGACAATTTAGATCAAAATTCATAAAATATTAATAACGTGAAATTCATATTGATCATACAGTATAAATCTGTAAAATGTTTTTGTTCTCCTCTTAGTGATTTACACAACTTAATATAATTATAAATTATCAACAAAATGATACCATAATACTATTTTTATAGTTTATAATATTAGAGTATTTTGGCAAGTTCATATTACGTATTGTAGAAAATGATCTGCATTTATGTTCACTTTTCAAGTCTTAACAACCACTCAAAGTGCTTTTTATGACACTAGTCAGCATTCACCCATTCACACACACTCATGTTCATTAACCAGTGGCTAGGTGTCACCGGCTCATTATGAGCTGTAACCATTCACATGCACACTCACACACTGATGGCAAACCATCTGGAGCAATTTAGGGTTCAGTATCTGGCCCAAGGATTCTTTGCCATGTAGAGTGCAGGCCAGGGATCAAACCACTGACCCCCTGATAAGTGGACAACTGTTCTGCCTCCTGAGCCACAGCTGCCCCCTATTACTGTTACTATGTACACAAGATAAAATATCACTGTATGAAATCCACCGTTGGGGCTAGTGTATACAAATGTTACAGTAGTGATATGTTGTCACGAACAAATCTATTCAGTTAATAATGAAAGCTGGCTCCCACTTTTTTTTCTTTCTTTCGTTTTTTGTGAATTTAAAAAAAGTAACTAAAAATCTAACTCCTGTGGATCAACAGTCATGAAAAAGATCAGTACTGTCATAAGCTGTGCTGTGTGTCCTTTATGTTTCCTTTGACTTGAAGGAAAAAGAGGAGAAGATTGTTCACTGAAATTCAAATGACATGAATGAAAAAAATAATCTTGACTTAAGGTGCTTTTAAAAGCCTTTTTTGGAGCTTTCAACAATATCTCATGGCCTCCTTCAGGAAAAGGAAATGGCTCTGGGCCATCACACAACCTCAGTGTGGACATTCAGTCACATGATTGCAGGTGGTTTTATATGGGTGGCCATGTCTCTTGTGTCAGATGTGAATGTCCTCCTTGATTCTTCTCTATTTGTAGACTGACTCCTGGTCCATGACCTTTGAACTCTTCCCAGTGGATGCTGGGAGTGATTTTGGTCTGGTGTTCACAGAGAGATGATGTTACCTGTTTCTGGGGTTCATTCAGTCTCTTGTCCAGGTTCCTTGATGCTTCATTGATGTAATGTTGCCCCCACCTGCCATGATGTCACCTCTTACCCTAGGCATGGTGGGATAGGCTCAATCTCTGCAAAACACACAACAATGATTTGATTCATAAGTGTCCAAATTCTTAATTTACTGCTCACTCTGTGAGCAATATTTTATGGAATTAACTACTGAGGTTTTTTTCTGGAGGGAGTAATGAATGAGCCAGTTATTTCAGACATAGCCTATTCATGTAACAGTACAGAAAACTGTATTTCACTGGAGGACATATTTCTTTATTGTTTAGACACAGCAGTTTTATTGTTACTCAATAATAACATTATTTTTGAGCAAAAGAAATAGCTGTGCTAATTAGATCAGCTCTCTCACATAGCAATGCGATCTGCTAGTCATCTTACTGCTATAAGAGTCATGGTAACTGATCAGAATGTGTTGATATTTGTGCCTTATTGTGTGTTTATAACCAGGGGTGCACATAACTGGTATGTAATGCAGGTATGCATGCGTGACAAAGATCAGAAATGCATAACTATTTCATTGGATTACTTTGGGAGGACACTGTAAATAGTTTGCAGTGAGAAGCTGTTACAATCCAGCAGATTGTTACGGTGGCTGACGTGCAAATGCGCCGCAAATGGCAAAACACTGCAAACACAGGAATGATGCAAAGCCAAAAACACGCAAACACATATAACAAATACTGTAGAGAGACCAATGCTGCAATCACAGAAACGAAGCAGAAGCGAAAACTTACAGACACACAAAACAAATGAGCAAGAAAAATGCTGCAAATATCAAAACACACACAACCCCAAAACAACTGCAAGAGACAAACGATGCAAATTCACTGCACAAAACGGAAGTGCGCCAGGCCACTAGGGGAATGGATAAGAAAATGTCACAAAAAACACCTGGGAACTTGACAGAGACTCCACTATGAGAGAATGGATGCACTTAAAGCAAGCAGGAAAACACTTGGCACTGTCCTCTGTGTATGACTTGGTCTTGTGAAAGTGTTAGGCTTTTGCCTAATAAATTTGTTTGGACCCAAAGATGCAGACCCGAACACAGCAATCAAGTAAAAATGAGAATTTATTAACAATAAATAACAATAAAAAGCGCAGTCGTAAGGAGTGCAGGATAAATAAACTAAAGGCGCACTCATAAGGAGTGGCAGAGAACAAAGGGAGTGCTGACAAGGTGGGTTTGAGGTGAGACACGCGCTGAAGTGGCAGGTAGGCACTGCAACACAGGAGCACACACTAGTGGCAGTTAAAGGACTGTTAGCATTAGCAAACTTCACGAGGAGAGGAGGAACAGAAACACAGTACTCACGCTGGGAGCAACCAGGCACAACCATGGACAGAGGAACAATCCAGCACAGGTAGGAGAGGGCTCTCTCCTGAGGTACTGTGCCTTATCAGGAACATGCCTCTCAGGTGAGCCCCTGAAGGGGCGGAGCTGACTGGGTTCAGGGAGACACCCAGCTGCACAGACAGGGGAAAACAGACAGACAACAATAACACTAGGAAAGGGACAAGGAGACACACTAGGAGAGAACAAGTCAGTAGGATCCTAACAGAAAAAACAAAACAAAACCACAGATCTCATCTGTCTCATACTCGTCTCTCAGCCCTGATGCATCCACCAGCCAAAGATGAACACAGAGATATTTGACCCAAAAGCAGCTGCTGACCTGTGGATAGAGAGATCTTCAACATCTACCATACAGGAAGCTGAAGCAGATCACAGTGAGGAAGATCATTATACTGAATTTGTAGTATGGGCAACATCACCTCCCATTCACATTTTTTTAACATTTATTAGGAATCCACATTCATTTGCTCATGCTACTCACACTTTATTCCATTTTATTGAGCCTAAGCCATTATTTGAGTACTGCATTTTATTTGAAAATGTAATGGTATGTCTAGTTTTATGTAGAAGAATAATGGTTTACAAAATCGTGCTGTTCCTGCAACTGTACTCTGCCTTTGAAACACCTACCTTTCTCTGTGTGCCCCTTGTGCTTGGTTTCGAACTACACACATCAAAAAACTGGTGTGAAAATTGTTTTAGGTTGTATTCATGGTAAATCCAATATGACATGAATGCAACATAAGTGGACCCTGCAGCTTTTCATCTGCGCACATTAGCATGTCGCCTTTAGTTTTGAGGCTGCACTGATTGCTAAACATCAAAGTCGGAGTTCAAACACTCAGCCAAAAAGCCATGTGATGTTACCTGCTCGGACTCAATGGAACACAAGGCGCAGCAGCCGAGCAACACGCTCATCAAAAGACATGAGAAGCCTTCAGACATCATTAGTCTGGAGTGCTGTACACTATGTGGACGTGTCGAACACACACTGTTAGGATCTTCTCATGTGTATGAGTAACAGTGCCTTGTGTATGTAGGTGCAGACACTTCATGTGTGTATGACTTTTTTTATGAGATGGTGAGTTTTTTGTTTTCATTTTACATGTTTCATGTTAGGGTGTGTCATTTATGTGTATATATGTGTGCACAAGGTTGTAAAAATGGGTTGCCGCCTCCAGGTGCTTCATGTGTGATAATATCTATTGTGTATTTGCACATGTGCGTTCTTAACACACATTAGGGCATACATAAAAATAGTCTAATACACATTAGAATATTGACATTGTTTTTGCAGAAAAAGAACATAATCACCACATTAGCAGAGGAACCTGTAGATTTGTAATTGCTTTGTTTTTATTTTTCTCTGCACATACATCATTCTGCAGAGTGAAGCTCAGACATTCACCTGTCGGAAAAGAAGAAAGAAGAAAAAGAAGAACGCTCTAAGGCCCAATGGGGCAATTTGGCTTAAAGACAGCAGTCAGTAATAATAAATACACAAATGTAGAGCATTTCATAAGAACAACAAAGTGCCAATAATTCCTCCAAATTAGATGACAAAATATGTTATTTACAACATCATGTTTTCTGATCTGACAATAGACAACTCTATCTAAGCCTTTAATATCTGTAACAAATCATATGGAAAAATTGTTGTCATGTTTAAAAAATATTGACTGTTGGTCCAAAAATGCGAAATAAAGGCTAATGTTTTGTAAACCCATCCATGTACCCACCTGACCTCCTCCATCTATGGACCTATGTCCTCTTTTGCTCCTGTCATAATTACCACAGCCACTAGAGGGCTTTGTCCCTGACTCATCATTAATTGGCCCTTTATGATCATGCTGAATGAATGAAATTTGACCTCATGCTGCTCTTTGCATGCTGTTGTCTGTGTAGTTTTCCACATGAGGCATGACACAGTAGAACTTGTTCAGCTTGGTGCAGTGCTGGCTCTCACTACAACAAGACTCCTCCTTTTCAAAAATCAAAAAGATCTGCCAATGAAAACACAGTAAATATTTGTAGACTGATTTTTCGGGATTAATAGCTGTCAGCACTCACCTTGGTGAAAAATAAATTGCATTTCTGGTCACTTCACAATAAAAGCCAGGTAAATGCTTTTAATGAGAAGCAACAGCAGTAGGAAATGTAGAGTTAGCATTAGCAATATAACTTCATTTTGCTCTGATATGGCTGTCAGAGAGTGATCAGGGACTGGGCAGGCTTCCATCAATGAGATAAAATTACAGCCAGTAATGCTGAATTACATGAGGCATTGTTTCCCAGGACTCCCTTGTGTGTCTGAGTCCTGCTCCACATGAATGACGGACTCCATTACTAACAATCAAAACTACTACACAGAAATTAATCAGAGAATATGAATCCATAAATGACTATTTCTAAAAAGTGCTGAGCATAAATAGTCTCACAAATCTGTTTTGGAATAATGTAAATCTAAAGGCTTATAACACTACTGTGCGTTTTGTTGTTTGTTGTTTGTTATGCTTTATTAGCATAATAAAGTTTTGGTACATACACCAGTTGCATTTTTAATTGATTAGCAGTTTCAGTCTGTGGGCAGCAGGGCTGGTCATCAGGTGATGGAAGCATGATGACATCCTCGTGTTCATCTCCTCCTCCCAGTGTTCCTTCATGATCAGACCACTCCTCCCCTCCTCCTCTCAAACATTAGCCCCTTCATTTGACTCTCTCTCTCTCACCCTCGTCCTGTCCTTTTCTTCATCCTCTCTCTCCCTCCCTCTTCCTCTCTTCACCCAGTGTCCCATCAGGCCAAGCCAACCTAATTAGGAGTGTTGTGCCTGCTAGAGGGCTCAAACACCACTCCTGTTTATTGCAATTAGCACAGCCATTAACAAACACTTCACAACACCGGGGTGCGCCACGTTCTGCATTATTTATAAAGTGGGGAAGGGGCTGATGAGAGGGAGGAGAGAGGGGGAGGGGACAGCAACATGTATGTCCCGTATTGTCTCCTGGCATCCTTTTCTCCTTTCCTTTCCTCTCCCCCTCTCACCCCCTTTCTTTCTCTTGCCCCTCCCACGTTCTGCTCAATCCATTCCCCACTTCCCTACAATTACAGAAAAGTGTCCACGGTGCAGTGTTTACATGCTTACTGTTTTGCATTGTCTTGCACTACCATATGTTTTTATGTTTCAGCACCTTGCCATTACATCTATGCAGTATCTTACATAAGTAACAGGTCCAAGGCTGAGGACTCGTAACAGATGAGGTTCCTGTAAATACAGGAGAATAAATCAGACAGGCGACAGTGCTTCCCTTCAGTACGGCTTTGATCAGCAGAATTTATTATTAAAATTTCAAAATTGATCACCTTTGTTTTCTGTATTTTGTGCCCCAGATTCAAGTGTTATTTCATCAATACAGAGGTCCACAGTATCATAAATACAACAAAAACACACAGTATATCTCAGTCAATCTCAAATAAAAAACCCCCACAATTTCCACCTCTTAAAATGATCCTGAGTTAAGTCAATGTGCAATATTGCATCTTCATTCAGTTCAGATTTTAAGATTAAGATTTTTACTTTTATTGATCACTGCACACACGCCATGCATTTGTGAAATTATTTTCTCCGCTTTTGACCCATCCTGGTTCGTTGTTCCTCCGCGGCAGACCAGCGGCCCGTTGCACAAAACTAGGATAAGGGATTAAGCCAGGATATGTTGGTTATCCTGGCTCAACTTATCCGTGATCCAGTTGCACAAAAGCAGGATAGTGTAAAGTGGGATATGTTATGGGATAAGTTACCATGGAGATTTATTCTGTGGAGCTAGCCTGCTCCAGACCAGGCTAAATTCCAGGATCTATTTAATCTCATCCCTTATCTCAGTCAGCAGTCATCACAAACGGAAACCAACAGTTATTCCACTGACCACTACACATTGTTATCACATTCAACTAGATCCACTGTCATTATTTAAACATTAACATAAGCATCATTAATTTCAATTTTAATTAATTTCAATCATTGTAGATAAATGGTGATTTTGGATGTGTTGCATAATAAGGATATAAGGAATGAGGATAAATCAAAGCATCAGTTCCTTTCCAAACTGAAGTCACACAGTGACTCTACAAGATAGAAAGCACAGAATCAAAGCATATTATACAACACAAGAATAAATACACATTCAAAGGTCTGTATATAATACACCCCACATGTCTGCACACTGAAATAAATGCAGGACAAATCTGTACACAACAAATGAACAGACAAATGAATGGATGCAGGAGCCTGTAAGCTTGTATACAGCACAAACATAAGAGGCCAAATCAATCTACCTTAATAAGATCAACTTTCCGACGAGGTGTCCATTATCAGTGCACCTCTTACCGCTTGTGTGTGTCCAGAGGATGATGCGACATTTTGTTTCAAAGAATCAAAGTCCACAGATAGTTTCCTAAATTGTTTTTATTGCAAGAAATATTATCCACCATTCACTCTGATCATTAAATATGTATCAAGCAAGTAAGTCTGTCCTAAATCGTTTTTATAAATATTATCCACCATTCACTCTGTATCAAGCAAGTAAGTAAGTAAGGTAAGCAAGACAGGTTCTGTTACCAACTAGCGTTTGAGCCAGCGCAGTAATTTAGAACAATCAGACTATTTGACAGGAACTTTTTTATAGGTGTCCTACAACACTTTTTAACGGACACCCTGCAGCCAATCAGAATCGAGTATTCATCCAGACTATGGTATAACAAGGAGTTATACAGTCTGATGAAGTTACATTTACACAATTTCACTTACAATTTCAACTGATTCGTAATCAGAGTACAATTACGTTTTCGGAGATGTTAATCAACTCTTTGAATTGTAATTGTGATGTTTCAGCGGAGCAGTGAGTGGGTATTTGTGCGCTACTTACCCATTCAGGCAGTCTGCAATACTTTGCCACGCTTTCTCTCGTTGTTTTATAACTGTGGCGATGTTGCCTTTCTTTTTAATTTGGTCCTTCACCTCCTCGTAAGCCTCCATGAGGATTTCTGCCTCCGACAGAGAAAAGTACGCCGCTCTAGTTGCTCTATGGTGAATCGGTGAATCTGTGATCAATGTTTTAGTTATTGGTCCTGAAGGCAAGAGAGAGACACTTTTACCAAAACTGCAAGGTTTTACACCCTCACAATCTGTTAAGAACATGGGCGTCATTTTAGACTCTGAGCTTAATTTTATTCCTCATATTAAAAATGTAGCAAAGATAGGTTTTTACCATCTTAAAAATATAGCCAGCGTCTGCCCGTTTCTCTCTCAGGCTAACACGGAGGTGCTGATGCATGCTTTTATCTCCTGCCGTCTAGATTATTATAATGCCCTGCTCTCTGGTCTTCCCAAAAAGACTATCTATAACTAACAATTACTACAGAACTCAGCCGCACGTGTGCTGACGAGGACCAGAGGGCGGGAGCACATTACACCGGTTTTAGAATCGGCCCCTGTGTGTTTCAGGATCGACTTTAAGGTGCTTTTATTAGTTTTTAAGTGTCTTAACGGTCTTGGGCCATCTTATTTATCTGACCTGTTTCTATCATATCAGCCCTCGCGGATCCTGAGGTCCTCTGGCACAGGCCTTTTGATTGTTCCAAGGGTTCGGAACAAAGCCCACGGGGAGGCGGCATTCAGCCATTATGGTCTGAAGCTTTGGAACAGCTGTCTTCATAATCTACCATACTGTCATGATAGCCAACATGGACAAGTCCTCAGAGCGCTACAAAAAAAAAAGAAAAGAAAGAAATTTGATCTACAGCTTCGTAGCAACTGTGCGAACTCAATCTGCTGATGATCATGTGATATGACCACAAATCCAGGAAAGCTACAGAAATGACTGTGTTTTTGATGTTTTCACTGTCAAAACTGAACTTTGAACTGAACTATGATTGTTGTGTCTCAGGTTCAACAGTGGTAGTAGCTGGTTGTTGACAGTGCAGGAGGCTGTGTGGGAAATCTGATCCAGGAAGTTTATCCAGTTGGAGTGACAGATTAATGTGTTTAAAGCAAATCACTGCACAGAGGTGAAATTCTCACAGACAAGATTTTACAACGTATCATAACTATCTTAGCTTTTGTTACAAAGATTGCAAGGTAAATAGTAGAAATACTGTTAAAGTTACATTTTGTATGCACATTCATGTCCCTCTCATCTAGCCCCATCATCAGGTCACATATTTCATTTTTCCAGGACTTTGGTTTATGACCAAATACCGCAAAAATACCTCTCTGACAGGCTCTGCTGTACTTTGGGTGAGCAAGCTATGCTATGTTGAACAAGGTAAACATTATACCTACTTCACATCAGCATGCTAGTATTGCCATTGTGAGCGTGTAGGTATGTACAGGTATTTACTTGCAAGAAAATATGTGGAAATAAAAATCTTCTACTTTAGTGTGTCAAACTTTTATTACTCAATGCCAGAAGCACTTACAGTGATTCTGACTGCCAGAGATAAAATTGTGCCAAAATCAGGCATGTAGTCCAAATGATTCACGAACTGCTTTCAATTTACTTTGGGTATGCGTGGATAGGCATCAAGATTTTGCTATCAAGACATGAAAATGTGTTTTTCCCAAATTTGCAACCCTGTATTTAAGGGAGTAGTGCAGCTATTCCCATTGGCTTACAGTATACAATACAGCTGTGTTGTTTTATTTTGTTCCTGTCGGATTCACAAGCTCATCGAGTTCACTCAGGTATATTTCATCTGTTCTGTCTAGTAATCATCTTCAGTCAGCTCCAACTGGGTCCATCCCAGTTACTCCAGTTGTACTTCTGAAATATGAGTCTAAAATGACATGGAGTGAGCAGGAAGTGTATCATGGAGCTGCTAGGAAGCGACAGGGAAGTTCACCTCATTAGATCACTGCTCATTCAGCAACACAGAAACAAAATGCTCAGTGCTCTCTTTTTGCTGTTGGACACACTGAAGCTTCAGTGATCCCTGTGGGGAAAATTAGCTCATATGCAACAGCAAAATATGATAAAGCAAATACAAGTATGATATGGGAGCAAATGCTAGACAACCAGCTATAGTTTACTCAAACAGATGTCTCTAACTAGATCCTACGTATTTTGTATTGAATTTACTTCAGAATAGTTGGCATGGATTAGTTTGTTAAAGGATAAAGATGTATCAAAATTTCATCAATTCTCGACCATGACCTGCATATACTAAGACAAATTTTGAGAGTAGCTTAATGTGTGAACTTCAAGGGAACCTGGTCTTATTCTCATAGTCCCAGGCCATCATTAATAATGGATATGATAATATTGTAGTCACTAAATTGCTTAGATCTGTGCAAACAAATAAGAGGCAACAAAGCTGTAGGATAACTGCTAACTGCTGCTCACAATATTCTTTGCTGCAGCCGTTTATGGCTGTAGCAAAGAGCTACAGCAAATCCTAAAATCACCACTAGGCAACCACTTGCTTAAAAATATCAGAGCAACAAGGATTGGGCTCGCTACACTGTAAATAATGGCTGTGAAATCTACAGTTATGTACTGTATCAAACACAGTTACATTACTGTGTATGATTTTTATAGTAGAATGTTGTAAAGTTGCTGGCTGCATGGTGGCACAGCAGGTAGTGTGCGTGCCTCACAGCAAGAAGGATGCTGGTTCGATCCCCAGGTGGGGAGTGTGAAGTGTGTGTGAAGCTTGCATGTTCCTCCCGTGCATGCGTGGGTTTTCTCCGGACACTCTGGCTTCCTCCCACAGAGCAAAAACAAGCTCATTAGGTTAATTGGTTAGCTAGTTAATTGATGACTAAAATTGCCCCTAGGTGTGAGTGTGAGGTTGTCTGTGTATATGTTGCGACCGGTCCAGGGTGTTCCCCGCCTCTCGCCCGTTGACAGCTGGGATAGGCTCCAGCCCCCCGCAACCCCGAAAGGGATAGGATAGGATGTTGTAAAGTTTACAGTAAAACTAAGTAAACTAACTAAGTAGCTAAGTATTACAGTAGAAAATCACACTAGTCAAAGCATTTAAAAAAAAATCACAATCGCCAGTATAGTACTGTAAATGGTAAACTTAACTACTGTAGTTTTCCTTTTTTATCTTAGACAGACAGACAGGCGTACATATATATTTCTATATATGTATGCGTGTATATAGTATACTATCTCATAATGAACACATTATCTAATTTTTTTTTACTTTTGATCTAATTTTTTTTTTTTTACTTTTTATCATAATCCTGACCTTTTATATCACATTTATGACTTCTTATTATAAATTTTAACTCATAACGATCTACCATGGGATTTTTATTTTTAACAACCTAAGTTTTTTTTTTCTTTCACTGGCGGAAATGGGCTTCATAAATTTATCCAATGAGGACCAACAGAGTCACGCTTAGAATAGGCCAGTCATGTCTTTGCAAACAGGACAAACCGTGAACACAGCACTCGCAATTCTGACTCGCTAGTGACAGGAAAGCTCCGTGAATAATTAGTAGTACTCAAATTTCAGTTCCTTACACAAGGATTTGTCTTATGCTTGTGTTAATTTTTGTTGTGTTTGGGTGTTTTTGCATCATCTTTGTTCAGCGAAAACGTATCTGTGAGAGCTCTTACGGAGACGTCTCTGCAGCCATTAATGTTACAGGTAACATTAGCTACCTTATGTAGTGATAGCACTAACTGACGAACTTAGCCAAGACAGAGACCCGTTTAAAGCTTGCTTCCGGAGAGTTGTGCCATTTTTTATTTTATTGTTTGGCTGCGCCGGGAGAAGATCTCTGCAGGAGTTTCCATCCTGGAATCGTGGATCCTCCAGCAAATACTTGTTGGGACTTCCAGAAAATCGGTAAGTAACCTTACCATCAGTAGGAGCAAAAGAATAGTTTTACACTCTGTGCCTCCCTTGTCAGGCTGTGGTGAACCACCGGTATCCAACTAGGACTATTAACCAGTTAGCTTGCCATCAAAATGAATTACTCATGCAAGCACTGTAATTTCACCACAGCATCAGTACCTGCATTTGTTTGTCATTTGAGGATACACATAAATCTAACCAACTTTAGATTTCCATGTGGCGTAGCAGAATGCTTTGCCACTTTTGTGACAAGTGGCGCAGTTCAAAGCCACATGTACCGCTTTCAGGACATCTCAGGTGGGATCTCCTTGTAATGCCAGTAACGTTGGAAGCCATCAGGACCATCAAGGTTAAATTTTTTTCCATGAGAGAATAAAACTTTCTTCCACCTTTCAATGCCCCATGTTTGGTGCTCTCGTGCAAACTCCAAACAGGCAATTTTGTGCTGTTGAAGAAGACGAGGCCTTTGAAAACGTTTTTGTTCTTAAAACCCTTCTCTCACAGATGCCGTCTAAAGGTTATGGGACTGCAGCTGGCACCAGTGACAAGCTTAATTTGGGCCGAGGACTGTCCCGTGTCTTGATGGACAGCCAATTGGATCCTCCGGCTCAGGGTTGGTGAAATTTTTTGGGGTCTACCACTTGACTTTTTTATTCCATAACCCTCAAGATCTTTTAAAAAGTTTAAAATGACTGTCTTACTGTGTCCAGCCTCAGCAGCAATGGCACGCTGCGAGAGGCCTTGCTTATGCAGCTCAACAATCCAACTGCGTTCAAAGAAAGAAAGCTTTTTTGCCTTTGCCATCAGGAGGTCATGAGAGTGTGGATACCTGACAGAAAATGACACTGAATCCACATTTTTTGTGAAGATTTGGGGTTTTAAATGCTGTGGTCTTAAACTTTTGATCAAACTGATGAACAGCCTATTTCAGTTTAATACTTGTTTGCAATAAATTGCTTACTCAATTATTTATTTTTTTTTTGTCTCACTATTACCGGTCTTGATGGGGACGACAGTCTTGCATAATTTACAGACCACATTGGTCTGACTACGGTCCAACTTATAAAATCCAAAAAACTGCCATACTGGTGAGCTGACTTTCCCTGTTTTATCGACAGTTTCTTCACTCGCTACAGCACTCACTTTCTATTTCTCATCTCACTCCTCGTGAAGAATCAAACACGAGACAACGAGATGGCGCAAACAAACTTGATATTGTAACATGATTGGCGTGTTAGCATGTCACTCCCACTGATCAGTGTTTACTCCCTACGTTGCTCGGTTACCTGAGAGCAAGTGGGTTTGTTGATGCAACCAACCTTGCTTTGCAACTTCTGGTTTCTTCCGCCAAAAAAACCCAAAAAACTATCGAATGTTTTATCGAATGCATTGTTTTATTGATATTGATTACGTGTCTATCGCGAGACATATCGTGATTGTTTTATCACCCAGCCCTAGTTGTGGACTACAGGAAGAACTCAGCCTCACCTGCCCCCATCACCCTCTGTGACTCCACTATTGACACTGTGGAGTCTTTCCACTTCCTGGGAACTATCATCTCCCAGGACCTCAAGTGGGAGCCAAACATCAGCTCCCTCATCAAGAAAGCACAGCAGAGGATGTACTTCCTACAGCAGCTGAAGAAATTCAATCTGCCAAAGACAATGATGGTGCACTTCTACACAGCCATCATTGAGTCTATCCTCACCTCCTCCATCACCATCTGGTACGCTGCTGATTGTGGCTGATCCCTCCCACCCCGGACACAAACTCTTCGAGACACTCCCCTCTGGCAGGAGGCTCACGCCAAAACAACAGTTTTTTCCCGTCTGCTGTCAGCCTTATCAATAAGGCCCGGAACCCCCCCCCCCGACACTCTTCACACTCCACCTCTGCCTCTACTTGTCACATTGCCATAATCATATATGTTACATTAACGCTCTGCTTGGACTTCTTTCTGAAAAACACAGACTGTGTTCCTGAAAAAACAGACTGTGCTTCTGGGAAAAAACAAAACAACAAAACAGATGTGTATATATATATTTATATTGTAAGATTTTTTACTTTTTTAATAGCTTGTTTTTAATAGATGTGTCATGCACCAACCTCACCAAATCAAATTCCTCATATGTGTAATCATACTTGGCAATAAAGCTTTTTCTGATTCTGATTCTGATGATTCAATTAGTTTAAACTTTAAAGACATATGTGCGTGTATGACTAAAACTAATGACTAAATCTGGACTACAATATGTATATATTTTTTTTTACTAAGACTTAGACTAAAACTATTACGGATAGCAATGACTAAATGTGACTAATCAGCATTTTTGTCAAGAAGACTAGGACTAAGACTAAAATTAAAATGGCTATCAAAATTAACACTGCACGGCAGATGTTCTGCAAATGGTTGCCCAAGGAGAGTGGTTTATGTCCTGTAAACAGTAATGATTTGCTAACCAGTTATTTGTTAACATGTACATATTGTCCCACACACTAACTCCTATACTCATGTTCATAGGTTTTTAGTCAGGATTAATCCTGACTCCACCAAGTGCAGTGCCAAGGAGCAGACAAGCCGGAAGACTGGGAGAGTGGTGAAGCAGAAGACTTCATATATGAACCCCGATGTAATCTCCTTCATGAGGGACTTCACTGAGTTCAATTGGCTAATGGACTAGAAGCAGGTGAGGTTCTGATAACAAGTTTTGCTTTGAAAGTTCAATATCTTTTCCCTTGTGCCCTGTTAGGGACAGAAGTGACCATTGCAAGTTTTATTTTCTTGATATCTTTGCAGTGGTTGTTTTTAACAATGATATTTGGCAAAGGTGTGTATTTTTTTGACTTATTTTGGAATTCAAAGACAAACCCTATATTCCACTTTTCTACACTGTGTTGCAAAAATAATCACACTTTTTGTGTTAAGGGACAGAAGTGTCCTCTTCCAAAACACCATAAAAATATATGTTAATATTTTTTTCCTTAAATCTTCATTGTAACTACCAAATATTCAATTATTTTCAGAATTTTAACCCCTTAAATGCCAGAGTTTATGATGCCATCGCAAATTTTGTAAAAATAACACACAAAAATTTAAATATTTTCAGTATTTCAATTGCTAAGTGCAATTTTCTTGGGGGGGGGGGGGGGGGGCGGGCTAGGATATGTCAGTGATTACAACACTGATTTTGTTGGATTTTTTATATTTTTGCAATGTCAGTTAAAAAAAACAAAAACAAAAACCTCACACTCTTCCTGTTAAGGGATAAATGTGTTCTCTTCAAAAAGGAAGAGGGCACTTTTGTCCCTTAACAGGAAGAGTGAGGATTTTTTTTTTTTTTTTAAATCTGGACATGCCATGTCCCCAGAACCAGCTTCTGCCGCCCAGGTCTGGTCCGTCGAGGCTCCTGGCCTTCGCTACCACCCACATGGCAACACACCTGACATGCTGGTTTGTTTACATCTAGCTACCAGAAGTCCTTGCACTCAGTTTGGCGTAACTTGCCTGGAACGCTATAAAGTCATAAGTCATGACTTGTGATTTGTGATTTACGGGCTCAAAATTCTGCCTGGAATGCGGCATAAGTGCCTTGACACAACTCCGACACCATCTTAGATCCTCCTCACATGTGTTGTGCAATACAAAGTAATTGTAATAAATGTAATTGTTAATGTGTTTTCTTCTTTAATCTCAGGGCTCCAGCTGAGATTCTTGGTCTCCAAGGTCAGGGCATGTAAGAGGCCAGAGACCTTTATGTCAAGTGGCAGGGGAATGAGAGGATTTCTTATCATTTCTGTTTTAAATGTTGCATTTTACAGTTTTTACAGTGTCCTGTAGAATTGTTGTTGGTATTTTGCATTATATTGCCATTGTGTTTTTAAAAAATGTATAATATTTTGAGCTTGTGGGCCAGACTGCCATTTCCAAATGTCTTAAATAAATAATTGTGTGAACAATTTTCTTGTTTTCTGCAGTTAATTGAAATATTTTAGAATATGGTTGATTCTAGTAATGATGGCTAATATTAAATCACAGTATTTAAATTGTGCAGTGAGAAACTGAATTTACAATGATTAACTGTTACATACCGTTAATAGTACCATATTGCCATATACAATACCACTGAAAAAAACAGTGCTTAACTGTTTTTATTTGTACAGTAAATAAACCAGCACCGTAAATGCAACTGAAATCACAGTATTTAATTGATATTTCCTCCTCCTTGAACTGCCACCTTATCGTGGTGGAGGAGTTTGAGTACCCGAATGATCCTAGAGACTATGTTGTCCGGGGCTTAATGCCCCTGGTAGGGTCTCCCAAGACAAACAGGTTCTAGGTGACGGGTCAGACTAAGAGCAGTTCAAAAAGCCCCTATGAAAGACATCAAATCAAGGAAGCGTACGTAGCCCGGATTGGCGTCACCGGGGCCCTGCCCTGGAGCCAGGCCTGGGGTTGGGGCTCGCAGGCGAGCGCCTGGTGGCCGGGTCTTTGCCCACGGGACCCGGCCGGGCACAGCCCGAAGGAGCGACGTGGGCCCGCCTTCCCATAGGCCCACCACCCGCAGGAAGGATCAGAAGGGGCTGGTGCTATGTGGAATGGGTAGCAGTCGTGGGCGGGGGCCCCGACGACCCAAACCCTGGACAACGACTCTGGCTATGGGGACATGGAGTGTCACCTCACTGTGGGGGAAAGAGCCTGAACTAGTGCGGGAGGTTGAGCGGTACCGGCTAGAGAAGTCGGGCTCACCTCCACGCACAGTCTGGGCTCTGGAACCCAACTCCTTGAGAGAGGCTGGACTCTCTTCTACTCTGGAGTTGCCCGCGGTGAGAAGTGGCAAGCTGGTGTGGGCTTGCTTATAGCCCCCCAGCTCAGCCGCCATGTGTTGGAGTTCTCCCCGCTGAGCGAGAGGGTCGCTGCGCCTTCGGGTTGGGGATAGGTCTCTCACTATTGTTTCGGCCTACGGGCCGAACAGTAGCGTAGAGTACCCGGCCTTCTTGGAGTCCCTGGGAGGGGTACTGGAAAGTGCTCCAACCGGGGACTCCATTGTTCTGCTGGGAGACTTCAATGCTCACGTGGGCAGCGACAGTGACACCTGGAGGGGTGTGATTGGGAGGAACGGCCTCCCCGATCTGAACCCGAGTGGTGTTCTGTTATTGGATTTCTGTGCTAGTCACAGTTTGTCCATAACGAACACCATGTTCAAGCATAAGGGTGTCCATCAGTGCACGTGGCACCAGGACACCCTAGGCCGGAGGTCAATGATCAACTTTGTAGTCTTATCATCTGACCTTCGGCGGTATGTCTTGGACACTCGGGTAAAGAGAGGGGCTGAGCTGTCAACTGATCACCACCTGGTGGCGAGTTGGATTCGCTGGCAGGGGAAAAAGCAGGACAGACTTGGCAGACCCAAACGTACCGTGAGGGTCTGTTGGGAACGTCTGGCGGAGCCCGCTGTGAGGGAAGTTTTCAACTCCCACCTCCGGGAGAGCTTCAACCAGATCCCGAGGGAGGTTGGAGACATTGAGTCCGAATGGAGCATGTTCTCCACTTCCATTGTTGATGCAGCCATCCGGAGGTGGGGAGCTGTTGACCTCGACTGGGGATATTGTCGGGCGGTGGAAGGAATACTTCGAGGATCTCCTCAATCCCTCTGTCATGTCTTCCGTAGAGGAAGCAGAGACTGGGGACTTGGAGGTCGATTCATTCATCACCGGGGCTGAAGTCACTGAGGCAGTTCGCAAGCTCCTCGGTGGCAAAGCGCGGGGGGTGGATGAGATCCGCCCTGAGTACCTCAAGTCTCTGGATGTTGTAGGACTGTCTTGGTTGACACGCCTCTGCAGCATCGCGTGGCAGACGGGGACAGTGCCTCTGGACTGGCAGACTGGGGTGGTGGTCCCTCTTTTTAAAAAGGGGGACCGGAGGGTGTGTTCCAACTATCAGGGGATCACACTCCTCAGCCTCCCTGGTAAAGTCTATTCCAGGGTACTGGAGAGGAGAATCCGGCCGATAGTCGAACCCCGGATTCAAGAGGAACAATGCGGTTTTCGTCCTGGCCGTGGAACACTGGACCAGCTCTATACCCTCCACAGGGTGCTTGAGGGTTCATGGGAGTTTGCCCAACCAGTCCACATGTGCTTCGTGGACTTGGAGAGGGCATTCGACCGTGTCCCTCGCGTCATTCTGTGGGAGGTGCTCCAGGAGTATGGGGTTGGAGGCCCTCTGTTGATGGCTGTACAGTCCCTGTACAACCGGAGCAGGAGCTTGGTCCGCATTGCCGGCAGTAAGTCGGACCTGTTCCCAGTGCATGTTGGACTCCGGCAGGGCTGCCCTTTGTCACCGGTTCTGTTCATCATTTTTATGGACAGCATTTCTAGGCGCAGCCAGGGGCCGGAGGGGGTTCAGTTCGGGGGCCGGCAGATTTTGTCTCTGCTTTTCGCGGATGATGTTGTCTCGTTGGCTACCTCGAGCCAGGACCTTCAGCATGCGCTGGGGCGGTTCGCAGCCGAGTGTGAAGCAGCTGGGATGAGAGTCAGCACCTCCAAGTCCGAGGCCATGGTTCTCGACCGGAAAAAGGTGGCTTGCTCCCTTCAGGTTGGGGGAGAGTTCCTGCCTCAAGTGGAGGAGTTTAAGTATCTTGGGATCCTGTTCTCGAGTGAGGGAAGGATGGAACGTGAGATTGACAGGCGGATCGGTGCAACGGCTGCAGTAATGCGGTCGCTGTATCGGTCTGTCATGGTAAAGAAGGAGCTGAGCCGAAAGGCGAAGCTCTCGATTTACCGGTCAATCTACGTTCCTACCCTCACCTATGGTCATGAACTTTGGGTCATGACCGAAAGAACGAGGTCCCGGATACAAGCGGCTGAAATGAGTTTCCTCCGCAGGGTGGCGGGGCGCTCCCTTAGAGATAGGCTGAGGAGCTCTGTCACCCGGGAGGAGCTCAGAGTAGAGTCGCTGCTCCTCCGCATCGAGAGGAGTCAGCTGAGGTGGCTCGGGCATCTCTATCGGATGCCCCCTGGACGTCTCCCTAGGGAGGTGTTCCAGGCATGTCCCACTGGGAGGAGGCCCCGGGGAAGACCCAGGACACGCTGGGGTGACTGTCACTCGGCTGGCTTGGGAACGCCTCGGGATCCCCCCGGAAGAGCTGGAGGAAGTGTCCGGGGAGAGGGAAGTCTGGGCATTACAATAATCTAGACAGCGGGAGATAAAAACATGCATCAGTACCTCCGTGTTAGCCTGAGGGAGAAACGGTAGCTAACTTTTTGGTTAGCTAAGTTAGGGACAAAACTAGTAGCCATCACATTGAATAATGTTGTTAACTAGCCATTACACACAGCTACAATATTAACGTACGTTCTTGACTAGCCTTTGTGTTAAGTAGCTATCATATTCTAACCCTGATATTAACCATACCTTGTGTCTGGTCCACTCTGTGGAGTGGACGTACGTGCTGGGTGCTTTGATGCTGTGCTATTTTGGTAAGCTAGCTGAGATTTGCAATGGACACACTCTACAGAGTTTTCATTTTTCTTCAGTTTGAAATGATCAAAAACTTTGGACATTTTCTGTCATTTTCTCTGCCCTGCCTCCTCTCTTGGCTCCCTCAGTTTGCTTTCTCTTTCTCTATTTGGAAATCAGCACCACTAACTTAACTTCCTCACGTGTCTACCCCGTACACTCGTTGTGCCACAGCGATAGTCATCCGTGTGAAGCACAATCAGCTGTGTATGTTTCTGGCAGAAAGCCCTGCGCTGGACGAAAAGAAGTGTACGGATTAAACAAATGCATTTTTTTTACATCGAGGATTTGATTTTTTTGTAATGAAGTTACTCAAGGAATCGTTTCAGCCCCAATTTGGTGAGATACTTGCTCAAACTATTTTTTTGTTGTTGTTGGAACAATTTTACTTTTTCCAATTGACCCTTGGGGCACCCCACACTTCATTTCACGGGTTCCAGAGGAACATGTATCCAAACTTACATATAAACAACGGTCTGTGAGATAGGCGTAAAACCAATTAAAAACAGTACCAGAGAGGCCCACCAGGTTTCTGAGTCTGTTTGATAAAATGTGGTGATCTACTGTATCAAAGGCAGCACTTAGATCCAGTAGGACCAGGACTGTGAGTTTTTGTGAGTCCGCATTACACCTAATATCATTCAAAATCTTTAAAAGGTCTCGGTACTGTGGTTCACTCTAAAACCAGACTGATATTTCTCTAAAATGTTGTTAGTATTTAAGAAATAATTTAGTTGGTTAAGGGATAAGGGATAAGCGTCATAGAAAATGGATGGATGGATGGTTAAAAACCAGCTTTTCTAAAATCTTACTTAAAAAGGGCAAGTTGGATACAGGTCTGTAGTTATTAAGAATGCTGGGGTCTAAATTGGTCTTCCTTCAGAAGGGGCCTCACCACTGCCATTCTGAAGGTGGCAGGGAAGACACTCGTCTGAAGAGAGCAATTCACTATATTTAAGATCTGTTCCTCGAAGAATCCATAAAATGTCTTTAAAAGTGATGTGGGAATTGGATCTAAAAGGCAGGTTGTTGGATTTACCTGGGATAAAACATGTGAGTGTCCTCGCATTGACCAGGGCAATACTCTCCAGTGTTTCCTCGGGTAAAATCGACTGTCGAGGTGTGTTAAAAGTTACGCTCTGATGTGATTAAAGACTGGATGTGATATCGTCGATTTTACTTGAAGTGGTCTGCAAAGTCCTCGCAGAGGGCGTCCGTTGGTGTCTCTGGGGATTTTTTAAAAAAGGTGTTCGTTAAAAGATCGAAGGTAGAGAAAAGTAATTTTGGGTTGTTTTTATTATTTGAGATGAGGTTTGAGAATTGGGATATTCTTGCCTGTTTGACTGTTTTATTGTACAATTTGAGTTGTTCACGGAATATTTCATAGTGAACTGTGAGTTTGTTTTTTCTCCACCTTCTCGCCGCAATCCTGCATAGTCTTTTTGATTTTTTAATTTCATCTTTACTTCTCCATGGGGGTAAAGGTTTTGTTTTTTACCGTTTTTGGTAAAAGTGGAACCACAGAGTGTAAAGTTACTCACAGTTTCCTGTTAAAATTGTCAACAATAAAATCGCAGGGTGCAGGTAAGACTTCTGCAGGAATGCTCTGTAAAATCTCGATAAAATTTGCAGCCACCTCAGAAGTTAGGTGGCGTTTCCTCACTGTTCTCACCGGGGCGTCCAAATGGTTAAAACTGGCGATGTTAAATTACACACAATAATGGTCGGACACAGCCAGGTCAACAACAGAGGACACACCAGTGGAGAAGCCATAGGTTAGTAAGTACTTGCTGTCTAGAGAATCTTTTTGTATTTCATTGTATTTGCATAGATATTTGATGGAGCTTTCAAGCCTGAAAAATGAGGTCAATGCAGTGCATTAAACCCACATTCTTTTTAATGGCCACAGGGGGCGCCTCCACTGCCTGCAAAAACAAGTGATATTGTATGTAAGCTTATGAGAAAATGACACTACTCACTTGATATGTTACCTTGGTAGACAATTTCCTAATGAGTTTATGGTCTAACTAGTCTCAAGTCAGTAGTATGATGTTCATTTTGTAAATTATGACCCCTTTTGAGTAAAATAGACAATACAGTAGGCAGGGGCGGGGCTTGCGGACAGACAAGCCAGGCAGTTGCTTGGAGCCCCAACACTGATAATGAAAACTGTAAGTTCAGTATTCCACCTTAATTGATAATATTTGCTATGCCCTCTAAATATTCTTTATGACAGTAGCATAAAGTAGTAGTAGTAGTATGTGCTGTGTATATACATAATCATATGCCTGCCCTTAAAGATTCTTATATGCCCTGTTGTTGGGCATTATTTTTTGTATCAATTCTGTCAATGTCCGCCTCCAGCAGCACAACAGCTCCCCTACCTCCTGCCTTACATGAGCAGGAAGATACAACAGAGACAGATGATCAAGCCTCAGTTCCAAATACTGTCATTTTTACTTTCATTGAGAACATATAACAGCAACAACAATAATAGTAATAACAATAAATGAAGGGCTTCAAACCGCTGGGTGTGTTTCAGCACAACAATAACTGTATTTAGCCCATGCTCTTTAAAGATTATTTATAACAAATATACCCTGTTGTTGTTTTTTTTGTCATCAGTTCCATCAAGACCCGAAGGTGAAGAAGAAGAGGACGCATCACGCCCAAAAGATTTGATCTCAGAAGATCCTGCACCATGGCCAAGTGTCCTATGCCTTACGTGCCAAATGGTAACAAGGGGGCCTATACAGGTGAAAGATACAATTTTCCCCCAGAATACAGACAAAAATCCACGTAGATTCAAGGACCATGGAAAATGGGGACAAAATATCTCAAATGTCCCGGAAAGTGTGCATTTATGTGTGCAAAAACCAAATTTTTGCAGTGTGCATGGGGTGGGGGCCCCAGGGATTTCTTGCTGGGAGCCCAAAGAGACGCTAGCAACACCACTGACAGTCGGATATGCATTGGGGGGTGCTTGCCTTGTGATTGACAAGTCACTAACATGATGTGTCTTCTCCATTCAGGGTAGAGGTGTATCTTCCCCAGCTCCACCCTCTTGTCCAAATATGGTCACTTCTATGTGTCCAGGCTTCCTTAAGTTGTCCTCGAAGTTAAGATTTCAACCCCGATAAGGAAATCTGCTTACCTGCTTGGCCGTGAGCTCATTTTAGTCAAAGTAATTCTAATGTTTTCCAATCATATGATACATAAGATAAACCTAAAGTATCATTGCAGGGGAATAGGGCTATGGAGGTTGCACTCAAAAGAAACAAAGAACTTCTTATTTGAAAAATGAAGTTATAACATTTAGCCTTATTATTATCCAGAACATAAGTAGTGAAATTATAAAAAAAAAGGATCTAGTCATAAGACATAAAACCAAAATGTGAAGCCATTCCTATAAAATTGTCTGAGGTCGGTGGTGCTGAACATTTTGAAATGATGATGATAGATGGATGGATGACCTATATTACAGTGTATAAGACAAGTTAATCCTTTATTAGTCCCGCAGCAGGGAAATTACATGAGCAAAAGGGATGTCAAAATTATATTTGGTCCACTTCCTGGCAGTGGTCTTGGATGGCTTAGACACACAGTGGATAAAGTGGGTCTAGTACTCTGCTGGAATGCTAAAATGAGACAGGATGAGATGAAGGAAGGTTTATCACTCAGCTCTGAGGCCTCTGGGTTCCACTTCACTGTTCTCTGTGAGATCAGAGGGCAATGGAGCATCTATAAGGACTGAATGATCCACAGAAACTCCAGTTACAGAGTGAAACAGTGGGCCATGGACAGCAGCAAGCCTCAGCACAGCGCTTACTGGAATAACTTCCAAAAATTGTTTTGGCTGCACCTATAAGCATATAAATTGTCCCGATAACAATAGGCAGCCTTATAACTTCCACTGGAAAAAACTGAGATGCCAATAATAGGCTATTGGTTCAAAAATTTTATTTGAATTCCAGTGCTCATTAATAAATTATTGATACATTCAACTTTTGCTTTCATTTGTCACACAGCAGTAATGTTTAAGGTGAGAAATGATAAGATAAACTAAGAAAATCTAACATAAAATAAAGAGAACTGAAAGCGAATAAGATAAAATAATCCTTTATTAATCCCAAAGAATTATTAAGTGTTGCAGCAGCAAGGAATAGTACAAAAGTAAGAAACATCAGTTTAAAAAAAAACAAAAAAAGATCAAATGGATAAAAGATCAAGATATGATGAATAAGTAAACACCATAATAAGTAAAACAGACAATGGCAGAATTCACATTATTGCACATAGGACGTATTGATAATGCACAGTTTAGTATACACTGCTAATGCACAAGTGAATTTGTCAGTTTCAGTGTATGGGGTCTACTGGGAGCATTGTTCATTGTGAAGTCTGACAGCAGCAGGAAGAAAGGACCTGTGGTATATCTCCTTCACACACAGTGGGTGAAGCAGCCTGTCGCTGATGGAGCTGCCCTGAGCTATCAGAGTGCCCTCCATGGGGTGGAGCATGTTCTCCATCAAGGATGATAGCTTCATTGTTCTTTCTCCCACTGCCTCCACTGGGTTGAGGGGGCATCCCAGGACAGAGCTATCCTTCTTAACCCAATCTGTCAGCAGTTGAGATGCTGCTGTCCCAGCAGATAAGTTCACAGTAGATGACTGGTGCCACCACAGAGATAAAAAAGATCCTTGTTAGTGCCCCCTGAGCCCCAAAAAAGTCTCAACAGCAGGTACAGTCTGCTCCGGCTTTTCTTCAATAGTGCAAATTGTGTTGTCAGTCAAGTTCAGTTTATTATTCAGGTGAACACCCTAATAATAAACTGGATGGTGTAAGATTACACCATTCCAATGTCCATTCCCTGGATGCTTACTGGTATAGGAGGAGAGTGCTTGCACCACAACCAGCTCTTTGGTTTTCCCTGCACTGATCATTCCCGGGTTTTTGGGTGTGTTCAGTTGCATGTAGCAGCTTGGTCAGCTGATGCGGCTCTTCTTGGCTGGTCGGTCAGTCAGACAACAGCATTAGCTTCTGGCTGGGGACCCCCTTTGCAAACCGAATGACAATGCTATTCAATAATTATTACATTTGTTTAGCATAAGAATATTAATGAGCATGTTTTCAACACTGTATTATATTCCCACTGAATGATGAACTTTTCAACAAACTGTTGACAGACAAGAACAGAACAAAAGAAATCAAACCTCTCAATTCTGTGTTCACTATTCAATAATTATTACATTTGTTTAGCATATGAATATTATTAACTAACATGTTGTTCTTTTTTCTTAACTTCCCTCCAATTTTCTGAGGCCCCCCTACCGCCCCCTGGCAGCCCCCCAGGGGGCCCCAGCCCCCACTTTGAAAACCACTGCTTTAAAGGGTCAGTTGTAGGTTGGTGCCAGCACAACACTTTGTCATGTGGTTCACCCCATAGATAAGGACAGTCTTTTTCAAATCAACTATTTATTATTTCTGTTTTTAACTTCAAGCTCCATCACAGATTTAACACCAGGTCGACAAAAGAGGCTAGTACATGTATGGAGCTAGTGGCTAGTACAGACATGCCTCTAATACTAGCAGAAACTTAAAGAGTTTCAGAAAGTGGTATCAACAAATTCCTGAAGCCTGAAAAAAATCTTTGACATATGCATCCAGCGTAAAACCTTTATTCAAATGAATGGTCGACTATATTGTAACACAACATTCAGTTGTTTTCATACGTCCATGGCTTCCACCATAAATGTCTATGAACACTGTCATACTCATTTTCTTTTTCTCTGTGAAATATGTCATCACACTAAGATGCTTTAACTGACTTATGTCTGAGATTTTAAAATGGTGAAGACAGTAGTGACCATATGTGGATGACAGGGTGGAGCTGGGGAGGGTGCCCATTGCTACACCTCTATCCTGATTGGATCTGAGAACCTGCGGGCATCCAGTGCTTGCGACTTGTCAGTCACAAGGTGGTCACACTGTGAAGAATATCCTAGTTTATTGTTTTACTAAACGGGACTCTTCTAAACGGGACCTTTTGTATTGAAGAAGCCTTAAAACTAGCAATTGAGACCATAAACTAAAATAAACTAACTAAAATAAAAAATAAATCTACTCAGAAGTATGGTCATTTTCTCTTAACCTTACATACAATCAGACCTCTTTTTGCAACCAGTTTTCAGACATTGCAGACACCCATCCATTCATTATAACATCTATGGTTATCACTGCACTGCTCAAAGACAATGACAACCATTTTGATAAACCCCCACCCAGTCTGTCTCTTCCTCACATAGTGTGGGTGGCAGAGGGGGAGGATGTAGCCACCTGGCCAAGCATGCAGGGATCTGCATTAGCCTCCTGCTGCGCAAACACTCTCCTGCATTCAACACAGCCGCTTTAATTGTCATGGAAATCAGACGCATTTGTGTGTGTGTGTGTGTGTGTGTGTGTGTGTGTGTGTGTGTGTGTGTGTGTGTGTGTGTGTGTGTGTGTGTGTATTGTGCGTCTCTGTGCAACAGCTCCTAGGTGTGTCTGTTTGTGTCTGTAAATGTGTGTATGCACCTGTTGGGGTTGGGGCTGTATACATTGTGCATATGGTATGTAGATTTCTCATGGTAATGAGAAGAGTTTGGTGATGTGCATATTTCATTGTTGTTATGCAGCTGTTAAGTGTGTACAGTATAAAATCAGACTAATGCTATTATATAAGCCTTTGAAAAGAATATTTCATGACTGATTATTAATACTGAACAAATTAATACCAATGAATACCTTTTGGAGATGATTTCATTGGTCCTCTATGATGTAAAAGCATTCATGTGTACATGAACATCTGCACTGGTGCTCAGTGCTGACAAATATGAAATGAAACTGTCAGAATGTGAAAGAAGGACAATTAAATTGTGAAATAGTTAACGAATTAGGATCCAGTAAATATTAACACTTTAATCTAAACCCCTTAGTTAGCATTTATATGTAGTATATTTTGTTCTTTCTCCTAGTGGCAACGCTCGCTTGTCTACCTGGAGTCTGCACAGAACAACAAACAAAATAAAAAAACAGCACTCAGAATAACATATTACATAGTAACAAGCCAGAAAACAAAACAAAAATGTCACAAACCCAAGGAAACAAATAAAAGGTATTATTTGTAGCATAAAGTGTTTACATATAATTGAAACAATATAATACTCCTTTGGGGTTTCTATAACTGCTACATAAACAGATAAGGAATAATTGATACAATAATCCAACACAGTTGTAAACATATAAATGAGGTTTTCATATTGTATATTAATATGAAATGTGAATTATTTATTTCATATAGTTAATAATAAAAACTGAAACTTAGTTACTTAAATTAATTAATTAGTAAATTATTTTTTTTCCCTCTCCATGAAAACTTAGTAAATTCCATTCACTGATGAAAGCCATTACACTTCACTGAAAGCTCAGAAACAAATACAAAAGGTGGACACAGAGTTTGTGTCCTTTTTCCAAGGTCCACAATGAACCGTCATGCTCAACATGTTCTCAGGAGTTTTAAATGTTAGTGACCAATTTGAAACCCGGCTGTGAATGAATATTTGTACATATGTATAAACAGTATAAATAAAACACTGTAAGTGTTTGTTAATGTGTTTAATCAGATGTCATGAAATGTAATATCTACGGGACTCTGTCTTATCAAGAATGTTTTTAATCGTTTATACATAGGCTTTTGGACATTTTAGAATTGTTGACAAAGACATTCATGAGGGAAACAATGTCCACACATAGTGCATGCATCTTCATTATAATCTGTTGCATTCATGAATCTATAGACTGACAAAATATCATGAACTCAAGGCTCACTACAAGGTTTTTACCAAGCTTTTCACCACATCTCACTGCCTTCATCAGCAAATGGAGTTTGCCCAGATAACATGTGGTTGGCTCAGCTGTTATTTCGTGACATAAGAGTGAAAGTTCTGTCACATGATAACTGTTGGTCACATATGGAGGACAGACCATAACTACTGTCTCTGTTCAAAGATGGTCTGTGGCGCGGTCTCCTTGACAGCGAGGAATTACTGTCCATGGAAACATACAACATTGCAAGTGAGTAAGAGGCTGAACGCACTGTGATGATTTCATCACTGCACCTGTTTGAAATAACAGGAGAATCCTTACCTAAAATGTTCTTCTAAATTGCTTTATTTCATGCAAGTTTATATACAGTATAGTACTACTGTGCTATACACAGAAGTATATGCTGAGCATAACATGTAAAGTATATGCAATAGTATAGGACTTAATCGAGAAACCTGATGGTCTGTGAAAACCTTGCACCATCAAAACATCAGCCTTTCATGTGACAATGCATTTTATTATCCTGTGGGTTTTTAGATGGTTCATTTAGCTCAAGGAGAAGAATTCATACATCAACACCAAGCAGCTGCGGTCAGGGAGGCAGCTCCATCATACATGGTGTGCATGCAGTGACTCTACTGTGTTAAAATTTGCAAGTAAAAGCCAGTGTTGATACCAGCATGGTGCCCCATAACTTGCTAACCTCTGGCTTTCTGAGTTTAAACATAAAGCCCAACCTGCTGTCTTACCACACACATCACACACATCAACATTCCTTGACATTCCGCATCAGACTGCGTACCCCCCCCCCCCCCACACACACACACAAAACACACACACGCACACACTGAGTAAGAGGCAGTCTGACGGGCCTCTCGTTACAACTGGCGCTTTCTTGTTGGAAATTAGAGTGTGGACAGCAGGCTAATGATCAATAGGCAGGCCCACTGGAGGGCCACCACTGGGGCTCATTAGAGGCTACATGTGGCCACACTGTCACACACACACTCACAGACACGCACACACATCTCCAGGGAGACTTGCTAATCAAACATTGCACCAACGCACACGTTCCTCCCACGGTGACCTCAAGACAGTGAGGAAAGAGGGAGAAGGCCGAGGCATTTACCAATCTGCATTTCTGGGTAAAAACAGCAGGAGAAAGTAAATACTGTCAACACTTCACTCCTGATTAAAGTTCACACAGTGGGCGCGAAGTCTTTCCACAGGGCTAGGTAGTGTTATATCTGTGAATTTACACTGGGGAGAAAAGTTGGAAAAGAGATCAAGGAAAAACCAGTGTATTTTGAGCTATTGTCTCAATTATGTCATAGGACTTTATAACTAGTTCATATTTAACTTTCTCTCTTATTAATCACTTCCTAAGATGGAGAATTATATGATCCTGTTAAATTTAATCAAATTCAAAAAATACTTTTCCCCTCTATGTGTTAATTTGACTAAAGCATATTGTGATGCATAGCTTTGAGTCCCATTCAGTGGCTTCAAAGGGTCAGTTCACCCATTACAGAAAAGACAAAAAAGAAAACAACATATTTCCTCAATTACCTCTGGTGGTACAATCTAGCCAGGGAGTTTCATAACAATATTGTTTTGGAAAGAGATGTTACTGTTGTGTTAACAAAAGAGACAAATACTGCTTCTAAAAACCTGTATAAATGTCAGAACCAACTGTCAAAACCAAAAGAACAGATACCACAAGAGTGAAGTGAAAAAAAAAGGGAAAAAAAGTTTGTTTTGTTTGTATGATTTGGTCAAACTATCCTTTCAAGAAATAATTCCCCATTTTGGGACATACTTGTTAATTTTTCTTTCTGAGAATGAGATGTGTCTGTGGGCGAGACACTGAACCTCAGCTGCTCCCCAGCCACTGGGGATGTACAAGCCAATGCATTCCTAATTGCTGGTCCCTAGCCTGGATATTGGCAGGGTTGTGTCAGGAAGACCAACCAGTGTAAAAAGCCTGTGCCAAATCAAATCATAAAATCAGATTTCCATGCTGCGTTGGGTGAGGCCTGGTCTGCCAGTGAGATCAGAGGATCTGCTGTGTTGACCCCTGATGGGGAGCAGCCGAAAGAAGAAGAAAATGAAGAAGAAGACTCAACACAGATGAAACATTTTCCTTCACCCTGTTTTTGTTCTGTACCCAGATTGAGTTGGATGTGCCCACTGTCCACCTTCTTTGCTAAAATTCATATTAATCTCATGCCTGTACAGTCAGTATGAAGCTGGAGTCAGGATGTGGTTAGCCTATCTTGACTGGACTTTCCATGAAAGACTCAGGTATGAACACAAAAAAATGAGAATGAAAGCTCAGTCTGGACCTTGGAAAGATGGGATTTAGGTTACATCACAACAGTGCTAACGCTGAGGGAAACTCTGGGATAAAACTGAAAGCTCCAGATAAAGATAGCAAGACCTGGACTTAACCCTCCTGTTATGTTACAGGTGAAATTGACCCGTTTTAAAGTTAGAAGATCTAGGAAAAATAGTTAAAAAGTATTTTTTCAGTATGAAACTTCTTCTGCTTGCCTTAATTAGTGTAATCAACATATAAAATGAAAATGGTTCATCTCACATATTTGCATGTTTATATCACATAGATACTGTTCGGATCATTTGACCCGAACAGTATCTAATCAGGGCAAGAGGGCTGTGCTTGACATGGCACAGGGTCTCAGGGGGCTCAACATAACCTGCGACAATTTTTTCACAAGATACAACTTTTGGGCAAAGAGCAAGCTCACAATGGTCGGAACTGTCCGAAAGAATAGGGCTGAACTCCCTGCTGAGCTGCTGGTAATCAAGAACAGGGCCCCTCAATCTTCCATGTTTGCCTTCACATGGCCATTGGTCATCTTTTATAACATGGTTGATGTATCGGCCTACAATGTGTTTGTAATCTGGACTGAGATCTTTCCTGAGTGGAATGTGTCAAAGCTGTACAAGAGGCACATCTTTCTCGAGGAGCTGGGGAAGGCGCTTGTGACACCGCACATCCAATGGAGGCAGCACCTGGCAAGGACCCCAGCCGCTGCAGCCGCAGTGAGGGAGATCCAGGAGAGGACTGCACCTAATACACCAGTGTGTGAGGTGTGTGTGTGTGTGTGTGTGTGTGTGTGTGTGTGTGTGTGTGCATACACTTATACACACACATGCACACATGTACACACATGCGCACGCGCACACACACACACACACACACTCACACACTTATTTTGTTGATTTCTGGTTCACAAGCAGTGCATGTATGTAAAACAAAATTAAAATGTTTCAATGTTATGTAAAACTATTGTGTTGTCTATGTTGGTCTTTCAAAAGTAATAAAGTGGTGAAACATTAAAAAAATTTGAACGTGTATTTAAAAAAAAAAAAAAAAACCACGAGTGAATTATCCTAATTGAACCATTAATTGTGAGAGGTAAGGAACACCATTGGACTAAATATTAATAGAATAGTTAGTAATGGAGTTAGTAATGAAATATTAACAATGCTTATTAAGATTTTTTTTGGTTTCGGACATCTTTTGGATAATTAAACATGCACCGGGTCAATTTGACCCGGTGCATTGCTGTTCCTGACAAATGAACATAACAGGAGGGTTAAGATTTTGTGTAAAAATAAATTTAAAAAAATAAATAGGTATGGTTTTTATGTCTGTTAATAAATTAACTTTAGTTCAAATGGTTTTCATAAGTATCATGTAATAAAAAGAGTGATAATCTAATTATTTTATGAACTGAGCTCAGACTTCCATGTGATAAAGTCAGACTTATTTGTTTATTTGTATTTTTTTATTATTATTGAAGAAATAACTAGGAGATGATAACAAGAACACCCACCCATTGAATTCTATTTATACATAATGAACAATAAATCTTGAGCAAAATTATATGAAGCACATGATATCCTATTGAAACTAAAAAGAAATCAGAATCTGAGCTCTGATAATATATTGAGAATGCAACATTGAATGAAATATACCTGAATGTTCAAACCATTACTAAATATTATATCAATAGATATTCCATCACGAAAAGACCTGAAGTAACATGCTTAAAGTGTGGAGAACAACCAGTAAATTATTTATGTTTTTTGCATTAAGTCCTCCACATGAAATGATAACATACTTCCCTATTTCCAGCATTTTCTGATCTGATACCACTATCAGTGGGGCACATCATTTGTCCGTGTGCAGGTGTAGGTGTAGTGCTACTTGTTTAAGTACCAGAGCGTGCTTACGCATGTGCATGATTAAGTTGTGGCTCATTTCGTAGATTGTGTTACCACTGTTCATATGGTGGCAAGTTTACACACATGAGTCAATGTTAACTGACCACACTATCAAAAGTATCAAATGTTAGACTGACTTTATGGATAGTTTGACCATGTTGAGAATATTACACAGCAGTCAGCAAAACATCTAGCTAAGTAACATTAGCTTTAGGTGATACATGAATATAGTAGGCTGTAATTAGCGTGCAATAAAGGAATACAGGTGACTGAATGCAAGTACTTTGCATTTTGAATGATTTCATTTAGCAAATGGAACAAAAGGAAGATTGGAAAGTTGCAGTTCTGGTAGAGGTCAAGCTAATAATCTATGAAAACGTAGCTATGCAAGCACTCATTTCCTGTAGGCATTGTGGATGCAGCATGAGCTGGCCAAGTTTATCTTGCTGACTTTGAAATGTGTCTTTGCAAATGCATCCCAAATAAAGAAACCATCAGAAGAGCAAATGATTAAAGAATGGATGTTTTGCTGCCATTTCATCTTTCTTAGTTAATGTTAGCTAGGTTACAAGCAGCTGCTGGGAACTTTTAAAGAAGACTTTTTCTTTGCATGTTATTCAGTGCATGAGTTAACATCATAAATCAATCAATAAACCTTAAATGTCAAGATGACAACTTTGACCATCCCGTTTGTGTTTATTGGCTTTGTCTTTAGCAAGGACTGGATGAAGTGCTTAACAAATTTCAATTGTATTATGTAAACTGCAAATATTCTATTTTCAGAAATTTTTGAATGTCATTCAAGTGCACTCCAGCAACACCACAATATGGTGCCTTCGAAAACTGTTAGAAATCACTGCAGGAGAAATAAATGTGTTTTGTGACATGACAATGCTGTGGTGTAGGGAATGATTGTGGTTTAGGTGACTTTTGGGACCAATGACTTTTGACTGTGCGTCCCATGTACTGAGGCTGCCAGTCCTCTGCAGTGGCTGCAGGTTCCCACCTGCGGCTCATTTACTGCATGTCGTCCCCTCTCTCTGCCCTCTTTCCTGTCATGTCTTCAGCTGTCTCTGTCACAATAAAGGCAAAAAGCCCAAAAAACAATCTTAGGGGGGAAAAAAAGAAAAAAAAAAACTTTGTCAAGGTTAGGAGAGCTGGTAGAAAAAAAAATCATCCTGAAGAGGTTGACCACAGAAACTACAAGCATATTGTCAAACTAAAGAGAACTTCCACTGTCACACAGACCTTCAGTGATAATATGTGTGTGTGAAGGCATGTATGTGTGTGTTCATGCCAGGATCAAACAATGGCAGCTTTCCTTTGTCCCAGTCCAAATTCACTCTTATCCAACCAAGTGCTTGCTCATGGGGGAATCGTTGGGTCGCTGTAGATAAAGAGTATGTTTTTTTACCAGCTCTAAATGGAAAGTGTCCTGAGGCAGCTTCCATTGTGATTTGGTCTGATGTTTGGTTGAACCAAATATCCACCTGCCCCTGTGAACTTTGTTACCATAACTGTCACCTGACTTCCTCCTTTGCTTCCACCATAATAACTATGAGGGCTACTGAGGACATTTTCTCTTGAATGGGGCACTGACTGAAATGGCCAATGCCAAACATTTGAACTCAAGGTTTCTTTATTCTTATTTATTATTCTTTGATAAATATTTTTTAAGGGTTTTCTGTTCAAATGAATCAGAACACTACAACACTGGAGTAATCCCATTAATAATAAAGGTTTACATAAATAAATAAATTTGCAGCAAAAAAAAGTATAACTGCATATTAGCTTTAAAAAGGGGAATGAACAAGAGGAGTAAAAGAAGTGTATGAAATTGAAAAAACAAACAAACCAGAGGCTGACATTATAGATGTATGGGATGGATTTAGTAAATGAAGTGAAACGAAAATAAATGATAATAGTAAGTCATATTACAACTCTAACCTGTTGTAAATCCATCCACCTTGGTGATTTATTCACCTTTTCAGAATTTAGAATCAATTCAATTCAATGTAATCAAGACCTCAGTAGACCTCCTCAGTGCTCAACTGCCCCCCTGCTCTTGGAGTACATATACACTGAATGTACACACCACACTGCCTGAGTGCACCGTCTTCCCCCAAACACACACCTCTACCCATCAACCCATTCCCTGTCTCAACTATCCTCTTACGTGCATGCGCACACACTTACACACACATGCACAGAAAGACACACACACACAAGAGATCCCTATTTAGGCAGGACTTGGGATTAGCGTTGCCCTTTGTGGATCTGACATTCAGCGATTGGACTTAATTAGCAGTGCTGAGCCTGCCGCTGACCTTTTGTCATGCTAGCTGTCATTGAAAACCTTTCTGTTGACTTGAGTGGGGAATGCTATTTGTTAACGTAATCAGAGACCATCCGGCTCAGGCTGGTGCATATAACCAAGCATTGTCTTCTCACTGTCTGCACAAAGGTTTACTGGAAAGATAAAATCATAGAGTCAATATTGGCTTTTTAATAAAAAGTGCAAGTCAGTTGGTGTCATTCACATCCCCTACCACAGCTGCAAAATAGCTGCATACATTTTCCCCCTTTTATTTTTGTTCACTTGAAGGGATAATGCGCTGATAATATGTATTTCAACAAATCCCATATAAAGAAACTGAATTGATTCCAAAAGCTGATTTATCTTGTTCTTCTGTGTCACAGAATCCATTGTTGTCCAAAAACCATTAAAAACACATCAGTGAGCTACACTGTTGCACTGCGTGACATGTTCTTTCATTGCCATGAACACACACTGTAGTTTATTTTGACTAAATCCTACACACACCATCCAGCTGCCACAAATACTCACTTGAGAATCAAATGTGGATTCATCTGCTGCTGAAAATATTCCCCAATATATGCTCTATTTGCTCCAGTTTGAGTTTGTTAAAAACTCCAGGGGACAACTGTTTTGTGAAATTATTATCACCAGATTTACCCTTTAAGGATAGGAATCATTAAATGACCATTCTGGGTTACTACAACTTAAACTTCATTTTTATTCTAAGGTTTTGACAATGATATTATCATCAAAAATAAATGTATAAATCACCCAGTGAATTGCTGATATCTGAGATGTGATATAAACAAAAAGAAGTGTGACAGGTCAAGATACATGAGAAGCTAGACAGTCACATTTTAGATATCCTGTGTGTCTGTGGTGAATAACCATCATGGTTTACTATGGATATACTTGAAGAGCAGGTGTCCATTCACTGCATAAACCAAATGCTCAGTTGTGTTTCTCTCCTTTGCCCTGCCCACGCAGCCTTGCTTGGCTGCGCACTTTACATTCTAAGTTAAAAATACAGAGTGCAACAATTGGTCTTGTCTGCACTTTGATGTGTTCTGTCAACAGTTTTAGAGATGACTCTTTCATCATGATGGGGAAAAGCTGTCTGGGTTGCAAAGGGTTTTTTGGTTCAAGTACTGTGGTCAGCCACTGAGGGAAATTACAACATGGCTGACAAGCAGCAGTGTGTCAGCTCTATTAATACATGCCTGCAGTTCCTGCTTCATCTTTAACCTACTGTATTTGATGTAGTTTTGCACACACACAAAGACATTTCAGCTACGCTTACTTTTGATCTTAGTGGTATAGATGATCTGGATAAAGTGTTTCTACCCTGTCTCATCACCTGACAGCCTATGTTGTTGCTATGCCTGATCTCTGTAGAGCTCCCCATACCATAAATGAGATTACATTTATGTAAGTTTGAATTTAATAAAAAAAGAGTAACTCCTGATTAAGATGGTGAAGGCTGGCACAAAAATATGAGCACTGACCTGCCCAAAGACAGAAGTTGGCCCCAACTCACATCATCACAGCGCTCCGTGGGCAAGTTCTCTGTCTTTCTCACTCTCTCTCTTTCTCACACACAGACACAGACATACAGTCACCCACACACACACACACACACACACACACACACACACACACACACACACACACACACACACACACACACACACACACATTCATGCACAAAGCAAAGAGAAATTCTCATAAAGCCACAGTGTACACTCCACTCTCCAACAACAAAGACAGAAATGTTGACTCAATGTTCTTTCCACTTAAATGCAATTCTTCCCCTCCCTCTCGAGCTGCCATTCCTATTACCATTGAATTATTTTGCTTGTGTGGACAATTGCTAAACACATCAGCCTGGCCTCCTCTGCAGAATCAATTCTGCATGCTTACCAGCTGGAATTTTTCAATTTACACGCCCTGAAAAACAATCCCAAATCACTAATCACTGCAGCATTGTTCACACTGTTTGGCTGGCTGCTGTGCTCTTTGTGTTTTCTAGTCATAGGATGGCATAACATTGGACTGTATTGAGCCTGGCAAGTATGTCTAAGTGTTTATGTACTTTGTGGCTGTGCGTGTGTGAATTTGCTGTGGAGGGGGATTAATTGGGCTGACAGCAATGGTTTCTGGATAATGTCCTACATATGCCTGGGAAATGGCACTGTTGACAAGAGCTTGAGTATTGCTAATATCCGGTCTGAATTTAATTTGGGCTCTAATAGTCAGGGCCATAATGGCAGCACACTGGAAAAGACTGAGATGGATAAGGTTGTCTCTTTGCTCTGGACCAGCAGACTAAAGGTAATAACATGTTATCAGCTGCAGGTGAAAGCAGGGATGCTTGTGGATGGGATGGGAGGTAACATCAGGATCCAGACCTGAGCTGTTAGGGTTAGAGGACTGGAACTGATATACAAATCTGGAGGTTTATACTGATTATTTTAAGTTAAAACTACTGAAAAAATTATATTGAGACATTTTGGAGTTGCTGGTGGTAGCAATTCAATTGAAATGAAGTGACTTTAAATGCATTTGTGACCTGGCCTTTACGATGTAAGTGCAGAGTGTTATGGTTTGAAAATCAGCTTGCAAAAACTTTGAACTTCCTGGAATTAGACAATCCATGTATGAACATAACATGCTGCTGAATGAGAGACACATTTTTCAAGGGTTGTTTATGGAAAATTGTCAACATCCCCCATGAGACCAGCAGATGGAGATTTGCAATTTGAGTAAACCGGCCCTGCACATGTAGCAGGAGGAGAGTGGACACAGCATTTCTGAGAAAAAAAAACAAAACAAAACAAAACAAAAACATCACCCTAAAACCCACCTTGACACCACAGTAATAGAGTACAGTAACAGGGGAAAAAAGAAAAAAAAAAATCTTCTTGTATTAAGGAAAAAAAATCTGCCAATGGGGTAAGCAAGAATTCTTGTAACTAGCAAAAAAGTCTAGACACTGAGAGACTGTAATTGACCTCAAAACTAGAAGAAAAAATTCTTAAACCTAAGAAAGCTTTACTTATTACAAGTAAAGACAACAGTTATTAAGATAGAAAATGAGCATTTGAACTGATTTTAGAAATACAAACCTTAATCTAAGATTAATAATTAGCAAAAAGAGGCACCAGAGGCATTCTTGGTTCTTGCTCTTTTTTTATGAAAACATTGAAAAACTCTGCAACAAAGCGGTAGAAAAGTAATTAACTGTATGAGATCATCACCAGATTGAGAAGAAACTTTCTTTTTAGTTGGGGCCTTTTTAACACCAAGGTCAGAAAAAGATAGTTAACCTAAGGCGGCATAACATCAGCATGAAGAAGCAAAACATTCTAGCTGCAGGTATCCCTAAGAAACGAATTTGAAATTAACATACTGTCAACAACATAATGTGTGACTAACATGTTTTAACAACTTCTTTAGACAAAACTCCCAGGTCAAGGTAGTGACAGAGAGAAAGTGTTGCAGAGAAGGATAGCATGACAGAGATAGAATAACTCACTCGCCAAGGGCTTTTTTGCAGGAGGCTGCTGGCTGGAGGTGACTGTTCCAGAATAATGGTTGATGTACTGGAATCACGATCATAGTCACTTGTTGTAACATCTGCATCGATTTCCCTATCCTGTCATGGTTTCTTTGAAGGAGGAACCTTGGCTTTCGTTGGACTTCGGACATTTGAGTCTCTTCTTGAGCTTTTTTGCAACATTCTCCTGACAATTACATAGTAAATAATAAAAGACATGGTTTCTTTTTCCTTAAATATCAACAGCAAACAAGAATGACCAAAAACTACTTACCCACTCACAGTTTGATGACCTGTCTCTTATCATTGGGTAGTATTCCACTAACCGCTTCGCCATGGCATCTACTTCATGTTTGCTAGGATATCTCGAGTCATCTGTGGCTCTTGCAATTGAAATCATATTGGTCATAGTGTTTCTTATGAGCCAGCAGAAGAGCTCCCTCGACAAGGCCACCACATGCTCGGTTCCCAGCCATTTCTGCTCAAAGTAGTGTCGTGCCTGCTCAAGCTCACTGTCTGTGAAAACTATGTATTCTGGGTTGGACATAGCCATAATCTTTGAAGTGTAGGGCTCCTCCATTGAAAGGCCAGTGATTTCAGTGGTTGATGGTTGTTGTATTCCAGTAGCACTCTCCCTGACATACATTTGCACTTAAGACATTTCAAAGCTTAACTCTCTGTCATTTTGTGCATTTGCATGTTGTTCAAATGAACATGCATTATCTTTTAGAGAATTTGAAAATTTTTGCATGCGCACTAAATGTTACACTGTTGGCTTGAAATCATTTACAACAGAAATAAGCACACTACTGTGCAATAACAATAAAGTGTAAAATTATTTTAAAAAATCCTGTTAATTTAACAGAATCGTGTTGTATGCTCTTACTCATGAACCTTTCAGTAGTGTTAATCAGTCAAACATTTCAGCCCATTTCTTTGGCTAAAAATAACAAATGTTGTAAAGTGTACCAGAAATTGAATTAGTTTACAGTTTGTTTATAATGTCGAGGAGTGCACTCGTTTTGTCACTGTAAAAGACAAAGAACTGACCTTTTCATCTTTATTCACAACAAGCCATATTGCTTGGTGCCTCAAGAAATTTTCGGGACCGGGAATGAGATCTTTGATGTCCTCCTGTGTAAGTGATGGCAACAAGTCCTCTGCAATATTAGCACTTGAAACATAGATGGGTTACAGTTTGAAGCAAGACACTGAGGATATTTGTGAATTCCTTTAGCCTTGAGCATACACATTTTGGCACTAAAGTGTTATTAGCATAGTGTTCTGATGTTATATACAACATATATTTTGTATCGAGGCTGTATACACAGTGAATTTACTGCAGATATTTTTAATTGCAACATATGCACCATATCATTTACATGTAATGCAGAACTTTTAGTCTTGTGCGCCGTAAACATCAAAGAATTCTGATTGTTATCTGATTGTCTGCCCTCCTCTACCTGCTCCCCTGTCGCCCCTTTGTTTCCGTGTGCGGCCCATGAAGTCCCTCCCTCCCCAATCCCTTCAACCTAAAACCATGCACTAAAACATAGTTAAAATCATCACTACCAACTAATACCACAATAAAATCATGCAAACAAAATATAAAATCATACAGGCAAACTATAAAATCATGCAAAGGGATATAAAATCATGCAACGTAATATAAAAATCATGCAACGTAATATAAAAATCATGCACAATACAACAAAATAATTTCAGAAGGGATAACTTCAACTTCTGCCGTGCGACACACACTGTACTAATAGCTCCCTGTAGATTTACATTTAGACTTAGCAGAGATCTTTGTCAGGTACTATTGTCATCAACCATTTAGATGATTGCTGACAAGATTAATGCTTTAAATGGTATTTGTAAACAACATATGAAGAGGTAAGTTAAAGAGACTTTGGGCTCTATTTTTGTCCCTGCCGCTGGTGGGGTGCAGGGTGCTCACCCCACACAGTGGTATTTTTGTGCAGCGCAGGCGGGAGCGCAACTCACTTGGTATTTTAGTAAACCGAGGTTCACAGGGGTACGCCAGGATGGGTGTTGCGGCGCAGAAGGGGGAGGTGTTGGCATAATCAGCCGGCGGATTTGGATTTTCGGTCCAATTCGGTCCACGCTGGCGGCGTAAAAGCTCACCACCCGAGACCTAGTCAACTCTGTGCAGAAGCAGCATACCGCGGGCAAGTGGATTTTCGTAAACCAGGGGAGTCGTGCGCCCACGTCACCAATACCTCACAGGAAGGTTTTTGCAGTGTCTGGCATTTCACTGCAATCAATAATTAGCAACAGCCACGATTCAATGCAACTATCTGAGTCAGCACATACAGTCAGACCTAAATTTCTATATTTTGATCAGTATCTCATCTGACCACATCACAAGCGCGTTCGGCACGCGTAATGGTCACTCAACCTGACTGAATGTACACAGGTGAAACAGGGATGCAAACTAATCCATTAACGTCGCTGTGCCAACCAGAAACAGCCATGACATCCTACAGAGCATATATACTGCATCTATAAGTGATGATCGTTGCCGGCTATTACCCACATCATTTCATTCCAAATACAAATATTATCATTACAATGCTTATCACGGGCTGCACGGTGGCGCAGCAGGTAGTGCGCGTGCCTCACAGCAAGAAGGTTGCCGGTTCGATCCCCGGGTCAGACGGGGCCTTTCTGTGTGAAGTTTGCATGTTCTTCCCGTGCATGCGTGGGTTCTCTCCGGGTACTCCGGCTTCCTCCCACAGACCAAAAACATGCTCATTAAGTTGATTGATGACTCTAAATTGTCCGTAGGTGTGAGTGTGAATGTTTGTTTGTCCTTGTATGTGGCCCTGCAATCGGCTGGCGACCGGTTCAGGGTGTACCCCGCCTCTCGCCCATTGTAGCTGGGATAGGCTCCAGCCCCCCACAACCCCGAAAGGGATAGGCGGTATAGATAATGGATGGATGGATGGACAATGCTTAACACACACACACACACACACACACACACACACACACACACACACACACATTAACATGGCTTAGGATAAAAGGGGGTCATAGCCATAATATCCACACACAACAAATTAATAATAAATAATAATTAGTGCTGTCAATCGATTAAAATATTTAATCGCGATTAATCTCATGAACGTCGTAGTTAACCTGCAATTAATCGCACATTTTTTTATATATTCTAAATGTTCCTTGAATTATATTTTTTTTGCTCTTATCAACATGGAAAAGTGGATAGGCTTGCTTTGTGCAAACGTTTTTTAATTGAAAATAATAATGTGTAGTGTTATATTTCACACTAACATTCTCACTTTGAGCAGTCATTCACATTTGAATGAATCAAATCTCACACAATTTAACACTGTCAGTAAACAGGTGACAAAAAAAATAACTACTTGGTTACAAAAACGCCCCTTCAACAACCCTTTCTAAGGGATCAAAACAGGGTGATCCAAAATAAAGTGCACATTATCGCTATTATCGATAAACTAGGACTCAGGCTACAGTGCATTTAAACCATGGCTTTCCTTTCTTAAGTTTCCTTTGAACATAATAGCAAGCCATCCATAGTTATCTGGTTTTGACAAGGAGGCGGCGGAGAATTCGCATTCTCCGTGTGTTTGGCCATTGAGTGGTATTTCAGATTGGATGTGCTACAGTGATAATTCAGTTCACACCGACAATACACACAGGTAACTTTGTTCTTGTCAGTCGACCCATCTGGCAACTTTTTAAAACCAGACTTTCCATTCAGAATCTTGTTCGCATCCATTTCTGCATTTTGTGCTTGACATCCACACAAACCGATAGCCTACTTTTTTACAGCTAGCGAGCAGGCAAGACCAAACACGTGCGTGGGGTGTGCCTATTGTTTTGTTTACGGTTTATAACCAGATCCTGCAGTTTTTCTTATGTTACTGGCAGTGGCCACAGCTTATAAAAAACTACAAATTCACTAGGTCACAAGGAGCGTTAATCTCACGATAAAAAAAAAAAATGACGCCGTTAAAATTGATTTGCGTTAATGCATTAATAACGTGATATTTTTGACAGCACTAATAATAATACATTTGTAATTATTATGTTATAACTATGAATTACTAAGGATAATAGGTACCAAAACAAAACTAGCTAAAAAGTTCAGGTTGTTCTGACTACAAATTCACTCAGAGCATTTCTGGCCATATCATATTGTATGCATTTTGGTTATTCCTGGTCTTAAACTTTATCTTGTTCATTGCTGATGAAGTTGGAATATCATGTTGCCGGTCATTGTTGCCCATAATCATTGCATGCTGATCACTGCTGGCTTATTCCTTTTAGATCAAAAGTCCACCATTGTCATCTCCCTGAACAACTGCCTTCCTGTAGCACTGACCTCCACGATGAAATGCTTTGAGCAGTTAATCAAAACTTTCATTCCCGCCTCTCTGCCTGACTCACTGAGCCCACTGCAATTTGCATACCAAATAGATCAACTTATGTCTTAGATTATGTTTTTCTCATTTCTTATTTACTTGCATGATTTGCTTTTTATGTATATCTATGAACATTGTTGGAGGGACCTGAGAACAAGCATCTCATATCAACTGATTGATTGTAATTGTTAAAGAGCTTGAAACTTGAAACTTCTTTGTCATTGGTGGCCTTTTTCATTTAGTTATTAGTTATTGCTTAACTTTGACAGAGGGTGCTCACTCTTTCAGTTAAGCCATGAAGAGTTTGCCATGACTTCTGAGAACCAATCATCTTGTTGCTGTCACAATTCTCGGCCCTATTCACGTCCAGTGTCATCACATCCAGCACCCATGGGTCGTTCCATTGAGCTCATCAGAAGTCTCACTCCACATTACCTCCATCCAGATCTTCAGCCATTGCTCTTCAACCTTTCACCGCTATATACATACATACAGTGCATTCGGAAAGTATTCACACCCCTTCACTTCCCCCACATTTTGTTATGTTACAGCCTTTTTCCAAAATTGATTGAATTCGTTTTTTGTTTCATCAGTCTACACACAATACCCCATAATGACAAAGTGAAAAAAGGTTTGTTTGTTTGTTTGTTTGTTTTTCTTTTGTTGAGACACCCTTGGCAGTGATTACAACCTCAAGTCTTCTTGGTTATGATGCGACAAGCTTGACACACCTATATTTGGGGTATTTCTCCAATTCTTCTCTGCAGATCCTCTCAAGCTCTGTCTGGTTAAATGGGGAGTGTCACTGCACAGCTATTTTCAGGTCCCAGAGATTTGCAATTGGATTCAAGTCTGGGCTCTGGCTGGGCCACTCAAGGACATTCACAGACTTGTTCCAAAGCCACTCCTTCGGTATTTGTCCTGTTGGAAGGTAAACCTTCACCCCAGTCTGAGGTCTTGAGCACTCTGGAGCAGGTTTTCATCAAGGATCTCTATGTACTTTGCTATGTTCATCTTGTCTTTGATCCTGACTAGTCTCCCAGTTCCGCTGAAAAACATCCCCACAGCATGATGCTGCTACCACCATGCCTCACCATAGGGATGGTATTAGCCAGGTGATGAGGGGTGCCTGCTTTCCTCCAGATGTGACGCTTGGCATTCAGGCCAAAGAGTTCAATCTTGGCTGCATCAGACCAGAGAATCTTGTTTCTCATGGTCTCAGAGTCCTTTAGGTGCCTTTTCGGAAACTCCAAGTGGGCTGTTGTTTTTCTTTTACTCAGTAGAGGCTTCCGTCTGGCCACACCACCATAAAGCCCTGATTGGTGGAGTGCTGGAGAGATGTTTATCCTTCTGGTAGGTTCTCCCATTTCCACAGAGGAATGCTGGAGCTTTGTCACAGTGACCATCATGTTCTTGGTCACCTTCAAATGGTCCGACATCAAGGTGGATGTGAAGCGGAGGATGGCTGCCCACCGCCAAAGTGTGGCCAAAACATGCAGGGGGGCAGGAGAAGAGGGGCCCATCCCGTTAGAACAGAGAGTCGCCGCAATTGTGGGCGACACTGCTCTCTCAGGGGTGGTGGGAGCACAGGTGGATGACTCTGATTACCCCCAAGGTAAATACCTATGTATTTGTGTAACTCACAATGAATGTGTTCATACAGTAGCCTGCTAACAGCCAGCCCTGTAAGGATCAAAGGATCAAGAGCTGTAGAAACGTGTGTACGTCAGCCATGAAGTTGGCATGAGGCACTACACATTTCAACGGTCATTTCACTGTTGATACAACTGAACTTTGGCATGAAAAAGAGTGTACGCCACGTTTTTTGCGTACACACCCTTTGTACATGAGACGCCTGGTGTTTCCAAACTTCTTTCATTTATGAATGATGGAGAAAGCTGTGTTCTTTGAGACCTTCAATGCTGCACAAATTTTTTTGCACCCTTCCCCAGATCTCTGCCTCGATACAATTCTGTCTCAGAGGTCTACAGACAATTCCCTTGACTTCATGGCTTCATTTCTGCTCTGACATGCACTGTCAACAGTGGGACCTTATATAGACAGGTGTGTGACAGGTGGACTCCAGTTAAGTTGTAGAAACATCTCAAGGATGATCAGTGGAAACGCACCTGAGCTCAATTTTGAGTGTCATAGCAAAGGGTATGAATACTTACGTACATGCGATATTTCAGTTATTTATTTTTTCTTTATTATTTCTAAAAAACCTTTTTCACTTTGTCACTATGGGGTATTGTGCGTAGATTGATGAGACAAAAAAGGAATTTAATCCATTTAGAAAAAGGCTGTAACATAACAAAATGTGGGGAAAGTGAAGGGCTGTGAATACTTTCTGAATGCACTGTATGTTAGTTTTTCATCACTTTGGGGGACATTACATAGACTTACATTTATTTCCTGAAGATTTACCCTAACCATAACCACGACTTGCCTAACCCTAACATTAACCAAAGTCCTTGCCCTAAATGAATGATTTACATTGCCATGCATTTTGTCCCCACAAGTATGATGAATCCCCAAAATGTGACTGTGTAAATAGATTCATGCCCCCGCACTGTGAGGACACACACACACAGTCTTGCAGAGTAAGGGTCACTATGTGAGCCCTTGAGTATGTGAATATGATTTTTTTTTTTTTAATTTTGACCCTTGCCTTTTCCATTTTGGTTCTTGTAGAAATCTGCAGCCGCTGTACCCTCATTCTGTGGGTTGATTGATTGCATCGCTCCACTCACACTGCTGTAATGTTGTTAAGGAGGCAGTATAACCGATCAGGTGGCCATTACCCATCCATCCCATGTCATTTGAGGATTTGTCTTGTTAATGTTACAAGGCAGCCAGTTTAACTAGAAGACATTCCTCATACTATGAGACCTGGCACGTATGCACGCACGCACACACACACACACACACACACACACACACACACACACACACACACACAAATACACCCACCCACACACACACACCACGACCACTTTCAAGCAAATGAAATAAAACTAAAATCATCATTGATTATTTTAAATGGTTTAAAGCTTTACAAATCTCAGGTTTATGTCTGGCAGAGCTAAGTACCATCACCATCACCATCACGTTGACAGAACATTGACAGAAAACCATTCCTAAAAAAAGCAAACAAACAAAAAAACATCAAGGCTATTCTTTCCATTAAAGCCTTCAAAACTTGTGCATGTGGATTAATGTATTTATTTTTTTCTTAAAATATTTGTTAGTTTTGATGTTATGGTAAGAAACACATCCATGTTCAGCTGTCTATCAAAGCTTTTATTAGCTCAAGGAAAAGATAAAGAGGAGAGAGCTGCATATGACATATTATGCTCATTTTCCTGATTTATATTTTTATTTGGGTCTAAGCCTATACATTTCAATTCACCCTCTGTCTGAAATGCTCACATTTTAGTCTCTTTACAGCCCACTGCCCGTAAATCCCAGCCTGCTCTGATTGGTCAGATCACACAGGCAGACAGAGAATTCATGAAAACTGTGGCTCCTCTACCATGAATATCACCACAATAAGTCTCAAAAGGTTGGTGCGCTATGTAAACCAGAACATACTAATATGCTCATTCTTTTTGACATATTCTCAATTGAATACAGTACAACCCTGTTTCCAAAAAAGTTGGGACTTCATGCTTTTTTGAAAACAATATCCTCATCTAGAATTTGATGCCAGCAACACGTTTCAAAAGAAGTTGAGACAGTGGCAACAACAGACTGGAAAAGTTGTGAAACGCTAAAAGAACACCTGGTGGAACAATTCACAGTGGATTAGGTCATCCCAGAGAGGCTGAGTGTTTCTGAAGCGAAGATGGGGAGGGATTCACCACTATGTGAACATTTAAGAAAAATGTTTCTCAGTATAAAATTGCAAAGAATTTGGGGATTTCATTGTCTTCTATACATAATGTCATTAAAAGATAATATGAAGAAAGAGAATATGACGAAAACTCAAGTGCAAGGACACAAGGAACATGGCTGAAAACCAATATTGGATGGCCATGATCTTCGAGACCTCAGATGTCACTTCACTGAAAACAGACACGATTCTGTGGTGATCACTGCATTAGTTCAGAACACTTCCAAAATCCATCATCTGTGAATACAGTTCATCGCTGCATCCACAAATGCAGGCTGAAAGTCTACCATGCAAAGAGGAAACCAGATCCAGAAGCACTGCTGCCTTCTCTGGTCCCGAGCTCATTTAAGATGTAGGTATGTGAGGTGGAAAAAATTTGATACTCTGGATGTCATGTCCTCCAAGCTAAAGAGAAGGACTATCCGGCTTGTTATCAGTGCGCAATTCAAAAGACAGCATTCGTAATGGAATGACCTGCATTAGTGCATGTCATGGATAACCTGCGAAAGCACCATTAATGCTGAATGATATTTGCAGGTTTTGAAGCAACATATGCTGCCAAGCAGATGACGTCTTTTTCAGGGAAGGCCTTGCTTATTTCAGAAAAGCAATGCTAAACCACATTTTGCATGTGTGGCGCACCTAAAATAGTGTCACCACATTTTGTGAAAAAAATGAGAATAATAATTGCATTTGCAGATTCTTGTTATTGTGTACGTTTATTTTAATAGTAATAAGGACTAAGTGCATTTTTATTACACTCATGGAACCTTTGTGTTCACTTCAGTTGCTTCGGGGACTGGTTAGGGAACGCGCATCTCGGTCTCCTCAGAGGTAATCTGGAATGGCAGAAGATGCACGCTGTCCTTATTGTGCCTGCTTTATCTACCTGATACAGGTTGGTAAACCGTGAAGAACAATGATTTTCTACCTCATAAAGTCATGCCTTATCGTTGTTATTGTTGGTTGAAAGTTTTGAGTGACTTTGATATGTGTAAAACGGGAAGAAGGGGGTTATTGTTTTGGCGGAATTTTCTCCCAGTGACGTCACTGTGCGTGGCGCGAACTTGGCCTATTTAGTCAATGAACGGTGATATTGTGTTTTAAATGCTCCCGTACACTGAAAATGTTTGAACTTTCATTGTTTTATGATGTTTATATGACGAATATGCACTTGATTTGAGTTTGCGATTGAGAACTGAAAACTGATTTTTCTTGTTTTGAATACTGTTTGTTACTGGCAGTCTGTTTTGCTAAAATGTATATTGTTAAACACATAACTAAACATTTCGAATTCACGCATTTCAGTACCCTGTACCTGTTACAGAAGTTTAGTGTCATGGTCAAAGGGACAGTGCAATATTTTGAGAGATGCTGACATTGAAAGCAGTGTTTAATCAGATGTATACGGTGTTAAAAATGCACTTTAATTACTAAAGGTTATTATTTGGCATAAGTCCAACCAATGTGTACATTTCAGTAGTAAGTACAGACACAGAGTGAATGTTTATTGAAGCTGTGGGAATGTGCTTTATGCGATTGACCTTAGTGAACTGAGAAAGAGAACTGAGTCATTGTGAAGGAAAAAGACTGGAATGCCTTGAGCCGAAATGTGTTATATGTTGTGCTTATGACGTTGAGGTGTTTAATAAAACACACAGAGGCAATCTGGAATGGCAGAAGATGCACGCTGTCCTTATTGTGCCTGCTTTATCTACCTGATACAGGTTTAAATCTTTGTTACCGCAGTGCCCATTCCTGGGACCCGTAACACATGTATTCCAACAGCGTGACTGTAGTAAAAGAGTCTGGGTGCTAAACTGGCTTGCCTGCAGACCTGACTTGTCACCCACTGAAAATGTTCAGCGCATCCTGAACTGCTGAGCAGCTGAAATTGTACACTGAGCAAGAATGGGAAAACATTCCACTTTCAAAATTGTCCTATTTACAAATAAATATGGGGTTTCAGTGTTTTGCGAGGAATCACACTGTATCTCTACTTACATTTTAGGTAGTGTCCCAACTTTTTTGGAAACAGTGTTGTACAAAGACAATATATTTACAATTTTACCTCATCAGCTTCACTGATTTTTGGAACTCTATGCTTATTCTGAATTTGATGCTAACAACACGTTTCAAACAAGTTGGGACAGGAGCAACAATAGGGGACCTGGAAAGTTGAGGAATGCTCAAACAACACCTGTTTGGAATATTTTACAGATAAACAGATTCATTGGTAACAGGTGGTAGCATCATTGGGTGTAAAATGGGCATCCTGGAAGCGCTCAGTCACAAGCAAGGACGGTGCAAGGCTCACCACTTTGTGAAATACATTGTTATATTAAGGATATTACTACATGGGCTTAGGATTATTTTGTAAAACTGTTGTTAGTAAACATAGTTTGTTTGCAAATAATTTCATTCTGTTTTCATTTATGTTTTATACGGCACCCCAGCTTTTTTGGAAGAGGGGTTGTACTTCTCTCATTATTTATTTGGCTTTAAATGACGCCCAATATTCAGTTTCTCTTGACTGTCCCTCAATATTACAACATTAGTCTAACATCCCCCATGTCTGTGGGAGTATCCATATTAGCTAAACAATATGGTAATGGCAACCAAAGCCAGTGTACAATATAAACATTAATACAACAGAAAACACTGGAAAACTTATAGCTTCCAAATTTTAAATTGTATCATTGACAGCCAGTCTCAATCCATCCTTGAGCTTTACATATGCAAGCCCATAGGGAACTATATTAAATGATAATGCAAACTTGAAAAAATGTACTTCCACAAAACCATTATGACTTTCCACATACTATGTATTATTTGTGTCTCTCTACATCTCTCTCTCTCCCCCAACTCACTCATACTCTCCCTACCCCTCTACCTTTATAACCAACTGGTTGAGGCAGATGGCTGCCTACCCAGAGCTTGGTTCTGCTTCAGGTTTCTGCCCATTTTTCGTCACCACTGTCTGTTAAGTCCTTACTCATGGGGGAATTGTGCGGTCTCTGTTCATTAATGGTATGGTCTGTACCAGCTCTATATGGAAAGTCGACTGAAACAACTTTGTTGTGATTTGGCAGTATATAAATAAAATGGAATTGAATTGACTGTACTGTATTGGTGGTCTAATGATCAAAGTAAAATGAATATGGAAAGGCTGATTCACAGTTGTGTGCAGTTTTCATGTCCCTGGTTTCACTGTGAGTATTTTGGCCTAGTCCTTGTTTTTCCCATTTTGGTTTTTGGATAGTTGATTTTTGCTGGCCTTATCTTTTGTATTCTTTATTCTTGTCCTGAGTGGATTTTGGTTTGCCTGATCTTTTTGTTAAATAAATTACCTGGACATTCTCTCGGCTCAACCTTTGGTTTTGTTTAAGTCTGCATCTTTGGGTTCACACCTTAATTTTTCCTTGCTCCACAACGCCAAGTCATGTCAGTCACCACACTCTTATATGGGTTAAGTTAACAAGTCAACAGCTCTGCTCACTTCACTGATATTAATGACCAGGTGAGGTGGTTTAATTATTTGGGTACATCAGACCTTGACATTTCTCATACACAATTAACTGTCCCTCAATATTAAACATTTGAACATTGTTAAAAGTGTGGCCCCACCATAGACACCCGGCAGATTAGCCACCAGTGGTGGGTCCTGACAAATTTCTTGGGGGGGCAACTGTTGCGATGATGGCTAAGATGACCTGTTCAATGAGTAAAATAATAATAAATAAAAGTCAGATAGCTAACTTTACTGTGTTACATTGTATTGTTTAATTTGGTTTTCCTGTTCAACCACTAGATGGCAACACCAGGCATGAATTGTTTATACTGTACCGTATTTTTGTATAGCAATATCAAGTTTAATGTCTCAAATACAATAATTTAGGTTCCACAGTAAAACACTTCCACTGTGGCCATCAACAGATACATTGTCAACTACTAGTTTGCCCATGAAATCACTGTTTAGCACAGTCTACAATTTATAGGCACCATGGATGCCATAGCAATAATCAAATCAAATCAAATTATACTATCATCAAAAATGTATTTAATCAAATCTTTCCAGAACATATTCAGTACGTACATTATTTGGCTGGCAATATGCAATCGATACAACTATTTATAATTCAACATTTGGAGTGTACAACATAACACAACTCACCATTTAATAATACATTCACTCATCACTCGACAACTGAACGGGAATTCTCTTAATGAAATGATGGAGTTGCAGTTGCTAGCCATGTCGATCTTGCAGTCTCCCGAGTCCCAACATGTGCGCGCGCTGTGAGTAGCTGCGAGTTGTGAGTTTTTTTTTTCTTTTTTTCTTTGTGCGCAGTGCGTATAGTCCGAGCGCGCATCAGTGTGTATGAGTAGTTTGCTGCGAAATGTTTAAATCCGGACAGTCGGGTCCCAAATCCTTGATCCTTTTCTTGTCCACATCCGACCGATGAAAAAGGAGGACGAGTTTCAGGTAGAGAAACAACTGAGTTTTCCTTCACCACAGTTGCCATCCTTCCTTCACAGTCTCAGCTAGCCATCTTTTCTCTTCTCTGGAAGCAGTTACGGCTGTGGCGCGAATGCATGCTGATGGATGTGATTGATCCGATGAATTGTCCAATCACGCTAAGATTAAAAAATTGGAAAACAATGCCATTGGTCTAGGTGCACAGAGGTGCGAACTAGAAGCAAATTTTCATGCGCCAATGAAAAGCTGTCTCTGCTCGTAAACAAAAAAAGTTTGATAGCTCTCATAGACTCCAGTATTACCGGTGCCCTTGACCTGGAGGAGGGCTTTATATCGAATGGCAAATCGCAAGTCTAGCCTAAATTCGGACGCATTTAATGGTTGCTGGCAGTGTGGCGGGTACCACTACACCATTGCACAAGTAAAAATGTGATGTATTTTTGTTTATTTATTTCGTATTTGTTAGGTTTGATTGATTCATGGTTGATCTTGGTAGATATATAAAAGAGTCAATATTTCACGGGAGGGGCGACGCCCTAGTTCCCTCTATTGACTAGCCGCCACTGTTAGCCACACAACATACTAATGCTAGGTTCAACAGGCTAACATGCAAAATAAACTGTAAAGCAACACAAAAATGAAAAAAAAAACAGAGCTTCCAAGAGTGAAGTCGGTATCAATTCATCTTGGACCATCATTAATCCTTTATACTTGTCATCACTGAAAAAGCAGTCAGAAGTAAAACGATTTATGTGCACATATAAGAATTTTCCTGTTAATAAAGTTAATCCACTCAGCTCTGCTGTACTCTGACGCTCTGGGCCGATGTAGAGATTTGTGTTGGTCTGTACAGCCAGCAGCACAGCAGTTGTTGTTCTCACCTTCAACATAATGTTTGTAGTTCTGGCGAGTGGGAGAAGGGAAATGGCAAAGGTAGTTCTCAAGGCATGGGAGAGGATACTCAGATGAGCAATTGTGAAAGGCAATTGTGAAAGGCTTGTTGAATCCCCAGCCTGGTCACATTCCCAGGGTATCAAATGCCCCAGGGCCTCGGTGCCTCATACATATACAACCCTTTAGTGTCTGTATGTCATATACCAGGCTTTCAAGTAATTACACTGTAAACCATCCATCCATTTTCTATACTGCCTATCTCTTTCGGGGTTGCGGGGGGGCTGGAGCCTATCCCAGCTTCAACGGGCGAGAGGCGGGGTACACCCTGAACTGGTCGCCAGCTGATTCCAGGACAACATGCAAAGACAGACAACCATTCACACTCACACTCACACCTAGGGGCAATCACCAATCAACCTAATGAGCATGTTTTTGGTCTGTGGGAGGAAGCTGGAGTACCTGGAGAGAACCCACGCATGCACGGGAAGAACATGCAAACTTCACACAGAAAGGCCCCGCCCTGGGATTGAACCTTCTTGCTGTGAGGCATGTGCACTACCTGCTTGCACCACCGTGCCGCCAACATTGTAAATCCATCAGTGGAAATATTAGACGTCAAGAGCGAGGTAAGTATAAAGAGCAAGAAAGTCCATAAAGATGGAGGTGGGGTGAATGATCTGTCAAACAAAGACATGACTTTCACCCAGGAGGCTGGGGTTTTGTGTCCCATGAGAAATCAAAAGTGAACTTTTTTTTTTTTTCCCGGACCTAACCAAGTAGTTTTGATGCATAAACTTAACCAAGTAGTTTGGAACCAAGTAGTTTTGATGCATAAACTTAACCAAGTAGTTTGGAACCAAATAGTTTTGGTGCCTAAACCTGACAAAACTGCGACCGTTTCACTTCATTATCCATGTATTAGAATGGCCCTCTTGCAGGCTTTGTGTGATGTTGGGATGAGAACGTTTTGGACGGATGGAGGAGTTGCTCTGGGTGTCTATTTTAAATGTATCTGCACAAGCACTGAACAAGTGAGCTTTCCTTAGTATGTCTCCTTTAAGTTTTTGAAAATGAACTATTATAATAAAAAGCTTTTCCATTTTGATTTTAATATAGACATTGAATACCCATATGAGTATGAGAAAATGAAAACACAAATTGAATTATTAATAACACATACATATGTGAAAATCATTACAGTATATATATACACACACACACACACACACACACACACACACACACACACACACACACACACAGAGGAAGAGAGAGAGGAGTACTCATAATGTTGCTAACCTCAGCAGCCTTAGCAGCAACATTATGAATATTCATGAAATTGGTTGTCCACAACACTGGCTAGAAGGTTGGGATTACCACACACAATAGATTCACTGGAAGCAGAGAGACGAGAATGATAGGATTTGCATGAGTTAACATGATGGATTTTTGTCGGTTTCCTTTTATAGGACATCTCAATCAAGTAGCTAATTTCTGAAACTTCCAAGTTCTGAGTTTTGAACAAAACTTGATCACCATTGCTATATTTGTGCCATTCATCCATCGTGCCATGTAGTCTTTGCATCTTTTTCGTGATAAAATTCAAGAATCTTTCCTTTGCCAATACACTTCCCTCCTAAAACCCAAACCTATTAATGAAGGTTACCAAGTGGGGGCTCTGCAGACTTCCAGTGGTCCTGCACAATATCCAGAAATCCACACAATACACTACACTGCACTACTATGTGCATGAATGAAACATATACTGGGGCTGAAACCTGTGTTTTCTAACACAGTCCCCTCTGTGATTTCTCTTGCTCCCGTTCTCCTCCTCAACCATCTCTGTCTCCTTCCATCCTCAGTCTGATGAAGGACAAGCCAGGCTGATTTTGGCTAAATTGCTCTCATCCCCTTGTTGTTATGGCCCAAGTTTCTGGTGCAAATAATAATGATTTCTTCGCCTCCACCACTTCTGAATTTAGAGAAAATTACATTCAACAACAGGGGAGCTTTTGGCTCTAAATGTTTAATTAGGGCTGAAAAATCAATCAATCATTGTGACCCTGAGGGTTAAGCCAATACAGCTTTCTTGGAGGCTGAAGAGGTAAATTCCCCCACAGAGTTCATGGAGGAAAAGACCACTCATTCAGACAATATCACACTAAAACTCTAGTGTAACTCAGGATAGTACATGATGGTTAATGAATCACACCCTTTGAATTTACACCTGGCATTTCTCTTCTGCATTGTGATATAATGTCATTTCTCCTGTGCTCCATGCAACGGAGGAAAGTAGGTGCAAATGTGGCAATCAACAAAAACAAGCAGGGCAGGTGTAGTTTCAGTAGGCAACTGTATAGCCTGAATTTACATTTCATTTAATCATAAAGTGTGGCAATTCATTCACAGGAAGCACATGAGCTCTGCAGCTGCACTGAAAGCTTCTACAGCAGGGGTTCTCAAGCCTATTACATAAAGGTCTGCATCTGATTTTCATTCAAGGCCAGAGGTCCAGAACAATTGTTGATAACAAAATAACATTTAATCAGTTAATGAATGTCATATTTATAGTGATTGGGTCAGCATGAAACCAAGACAGACAAGGCTCAGACAGTTAGTCCTTATTTATTTCTGACTCACACATGTTCTTACAAATACATTTACACCAGTTGTAGAAATTGTGTCCTCGAGAAAACTAGACACCTTCTGCAATTCAGCTGCAGCTACACTGGGTGTTCAACGTCCACAAAAATTTTTGTTTCCAGATAGAAAATGTTACGCTTCATAGCATATTGTAGCCTATTCATAACATGAGAAGGCAGGGGTCCTCAACTACATTTGTCGAAGGGTCAGAATTTTTCTAAGCAGACACTGTAGGGGCCAGACTTTTCAGTATAAAAAAAGCAATTATTAGTATTCTTAGCCAAGATCCTATTATTATTTCATAATTTCACTTTCTTACAAAATGAATGTCACTTTTATGAGCCAATACCAGTGAAAACAGACTCCTAACTACATGTAAAATCAAAGATAACTAGGCAGTCAATGCTCTTTGGGATCCCAGGAAGCAAACAAATATATGCAGTTTTAGAATCAATACAACAGTTAGGAATAAACAAAAATAAACCCAAGTGATGCCCCTTGTGTTGAATAAACAAGCTTAGTCTCAGTCTCAGACAACTATGGAGTTACCTCCCACAGTCCAACCAGTGTGCTGCTGTTGGCTCCAGTGAATGACCAGTATGGGAACTGAGTAGTTTGATGGATTGGTCAACAAGGAGAGAGGATGGAACTGGAGAAGAATCTGTTCCTATAGATTGGGACTATGAATTGTGACCTTTCGGCCCATTGCCAGGGGCTGGAAAGATAACTTACTGTCACTCTGAGGGTGAACTGGGTCTCTTCCAGTGGTGAGTAACAGTAGATGGGTGCATCTGAATTGATCAGTATTCTGCGGGACAGATATGGTCTGCTGGCTGTTTGGTCTGGATGTGGACCAAGGTCTGGACTTTGAGAAGCCCTGTTCAACATATATGTATGGATGCACAAACATCATGCACATCACATTCTGTGGGGTCCTTCATCATATGTTCAGTGTCTAGTGACAGATACACTGCACAGCCATAGGTTATTAGCTGAATAGACGAATGTGACTTGTCATTTATGACCTAAGCTAATTTTCAACACTTGTTGTCGACTGGACATTGATTGAAATACATTACACCTCTGCACCACAGAACTGTGGAACATACAACAGAATGTATGTTTCCTCATACTGACAATAATAAAAAGATTAAAAACAATTATAATGATGAATAAATAATCATTAATTTCCAAAGTTTGCTCAAAAGGTCAACACTAGTCAGACTACAAACAGACTACAAATAAAAAGCACAGCACCTGGGATACGTCTTCTCCCTTGCCTACAGATTCTGCTTTCATTTGCAGATATCTGTTAAAGGAGATTAATTTGAAAGTAACTTGGGGAATACTTTTGGTTCTGAAATCATTCTGTATGTTTCCGCTCACTGTCTAATCACATATGTCACATGCTCCTTTTTGTGGAATTTTTTTCCTTTAGTCAGTAGCTCACAGTGTAGAGACAGACAGGAAACAGAGGGAGAGAGGGTAGCTCGACTTGCATCAAATGTCCAGGTCTGAACCATGGATGCTTCACTTATGTAGTATGCACCGCAACCAGAGCATTAGAGCACCCAACATGTGGTCTTTATAAACAAGTGACGCTGCTGTCAAGTGACAGCAGCGTCACTTGGATGAAAAACAAAATACCCCTCCACCTCCCCAAACCAGAGGATTTCAGAGTCCCTGTTTTGTTACACCCCCCAACTCATATCAAAGACCTGTCAAAAATTAGTTCCACCTCTATTCACTGACCCTGCTCCTCTTCCTCCCACCAACCTACCCCATGCCTGCCTCCTTCTCTTGCTCTGTGGGATAGCCGATTGCTCATGGATAAACACTGCTAATATGTGCCAGTAAGTAATGAGGGGCCTATCGAGCTCTGTCACGCCACCAAGAAGTAGCAGAGAGAGACAGAGAACGTGATAGAGTAAAAAGAAGAGTAGACAAGAACCTTGACAGTTAATTATCTGGAGAATATGGCAATCAGAGCAGCAATGAGTGTTTCTGAGCGCCTCTCTGTTATTTGGTCCTTGGGGACATGTCGTCGAATTCATTCGACAATCTGCTGAAGGCTGAAGGCCTCTCAGCTCCTCTCTGCTCAGCTGTGTCCATTGCCAAACCATTCTACTTTCTCTGATTATTCACCTTGATGGAAATATCTCTGATGTTGCCTGGAGTAACACTTTAACACAAATATCTTGAGGTTTGTTACCATCTTTACATACATACATACATGCATACATACATACGTATGTGTGTGTGTGTGTGTGTGTGTGTGTGTGTGTGTGTGTGTGTGTGTGTGTGTGTGTGTGTGTGTGTGTGTGTTTTTACACACACACACACACACACACACACACACACACACACACACACACACACAAATGTATTGTATAACTCATTCAAAGAAATACTATTTACATATCATTGACAGTGAGCTGAGTTGTAAGCCGAACACTAAACAAAGAGCTGAAACTCACTATAAAACTCCATAATGCCAATGGGAGCAGCATATTGAGGTTCTTTATACATGTTAAAATCTCAAAAGTTTGTTGAATGCTTTGCTTAATATGTGCTCACAACTGATTAATTTAAGGACAACGTGTTTTTCTCATTAATTTTAGTTCTTTCCGTTAATGACTTCATATTAGAATGATTTATTTGTCTGTTGCCCCTAAATGCCATATTTTAAGTCTTTGCTTTTGTGTTACGGCATGTCCAGTGCTGGTATTGTAACCTCAAACTGTACTCCATAGTTGTACAAATCTTGTTTATACACAAAGCTCAGCCAGCTTTGAAACCATTGGATCTTTTTAACACTTCTCATATGCCCTGCTTGTAAGTAGATACACCCAGAAGCCATTACTATTCTCTATTTCAACAATCTGAATTCCTTACATAGATCATTCAAGTGATCTTTCATCTTGTTTTATACTGTGAAGGTCCTGCATAGTGTTACATAAGTCATGTAGTGAAGGCAGGCTGGATTGGTAATTAGGCCTCTCTGATTCAGTCTAAAAAGTGCCTGCTGCATGCTGCAGGCCTGGCTGCCTCTCCCAAGGATCGCCCCCGGTCACAACCCTTCATTTGCTTTTTGGTTTACAGTCATTACACATGAACACACACACACACACACCCACACACACACACACACACACACACACACACACACACACACACACACACACACACACACACACACACACACACACACACACACACACACACACACACACACACACACACACCGGCCTTTCCTCTAATGACTGACCCTGACCCATTAAACAGTCATAGACCTGAGGGTTATTTGAGGGAAGAGGGGGAGAGACGTGCCCAGGAAGGCAGGACCAAAGACAGCTGGTAGAGGTCAATCTTCTTGGTCAATATATGGACAGTTTAAATACAAATAAGCACAGGACAATCCCTGGCTGTCCTCCCACCCTCTGAAGCTCATCTAACTTTGGCTCGTAAATACCGACGGACACCATAACTCTCTTCTGGCTCTCTTTCAGAGGGAATATGTGTTCTTGCTCACCTCCAGAAATATATAGATACAAGTTTGTTACTTCATGTTCAAATTGTCATTGCATTTGTCAGTTCATTTTTAAGTATTTTTTTAACATACCATATGTTGCTGAAGAATGAAAGTGGAAATTTTGAAGTAATGGCCTCTATTTTCGTCCCCGCCATCAGCGACTGCGGTCACATCAGCAGTCTCTCGTTTTCGCATGGTCAGGCCATCCGCTCCAAAATTTTAAGTGCGCTCTGATTACAGACTTTATGGAAAACGCACAGAAACAAGTGGGAAAGTCAGCGCTAACTTACAAGAGTGTGTGGGAGCTTCCGGTTTACAAAATAAAATGGGGGTGTTACATGTATTAAGATATTATTTTAAAAAATATGAGAACTACATTAAAAAATATAATGCTCATATTTACAGCATAAAACACATTAAAAATTCATTAAAAATAATATTAAATGTGTTCAAATGCAATAAAAAGAAGTGTGTGTCATAGAGCAGGCTTAGATCTACTGTCCTACACTGATTCTGAGCCAATAAGTCACATGAGCTGGGAGCTATTGAGCTATAATGCTCATATTTACATTGTGAAAGGTATAAAAAATTAATAAAAAATATTAATTGTGTTAAAATGCAATAAAAAACAGGCGTGTGTCATAGACCAGGCTTAGGTCTACCGTCATACAATGATTTTAGGCCAAAAGGTCACATGACCAGGGAGTTATTGAGCTATAATCTTCATATTTGCAGTATGAAACACAATAAAAATTCATAAAAAATACTAATTGTGTCCAAATGCAATAAAAAGAGGTGTGTCATAGAGCAGGCTTAGATCTACTGTCCTACACTGATTCTGAGCCAATAGGTCACATGACCTGGGAGTTATTGAGCTATAATGCTCATATTTACATTATGACAGGTATTAAAAATTCACAAAAAAATATTAAATGTGTCCAAATGCAATAAAAATAGGTGTGTGTCATAGAACAAGCTTACCTCTTCCATCCTGTGTTGATTTTAAGCCAAAAGGTCACATGACCTGGGAGTTATTGAGCTATAATGTTCATATTTACTGTATAAAATACATTAAAAATTCATACAAAATATTAGCTTGTGTTCAAATGCAATAAAAAGAGCTATGTGCCATAGAACAACCTTAGCTCTACCATCATGTGTTGATTTTGAGCCAATAAGTCATATGAGCTGGGAGCTATTGAGCTATAATGCTCATATTTACATTATGACTAAATTCATAAAAAAATACTAAATGTGTCCAAATGCAATAAAAAGAGGTGTGTGTCATAGAGCAGGCTTAGATCTACTGTCCTACAATGATTTTGGGCCAAAAGGTCACATGACTAGGGAGTTATTGAGCTATAATGTTCATATTTATAGTACAAAATACAATAAAAATGAAAAATGTATGATTTTTTTATGTAATTGAGCTATAATGTTCATATTTACAGTATTAAATACTATAAAAATGAAACATTTATGAATTTTTAATGTATTTTATACTGTAAATATGAACATTATAGCTCAATAACTCCCAGGTCATGTGACCTTTTGGCTTAAAATCAACACAGGATGGAAGAGCTAAGCTTGTTCTATGACACACACCTCTTTTTATTGCATTTTATGAATTTTTAATACCTGTCATAATGTAAATATGAGTATTATAGCTCAATAACTCTTAACCTCTTTTTCTTGCATTTGGACATATATATATATATATATATATATATATATATATATATATATATATATATATATATATATATATATTAGTGCTGTCAGGCGATTAAAAAAATTAATCTAATTAATTACAGGATTTGTAATTAATTAATCTAATTAATCGCATTTTAATCTCATATCTGCTAAAGGACCCCAAATAAAGAATTTGAATTCTAGGACATTACAATTCACTGACATTCACATTACAGCTGGTGAATTCTTTTCATCACTGTAGTTCTCGATGGTAGCTGGAAATTAGAGTCAGATGACGCTATCTGAAACGCCTCTTTTAGGCCCTCGTCTTCCACGATTGAAATCAGCCTGCAATCAGCAGCAACCCACTTTGCGATTGAGTTTGTCAGTTTTTCTGTCGTGGCTCTGCTCATTCGTTTTCCTAACTCAGCAAGTGTGGGTTGGCGGAGTGAGCTCACCGTAGCACTAGCGGCACTAGCAGCAACTACATGTTTACATGTAGCGTGTAAATGATAATTCAGGCTGGAGCTGCTACGGTGATAGGAAAATTCTTTTTTACACAAGTACAAATCACTGCGTTCTTGTTAATAGTCCCGTCTTTGTTCTTTTTATAAATAAACTTGCCGTTCAAAGGTCCACGTAGGCTTGCCTCGCTCTCCGGTGTCACATCCACGTCTCTTGTCACCCTGCTTTTGACTAGTAGCGCAGGTAGGATGCAGCCTATGGGTCACTCAAAGGGCCAAATTTAAAATGCTTGTGCATTGACTTGCCACTCATGATTAATTGCGTTAATTTTTATAGCGCGTTAATTTGCAGCATAATTAATTAATCAAATTAATGCGTTAAACTGACAGCCCTAATATATATATATATATATATATATATATATATATATATACACACACGAATTTTTAATACCTGTCATAATATAAATATGAGCATTATAGCGCAATAACTCCCATTTCATGTGACCTATTGGCTCAGAATCAGTGTAGAACAATAGATCTAAGCCTGCTCTATGACACACACCTCTTTTTATTGCATTTGGACCCATTTAATATTTTTTAGGAATTTCTAATACCAGTCATAATGTAAATATGAGCATTATAGCTCAATAACTCCCTGGTCATGTGACCTATTGGCTCAGAATCAGTGTATTACAGTAGCTTGCTCTATGACACACACCTCTTTTTATTGCATTTGAAAACATTTAATATTATTTTTTAATGAATTTTTCTTGTGTTTTATAATGTAAATACGAGCATTATATTTTTAATGTAGTTCTCATATTTTTAAAAATAAAATTTTTATACATTTAACACCCCCATTTAATTTTGAAAACCGGAAGTTCCCACACACTCTTGTAAGTTAGCGCCGACTTTCCCACTTGTTTCTGTGCATTTGCCATAAAGTCTGTAGTCAGACCGCACTTAAAATGTTGGAGCGGATGGCTTGACCACGCGAAAACGAGAGACTACTGACGTGCCCGCAGTCGCTGATGGCGCGGCACAGGGTGCACACTCCACGCAGTGGTATTTTCGTGATCAATAGATGCGATCAATAATTAGCAACAGCCACAATTCAATGCAACTATCTGTGTCAAGTTATGTATGGCTTGTTCAGCTCCTGCCCAAACTTGAAACGGCCTGGTCAACTTTAAAGGACGCACAGGACAACTCTCTCTTCTTTTCTCTTATTTTAATCCACATACAGTGTCAATTCACATCCACTTCTTCATCACATTCCAGTAAAGTAAGAGTAATTAGGTTGATAACCTTTTAAAGGAACAAAGAAAAGTACACATATTATTTCACAAGCTAAATATCATCACTTTAAAGTAGAAATATTTCCAAAACCTATCTATGGTACCATATCATAGGGGCTTTAACAAATGAGGACACAGTAAAAACTATACAAACCAAATTATGCCATACTGATACCAATTCCTATTTTCTCAAAATTTAACATTTCTATACTGCCCATCAACATCAAATTACTACCAACCAAATTATGTTTATGAGTCACCAGTATCAAACATAAATATCCATCCATCCATCCATCATCTATACCCGACATTCCCTTTCGGGGTTGCGGGGGGCTGGAGCCTATCCAGCAATTTAGGGTGCTTTTCATTCAGTAAATTGGTCTCCTCGTCTCCTCCACTCGCGTCTTAGTTCCGCCCAGCGACGACATGAAAGAGGACTGCGAGGAAGAGAAGTGAGGACGGAGGAGACGAAACTCCGAAATGAAAAATCCTCGCTCCACAGCGTCAGTCCGAAGCGACGTCAATTACTGATGACGTTCACCTGCTCCCGCCATGATTCAAACGTGTGCCACATAAGACACGCCCCTTAAATAATAAAAGACTTCCGCGTAGGCTGCACCGGTGTATCCTCACTCTGATCTCCTTCAGAAGCCTCCTCTCTCCTCATCTCCTTCAGGTGCATTTATGCAATTGGGAGATCCTTCATCATGGCGGAGGGGAAACAACTTCAGGGTTGACGAAGGAGAGAGGAGACGAGGAGGCACAATTCAACATAATGAAAAGCACCCATAGAGTCACCAATAAACCTAAAGTAGGAGGAAGCCGGAGTGCCCGGAGAGAACCCACGCATGCATGGGAAGAACATGCAAACTTCACACAGAAAGGCCTCGCCCGACCCAGGGATCGAACCGGCGACCTTCTTGCTGTGAGGTACGCGCACTACCTGCTGCACACTGTGCTGCCTCACACATAAATATGCAAAGACCAAATCTAAATAAACTAAACAATCAATATGTTTAAATAATATTATTAAGCAAGCACTCTCAACATAACTATGATAATTATGATTGTCACTTACTTCTTACACATCAAGTCAGGCATTTTTCAATGGAACACAAACTCATAAACTCCAAAGCAGTGTTTTCCTGTAATTTAAACATTTGAATTCCATACCAGTAGTGTTTTTGGTTGAACTGAGAGCAGAACAGTCTTTCTCCAGTGTCTTCCTTTGTTTGCCGAGAAGCAGCACAGGTGAGATGATGAGTAGAAGGCTGTCTGTGAAGGAGGTGTTTCCACTCCCACAGCAGTGCTCTGATAAACCATCCCCACCAGAAACTGAAGGTGGAACTTTAGTTCTAGCCAGCCTTGTCCTCTTTCACAGAGCCAATATATTATGTTTAATATATTTTCTGAGTCTTGACTCAACAATCTGAGTCAACACATACAGTCAGAACTAAATATATATATTTTGATCAGTATCTCATCTGACCACATTGCAAATGCGTTCGGCATGCGTAATGGTCACTCAACCTGACCAAATGTACACAGGTGAAACAGGGATGTCTGGTGATCTGTGACTCAAATTGACTGGTGACGTGTATGCCAATTTCCCTGAGCTGGCACTTGACTCGTTCATCCTGGCGAATTCTAGCATCCCTACAGTCTTTCAGGGGGACAGCCCTCTGGATGGGTGGCTGCTAAGTGATAACGGGGTTGATGACGCCATATATCACACTGTCAATAAGACGGCAGCGTGGTTTTAACAGTGTTTTCAGCAGTGCTCAGTCAGTCATCAAACGCACATTTGGGGTTCTCAAAATGCGTTTTAGATATCTGGACCGGACAGACATACAGTAACATACAGTCCTCACAGTGTCGGTGCATTCTTCGTGGCATGTTGCGTTTTACGCAACGTGGCTGTACGACGTGGATGTCACGATGAACTCACAGAGGACACATTAAGGGACTTAAGACGGAGAGAGGCCGAGGCCGGGACAGCAGCATAGCACACGGGAGAGGAGGGAGCGCCTCGCCCCCCAGCTTTGTCATTGAGTGAGTATTTGCAGTTACATCAGTTCAAAAAAACATCTGATGATCAATAACTTTCCACACTAAACAGATAGACAGTATTGAAATAAATTTCGGGAGGCCGTAGATACGGCCACTGCGAGCCTGGATCTCCCGGACCAGAATGTCAGTCTCCTCCTCAGTCATCCTCGAAACTTTCCATATGCCTAGCCAGTGGCGTTTTTAAAGGTGAGGCGAGGAGTTGCACCGGTGGCAAGTTACACAAAAATACCAAAGTCTGTTACACCACGCCCCATCGGCGAAGAGGACCTGACTTTGAGTCGTGCCTCCGCCACGCTGGCGGCGGAATCAAAAATAGAGCCCTCTGTCTGTAATTACAAATGCAGCTCCCACTTCGCATTTCAGGAATTTCTGGTCATTTTTTTTTAATATATATACTTGAAATCCACAGGGGGATGTCATGGAGAAAAAATTCAGTGAATAAGTTCTGAACATTCAACCACAAAAGACAAGGTTTAAAGTCCAGTCCCACTATAATGTGAAATTCATGCTGACGTAGGGAGAGTTTGTTGATCATCTACTGTAGCCACTGAGCGAACCTCCACATGCCAGGTTTCACTGAAGAGGAGAAAAAAGCTTTCAGAGTCAGCTGGTTAGCTTGGTCACTAATGGGACAATTGTATTCAAAAACGCCTTTGTATCATTGATTCCTGTCACAGCAACGGTGGCTTTTTTGACTTGTCCAAGCATAGAATGTTGGTGTTTGACACAATGTTGGTGTTTTACACAGTCAACAACATGGAGTTAATGCATGAGAACTGCAAGGAGATGAACAGCACTGGGATGCAGGCTGGAGATGTGACCCACAACCAGTTTATCATAGTTTATAATAATGCATTGAGAGAAGCCTAAACACATTTGTCTGTCTGTCACTGTTAACAGACTGCAGTCTACCTCCTATGAGCTCATAGAGAGGAAATGTCCTTTACTGTCAATCTACAGTGGTTTTCCTATCACAGGTCTGAAGCCTGTTTTCCTTTCCATAACATGGCAGTCATTTGCATGAAGAAGTAACCAATTTACATATATACATAACTAATCTCTCTGTGAAGACAAACCCAAACAGATGGAGGAAAAAAATGCCTTTTTCTCTCTTTTCATTTTTTGCTCTGTCAAAGTGTCCCCTTTCTCTTCTCTGCATTTTATTTCTTTCATCATCACAGTATATTTACTGAGGCCAATAGAAGTTGTCGTCTAACATTAAATATAAACATTTGTAATAACCCACATGCAAAATTTACCTATATGGTTGTTTTTCTGGTTAGGACAGGCTCCGTTAAAACTGCCAAACAAACCCCTCTGCTTCCATCCTTGAGCAACCGTGTCCCTCTTGATCCCAGACTGTCCTCTCAAGCACTGTACATGATGACCTCCTCCTTCATCCCGGTGACCTCTTGAACCACAAGTAGCATCAGAAGCCCAGGTGGAGCTCTAGTTATGCAAAGCTCTGTGAATCAAGGCCAGAGGTCACCAAAAGACAACCCACAGTGGAGCAGCTCTGCCTCTGCTTGGAGGCTGCTGCTTGTTAGCGTAACATCCAAGCTCCTTAGTATTACAGGATGTACTACTGTTACTCATTAACAGGACATCTAAAGACACTGCAGTGTAGCAGTGATGCTGACTTACAGACAAGCCAATGCAAATGATAATACACATGTTTGATGTCTCCCATTAAATCGCCAACTTTTGTGTTGTATGTCATAAAGTGAACATACACACACACACACACACACACACACACACATGTATGAGAGAGATATCATCTTAATAGATATCGTGAGAGATATCATCTTAATCGAGCATTGCACTTGTTTTATTGTTGTTAATTATGTAAATGAAATATCATTTCTTACAGAGATTTGAGAACTGGTTCTGGGTAGCTTGAAACTAGAATTTCATAAGCATGTGTTATCATAGACAAGCAAAAGAGACTGTTGTTTCTCTGGTGAGGACAATGAACATATTTAAACGCCGGTCTGCAGTTACCTCCATGATGTATACAGATTAGATGATGCATAGAACGACTGTATACAGATCAACCATTTTTCTGTTTGCCTTTGTCATTATGTGTGTGTGTGTGTGTGTGTGTGTGTGTGTGTGTGTGTGTGTGTGTGTGTGTGTGTGTGTGTGTGTGTGTGTGTGTGTGTGTGTGTGTGTGTGTGTGAGTGTGTGTGTGTTTGTCACATTGTTGGGACTCACCTTCGTTATGGGGATGAAGACTGGGGTTAAGGTTAGGGTAAGGGTTAGATAAGTAGTGGTTATGGTTATGGTTCCCAAAAGTGATGGAAACACGATTGTGTGTGTCTGTGTGTGTGTGTGTACTCTATGTTGCATTTTACATACACTAAATATTAAGTATAATAAAACATTGAATGGTTAATTAAATGCAAATGTCCACAGTAATAACATGTCTTTATGTATCAATATGAGGAATAGCACAGACAGCAGGTTATACAGAGCTATGTTTATTATATTGGTGGTTCCATTGATAGATGGACAGATGAGGGAAATCTTCCAGTCAACTCTTAGTGACTTGGACTTACTTGTTGCATGTCAGTGTAAATTCTATGTACTGGAGCCTGGTCAAGATTCTGTTTTAACAGACAACAAGAAGTACAAGAAGGAATACAAAACCATAAATAGAAGAGATACATACTGTAGATATTAGGCCAGAAATTAGTAAAGTAGAAAAGTAGACAATAATATGTGCAAAGTCTGACCTGCTGCAAGAAGACATGCTAAGAAACATTGTTTCATTCCAAATGAAATACACGAGTACATGAAATTGTAGTTATATTTGATTGAGATAAAAAAAAATGTTATCTGAATCAAATGATGCTATTTGAATCGTGTTTTCCATCCACATGCTGTTGTTTCTAATGTTATATGTTCTAATGTTGTGAAGGTGTAGCCAAAGAAAATTTGTTTTTGCGTTAGATGCAAACATGCTAATAGATGGCAGCAATACAAGATATGGCGACAGCTGCTATTCTTTCCAGCAGACACCTGAATGGTAAGAAAGCCTTCTTAATTGGGTGCGACATGTAAAGGTCCTGGGCTTTAAGAAACTTAGTGTATGTTGTTGCCCAGAGTAACCTAAAGAACAGCATTCAAGGAATTTCATGTTTTATTAATGTACTTACGCAGAAAAAGTAGAAAGGCAATACTGATATGCATTAATTACCCAAGCACTGGCCTGAAAAATGTAAAGATGACTTTTAATAAACAATATATAAATAATGTCCAGTACCAGGGGAGACTAGGTAGAGAGGGGAGAATCACCGTTCACCATCCTTACCTCCTTGAGGCATAACTCTTCAACTGAAATACATTTATTTATTTGAGCTCGAGGAACAATAAATTAAAGGCTAAATGCTTAAATGCATTTTTTTAAAAAGGAGCATAAAATCAATGATAAATCATCCACAGAACTCGAAGTGCAAACTGGGTGACACATCATATAGGCCAGGTCAGCTTAGCTTTACTTACACGCTAATGTAAAAGGCGAGATGCAGATGAGGGTGAAAACTGGGACGTTAAGAGGTAGGCAGACAGCATGAGCTGGCCTGAAATACGGTAGCACTGCAGTTCTTATGGATTCCTGAAATCCATGAATAGCTCTTGATGTTTTATTTTGCATTTATATTTGCAGAAACATTTTGCTAATCTATAACTATTTTAGCAACAATCACAATGTTGAAAAACAGAATATTCTCAGACTGTAATGCCAGTAAATTTTTGCTGGTGGAGACATGTGTCCTCGTTTTCTGCAAGTCACTTTCAGCAGTGCGGACTTGGTTTGTTGAACACACTAAGAAACACAGCTTTCAACCTTCTCCCATCTAAACTGCTTCATGGGACTAATTGGCTGCTAATAGTTTATGGATTTTTCTTTTTCCTCTCACTGTCTCTCTCTGTGACAGTTGTGCCACCCATGCTGCTGTGTAGATATTTGGCCTTGTGGCACTTCAAACCCAATTCACTACCTTTTGTACGGCTGGCTGCTGTGAAAAGAAGAGACCTTCCTGCTGAAGAAAAGCTGCCCACGGCCTCATCGCACCCCAGTGACTGCCCCCCCCCACACCACACACACACACACACGTCTCTTTCTTCCTGCAGCTCCCTGAGTATCTATCAATGCAATTGGATTCTCAGTCCAATCTGATTTTTAGGCATGAATATTGGATGAATGCTGTTGCCAAAACATCTCAATACAGACAAGTCGAAAATGTATGTGTGTGTTATGAATATTTGAAAGCCCAATGCTGATATTTTCAGATTGAAGTTGATAGTGGATATTTTGTGCAGGAGTTCTTCACCAATTTACGACCCCCCAGGAAAAGGATGCAGATTTTCCCCTCATAGTTATAAAAGCGCCTGAAAAGCCATCATGAGACACTAAAGGTCTCCTTTTAGGTCCATTTGTCTGGGGATGACAGCTCCATAAAACAGTTTGTGTTTTATTTATTGTTCCGTTGATTTTCATAATTTGGATCAGTATATTTCATTATTTTAATATTTTCAGGTAAAATAATAAAACATGACTATTCCATGAACCTTTTCATGTGTTGTGGTCAGGAAGGAACCTCCATTATATTTGATGGATGACATGACTGGTTGTTTAACAAAAGGCAAATACTGCACACATCATTCTCTGTATTCTGATGGTCTCTGATTGATCATCTTCTCTTAGTCCCACCACACTGATCATTGATGTGTAGATGAACATAGTGCCTTTGTCTCTCCTCCATCTTTTTTGAATTCCTCTCGCTGTTTTACTTCTCAAAGCTGTGTCTGCTGTGGCTGAACAATGAGCCAACAGCAGCAACAGCTGACACACTGCCACCAGCCACTAGGGGGCACTACACTGCCATGGAATGGAGCTGGTCCTCCAGATCAGCTTCTTTGTCTTCTATACATTAAGGAACCATCTCCATCCAAGATAAAACCATGTATGATTATTTTACCCTCCTCGTCACCCTCAAAGACAGCGATGATCGCAGTGGAATCCTTGAGAGATTTTAATTTCCTTTGACTCTGGAGATTCAGGCGTGTCAAAGGCAGCACCAGAAATGTAAATGTAATTGCTCTATTGCTCCACTGAAATGAAGATGCTGCTGAAATGAAGTGTTTGCACGGCTCCTTTTTGTCTGCATGCGGTCGACTTTCCCCAAATATGAAAAGCGAAGACGGAATCAAATGGGGCCAAAATAGACTCAAATAGAATAATTTTCACACACAAACAATTCCTATCAATTGCATCCCCTAATTTTTCTCCCTGAGAGAGATTTCCTGTGAGCAGCATGGCTTTTCAGGCTTTTGGCCTTTCAGTGGAGCTAATGTAAAGAAAAAAAGAACATGAAAGCTTGTTTGATGTTTGTGTACATTTCATATCCCTTGCTGCTTTGAAAAAGAATGGCACAGTATCACTGATCTGTTCCTGTGTGTGTGTGTGTGTGTGTGTGTGTGTGTGTGTGTGTGTGTGTGTGTGTGTGTGTGTGCGTGTGCGTGTGCGTGTGCGTGTGCGTGTGCGTGTGTGTGTGTGTGTGATCTGGACACCTACTGGGAATCTCACACTATCTGACCATTATCTGCAGTTAAAAACAGGGTCTCTCATTCTTTCTGCTCAAATAATTTTAAGGCTTACTAATTGAAAATGTCAGCTTGAAAAGTCAAGGCCTGTTGCAGCGAGTTAAGAGACCAGTTGGCATTAAGAAGACCTTAAATCAGCCCTGAGGAAATTGGTTTCATTTTTGCTCTTGCTTTATTTCTTCTGTTTTTTTTGTTTTTGTTGTTTTTTTCCTCTCCCTCTCCCTCTCTATCTTTTTGTAATTTTGTTTCACAGAAATTCTACAGACAGCAGCATCTTCCCTCAAAGCCTGAGACAAACACATTGGCTTGACTTGCTCTTTCTGGCTTTTCATTAGAAATGTGATCTTGTGCGGTCATTTGTGTAGTCTGTCTATGATGTGCTAATTCTCTTCGACAACAGCTTGTGATATTGAATTGTTTTATTTTCATGTCAGAAGATGTTGAATGTCTGCTGTGACATGTTTAATTCCTTAATTAAACTATTGACTTCCTAAATCCTATTGACTTTTGGTTGGTCGTTAGTGCAGTATGAATGTTTTAACACTGTTACAAAGGCTTTTTGACTTAGACGAAAAATACAATTCTGGGGGATCACACTAAAAATTTCACATTTGGGGGAATTGTGTGGGATGAAAAAATATAGAGTATTAGCACTGACAGTTTTTTGGTTTCCTGTGATGGCCCGAATCAGCTCAGAATTTTAAGATAGGAAAATGGTCAAATTGAAAATTCAGTCTTCCCAGTATTGGCTTTTGAAAACAAATATCTGAAGAGATGCCATTTTTATGACTCGGAACACCTTATTACCTTTCTGTGTCTCATTTCTTTTCAACAAAGAGGAAAAAATGAAATGTTGTCACTCTTGACCCCCCTCCATGGACACACACACTCTGTGCTTGTGTGTACCATCCTCCTCACACCAACACTGGTGTGTGTGTGTGTGTGTGTGTGTGTGTGTGTGTGTGTGTGTGTGTGTGTGTGTGTGTGTGTGTGTGTGGGTGGGGGCTTTTGTCATTCTTGAGTGGTGATCACTGTCGATGATGTAGCGTGTGGTGTGTCAATGCATATGATCTCTTTCTACCCCAATCCTCATTGTGTGTTTTCATCAGTCCAGAGGGACAACTCATTTCCTCTCTTCATCATCCATCATCATCATCATCATCATCATCATCATCATCATCATCATCATCATCATCATCAACATTCATCGTTCCATTTCTGATAATTTTTTTTTCCCAGAAAGCACGTTTTACTTGATGTTGGTGGAGGTGTTGGCTGAGGGCCGTGAAGCATACAGCACATCAATTAATGCACCATTACTAGGTGCCAGAGTATGTGACAGAGAACGAGGAGGTAGAGTGTGTGTGTGTGTGTGTGTGTGTGTGTGTGTGTGTGTGTGTGTGTGTGTGTGTGTGTGTGTGTAGCTCAAAACTAATTATTCTCTGGCTTCCCTCATAGCAGGGACAGAGTCCGTTCGAGAGACTACTGGTGGCTGAAGATTTTCAATGCTGCAATACCTCCCTCTCTCTCTCTCTCTCTCTCTCTCTCTGTTTCTTTACATCTCTCTCTATTCCCTCCTGTCTGCTCCCTCTCTCATCCTTCCCTGCATCCTGCCTCACCCCACCTTTCTCTCTCTGTCTTTCTCTTCCTCCTCCTCCTTCGTCCATCCTCCCGCCCCCCGTCCATCGCTACCTCCGTATCCCTCTCTCTCCTCTCTATCACTCTCTTGCAGATGCCACATCACACCACATGCTCTCCCTTTCTCTCTCTCTTCGTCTCTCTCTCTCTCTCTCTCTCTCTCTCTCTCTCTCTCTCTCTCTCTCCCCCGTCCGTCTGCTCTCTGCTCTCTCATTCACTCCGCCGGCTCATCGCCAGCTGTCAGTTCTTTTGCCGCGGCAGAGCAACAACTGGCTTCCTTCAGCACTGGGAACAGAGAGGAGAAGGCACGAGCGACAGGAAGAGTGGACGGAGAAAAAGTGGAGGAGGACAAGAAGGAGGAGAAGAAGAGAAAAGAAGGAGGAGGAGATCTTTTGTTAAGCATCCATCCCTCCCTTCATCCCTCTTTGGCAGCAGCAGCATCAGCACCACTGCCTCCACCACCAGCGCTGCTCCTGCTGCTGGATCGTCCATCTCCTGCCGCGATCTGCCTCCTCCTTCTTCACAGGGAGCTCTTCCTGGAATTGGGAGGGGAAGGGAGATCACCACCTCCCAGCTTGCCGCGGACCCTCAGGAAGGCATCAGGAGGAAAGAAGGACGGAAGGGGAGGGAATTTTAGAAGAGGCCGTCAGGAGAGCATAAGAGAGGCAACACCCTGGTTTACAGGGGAGCAGAGAAAGAGAAGAAGAAAAGAGGGTAAGAGGCCACCATGGCACACAGAGTGGACCTGTTGTCACAGTTTCACCGTTTTATTTTTATTTTTCCACTCCTTTCTCCTTTGGTGGAAAATTTCTGACAGTATTTTCTAACATTTCTTCTTCTCTCTCTGACTGGATTTTTTTTTTTTTTTTTTTCAGTTTTTCAAGAAATTTTTCCTCCCATAACGTGCAGTGTTTGCACATTGGCACTAGTATTTACATCCCTTTTTTCTCCCCATATCCCCAGTCGTTATTATCATGTTCATACGACTTGTGGGCAATTAAATCATTAAAATTAGGAAGTGGTGTGGGAAGGTGTTCGTGTGTGAAAGTAGGATGCTGTAAGTTAAGAGGATAAGGGAAGGAGGGATGGCAATTCTTCAGTGTGAGGAAAAAAATGAAAAAACAAATGAAAAAAGAAAAAGAAAAAAAAACACCTGAGAGGGCATTTCCCTCCCATGCTCCTCATCTTCTTTGCTGCCTCTTTTTCCTGACAACCTGTGGTACTCTGTGCTGGCTGTGTGCTGAATTTGTAAGTGTGTGTGAGGAAGTTTGAATGAAAGCAAAGAGAAAAGAAGATTCCCAGTGTTTGATTTTAGCTGTTGCCCCTGCTCTCAGAGTAATCTGATGAGTCTCTGGGGTGCTTACACTGAACAATCAATGATACTTCAGCTAGTCGACCTGTGTGTGTGTGTGTGTGTGTGTGTGTGTGTGTGTGTGTGTGTGTGTGTGTGTGTGTGTGTGTGTGTGTGTGTGTGTGAGAGAGATGATTTCTAGCTGAAGCCCTCAGGTTCTCTTTTCTCTCCCTCTCTACAGATGGCCTGGGTAGGGCTAGCCGAGGATGTGTGTGTGTGTCTGTGCGTGTGTTTTTAGAGAGAGAGAGTGTGTGTGTTTGGCTGCGGGTGGTAAATCCCAGCTCTCTGCAGCTTGGGGGTGGCTGGATGGGTGGGGGTCTTCCTGGTTTTGGCTGAGGGTTGGTGTGTGTGTGTGTGTGTGTGTGTGTGTGTGTGTGTGTGTGTGTGTGTGTGTGTGTGTGTGTGTGTGTGTGTGTGTGTCTGTCAGTCAGTCTGTCTGTCTGTCTGTCTCTCTGTCTCCTGGGCTGAGTTGTCCAGGCCGGCTGGCTGAGTGGAGGATGAGATGGGAAATAGAGACGAAGAAGCTGGAAAAAGAAAGAGAGAGAAGAAGAGAAAACTTGTTGATTAGCATCTGCTTTCTTCTTTTCTTCTTCATCTGTTCATTCTTTCTTTTTACTCTTTCTCCATTCTTACCTGCACGCTTGTCTCCTTTTCCTTCCTTTTCCTCCTCTGTCCACCCCTCCACCCTCCTCAGGGCTGTTGATTCTGTCTGTCAATTTGTCCATCCTGCTTCAGCCCCTCTGCAGAGTTTAAATTTTTCATCCATAAGAATGAACCAGTGTTTTCTTTACTGATTTGACAGCAAAGCCACTCAGTTTAGTCTTTTTTAAATGTAAAACATTTAAAACACCTTTTCTCTCTCTGTCAATAGCATCTGCTCTGAGAAAACTGCAGCAAATTACACTATTATTTCTCAGTTTTGATGAAAGTGGGTGATGCAATTCCAATTTAGAAACAGTCAATCTAGTGTCAGCCCTCGGCATCGAGGATACACAGACCTATTCCTATTCCTTTTACCAAACCATCCGGAGAGTAATTGTAAATATTGATTAGAGACAACAAATCAATAGAATGATTTTGGATCGGCTTAGGTGGAGCTTGCTCTTTGTATTCAGCCGGCTAGTTCAATTAGAATAGAATGGAATAAATTTGCTTGAACTTTTCATACATTATTCATTGCCTCGCTCCAGTATTTAAACTCATCGCTTTAATTTGAAAATAAAGAAGAGGGGAAATTATAATAATGATTTTAGGAATTAATTTAAAATGCATTTTAACATTTGAGATTTTAAGGGAAATAAAGTTCATGGGCTGTGACATGCCTCCATGAATTGTAAATTTTACTGAATGTATTTTTTTTCCAGTATATATACAACACAACAGTAATCACCCTGAAGGAAGCTGAAGCACAGACTAGTGTGCTGCTGCAATAGGCAGCACTATTTTTAAATAATCAAACAAATTAGTTCTCTGCATGTGCTGCACCCGCTCTCCTGTGGGATAATCCATGTGTTGATTTCTCTCCTTGTGTTGCGGGGGGTAAGGGGAGTCGGGGAGTCGGGGAGTAGTGGTGGTAATGGAGTGTACAAGGCTATTGTCACATCACAGCAGCGCCCGGCCTGACCTCCCTAACCCTGCATCTCCCCTGTGTGTGCACCCCACTACACCCAAACCCTTCCCCCCTCTCAGGTCTCATTATGACCGAGTAGGACCAAGCAAGAGCAGTGACGGCAGCAGGGAAGCCAAATGTCACCTCTGGATGAGGACTTCCAGAAGACAGAGGCAGTGCTGGGAGACCATGGCCCAGGTAAGAGGCTTGCTGTTGGGGATTGGGCTGTTCCGCACTGCTTTCTTCCCTGCCACATCCAAAGTTTTGTGTACACAACCAAGAGAGTGAATCAAGCTAACCTCAGTTTTTATACACCCTTTTTTTTTTTTTTTTGTTATTTTTCTGTTTCTCCCCTCCACACACACTACTGGCTTGGATTGAAAATGCCACCATTGTCAATTTTCTCCTTTGCAGAGGAGCCATTGATGGAGCCTTGCCTCATGCTGCAGCAAGGCGTCTTCAATCAATGCGACTGCCCCACTTTCTCTAAATGTGTATGTGTCTGTTTGCCAATGGAGCCTGAAGGGGGGCTGCTGATGGCAGCGGTGAAGGCCATGGTGATGATGGTGGTGGTGATGATGATGCGATGGCAGTGGTGCTGCTCACGTGGTTTCTGGCTTAGCTCCCCGCGTTTACTGAAAGACTCTCTTCGGTGACGGGTATTCTTGGGTGGATAATACGGATCACGTTGTTATTGCTTAAGAATACGCGTAGTCGAGGAGAGTCCTCTCTTCGCCCAACACCAGCAACACCCCCCATACCCCGACACCCACCCATCCACCTCACCTAACCCCAACTACCCACCCACCCATGGAGGACTATCAGGATCGGTGAAGCCACACCCCCACTCTTAACATTTCTAAAAAGAATATCCCACCTCTTCTTTGATCTGTACTGCATTGCAATGTTTTTTCCTGCCCACTTCCTGTCTGCTGAACCACGGTTCGAGGTCGAGACTGTCCTCACATCTGTCCCACTGTGCATTTGTCAGTCTGTCTCCTTGGCAATGGACAGCGTAGTGTGTGTGTGTGTGTGTGTGTGTGTGTGTGTGTGTGTGTGTGTGTGTGTGTGCTTGTTTTTTTCTGTGTGAGTGTGTCTGTTGGACATGTTGCTTTGAGATTGTTTGGTCTCACAGAGAAAAACTGGCTCTTTGTCTTGCCTGACAAAAACTTCTGATCATGTCAGTATATCTGCATGAACAGGGTCCAATCCCATAATGCAAAGTAGCATGACACAACACAAACATATATAATTACAATAAGTATCACCACATTTGGAACAAGTGTGTCCTGGGGAAATAATAAGCAAAGGACACCTGTTCCGTCCACCATTTGTAAAACGTGTAGTACTACCTGCCCCCAGGTTTGCTGGGTGGTAAATTGATTATCTACAATTTATTTTGGAGCATGCAACATGTAAGCACATATCTGAAATAATGAAAGTCTAGAAAATACATTTTGACAGGGACCCTCTTCAAGACGGGGATCAGGAAATGAAGCTAGACCCACCTTGAGGCTCTTACTGTGTCAGTTGATGTACTTCAACAGTGCGTGTTGTGCAACTAATTTTGAATAACATTACCACAAACCAGTTCTCACAAAGTAAGCTTAGAGCTTTTTGGGTCCTTGGAGCTCTGAGGCCCGTGGGCAGTTGCCTGTTTTGTGGTCAATTATCCAGCCTTGCTAACTACGTGTACCTACAAACATACATTTTCCTTAAAGAAAAAAGAAATATATTTTGATCAGGATTGTTCCTCTGGACATTTGGTTCTGAAAGACTAATTCTGATTTCCTGATAATCCATCCACAAGAGTTACCTCTAAGAAGAGAGTAGGATCATGACTAGGACTTCAACACATTAAATATTGATTAATTTTGATTAATCTCTTGATTAATTTTGTCAAAATTCAATTCATGATTTATTCTATAAAACATCAGAAGATTTTAGAAATACCTGTTACAATTTCCTGGCGTCCTTCTGAGAGAGAGTCTAAAGGCCAGCATAGCTCCATTTTTGTGTGATGAAAAGTCCCAAAAGCAAAGATACTCAGTTTAAAGGCATGATCAACAAAGAAAGTTCACAAGCTGGAACCACAGAATTTTTGGCATTTTTGCTGGACTGATGAGGGACATTATTGAATATTAACATCATCCCTGATTATTTTTCTGTGAATCAACAACTGGATTAATTGACAAATTGTTTCAGTTGTAATCATGAATGTTGGGGAATTTTATTTTTTGGGTGCGCCATTTTTGAGCTTGTGCATAAAAAAAGCTCATAAAAGATGAAGGCCATTTTGTTTGATTTCTTTGGGATAGTTTAGGACCTGCTGATGGTCTAAAAGCTGTGTCTGATCTCTGGATGAAACAAATTTCTGCAGGACAACACTGAACACAAGTGACATTTCTTTAGGTTTTGCTCAATTTATGACAAAATATTGGTCCAAACATATCAGTATTGCTTTTCACAGTATGCGAATGCCTGTAATATTCGATGATGTCTCAGCAGACAGTATTGTGCTTTATTTCCACTGGTTGTGGTTATAGAGTGGAACCTCTTCCTATTCAGCTCCATGTAGTGCATTTATTATGGAGCTAAGCCAAGCAGCCTCTTACCTTCCCCCCTCTACGCCCCTTTTTTATGCAAATGGTTGCTCAAATGACATTTATCGCAGTGAGGTTTACACCACATATAATACTGCTGCTGCTGCTGCTGAGCACACACAGACATACACACACACACACACACACATATATATATATATATATGTAGCTGAGAAAACAAAATGTCCACCATGAGTGGTCGACAGCTCAACTTACGCACTGTGGAGAGAAGCGTCTAGATAAACAATTACACTTGGCTCAAATGGTCTCTGATCAGCTTTTCCCGTGTTGCCGGCTGGGGTGATGCCCCATGAATATGGATTCCCTCTCCATGTCTGATGGCACATTCTGAACCTTAACATCCATGCAAAATCCACTTAAACACCTAATAGGATCAGCTTGACTCATACAGCCATGTCCTCACTCATGTCACCTTCCATGATCGTATGCTGGAGATTTCCTCATACCACTGGCTGGTGTAAATTATTTTTTACTCACCTTCCTATTGTTGGTATCAAATGAGTCCAGTCAGTTTTATTCTCATGCTGAATATTTCCAGGGAGTAGTTAATTTTAAACTTAGCCACAGAGTCACCCAGACACGCTCATGATCGTAATTATACAGATAATCCCATTCTTTGCCATTGCAGATTATTCAAATCATACAATGACATGTTTAACACTTGGCTTAGTTGATAATTACTGTTGATTGTCTTATGGAAACAAACTAAGTGACATGCTAAATTTGTGTAGGAAGACGTAAAATAGAAGAGCATTAGTGGTGTAATTGCAAATGAATCACACACGGTTCCTCCCCTGCATTTGCGTGTTGATTGTTAGAGGTGTGACGTCCTCTTGCTGTTTGTTTCCTGTGCGTCTGTGTGTCTCTGGGTTGCTTGTTGTTGTTGCTGACGCAGGGCCTCTGCTGGCTGACATCTCTGCTGCCATGTGATCCAGTCATTTTGCAGCATTTTATACTCACCTACAGTGATACATGGTCAGCCTCCAATGATGTATTAATTCTAAAAATTGGCTGCATTATTCCACTTTTAATCTTATATAACTTACATAAATACACTGAATTTAACTTGTTAATAATTGAAGATGTTTTCAAGATCACATTCTTGCCATATTTATTGACTTTCAACATATAAATGAATTCTTCATTGATGCAGTAACAACCACACACTTACAAAAAGGCTTGTCAGTGACAATGATGTGGTATAAAGTGCTGTCTTGGTGTCATTCTATGTTTGTGTGTGTGTGTGTGTGTGTGTGTGTGTGTGTGTGTGTGTGTGTGTGTGTGTGTGTGTGTGTGTGTGTGTGTGTGTGTGTGTGTGTGTGAGTGTGTGTGTTTGTGTGTGTGTCAGCCTGTATTTGGATTGTCACTCCTTGTTTCCGAACTGTTGTAAAGTGCTGCCATGCTGTAAGAAACATTGGTGACATAATTTCAAATGCAATGGACAATTTCCTTTGTGATGTAATGAATTAAGCATTGTGTCCTCTCAGTATTGTAATAGCTGTTGGTGGTGGCACTGGGATGTCTACACTGCTGGTAATCTAATGTCAATGCTATTTCTTCACATCTTTCTCTGCAGCCACAGAGCTGCTGAGGTTGTGCACTAATGTATGCTGCTCTGTACTAATGGCATGCTGCTGCTGCTGATTATTGTTTTAAAACTAAGCAGGGACAAATGCTGCATGCATTTCAATCATTTCAGCAACAGCAGTGATGAAAATGTCATTTTCTACTGTAAGTGTGCCTTATTTTTGTCAATAAAATGTGGCTGTAAATATGAATAAATCCCTCTTTTGAAATTGAAATGTGAAATGAAGCTTTAATTAACATTATATACAATGTAAAGACAATATGTGAAAAGAGGCCTTCAGGCCTGTTTTAGCAATTCATAATTTCAGGAAAAAACACGAGATGGGATTCAATGTTATATTTCTGATGAACTGCTGAATTCAGCAGTGGATTACAGTAATGTTTGTCTTCTTCGTACAAATACAGAGACAGGCCAGTGATATAAAAGTTGGAATCCTGAACACGTCCTCCTCCACAGGAGGATTGGCTATGGACTGCTGCCTAAACATTTTTCTGTCTCTGCACTTTAAAAATCCTCCTGGATCTCACTCCAGAGGCCTTCCACCAATTTCAGACAAAACCCAAAGATTAAAAACTAAAACCCATTTCCTCCTCTGCTCTGCCTTCTCACTTAGAGTTACACCAGCATAGTTAGAAGAAGAAACAGCCTCTGTCTGAATTGAATATGTAGCTTTCAAAATGTGACACATGACGTTAGATTAGGATCAATTTGATCCACTTTTTTTGTTACAGTTTTTAAAAATTCTTCTGTAACTTAAAATGAAAACAAGCATGCATCAGAAGATTTCCTTTGCTATCATACATAGTCATACCAATGATGGATCCTCCACAACACAAAATGGTTTGGATTTTAGTACCATGCATTTCTGCTGCAAGGCAAACTATATCTAAAAAAAAAAAATTGAGGGTTTATTTTTTGTTAAATTTCTATCAATTCTGTCATTGGTTCAGGAGTGGTGGTAAAACAGAAGTGAAAGAACATTTCCCATTGAGGTAAATGAGTAGAAGATTATTCTGCCACACATAATGATGTTAATCACTCAACTACATTATACTTCAATCTCTATAAAAATATTAGAATAGTTGGGACCTCTCTAACACACAACTGCCACAAAAATCAAGAGGAAACCCTAAGCCTCACATCATTGTTATTCACCCCAGATAGCTGATCTACTATCGGTGGCTATTTACATCCTCTTATCACCACGCAGCAGACATCCATATTACATCCTATTTAATTTAGCCTGCAAACACCCCGGGCGTCTTAGTACATTTTATCTCTTGTAATCCTGTTAAAACTGCAGTAATTAGAATCCCAAAACCAACACTGTTGGACTGAGAACACACACGTGTAGCCAAGCACAATCCACTGTTTTTCATTAGAAAGCAGTGTATCCACAGATGCAGTATATTTAACAATATCTTCTTTTTCAATTTCACATTTGTTCTGTGGGCTCAATTTATCCATGAGTCAGGAATATTCCATTTGGTGTAAAATTCAAATCAAGAATGAAACGTTTTGTTCACACTTCAATGGAAAAAAAGCCAAATAATTCATTGGGTTTTTTGTGAAAATTTCAAAAATATTTCAATTTGAATGTAGCCCTGTGTTACTGAAATAAAGAGGGAGGAGCTTAAAACCTGATGAAGGCTCTGCAGCTATTGGCACACTCTGTTTTCAGGCCATTCATTACTTATTAAGCACACTATTAAGGACAATTGATGGTAATGATGGGAGGGATAGGACCCAGGCTCATTTGGCAGAAATGCCACAGGAAATATTCAGCTTTTGTATCAATTAATTATGTATCATCTTTACTTTGCTCTCTCTGTAGACTGAACTGGGTGTAATGTAGCACAGCATGCTTGAGTACGTAAAATGGAAAAAAATGTTCATAAATGACAAATATATAGAAATGTGCTGTATGCACCTTTTTAAAATGAAATGTGAAACTGCATTCAGTCTTGCAAGAGAAATATCAAATTTAAAGTAAATATACTGAAATGGAGGGAATGCTCAAAAGGCTCTGGTGTATTTTACCATTTTAAACCTTGCAGTTGTTTTAATTTTTGTTTAATTAAGGGATTTTTTTTATTTTATTTTTATTTTTTTTTTTATTTGTTAAATTTATTTTTTTCTTTAGGTTCATTTGCCATATTAAGTTGTTGCTTTATTGTCTTATTTTCTTCAGAATGTGCTGGCTTTGTCAGGGTTTTGTGCAGAATGAAAGTGAGGAGTGAGCAAGTATGGTGAGCTGTAATTTTCTTCGTGCCAACAAATCCCATGTGCAGACCCAAACTGACAATGAATGCATCCGACTAAAAAACCTGATATAGCTTATCCCTGTGTCATAGAGCTTAATTGTTGTTCAAGAACTATTAAAAGCACATCAGTGAGCCACACTTTGACATGTTCCTTCATTACCATGCGCACACACACACTGCTGTTTATTTTGACTCAATCCCACATACATTGACACAAAGTCCTCAACAAACACACTGTTTCCTTCTACTTGAGTAATGTTTGTTACAAACTAGAGCGACCAGCTGTTTGAAGAGTTATTGAACCTTTTTTTTTAAAAAAAAATAAAACTCTATAATTGTGAGTCAATTTCGAAGATTTACATCTTCAAAGGGAACCAGTGGGATTGGGGAGACAATTCCTGTCCTCTAGAAATGTTGTTTATAGACTAATTTTCAACAGCAGACATCTCTGTTTTTATTTTTCCTCCATCATGTTTTTCATTGTGCACTCAAAGGAGGGTCATTCAAACTGAGGTTGGTTTACTCATTTTAACAATGGCATCCGTGGACCTGCAAGGCATTCATTGTCATCAAATAGGTTTTCCTACAATATCTGTGCAGTACAACTAAAGCATGATTATTTCTTTTATAGTTCCTTTGAGGCAATTCAAAGTACGTGGTTAAGGTTTGGGAAGACTGTCACAGTTAAAAATACTCAAAAATCCAACAGCGATTTAAAGCATGACACTGGATGTGTTTACTTTACTACCATCTCTCCATGCACAAAGCGCATAGCCTTAATGACACTTCCTTAAATAATATAACTGTCAAAAATGTCATTTCTAGGAGACATGGTTGCACAGCTATGCCAGAGTAGTCAGAAACTATTGAGATTTCATGGGATTTGTTGACAATAAGAATAATATAGAACACCCACCTTTTCCTTCAAGCCCTGTGAATTCACTGACTGTTTGAAGTGACTTGCCATCAATAACAGATTCATGTTTCGTAAAAAAGAAAAAGTTGATTCAATATCTGTTCTAATTTCATTTAGATCCCTCCGTTCTGTACTTGAAATCCACTCCATTTTTCATTGTTAAAAGGACAGATTGTGATGAAGCAATCTTGTTACCCGCTCTGGGGAACAAGGAACAAAGCATTTGTCCTGTGCTGTAAAGAAAGCCACGCATAATGACCAGGCTGAAGACAGTCAGCAGCATCAGAACTGGAAGACTGAGGGAAAGGACGCTAAAAGTGTCTCCTGAGCCACTCTTTTCCCCTCACTAAATCGTGATAACAATTCTGCCCCCCCCCTTCCCCAAAAAAACCACCCACCAACCCACCAACCAGCAGCATAATGTGGTTTCCGCCAACAAGCCCTGTCTGCAGTATTAATCAATTGGAAATGTGCTGCATTTCCTCTCTTCCTGAGACAAAAGCACACAGACATCCCCCTCTGTTTCTTTTTTCTTTACCTTCTCTCATACCCTCTTCTTACCTCTAGCATAATATTGATTCTAATGAAGGACTTGGTGGAGCTTATATATACAGAATAACTTACAATTAATAACTAAACACTATATCTCTCTTATCCATTGAAGGATGCCCTCAGCACCTCCCCTAATGTGTCTGTAATGTTTCTCTTTCACTCTCTTTTCCCATTTGTTTTTCGACTCCAAATGGGGGATGAGGGCTATACTAACAGTATTGTAGCCTTAATAACAGCAGGGTAAGTGGCTCTGCTATCAAATACGCCGGCACTCATTTAAACAAGGGCCGCTATGAAATGAATCCACATCAGTGGCTACAAGATAGGGAGCTAAGCAATCTATTTAAAAAGCAATCTATTTCTCGCTGTCGTAGAGATTGCACAGATTGAATGGGGGAGTCCGATCCTCAGCGGACATCCCTCTCGATCCCACCCTCCACTCCTCTTTTATCTCACAGCTCCTCTCAAATTCCTCTGTTCTGGGCTGCTGTCACAGAAAAGGGAAAAACAGGAATATGACAAGCATTCTCTCCTCATAGTGCATCCAATTAAAACAAATAACCCGAACGATCTGAGCACAGATGATAAGTCCTCACAAACCCCCTCTGCTCATGTTTCATAGAAAACACCATGGCTGTAAATTGTTTCAGCAGGCCAGGATTTTACAGTCAGCATAATTCCTTTAATTTTAACTCCATTAACTAAAATCCAAGCCTGAATCTACATTCTCTGCCTGAAAGCTTATTGGGAGTTAAATATCAATGTCTGACACAGCTACAGTCAGAATTAAAAGGATGAATCCTGATAAATCTATTTAGAAATCGTATAAAGAGGTACTCCTTAAAAATTCAGATCCTGTCTCATAATCAGATTTCATCAGATTCATACTTTTACAGTATCAGTATATTCTGGATTACTGTTGTCTGTTCAGTATGAACATGAACAGCTGGTCACCCAACCTCCTTTTTTATTAGGCAATATGACCCCATGAAGAATAGATTTTATTAGTCAATATCCTTCTCATCTTTTATCACAAATACTACAGACCAAATTTATTTATATCTCTTTCTCATCATCATGTCATTAAAATCTCCAGGTTTTAAGAGAATGCATGCAATACGGACAAATACCTCTGTCTTCTCCCTACTGATTGTTTTTTAGGTCAACAATTTTAGTGGATTTCTTTTAGACTCAATTTGGATGGGTTTTTTTTGTTTGTTTGTTTGTTTTTTCCTTTTTTGGGGAGGTCATGGTGTGCAAACAGTTTTTGCTTTACTATTTGATTAATTTAGGTAACTAATTAAATTATTAAGTTATTTTCTCATTTAAAACCACTAGGGGTGAGTAGTGTAAATCAGTGGCTTATTTATTTACTTTCTCAGACGTGACTACATAAAAGTAAATAACATAAGTGAATAGTGTTGATAGTCCAAACCCAAATAGTCCACTCCAGTTAGAGTGAGGCTGCATGTTATCTGCTTCTGAATGAATGAATGCTGGGTGCAGAGAAAGTAGTGACAAGTGTTGATTCTGAGAACAGACAGAGGAGACATAATATCTGAAACATGACACAGCATTAATAACACATTGAATAAAACAAGACAAATAAGTGGTAATCAGCCCATACCTATTATGCCTGTATATTTAGAATGATTTTCCTTTTCAGTTTTGCAATTTTGCAAAACTAAGCAGCAGCTGAACTTGTTGCAGGTTTATATTATTTCCTTCCTTTGCTATTTTCACATTTAACTATAGGCAATATTACATCTACATAGGCTACATAGCCTATGTAGCTGTGGCGTAGCCACATAAGGGCCAATGTGGGCCAGTGCCACTATGACTGACAGCTGGCCCACCCTATCAGAAGTGCCCAGCATTAACTTGAAAGGAAGGTTGCGTTAGGGAATGAGCTTGTTTCCCTGGTAGAGGTGATGGACAGCTGTCCGCCAGACATTTTCCCGGGTATCATTAAGCTGTTGAGAGTCATGATAACGCTCGCCATAACCTCTTGCATAGCAGAGCGCATCTTTTCCACCACTGGGAGAATTCACACGAACCTGCGATCCTCCATGGGAACCTCTCTCTCTCTCTCTCGCTCTCCCCACACACATACACACACACACACACACAGATACACACACACACACACACACACACACACACATGCACGCATGCACGCACACACGCTCTCACAGTCAGCCACACACGCGCCGAATTGAACATCCCTGAAATGTCTGTTGAACTCAGTAGCCTTCCTGGTCAGAAGCTGGTCTGTTATGTTTTGTTATTTTGAGTAGTACCTTCAGAATCCATGTTTTGGGTTCAGGCTGTCTGACCGTTTTTTGTTGTTGTTGTTGTTGTTACATGTTTACAAAGTACTCGCAATCGCCGACAACGTTAGTCTGGCGTATGTGTTTTTGCTCATATTTAGCCCAGGCTACTTTATATGGTTCTCTTCTCCATGGTCTTGACTAGCTATTTGTCTTAATGTTCAATGTTAAAATCGCATGCATGTATGTCGTGCCTTAAATTCCCCCTGGAGATGAATAAAGTATAATCTATTTATCAATGTAGCCCATTATTGTTTGCCATTAATCCTCTGATCTGTGATGAAGTCACGTGTTATTTAATTTTGGGACAATTGCTAGGCCTACTGCCTATATCAGAATTTTTAAAAATGTAAAAAATAGTGGCCCACACTACTTCGCAAAAGTCCACTCTGTTGAAAAATCCTGGCTACGCCACTGCTATGTAGATGTAAATAAATAGGTTATATTGCATAAATATGCAAATTATGTAGAACTCAAACAGAGAAAGCCAATCTTTTCAGTCGCTATGCTAACTTGGCTAAAGTGACTTACTCTTTTAGAAAATAACCAGAGTGAAGAACCTTAGCAGCCCTCGTGTGAGCTCACCCTGGTCTTGCATATGATAGCAGTCTCTCGAGAGTCTCATGTGGCTCTGCTTATTTTGTCTGTCCAGAGGAGGCTCTGTACCTTTGTGATAGCAGGCAGTGTCAGGTGACCTTTCAATTTGCTGGGTGAATTTATTCTGCTTTCTTTTGCTTGAAGAAATAGTCCTGTTGACAGAGTTACTGGTGAACTTATTATTTTCGGGAAGTATTACATCTTTGTAAAAATAATGGTGATGAGTTTGAATCAAAGCATCTGATATTGCTTGATGCTGAAGCCAATCTCAATTCAATTATTTCTCTTAAAAGATTGATGCAGTTGAGTTAGCATAAATAATCACTGGTGCATTGATGCAGCGAATGAATCATTGCAGCCCAATAAACCAGTTCTGTGGAGCTGAGATTGTAAGTCAATGAAAAAGAAATGTCTGTTATACTTGCTTGCTTTTACAGCAAGTCCAGTGGGTCGAAGTTGAATCAGCTGGTGCCTCTTAGTTCTGGAAAGAACTGCAACATTTATCTTTGAATGCATTGAGTAAGTGGTGTAGACATGATGGGTTTGCGGGCTGGTTTCAGGCTGTCTAATGGCTGCCCTGTGTACTCTGTACACTCTGTTGTATTCTGTTGGGCAAAAAACTGCAAACCTAAGACCTGGGTTTAAAAAAAAAAGTCTGATAGATAGACTATCAGGGGATGATGAGATAGCAGAACAAAAAAGAGTAGGGTAAGGTGATCTGAATCAGTGAGGAGGAGCTCCAGCTAACTGTTTAATCTAGTCCCTTCTGCAGCATCTCCACAACCATTTCAGCAGTGAATCTCCTCCTTCACCTCCTCCACCATGCTTGCAGAGAAAATGTACCCCCACATAATGCATAAATACTCACAGAAGTTTGCAGCATGGACATTTTTAAACTGTTCGTGTTTTAAATCACATTTCACAGTCTTCATCAGCAAATGAAGTTGGTCAGTTGTTATGGAGTTGGTACACTTAAATTGTGACACAAGGGTGGAGCTATCAGCTGGCCATATGAAAGTGACTGCATGAAGGAAGAATAATTGCAAAATAGACTGACTGAACATCAGCAAGAGACATCAGTCATCAGTAAACATCAAACCAGTCTTCAGTCAAGATACATTTTTGGACGACTGCCCCCAAGGTCAAGGATGACACACAAAATTACAATTTATTTATTTATTATTTGTGTGTGTGTGTGTGTGTGTGTGTGTGTGTGTGTGTGTGTGTGTGTGTGTGTGTGTGTGTGTGTGTGTGTGTGTGTGTGTGCGTGTGTATGCGCGCGCATGCCTTTTGTCTTCCTTCAGGTCAATTTTTTTTCAAAGAATGTTGGTCATCCCTCCAGTAGACTTCCACATATTTGGAGAATCTATGGCAAGGAGCAGGCTTGTGGTGGAACAACACCTTACTAAGACTGGATTTTTTTTTTTTAGCTCTCTGAAGATACATGCAATTGACATTGACAGTTGTAGGTTGCAAAGGCATGTAAGGGCTGACATCAGTAACATGTGCAGTTACTGATTGGTTGCTGCTGTCAGGAGGTGGGTGCATAACAGAAAATAAAAAGTGAGCACAAGCCTTAATTTAAGCATTCAAGCATTAATTTAATTCATTTTGGGGGAAGCAGATCAAGCTGTAAGTACAACACTGAAACATTATAAGCTCTAATAGTTGTTATGACCAAGTCATCAGCAAAAGTATTTCCACATCCAGCAGATACAGAATAAGACTAGCATTTATTTGGAGTCATGTGTGTGTCCACCTCTTTTTAAGCACTGTGTGGGTTTCCACCAACCCTTGAGAAAAATATCTGTCTTATTAGCTGCTAAATGCTCCACTAAGTTGAACAAACCGTGTCAGTCTGCTGTTTGGTGCTGAGCAGGTAGTGGACAGTGGGTTAATTAAGTCTATTTCATTGGAAACAGCTGCCTGTTGCTGCTAGAAACAGGTTGATTATTGCTGTGACACTGAACCAAAACAGTAAACTTGCAAACTATAAATCTAACAGGCTAAAAGGTAAAAGGCTCTGCACAGGGGAACTGCAGAGTTGGTGATGATTTTTTTTTAATGATGACCTCTCTCACATTACATATGACTTTATTTGATCATAACACACTTAATATTGGTGCTTCCTTTAATCTGCCACTCATCTGTAATAATAAAAATAATAATAAACTTCATTGGCAGTAAGCAGCAGGGCTTGATCTGTGGAACTCAGCAGTTGAGAGGACAGATACCAGGTCAATAAATCAGAGATATATTGAGGAGCATGGCCATTTAAAGCCTTAAAAGCGAGCAGTAAAATTTTAAAATCAATTAATTATCTAACAGGGAGCCAATGTAGGGAGGCAAGCACGGGGGTGATGTGATCATATCTCTTAGTCCTGGTAATAAGTCGAGCAGGAGTGTTTTGTACCAGCTGGAGATGGTGGAGGGAACCTGACTGATACTAGATAAAAGAAAGTAACATGTAACTTTTTGCAGATCAGTAATTGCTAAAAAAAAAAAAAAAAAAAATCAAATTTTACAGGTTATCTTGAGCTGGAAAAATCATAACAGAACAACATTCTTTACTTGGTCAGAACAGAGCTTAGCATCAAATACCACCCCTTGATTTCCAACAGCCTGATTAACACCAAAAAGGTTAACACCAAAAAGGCTGATGGAATTTGAGTGGATGTTGATATTGTGGTGCTGAGTTGGTAAAAAGGATATATGCCACTAATATTAATAAAAAGCTCAACAACGCCACCCTGGGGAATTTCACCCAGGGAATTACTCTTGTCAGACACAAGGCACACAAGTTCGTAGTTACTCAAGGCATAAGACGTGGTTCAAAGTTTAAAATACAGTTTATTAAATAGTCAGATTTTCTAAAAAAAACAGTACAAAAACTCATTCACACAAAGAAAAGGGGGCAAACATAATCAGGGCTGAGGCCGAAGTGGATGGATGAAGGCTAGTGCAGGGGAGGGATCCACCAAAAAAAACCCCTCAAATCACCGGGCACACGTGGCAGACACACTCTCAGTGAAGAAAACCCACTCCTAGAGACACAGCTGGAACAGCTTCTGACCAGGAAGGCTACTGAGTTCAACAAGACAAGACGGGGGGATAACACCACCAGGTCACCGGCACCGCCACCACTGGCCTACAGCAACTGAAAAGGGAGGAAATGAAACAGATTAGTGGGGTTGCACAAACAAAAACCAAGAAAACCTAACAAACAAAACAAAACCTTAAGTAATGGGCAGGTCACAGACTTAAACAATGTATCAAATAATAACTGCCCAGTATAACCAAAGAAAAGAAAAATAAAAAACAAAAAACAAAAAATTGGTTACCTAAATTACAAAAACAACTCTCAATTAACAGAATTAACAAAATAGAATTACATAAACAAAATCCAGGATGAACCCAAACACAGTACTCAAAAATAATAAAATGGGACACACACATTCATACATTCATTCACTCAACATAAAAGGGATCAATCCCTGGTAAAAAAAAAAGAAAAAAAAAAAAGAAATTGTTCCTGGCCCTGGCGTGTGGCCGAACAATCGTGCACAAAGAAAGTGGCGGCCAAAGAACGCCATAACGGCAAGCAGCAGCAGCGGATACGAGCAGCAAACGCAGTGCAAACAAAGCAGCAGCGATCCAATGAGGTGGTTACAAAAACACCTTTTTAGCAGCAACAGACACACCAAACAATGTAACAGGATACTGTGATGAACTGTCAGAGGCAGCACTTAAATGTAAAAGAACTAAAATGAAGCAGTCACCTCTGTCTGCAGTTAGCAGCAGGTCATTATCAACCTTAACAAATGCTGTCTCAGTACTGCGAAGTGCTCTTAAACCAGACAAACTGTTAAAAACACTATTGTTATTCATAAAAAAATATCAAGTGAGATTAAATTATTTAATCCAGAACCATAATTAAAAAAGACAATTTTGAAGCTGGTCTGTGGTTACTTATAGACAAGGGTACAAATTAGGTTTCTTTAGGGATGGGTGAACAATAGCATGCATAAAAATGGCAAAGAACCAGAGGCCAGAGAATTGTTAAACATTTGCAAAATAACGGGGCTAACATTGGAAAATAGCTCCTTGAGCAACATAACTGGGATGACATTGGAAATGCGGAACGAGTACTCCTTATGAGAGACTATAGTTTCTAACATTGTGATGGGCTGAAACTGGCTAAAAGAGGCAGAGCTAAATTGGGGAATGGAAAGAATGCAATAGTCAGGCTGGATTTGGGACCTGAAACTGTCCACCTTATTTAAAAAATGAGAGAGAAATTTTTTGGACAACTCAATATCAGGTTCAGGAAAAGAAGTCGAGGGACCACAAGCAACAGAATAAATTACCTTAAAGAGAACTGTAGGATAATGGTTATTTCTAGATATCAGTTTAGAAAAGTAAGATGATCTTGCATCTGTAACTACTCTCTGATAAACTAACATTTGTTAATGTTTTGTCATTCAGATTTTACTGTCTTTCAAGGGCTAGAGTATGATCGTTCAGCCAGGGGAGGTTATTTGTGTTTCCTAGTCTTAAATGGTGTGATTTTGTTTAGAATAGATAGGTGCTGATCGTTAAATGAATTTAACAGTGCATCTGGATTGAGAGGACATATAATGACCATAAATTATTATTATTATTTTTTTTTTTTTTTTTAAAGACAGAAAATTGTGATTTTTTTTGTGTGTGTGTTAAGGAATTGCTTCACTTTGCAAGGTGGATCAACTTCATCACACCTCAGACACTGCATCTTGCTGTGCATTATGACTGCAGTAGATAATCTAATTTGGGATGCAGGGATTAGGGGTGCTGAGGGGGGTACAGCATCCTCTAAAATCTAGCATAATGAAAAACATTTGTTCATAAAATAGTTTAACTTCTAACTTAAATCACTTTCTCCTTTTTAACTAAGATTTGCATGTGTAACTAGTATACAAGTATTTGTGTGGGGTTGGAGGTTGGAGCATTTCTACCACATGTGAACACACAGAGGCGTTTCAGTGAATATAGAGTTATTTCAAGAGTCTCACTGAATCCAAGTAACCAAATGCACTGATCAAACTGTCAGACAGTCCCACAGAGTTCAACTCAGCCAGCTATTGTATGTATATGTATGCTATAGTGCAGTTAAACCATGGCTTAAACTTTCCTTTCTTAAGTTTCCTTTGAACAAGAGAGAGAGAGAGAGAGAGAGAGAGAGAGAGAGAGAGAGAGAGAGAGAGAGAGAGAGAGAGCATGCATACGGACAGATTCCAAACAATTTGTAATTTGCATATTTGGGCCCAAAGCCTAATGTAATTTTGTGAAATTCTCTGATTTATTGGTGAGCTGTATGAACAACCCTATAGACTGGAGTCATTGTTAACACTTACAGTCAGGATGACAGCTGTCTCATATATGACCAAACCTCCACTGGCTGAATGTTCAGCACATCTCACTGACCTTCATTATTCTAAACTATGATAATCTGGTTATGGGTTACATCTCTCGCCTTCATCCATGCAGTGCCTCACTCCCTCTCTCTCCCTTTGCACTTGTCATGCATAAGTGTTCTTGATTGTGTAATTGCTATAGCTGCTTCGACATAGCTACAGTATGTTGGTGTTTGGTGTCTACTAGTGCAAAATGTTCTAAAATTGGTGTAAAAAGTTGTAACCATTAAATATGAATGATTCTTGCCATTCAAATGAATGCAAAACCCATGAACGTGGCACAGCATTTGGAATGCCCTCATTATATGGACTGACTTTCTATGGTCACATCAACAGTTTCTTTAAAGTCTGAATGTTTATGATAACACAGTGATTCCAGGGTTAATACATGGCAAGGGGCAGTGTCTGTGGTGTGATGAGGCTGATCCAACCTTGCAAAGTGATGTGATTCCTGGATCCAAAAAAAACAAACAAACAAACAAACAAAAACTTGGACTTTATGGACTTTAATGGCAGAGAACTTCTTAGTTATTTTGCTTACATCTTATTCATAGTACATCAAAATTAACTCTGCTCAGCAAATATACTTTCAATATTTGGCACAAACAAATTCATCACAGTATTAATAGATACACAGGACACAATCTTGAAAGTCCATATTTGTGAATTGTCAGAGCCTGTCAGATGTTCTGTTCTTTTTCACTACGAATAAGATGATACAACAACAACAACAACAACAACAACAACAATAACAATAACAATAATAATAATAATAATAATAATAATAGCACATTTTATTTGGAGGTGCCTACAAACTTGAAAGACACTGGTCTGCTCTTATGTACATGCTTTGAAACAAACAACTTAAATAAAACCTATATGGACAGTTGGTGTCATTTTTGACTGGAGGGAGTAAGGTGTAAGCTGCCGTGTGTGTTTGCCATCCTGAGCACTGACATATGTATATGTGTTATGTAGCATTTTTATAAACAAAGGGAGGCATCTACACCATGTTAGAATCAGTGGAACTGTTTTCATAGTATGAGGTAGAACACACACACCCCATCTACCGCCACACACAAATACATATAGATACAGTGACCCACGTACTAAGAGACCATCTGTCACCAATTCACCGTGAAAATTCAGTGTTGTGAGTGAGTTCCTCTGATCCTGTACCCAGCAATTAGACTATAGTATTACTAGTATACTTAGTACATACATGCATACACAGCACAAAAAGTCATTCTATTGTTTTTGTGTGTCACTACATAATGCATACATTTAAAACGGTTAATCATCAATGCATCTATAGTGAAATGTAGCATTTTTTATGGAGTGGTGTTAGGATCTCAATTAATTGTCATTGGTCAATCCGTATGCTTGGAGTCTAGAGTGAGATACATCCAGTGCTCCTCTGTGCCCACTGCCATCAGATTGTACAATAGGAAGACACCAGCCAGCTGTGAAGACACCCTACAACCCTCATTATATATACACACACAGAGTGACACGGGAGGGATTTGAATACCCTCATGCTGTGTTGCCGAGGGCAATAACTCTTAGAAGGGTCACCCATGGCAAACTGGTCCCAGGCCAGAACCTTTATGTAGGGGCAACTTCAGCAGCACATTATCTTACCTGGATAGGAGAGACATGGACACCCTTCTGATGATTATGCTGATCCCCCAGAGAATACAAAAACTGGTCGGACACATCCAACTAGGAGGAGGCCCTATAATACACCTAGATCATGCTGGAAGGATTACATAATGTTGTCAAACCTGGGCATGCCTTGGAGTCTCCTGGGAGGAGCTGGAAGACATGGGGGGGGGAGGATATATAGGCTATATGTCTTGGATTTACATTTGTTTTTCAACACAGTTGACCTACACTCAGTGCTATGACTGCATACATTCTGTTTATACACAGAGGGAGAACTGAAGCAGGTGTTGCTATGATGCTAACGCCCTGCTCTCACCACACAGCCTGTGTAGACATTGTGTTAGACTGCTGCCACTGCAACATGGACCTCGATAAATAGTACAAAATAGATGGATGTTTGTAATTCAAAACACTTTACAAAAGCACCTTGATCTGGATCAAAATTTTATTATTATCATTATAGTAGTAGTAACACAAGATATTTTTAATCAAATTGCACAGTATTATATTAAATATCATTTTAATACCATTTACTTAGTGTATTTTAGGATTTATTTTACCTGCTGTACAGTACGGAATCAGTGTCCAGTAACAATCTAGTAAAAACTCTACATGTGCTTCTGTTTGTGAGACACTAGATGCATTCCTGTGATATGTGGTTATACATTTTGTGAATCAAAATTGAGACCATATGAGATCAGAGCTAGTGGCCAACAACAGTGCTGCAGGGCTGGAGGCTGGCAACAGGGCTGCCGCAGGGTGGCGACAGGGCTGCAGAACTGGAGGCCGGTAACAGGGCTGTAAGACTGCAGGTTGGCAGCTGGGAGACTAGCAGTTGAGCTGGTGGAGCAAGAGAAACAGAGGCTGCTGAAACACAGCCACAAGAGACTGCTGCAGCACAGGAACTGAGGGTTGATGCAGCACAGCAACCAGTGACTGGAGGCGCAACAGGTTACTGCAGCACAGGAAAAAATTAACAGTTGCAGTGCGGGAACCGGTGATGACTGTAACACAAGAACAGTGGAGTGCTAAAGAACCATGGAATGCCGCAGCTCAGGAACTAGGGACTGCTGCTGCTTTGGAATTAAGAAACCAGAGCTCCACAGTGCTGGGCACCTGGATCTCCATTGTGGTGGGAAGCAGCGAGGGTGAGGAGTTGGGCAGCTGTGAGGCTGAGGAACTGGGCAGTGGTGGGAACAAGGAGCTAGGCAGCTGAGATACATGATGTTGACGGGAGCCACTCTTCATTTTAGAAGGCAAGAGGACAGAAGATCGCCTCAAGGCAGGATCAGGTAGGGAAGGGTTCATGCTAGCTGACTGGTTAACTGCTCAAAGCTAGCAGTCTGGAGGTAGTCTTACTCTCGAGCAAGACCCAGCTGGAAAGAGACCAAGGAGCTGGACAACGGGGATCTGAATGATGGAGAGCCTCAATGTCATCAAGTCAGACTCACTTTCGATAGCTAATTGGGTCCCCCAGAAAGGAGACTCCTTGGAATCGTCTGAGGTGGAATCAGGCAAGAAACTAGCCAACTCAGGAACTGGAACTGGCTGGAGGCTAGCAGACTGGTGGCTAACTGACTCAACTGTTTTCCCAATCAGTTCATATACAAATAATCAGTGCTTAATGTATAGCAAAATGCATAGTGTCACAAGTGAGGCAAGGGTCAAATACAGAAGACAGGGGCAGAAGTCCAGGCAGCTGCAGAGCAAATGAGGAATGAAAACAGGTGTGTGGTTAGGTGTGGCAGACAGGAGATAGGGAAAGGAGAGAAAGTCTCAGGTCATCTGATGCAAAGTTGATAATACCACTGAAGAGCATGGGAAAACAGTAATGTGGCTGAACAGGAAGAACAGTCAGGACTGTGCCCTGAGTGGGTAGAGCGAGGGCTGTTTTCAGGTTGGAGTGGTGTGGAAGATTAGCACTAGATGCCTGTTGCTGATGAATCCAAAACCACTCAATGATCTGCCATCACCGCATACTTTACTGTTCCTCATACTTCATGTTAGATTTTCCCCACAGCTGTCAACAGGGAAGAGATTTTTGATGTTACCAACCTAATTTCCAAAACAAGCTACACTAAGTAGAAAATGTTTCACACCTCAGTTGTCACATGATAGATCATTCCTACTAAAAAGTAGGTAGGCAGAAAATGTTTTCAGTCAAACAGAAATTAAGAAAATGGTTAGTTTATGAATGATAGCATTCATAAACTAACCATTTTGCAGAGCTGTGAATACCTACAGAATACCTGCACAGCTTGTATGAGGCTTAACAATGAACCAAGTGGTGTATTTTGCCGTCAGACTGATCCTGACAGCTGCGGCACATGTACTTAAAAAATCCTAGGAAAAGAGATGATATCTCTCCCATATTAGCCTCTCTGACTGCCACCATGTAAAATCCAGAATAGGATCAGGCACCATATTATAAAGAGCTCATAGTACAAAAATACAGGGTTGTGGTTCCTAAAGTCTCCAAAAGTAGAATGGGAGCCAGGGCCTTCAGTTATCAAGCTCCTCTCTGGTGGAACCATTTCCCAGTTTCAGTTCAGGAGGAAGACACCCTTTCTACATTTAACAGTAGGCTTTCCTTTTTGATAAATGTTATCTTTAGGGCTGGCTCAGTCTTGCCTTGGATAAGCCTCTAGTTATGCTGCTATATGATTAGACTGCCCCAGGACTTTCCATGATACAATGAGGTCCTCCCTCATGTTCCATTAATGCATATAACTAACTTGGTGCTTCTGCTTTCTCATCTTGCAGGTTCAAACTGTGGGTGCTCCAGGATTGTAGATCATGGTTGCACCTACTGCAGCAGTCCTGCTTGACGCCTACCCCTACTTCTATTATTATTAGTCATATTTGATGGGTCTCTGTATTTATTTATTTTCTCTCAAAATAAAGGACAAATTATTTTCTACATTTTCTTGGTGTTTCTGTTGTGTTCTCTGTTGTACTGAAAAATGACTTAAATGTGACCCTAACAGCATGGCACAGACTGAGGATGGATCCACATGGATTTTGTGTACCGCTACATTACTTTAATTAAACTTAGTTGCCTGCGTTTTTTATACATTTTGGATGCTATTGTAACTATTGCTAACCCCTTACTTGTATTACGTTAGAATAGTTAGTTACATGGTTTGGCTTGCTTGTTGTAAGTGAAGATTTGTTATTGGGCTTGATAAAAATTTGCCTGTGTTTATTACTCATGATACTAATGTTGACATGTATAACCCATTTAGATAAATCTGGTTTGATAAACCTGTTTTTCAAGCTAATTAGAGATGTTCAGAGGCTGAAAAATAGGAGCAGCAACAATATTTGGCCTTGATCTTCAAGAGTTTAAAAATAAATCAATAATAATAAAGTAAATAATAAGAGCAACTTTTTAGATGACGGATTGTGAAAACCTCTCTGACTCTTTGGTGTTTATCCTACTTGAACACTTGTTTTGTCTTTAGTTCATCAAAGAGACTTTTCCAATGGACTAGTGGTACCTTCTAAACAAGGACTGCATAGCACCCAAACAAACATCTACATTTATATTAACATAATACTTTTGTTAATGCATTTTATTAAAGCAACTACAAGGAACTTTGTGTTGATTTTGGCAACCTCTGTGGAGAAAGTTGATAGTGTTTCCTGGAATAAAACATTTCCTGATGAGCACCCCAACCTCATGTCATAAAGATCTTGATCTGACTTGCGCATGTATTTGGAACAGACTGAAAGAAATTCCATTTTTCTTATATAAACGCATCTGTTTAAGGTAATTTATCTATTTGGTGCTGTGTAAGATTAAAGCTGTGGTAGGCAGTTTGGGCTCATAATGTTTGTAATAAGTGGCAAAGAGGCATGAATCGAAGCATGGAGAATAACTTTTGAGGGGTGACAGTGGTGTGGATGTGTGTGTGTTTCTGTGTCCGTGTGCCTCTCATCCAAGCAACAACCTCTTGGGCAGAAAAAGGACGCCAATGCGGAAGTGCCAAAAACTGCCGTTCTTTGAATGACCACTTAAGGCTTAGTCAGTCCCCATAGACTCCATCCATCCATCCATTTTCTATACCGCGTATCCCTTTCAGGGTTGCGGGGGTTCTGGAGCCTATCCCAGCCGTCAACGGGTGAGAGGCGGGGTACACCCTGGACCGCAGGGCACAAACACACAACCATTCACACTCACACTCACACCTAGAGGCAATTTTACAGTCACCAATTGACCTAATTAGCATGTTTTTGGTCTGTGGGAGGAAGCCATGAAGAACATGCAAACTTCACACAGAAAGGCCCAATCAAACCGGCAACCTTGTAGCTGTGAGGCACGCGCACTACCTGCTGCGCCATCGTGCAGCCCCCCATAGACCCTCATAATAAAATGCCAAACCTTACAGCACAAACAAAAATTTTTCAAAAAAAAGTTTTTTTGTCTCTATTGTAAATTTCTCTGTTCATATCATCTGTGGGGTGACTTTAATTTAAAAGTAGTGCAGACATATTTACTGAAGTTGCCATTGCCTCTTTGACAGCTAGCCACTAGGGTTCAGCAACCAGACATCATTCAGTGGGCACCACGCTCCACCTCTTTGCCCATTTTTGGATTAGCTGGGAGTTAGGTGGAATCAGGCACTGCCAAGATGGCAACGGCCAAAATTACTGTCACTGAACTTCACAATGGCTCTTCAGAAACCTGTGATGCATGCACGGAGATGTGCTCTCATTCCACTGTTAGATCACAGCGTCACAGCTGCCTTCGAAACCTGGAGCTGCAGAGGACAATGTACAGCGATTACAATGCTGGGGGACAGGGTTCAGCAGGTTAACAGCTCTGGGGAAGAAGCCGTTCCTGTACCTGCTGGTGTGGGAGCAGAGGCTCCTAAAACTCCTACCAGATGGCGGGGGGGGGGGGGGGGCAAACAGTCCATGGTTGGCGGTGGGAGCTGTCTCTGCTGATGCTGTGTGGCATTCTTAGACACTGCTTATGCTGGAGGTCCTTGATGGCAGTTAGCTGGGCACCGGTGATGTACTGGGCAGTTTTCACCACCCGTTGTAGGGCCATCCACTTGGAGGCTGTGCAGCTGCCATACCATACTGAGATGCAATTGGTCAGGATGCTCTCGATGGTGCAGTGGTAGATATTAACTAAGTTTTGACAAGCCAGGTTAACTTTCTTCAGTCTCCTCAGGAAGTAGAGATGCTTTTGAGCCTTCTTCATCAGGGTGGAGGAGTTGAGGGTCCTGGAGAGGTCCTCGGAGATGTGGACACCCAGGAACTTGGACCTGGAGACACATTCAACCTCAGCCCCGTCGATATGAATAGGGGTGTGACTGCAGCCTTTAGTTTTACTGTAGTCCATGATGAGCTCCTTGGTCTTCTTGGTCGTAGCCTATAGCCGTGTAGCGGACCAAACAGTCAAGGCACCAGGACACAGATTCTTGGTTGGGAAATGTTAGATTTATTTCTCTAAAAAAAACCCCCAAAATTTAACAAAGGCAAATGAAGGCCACCAACTTAACAAAGTTGCAGGGCCCTTAAAAGAGGTCAATGAAACATAATTCTACTGAAAAATAGGGCTAACAAAACAAGATGCGAACTCAACTAACAGACCTGAAAAAATGAGACATGAGGCGGCATATATACTAAAGGACTGAACCAATAAACAAACACAGAGCCATCATACTAAATGATAACTTAAACTCAATACAAAATAACCCTGATCCCCCCCATGCTGTCAGAGCAGTTGGTCTGGTCCTTGGCTTGGGCCTCTGCATAAAGTCAGGCTCCACCCTTGGTCCCATTTTTTTGTCCAAACCCGGAAGAGCTCAGCAGGTAAGCAGCAGGTAGACAAAAGACAGGAAAGGAATTAATAATGTAAATCACATGGCACTGTGACAAACGATGGAAATTGAATGTGCTTCAAAAAACATATGACAAATTGCCAATAAAACAAATTCCAGAATGAAACTTTGTGTCATATGTATTGAAGTGGCTGCAAATGAAAACAACTTAACGTGGTGATGTGGCTGAGTGTGACAAACCTAACTTAATTGTGTGGCTCCGGCTGGAGCCATCACACACTCTCCCCCTTCAGAGCTCTCGCTGGGAGAGAGGTAATCTGCTGCACAGTTGTCCTTTCCTGGAACGTGATGGATAGTGAAGCAGAAGGGCTGCATTGCGCTGCTATTTTTTTTATATCTGTGGAACAGGTAGAGGAATTAGTGATGTGCCTGTCGCGAATTTATGTCATTTATTAGATCAGAGACCCCCCATTGCCGCCTTCACCAAAATGTCACTCTAAACTCAGTTCAAAACTTGAGAGCCCTGGGAAAGCACTGGACTATAAGGCGCATTTATTTAGTATTTTATTTCACAAAAAAACAAGAACAGACATTCAGCAGACACATCTGGCTGAATATGTGTCTGGTATGTTAACATAAAACATTAACAGATAATTAGCTACAAAATGGCATTAACTTAATATACCTGAGAGGCTGAATACGCTAAATTAACATAAGAAGCCTGCAAGTCCAACAAGCAAGTTCACCAAGCTCCCGGTCATATTCCACATCACTGAATCCATCAAAATCTTCATCCTCGTTGTCGCTCCTGAACAACTCCGCCAACTCCGGAGGAAGATGAAGCGCCGTCTCCTCTTCTGCAAGGATGTCGTCAGACTCTGCATCAGTTCCAGCTATTCCGGCCTTTCTGAATTCCGACAGGATGGTTTCGGTTGTCACTGAAGTCCATGCTTTGTCGATCCATCCAGGGACTTGCTGGAAAGTTGCATGGCGCATCCCTTCCATCCACCATCCACTCCTCCCACCACAGGCGACGCAAGGCTGCCTTAAAGAGATTCCACTCACAGAGATGTCGAGTGGCTGGAGTACTTTGGTTAAGCCTCCAGGGATAATGGCAGTTATGGAATTGCAAGCTTTTATTTTATTTTTGAATTGTGGCGTTATGTGCGCTCGCATACTGTCCATCACAAGCAGGGATTTGTGTTTTGTCATGGTTTTCCGTTTGAAAATGACCATCGATGGCTGTCATTTCAATTCATCTCCTTGGCAGCTGCCTGGGCATGGAGACGTAACTGGACCGTTGACAAGCCTCTCCCGGCAGCACGTTGTTCAAGCACCCATCTGTGGACTTGTTTCTCCAGCTCTGGCCATCTTGCTTTCAGCCCGCGATTAGCTTTCTTTGTTTTTTTTTTTGCAGTAAGAGAAACCTCTGCTTTTCACCAGTCCCTCACAAGTTTCATACTCACTCCAAACTTTCATTCTGCTGCACGATTACCGTTTTCGGCTGCATATTTCACTACCTGCGGTTTGTAACCTGCAGTATGTACATTCTTTTTGAGGGCATTTTGTTTGTGTTCAGTCTTTCTCAGTTGTCTTTTTTTCCAGATAATTAGTGGTGCAGGAGTGGTACAGGTGCAGCAAATAGTTGTCACAAGCCTAGAGCGCCCTCAGGTACTCCGTTTCAGCTTTGGTGAAGACACACTTTGATGGATTGATGGTCAGCCCGGCAAACTGAAGGTGCTCCAGCACCCTCTCGAGATGCTCGAGGTGCTCCTCCCAGGTGGTGCTGTAAATGACAATGTCGTCAAGATATGCAGCGGCAAAATCTGATAGATCGCACAATACCTGATCCATTAGCCTCTGGAATGTTGCTGGGGCACCGTGTAGTCCAAAGGGCAAGACCGTAAATTGAAACAGACCCCAAGGTGTTAGGAAGGCAGTCAGCTCCCTGGAGCGTTGCGTGAGTGGTACCTGCCTATAGCCCTTGCAGAGATCTATGGTGGTTAGACATTTGGCCTGTCCCAGGCGTTCAATCAGGTCATCAATCCGAGGGGTAGGATATGAATCAAATTGTGAGATTGCATTTAAATACCTGAAGTCAATACAAAACTGTAGGCTGCCGTCCTTTTTTGGAACCAAGACTACTGGGTTGCACCACTCACTCTTCGATAGTTCGATGATCCCCAGCAATAGCATTAGGTTGACTTCCTCCTTCAGCGAAGTCAGCAAACATTCAGGTATTCCATAACTCAAGCGTCTCACAGAAGCTCCTTCTTTCAACATAATGTCATGCTCAACAAGGTTTGTCTTTCCAGGATTTTCTTGAAATATGTCAGAATCACACAAAGCTCTCACCTGGAGTTGCTTTTCTTCAGAGAGGTGGCTAAGATTCAGGTCCAGGGAAGCAGCTGCAGGCAAATACTCCTCCACTTCTTTGTCCTCTGGAACCTTCCTGATCAGTAAAGCCTCCGCTTTCTTATCAGGTCTCTCCACCCACTCCTTAAGAAGGTTCACATGCAGCACCCTACTCGAGCAGGTTGGCCTGGGGTAGGTGGTTGGTCCAATTTTCTGCTGGATGTCAAAGGGTCATTGCCAATTTGCTAGCATCTTGCTATCATCACTAGGGAGAAGTATGAGCACCTTTTGGCTGGAGTTGAAGGACTTCTGCTGGGCTGACCGATCATACCAGGTTTTTTGGTGCTGCTGGGCCTCTGCCATGTGAAATTGGGCAAGCTCACTCATCCTTTCCGATCGGTCCCGCATCTGGACAACATAAGAGATGATGTTAACAGTCCCCCCCTCACCGGTTCCCCCACCCAAGTCTCTCTCAATAAGGAGAGAGGACCCCTTACTTCATGCCCATATAACAGTTCAAAGGGGGAGAACCCTGTGGAGGCCTGGGGTACTTCTCTATATGTGAAGAGGAGGTAGGGTAACCATTGATCCCAGTCTGTAAAAGTTTCATTCACAAATTTCCACAGCATCTGCTTTAAGGTCTGGTTAAGGCGTTCAGTGAGGCCATCTGTTTAAGGATGGTAAAGAGTTGTCTTCAACCTCTTAATACCAAGAAACTGGTAAACCTGTTTCAACAGAGTGGACATGTAGAGTTAATTCCACGATCTGTAAGGATCTCATGTGGAAATCCAACCCTCGAAAAAAAACTACACCAGACAGAAGGCCACTAATGTTGCTTTTATAGATTTCAAGGGAAAAACATTGGGATATTTTGTGGCATAATCTGTTATTAAAAGCATATAAAAGTTGCCTGCTCTGCTCCTTTCAACCGGGCCAACAATATCCATTCTCAACCGCTCAAATAGGGTACTGATGATCGGCAGAGGCTGGAGTGGAGCCCTGGAAGGGATTTTGGGAGAGGTCTTCTTGCACTGGGGGCAACTTTTACAGAACAGGGCTACATCTGCACGCAAACCAGAACAGTGGAAGTGTTTTTTAATACGAGCAAAGGTTCTGTGCTTTCCAAGATCGCCAGTCCATGGAACCGAGTGCCCCAAAGTCATTACAGTTTCCCTGGCTGCTCTAGGAACCACTAGCTGAACATCTGACCCCTGTTGACGATACAGGATACCAGCTTGAAAGGAAGAATTCCTCAGGAGTCTGAGGAGTCTGGATCAGTACCTTGTCCCTTCCTCTTGGCTCCCTGCAAAAGGGATGCTAACATTGGGTCATTCTGTTGCATTTCAATGAGCAGTTCGGCTCCGAACTAGAAGGTGATATTACCGTGTGGAGAAATTTCTCTTGCCTTCTCTGTCTGTGTGACTTACCAGACTTCCCAGGTGCCGTCTCCAGATCTGCATCATAGAAAGGCAGGGTACTAAGTGTCTGAGAAGGTTCCTCCAACTTCTTAACTTGAGCTCTGGTTACTGCTACATTACATCCATTGCTGGAATCCAATGAATCAAACGATACAGGCAGATCTCGACCAAGCACAGCAGGAAATGGCAGATTATCAGCAACCAAAACATTTAGGAGGTACGCTTGCCCTCGCACCTTAATGTACATGTCTGCTGTTGGATAGGGCTTTTCGTCTCCACAACAGAAGGGAATAGTCTCCTTAGTGCAGATAATATCTGATGGGAAAATACCTATGTACAAGGGTCTGATCACTGCCTGAATCGAGGACGGCCCTGAGTGTTTCACCATTAATCTCAATTGAAGTCATCTGTGTACGTTGGTCAAATTTGACTCCAGTTTCAACACTTTGTGGTGCAAAACACATTTGGGTTATCTTTGCTGAGTTTTTGGGGCACATTGATTTTGTATGGCCTTCCATCCCACAGAGATAACAAATCAGCATTTTAGCAGAGGGCTTTGAGGACATATTGGCTGGTTGGTTCTCCCTTAAAGAAGGCTGTCACAAGGTTTACCCACACTTGTGGTTGGTCTTTGATGAAACTGTGGAGCTGTGCGGCTGTCTTTCCTTTCCAATATGGTGTAGCCCCTTGGCTGTCCTTTCCTCCGTGCTCCCACAAACACATCAGCCAGCTTGGCAGCCTTGGCAGGAGAATGTACACTGTGCTCTTTTATCCATTTCTGTAACTCTGGAGAAAGCATTCTCAAGTATTGCTCCAACATTCTAATCTCCTCAATTTCCTGGACTGTTTTACCTTTTGGACTAATCCACTTCCCGTACAACTCCTTCAACCGTGCATACAACTCCTTTGGGCTCTCATCAGGGTCGATGTTGAGGGAATGGAATCTCTGTCTATATGTCTCAGGATTTATGTCATACTTATCAAGAATAGCTGTTTTGACTTTATCATAATCAAGGGAATCATCAATGTCCATGTGTACATACGCACCTCTAGCTTTGCTAGTGAGTAATGGTAGAAGGTGAAAAACCCAGTCATTTTTCTGCCACCAACAAGCCAGTGCAATGCTCTCAAAGGTAATTAAAAAATGTTCAAGATCGTCATCATCCGTAAGCTTTTCCAATCTGGGCGCATGAAAATGGGACTGACCAGTTGAGCCATAGAGGTGCTTGTAACGGACTATCCTTCGGCGGCTCCGGGTCTGCTGATTCAGGTTCAGCTGATGGAAGGTCAGGGACTGGGGTAGTGCGGGCATGCACTTCTCCCTGTAGGAGTTGAAACTGGTGTCGGAGTGCCTTGAAGCACTGTTCTTGCCGGGCATTTTCCTCCTTCTGCCTGGCCTTGCGGGCCTCCTGCTTTCCCACATGGGATTGAAGAAGGCAAAGCAAGTCTGATATTTTGGCACCTTGCCTTGACCCTCGGTGCTATCCACCCCTCCAGAGGCTCCATTTTCCTGACCGTCAGTTTGTGCCTCTGTCAGCCGGGTCTGAGTATCTCCCTGTCCTTCTCTTCCACTTTTTCCACCTCGATGCATGGCTTTGGAAGTACGGGGAGAGACAAAAGAGGAAAGAAAAGAAAAGAAATACTGTGCCCTTTAACTGGATGATCCCAGCGCTGCCACCAAATGTTATGGACCAAACAGTCAAGGCACCAGGACACAGGTTTTTGTTTGGGAAATGTTAGATTTATTTCTCTAAAAAAAAATCCAACAATTTAACAAAGGCAAATGAAGATCACCAACTTAACAAAGTTCCAGGGCCCTTAAAAGAGGTCAACGAAACATAACTACTGAAAAATAGGGCTAACAAAACAAGATGCGAACTCAACTAATAGACCTGAAAAAATGCGGCATGAGGGAGCATATATACCAAAGGACTGAACAATAAACAAACACAGGGCCACTATACTAAACAATAACTTAAACTCAATACCCCCATGCTGTCAGAGCAGTTGGTCTGGTCCTTGGCTTGGGCCTCTGCATAAAGTCAGGCTCCACCCTTGGTCCCATCTTTTGTCCAAACCAAGAAGAGCTCAGCAGGTAAGCAGCAGGCAGACAACTCAAAAGAAAGACAAAGGAATTAATAATTTAAATGACATGGCACTGTGACAAACGATGGAAATTGAATGTGCTTCAAAAAACATATGACAAATTGCCAATAAAACAAATTCCAGAATGAAACTTTGTGCCATATGTATTGAAGTGGCTGCAAATGAAAACAACTTAACATGTGGTGATGTGGCTGAGTGTAACAAACCTAACTTAATTGTGTGACTCTGGCTGGAGCCATCACAAGCTGGAAGCGATAGCCAGTGTGGGGTTAGCCGTAGCTTAGTCCGTAGACCTCCGCGCTTCCCTCTCCTTTCTTTACAATCTTGATGCCGCCTACGGTTGCTTCCGGTTGGCGTAGCTGAGTCGGTTGGCCTTGTTGTTGTGGCAATCTCTTGGGGGAGCTGAAGTTTGTCGCCAAAATCTTAAATCCAAAAGTAGAAAGTGTCTGCCCCCTGAGACTGAAGATGGTCATACAGGAGAGCAGCTAGATAACTGAGGGCTCTGGTTCCAGTTACAGTTTTAGAGACCTTAGGAACCACAAATAAGGTTGCATTCTTCAAGCACAGTGTTCTAGTAGGGTAAAAAGAGTACTATGAGCTCTTTAAGACATAAAAGTGCCTCACCATTTAGGTCTTTATAGTGAAAAAAGGCAGTCATTGAAATATATTTTATGTGGGAGTTAAACGACATATCCTGATTACAAATCATTTTTTGAAAAGTAAATCTATTGTATAATGTCTATTATTGAGCGATAATGATGATAGTGATAATGGTTTGAGTGCAAATGGCTTTTTTGTTATAGGTAGGGGACTTGTTGTCATGGTCACAAGAAGTGTAGTCATGCTTATGGCGTTGTGTCTCTCCGCCAAACACCTCTGTCAAAACTGACTTTTCATGAAATTTTAAGCAACTTTTTTATGGCATACTTTTTAGATCTTGTTTCTTTTAAACTACTCCTCCCAATCAGACAAACAATTTTAGTAATCAGGCGCCTTGATCTCAAACAAACTAAACTAGCTGAGCACAGCTCAGTTAGCCATGGCTCCACTTACCTCGCCATCCGGCTGTCAAAGCTGTTTCGCCCTCGGCAAGAAAATTGCTGAGCTGGAGCAGAGGATTTCCACTCTCTGTAAAATCCAGGAAGCTGAGAGACACCTGGACATCCTCTTCGGCCCTGCACAAGTCTCTGCCTCCAGCAAAGATCTTGAGGCCACGGCTCCCTACTCGTCTGCTGTTTACACTCCTTCGGCGACTGACTCCATGCAGCGCTCTACTACGGCCCCAGCCGCGGGTTCCACTCCACCTGCTGCTGCTTGTGCTCTGGCCACTACTACCGCTGCCTCGATACTCAGCTCTATGCAGGCCGCTGCTACCGCCCCAGCCATTGGTTCCGCTCCACCCGCCTTTCCTGAGGACCCCTGGTTCCAGCTCGGGGCTAAACCCAAGGTCCCAGTCAGCTCCACTCCTTTACACCCGGACACCCGGATGGTTGTCGGCAATCGCAGAAGGAGGGACCTCTTCTGCCCGACGTTGGATCCTGAAGGAGGCCGTGCTCCAGCGCTCTGGTGGTCTTCCTTGTCCGGAGCCAGTGGGGAATCCCTCTCCCAGGCTCGATAAAACATCCCCCACACTGCATCCGTCTGTCCAGATGCACAGCGCAGACCACGGACCGTGAAGAAACTTCCCAGTCTGCTGCAGTCACTCCCATCCTCCATAAGCCATGTCTTAGTACACGTGGGCTGCATTGACACCACTCAGAAGCCGTCTGAGCTGATCAAAAGGGATTTTAACCTTTTTACCTTTTTAAACAACTGTGGTAAGTCTGTTTTTATCAGCGGTCCTCTTCCCACACTGTCCCATCATGGAGCATGGCTCTTCAGCAAGCTCCTCTACCTAAACACCTGGCTACAGTCCGCCTGCAGACCTTTTAAAGTTGGTTTTATTGACAATTTTAACCTGTTTTGGAACCGTCCCTCCTTTTATAGGGCCGACGGAGTTCACCCCAACAGGCTTGGCAGCCGAATGCTAACGGCTAATATTCACCACGCCGTCCGGTATGCTCCACGAGATTGACTGTTTACCTTTCACCCCCCCTCCCAGATTCTTCTTCTCTGTCCATACCAGCTGTTTACAGTACTATTACACTCACTAGCCCACCCCCACAGTCCACAGTTGTCACTACCACCTAAACGGGACATCTTTCCTATACAAACCATTACCGGCAGACATTTTCCCCGGACCCACAGACAGAGTGCTTTTAACGGAGATAATCTCGTACACTTGGACATTTTATCTCCCTGTGGTCATGAGTGCACGTTCAGCACGAACATTAACCTGGCTGTGCTTAACATGCGCTTTAAACAAATCTTTTATCATAAATGACGTGATTTTAGACAACAAGTTGATGGGTTACTTTTAACAGAGACATGGCTTGGCACATAGGCACCAGTTGTTCTCACTGAGGCTTGCCCACCAAATTTTAACTTTTTATTCTCCACCAGGGGAGGCAAGAGAAGAGGCGGGACTGCATCAATTTTTAATAATATTTTATTTTTAATAATATTTTAGGAAGTCTATCTTAACAGTTACTCATATTTTGAGCATCACGCCTTTGTTTTTAGCAGTCCTCCTGTTCTCTGCATCACTGTTTATAGACCACCCCATCATTCCACTGCTTTTATCAGTGAATTTTCAGAGCTTTTATCAATCATACGCACCTCTTATAACAGAATTTTAATAACTGGCGATTTTAACCTGCACATGAATAACACCTCGGACTCACTGTCCAGAGAATTCTTAAACCTTTTAAATTGCATGGATTTTAACCAGCACGTCACACAGCCAACTCGCAACAGAGGTCACACCCTGGACCTGGTCATAACCTATGGCCTCTCCACTGGTGTGTCCTCTGTTGTTGACCTGGCTGTGTCCGACCATTATTGTGTGTATTTTAACATTGCCAGTTTTAACCATTAGGACGCCCCGGTGAGATCAGTGAGGAAACGCCACCTAACTTCTGAGGTGGCTGCAGATTTTACAGAGCACACCTGCAGAAGTTTTACCTGCACCCTGCAATTTTATTGTTGACAATTTTAACAGGAAATTGCGATTAACTTTAGACTCTGTGGCTCCACTTTTAACAAAAACGGTGAAAACAAAACCTTTACCCCGTGGAGAAGTAAAGATGAAATTAAAAAATCAAAACGACTATGCAGGATTGCGGGGAGAAGGTGGAGAAAAAACAAACTCACAGTTAACTATGAAATATTCCGTGAACAACTCAAATCGTACAATAAAACAGTCAAACCCATTTCTCAAACCTCATCTCAGATAATAAAAACAATCCAAAATTACTTTTCTCCACCTTTGATCTTTTAACACCATTTTTAAAAAAATCCCCAGAGACACCAAGGAGTTTGCAGACCACTTCAGAAGTAAATTCGACAACATCAGATTTCAATTTCAATTTTTAATTTCAATTTCATTTGTATAGCGCCTAATCACAACAGAAGTTGTCTCAGGACACTTTCCATTTAGAGCTGGTACAGACCAAGCACTTTTATCTACAGAGAACCAACAATTCCCCCATGAGCAAGCACTTGGTGACAGTGGCGAGGAAAAACTTCCTTTTAACAGGCAGAAACCTCGAGCAGAACCAGACTCTGGATGGGCGGCCATCTGCCTCGACCGGTTGGGTGAGAGAGGGAGAGCAAGAGAGGGAGAATGAAACAGACAGACAGACAGACAGACAGACAGACAGACAGACAGACAGACAGACAGACAGACAGACAGAAATGCAGTCAGAGAGAGAGAGAGAGAGAGAGAGAGAGAGAGAGAGAGACAAAGAGACAGACATGCAATCACAGTAACAGTGACAGTGGATGTAATAATAGCAGTAGCAATTACAGTGGATGTCAGGCAGGGCCAAGGCAGGAGATGCAGCTGCAATCCACAATCCAGATTCAGCCACTGTGGAACCTGCAAGACGACCAAGCACAGAGACTCCGGGGAAGGAGCTAAGTTAGTAACACGCCGTGGTAGGACGCGTGCAGATGGAGAGGGACAGAAGGACAGAGGAGCTCGGTGTATCTTTGGAGGTCCCCCGACAGTCTAATCCTATAGCAGCATAAGTAGGGGCTGGTCCAGGACAAGCCTGAGCCAGCCCTAACTATAAGCTTTATCAAAAAGGAAAGTTTTAAGCCTACTCTTAAATGTAGAGACAGTGTCTGCCTCCTGGACAAAATCCAGATCCAGTCTAGTATCACATCAGAACATAACTTTTAACACACCTGGACAGTCAATGAAGGAAACACTGGAGAGTTTTGCCCTGGTCGATGCGAGGACACTTGGTTGAGTTTTCTCCCAGGTAAATGCAACAACCTGCCTTTTAGATCCAATTCCCACATCACTTCTAAAGACATTTTATGGATTCTTCGAGGAACAGATTTTAAATATAGTGAATTGTTCTCTTCAGACGGGTGTCTTCCCTGCTGCCTTTAAAACGGCAGTGGTGAAGTCCCTTCTGAAGAAGAGCAATTTAGACCCCAGCATTCTTAATAACTACAGACCTGTATCCAACTTACCCTTTTCAAGTAAGATTTTAGAAAAGCTGGTTTTTAACCAACTTAATTAATTCTTTATACTAACAACATTTTAGAGAAATATCAGTCTGCTTTTATAGTGAACCACAGTACCGAGACAGCCCTTTTGAAGATTTTAAATGATATCAGGTTTAATGCGGACTCACAAAAACTCACAGTCCTGGTGCTGCTGTATCTAAGTGCTGCCTTTGATACAGTAGATCACCACATTTTATTAAACAGACTCAGAAACCTGGTGGGCCTCTCTGGTACTGTTTTTAATTGGTTTTACTCCTATCTCACAGACCGTTGTTTCTATGTAAGTTTGGATACATGTTCCTCCAGAACCCGTGGAATGAAGTGTGGGGTGCCCCAAGGGTCAATTTTAGGTCCAGTCCTTTTTTAAATCTTTACATGCTTCCCCTTGGGGATGTCATCAGGAGACACGGCATCAGCTTCCACAGCTACACTGATGATACACAGTTTTACATTGCCGTGTCTCCTGATGACATTGGGCCTATTGATACCCTTTTAAACTGTATTTTAGACATTAAGTCATGGATGGCAGAGAACTTCCTACAGCTCAACCAGGATAAAACAGAGGTTTTAGTTATTGGTCCTGAAGGCAAGAGAGAGAAACTTTTACCAAAACTACAAGGTTTTACACCCTCACAATATGTTAAGAACCTGGGCATCATTTTTGACTCTGAGCTTAGTTTTATTCCTCATATTAAAAATGTAACAAAGATAGGTTTTTACCATTTTAAAAATATAGCCAGAGTCCGCCATTTCTCTCTCAGGCTAACACGGAGGTACTGATACATGCTTTTATCTCCTGCCGTCTAGATGATTGTAATGCCCTGCTCTCTGGTCTTCCCAAAAAGACTATCTATAACTAACTACTCAGAACTACAGAACTCAGCCGCACGTGTGCTGACGAGGACCAGAGGGCGGGAGCACATTACACCGGTTTTAGAATCGCTGCATTGGCTCCCCCTTTGTTTCAGGATCGACTTTAAGGTGCTTTTATTAATTTTTAAGTGTCTTAACAGTCTTGGGCCATCTTATTTATCTGACCTGCTTTTATCATATCAGCCCTCACGGATCCTGAGGTCCTCTGGCACAGGCCTTTTCATTGTTCCAAGGGTTCGGACCAAATCCCACGGAGAGGCGGCATTCAGCCATTATGATCCAACGCTTTGGAACAACCTGCCAGAGTGCATCAGGACCACAGAGACCGTTGGTGTTTTTAAAAGGAGGCTCAAGACTCACCTTTTTAGTTTGGCTTTCAATTGATTTCTTTTACTCTTTTAATTCAGACATGTTTTACCCTAGCCCATTGTCTTTTAGCTTTTAGGTCCTTTTATTTTATTCAATTTTAGATTTTAGGTCTTTTATTCTATTGTCTTTTAGGTTTTAGGTCTTTTTATTCTATTGTCTTTTAGGTTTTAGCTCCAGTGTTTTCTCATTGAGGGCCTCCATGCTGGGAGGTGTGTCTGGTCTGCCCGCCGGGGCATCGTCCTGGGGACCCCTCAGGCCGAGAGGACTGGGGGGCTCTGAACTATGTATGGGGACCACCCCGGTTTATCTGGGTCTCTGTTGCGGCGGTGCTTCCTGTGGCCGTGGGCAGTGATCCTTTGAGTGTGGATGAGCTCCCCATAGGTGTTTTCTTTTTCCTCTCATGATTCCTCAGTGCCCTGCCATGTTATTACACCAACAGTTTCGTTGGGGTGCACATCATGCACACATACACCCAGTATGTGTGCATGATGTGCGGTGGTTTTGTAGGTCTGTGGGGGTTTTTTTGGGGGGGGGGGGGATGTTTGCTATTATATTACTGTTTCATTTTTTTATGTTTTGTCAAGCACCTTGTGTTGCATTTTTATGTAAGAAAGGTGCTATACAAATAAAGTTTGATTGATTGATTGATTGATTGATTGATTGATTGATTGATTGATTGATTGATTGAAAAAACTTTTCACATCATAATTACCCCTTTTCATAATTCTTATGGCTTTGTCACTAAACAACTGTTGTTTTGGGGCACTTGCTGACGTGACTAAAACTGCTTTTTTTCTTGGGAGGACAGTCTCGAAAGTTGTAGTTGCTCATTTTTATAAAGAGAGAGTTTTTGCAAAATAACTGCTGAGAAAAAAGAAATTATGAAGATTTTGAATATATGTATGGTCTTCTTTTTTTATTATGAAATTCTTTTATTATCATGACATAAATACAGTTTGCGTCCATGCATTTTCCATCACCTAAACCAATTTTGGGTCATTGTGGTAGGCTGGGTTGTCCAGTCATCTCCCATGCCAAGTCTCAGGAGATCCACATAGAATGGCTAGTCCCTCCAACATCTTTTTTTTTTTTTTTGCTTGTTTAGCAATTCATTCAGTGCACATTAAATAATCACCAACTGACAAATGACAGTTTTAGTAGTACGTTCAGTCTATTGCTAGTCCAAGCAGTTATGTTCTATTCAGAACAAAAGTAACTTATGCAAGTGCTCCATATAATGGTAATAGCATAACTGTTTGGACTGAGTTAACAATTTTTTTCTGTGCCTTTCATGGTCTTTTCAAGACCTTTTAACAAGGAAGTATTGTACTGTGATTTGGAGTGAACTGACTACTGAATCACCATTGTAGCTGACTGAATCAGCAGCTTTTAGTAGTGGAGCTCCATACTGGTGACTCAGAGAACCGTTCTTAGCTAGGCCATATCACAGGGTATGTTTCTTCCTTATTAAAAGAATTTTGAAAGAGCACAAAAGATATGGAAAAAATTCTTATCTGAAAAGTCTTTTGTAAATAACCGACTGCTGAGCTCTTAACCTGAAGTGCAGTGCTTGCATTGGCTTACCTTCATACTGAACTGAATGTAACAGCTTGAACCAGCAGACCGAATCTACCTCTGAAATGAAGACAGTTAGATTCAGTGCTAAACTTCAAGTTGTATAGCAGGGATGCACTTACTTACTAATGTGCATGCTGAAGGGCCTTTGTACATTGATGTGACTGCTTAGCTTTGCAAAAAAAGCAGACAAACTACATAGAGTCAGAATCTTTGAACTGAACTGAACAGAATGATTTGAATCAGCCTATTGATTCATGATTTCCATCTCTACACTGTTAATGTTCAATGCCACAAGACAGCTTGTACTATATGAATGGCTGCCAAACAACATGAATCCTCATTGAAGCGCTGCTCGTTCTCCACCTCCATGGTTTCTGGTCATGGTGGCTGTAATATGATCAGTGTGTCAGGGTTGCTCATGGCAAATGGGCATTCTGACTGAACCAAAACAACTTTTCATCCTTACTTCATCATTTATTTCTTTTCTATCTCCTCCTGTCCTTTTCCTTGTCTCACTTGCAGGTCAAAGACAAACAGATCAGTGGGTGTTACAGGCTTCTTTTGAGTGCAGAATTAATTAAGGCTTATGACAGCTCATGCATCAGATTCATACTGACCTGCAATTATGAAGAAACACTTGAGTTTGGAGAGCTGGGGATATAGCAGCTGAACATACAGTTCAGCCAGCTGTCATGGAAAATGTAGTGCATATTTCTAACCAGGGCTTTACACTCATTAAAGGTTGTTTTGTGACTTTTTGCTTTGCTAACCTCACATGTTTTTTTTTTCTGCTCTGGTCTGTGTGATTGTGTGCTCCCGTGCTACTTTATTTGTGAGGACCACATATTCTGATGAAAAGGGGGGAATGTTCCTCCAAACAACATTACAATTAGCGTGGGGTTTAGGTTGGAATATGGGCTAAGGAAGGGGTGGGGAACCTCCAGCCTCCACACAAGACCATTTGATCCGGCAATTTGGAAATACAAAAAAGCAAATACCTTGATTACTTATTTTCAGCAATAAAGAAAATAATGTCACATAGTACACTGACATGTCAGTACATGCAGAGTGTCATGCTTTCCAAGAGAAATGGACAAACACAATGGGCTCTATTTTCGATTCCCCCGCCGGCGCGGTGCAGGCACGGCGCAAAATCAGGTCCGCTTCGCCGATGGGGCATGGCGGCGCAGACTTTGGTATCTTCATGCACTTCGCTGCCGGCGCATCTACTCCCCCTTCTCATCTCAGTCCCACCCAGCGGCGCAACTTGGAAGGAGGGAGGGGAGAAGGCGTGGAGTGGGTTTGACACAGCCGAGTCAAATTTTCACCAATCACAGCAGCTTCTCGCCTCACCTTTAAAAACGCCGCTGGCGAGGTGCATGGCAAGTTTCGAGGATGACAGAGCCCGCACAGGAAAGTCCGACGCCAAACTTCTCCCAGAAGACTGACGTCACTCATGCCTAAATATGAGGTCCTTAGATGGTAAATCCTCGGCCTCCTCCTCCTCCTCCTCCTCCTCCTCCTCAAAGCAAAGATGTACTCCATCTTTGTAGATAACGTTAAGCATTACTATGATAACATTTGTATTTGAAATGAAATGACGTGGGTAATAGCTGACAAAGATCATCACTTATGTTTTTTCCATGTGTCTGTCTCGAGTGCTCTGAGATAGATGCAGTATATATGCTCTGTAGGATGCCATGGCTGTTTCTGGTTGGCACAGTGACGTTAATTGATTAGTTTGCATCCCTGTTTCATTTGTGTACATTCAGTCAGGGTGAGTGACCATTACGCGTGCTGAAAGCGCTTGCAATGTGTTCAGATGAGATACTGATCAAAATATAGAAATTTAGGTCTGACTGTATGTGCTGACTCAGATAGTTGCATTGAATCGTGGCTGTTGCTAATTATTGATCGCACTGTGCGTTCAATGACTGACCAAGGACTGCTGAAAACACCATTAAAACCACACTGCTGTCTTGTTGAAGGTGTGATATATGGCGTCATCAACCACGTTTTCAGTGGATAGCCATCACCACCCATCCAGAGGGGTGTCCCCCTGAAAGACTGTAGGGATGCTAGAATTCGCCAGGATGAACGAGTCATGTACCGACCCGGGAAAAGTGGCATACACATTTGTCACCATTTGAATCACAGATCACCAGACATCCCTGTTTCACCTGTGCACATTCAGTCAGGGTGAGTGACCATTACGCATGCCGAATGCATTTTGCGATGTGGTCAGATGAGATACTGATCAAAATATATAAATTTAGGTCTGATTGTCTGTGCTGACTCAGATAGTTGCATTGAATCGAGGCTGTTGCTAATTATTGATCGCAGTGAAATGCCAGACCAGAAACCTGCCTGTGAGGTATTGGTGACGTGAGCGCACGACTCCACCGGTTTACGAAAATCCACTTGCCCAGCGGTGCGCCGTTGGCACACAGAGTTGACCAGGTCTGGGGTGGCGAACTTTCAGTGCACTTTTACGCCACCGGCATAGACTGAAATAGAACGAAAATCCAAATCCGCCGGCTGATTATGCCGCCACCTCCCCCTACTGTGGCACAACGCCCATCCTGGCGCACCTCTGTGCACCTCAGTTTACCAAAATACCAAGTGCACTGTGCGCCTGCCTGCACTGCACAAAAATACCACTGTGCGGGTTGTGTACCCTGCGCTGTGTCGGCACAGAAATCTAAAATAGAGCCCTTTATGTTGTTGTTGAAGTAGTAGGCAAACCAGTGTGTCTACTAGGGACATGCTAACAAGCTACAATCTTGCCAAACTAGATGAATTGCAAGGACAAATGTGTGTGGCTAAAGTTAACGCTCTTTAGCTGACACATTATTTGATGGTAGTAACACAAGTTGAGTCAAGGGCAACAAAAGGCTAGAAAAGTTGTGGAATGCTCAAAAAACACCTGTTTGGACATTCCACAGGTAAACAGGTTCATTGGTGATACAGTGACAACACTGTCACCTCACAGCTAGAAGGTCCCAGGTTCGATTCTTGTCTGGGCGTGTCTTTCACCATGCCTTTGGTGCCTGCTGTCCTGTATCTCGAGGTGTGTGGAGTTTGCATGTTCTCCTCCGTGTTCACCTGGGGTATCCTCCATAAAAAAAATCCCACTAAAAATATACAAGAAGATCACCACCTGACCAACGGTGACGGAAGGAACTGGGTCCCTGGGCGCCTCTGTCGGCTGGCAGCCCACTGCTCCTGGTCCGCCACGGAGGAAGGACTGAACAAGGATGGGTCAAATGCAGAGAAATAATTTCACATAACCATGGCATGTGTGCATGTAGTGTGCATTGTGTGTGATAAAAAAAAAAGTATGTCTCTTCTCTTCTTCTGGTAACAGGTGATAGTATCATGATTGGGTTTGAAAGGGGTATCTTCTAAAGACACTACTGTTTAAAAGCAAGGATGGGTGTTTCACTACTTTGACTTTCTAAAGGATATTACTATATGGGCTTGGGAACACCTCATAAAATAAAAAAGTGTTACTTAGAGCTGGCCCAACACAAAAGTGATAAGTGCCTGCTTAGGGGCCCAGTGGCCACCAGAGGGCCCCCGGAGTGCTTGAAATGACCAACAGTGTGTGTGTGTGTGTGTGTGTGTGTGTGTGTGTGTGTGTGTGTGTGTGTGTGTGTGTGTGTGTGTGTGTGTGTGATATATTATGTTATACCAGTTTGATTGGCACAGGTGCTGCAACAACAATCAATCAATCAGTCATTATGTCAATCACATATTAATCACTTCCAGATGTCACACTGAACCCGAGCAGAAGATTTCTCTGTGAAAAAATGCTCCAAAGTGTGCTGTGGCTTGAAGCTAATGATGAACACACCAAAATGTAGCAAGATATGTTGTTTACATCAACATCTAGCAGACAAAACAGGTCTTATTCAGGCTGAAAGAATTTCAATTATCCATAATTTGCTAAACATAAAAAGAATTTGCTAAACACAAAAAGAAACAAACAAGCTAGTCAAGATGGAGAGTCCAGTTGCATACTTGCTAAATGACAAAACAAGCTGAATGAAGAACGACAAGCTCTGTGTAATGTTTTTCTCTTAACATTTCAGGAAGCTACATATGCACATATACACTACTCACAAAACCTTAAGGATATTCGGCTTTCGGGTGATTTATGGAAAATGTAAAAAGTTCACGCTACAGTGATATTATATCAGTAAAGTAGGGCATTTAAGTAGAAGCATGCAATGGTGATTTCCTCATCTCTGAAACAACAGTAACAGTGGTGGATATACCACAACAGAAAATGTCAATGTCTCAATAACTTGTCATGTGCCCTTTAGCATCAATTACAGCTTGACAACAGCGTCTAATGCTGTTCACAAGTCAACTTATTGTCTGCTGAGGCATTGCATCGCACTCTTCTTGAAGGGCGACCCTCAGGTCATTGTGGTTCTGGGATACAGAGTTACGAGTCTCTACACAGCGACTCAGCTGATCCCATAGGTTTTCTATTGGATTCAGGTCTGGAGAAAGTGCAGGCCACTCCATTTGAGGTACCCCAGTCTCTAGTAGCCGTTCCCTAATGATGAGACCTCGAGGAGCTGGAGCATTATTGTCCATGAAAAAGACGTCTTCTGCAGGGCACTGTTCACAATGAAGTGGTCATCAGTGTGGGATGTGGCCAAAGGACATCCACTCTACACCTTTCTGTGACTTTTCCAGTCTCTCTGTATTCAATTCAATATACCTTTATTTGTCCCACAAGGGGAAATTCCATCTCTGTTGCAAAAAGTACTGAAACACTGAGCATTAGGACATGTGCATTCAAAAGTTGAGAGAAGGTCACACTGCATGAAAAACCACATTTTCGACCCGTAAATTCCCGCGAAGTTCGTTGATTTTCGGCGATTTACGGCAAGTTTACGGGGAACTTCTCCGGCTCCGAATATCATCGGAAACAAACCATCTGTCGACGGGGGGCGTGGTTAATCGCGCTTTCGCGAAGGTGCAAATAGCTCTAATTAGCACATGAATGCTACTGACGTTGATCTACTCAGGCTGGCCTGCTGACTTCACAAACAACCATTGGAAGATTCCACAAGCATTTTAAAAGGAAACCATCATGTGATTGGATAGCAACTAGAGGTAAGATCGGCCCTAAAAAATCCAGCCCGACCCGACCCAGGCCCACGGGTATTAAAGCCTGACCCGGCCCGAGCCCGATCAATTAACTTGATTTGCAGGCTCAAGCCCGAAACAAACCCGAAATTTTATATTGCAAGTTTTCTTAATGTTAAAATAATCTACATATTTTTATGATCATTATAAATGCATTTACACAATGAAATAACGCTGGAAAAGTTTGTTAAAGATATTTCTGTGTGTGATATTGTGCTCACATGGACGCGCCTCTCTGACAAGGAGAGGAACAGCAGCAGGAGCAGGTCTCTGGGCTTCATTGAAGATCACAAGGAAGGGCATCTGAGATACACGGGCTAAAGCCTCCAGAGCGCAGCAGGTTCACTATAGTCTTCGTTACCAAAGGCGGAAACAAACAGATTTTAAAAATCCTCCGCTGGAGACTGCGCGCACGGATGAATCCATTCATACATGTTTCTGGACCAGCTGCTGTTTGCAGAAGTCAGACCTGCTGAGGTAGGTGGTCCAGGGCGGTCATCTCGGTGTAAAGTACGTATTGTGCGGGAGTTCAGTCTTGGGTCTTGTCCTCTTGAACATCTGGCATTGAGCGCTGCGTAAAGCGCGCGCGTGTCCCGAGCCGTGTATTTGGTTATTACAGACTTCAAATAAATATATATTTATTAAAAAAAATTAGCGAGAGAGAAGCCTGGCCCGACCCGACCCAAAGTTAATAATTGACATTTTGGGCCCGTGAGCGATCATGTGATTGGATGACAATTCTGCTGCTATTGGTCATCTGTGTGCCACAAATAATAATAATAATAATAATAAAAAATACATATTAAATTGAATACTATATAATAAATTAATATATTAAAATAATTATTATATTGTTATTATTATATTATTATAATTATGTTTATATAAAATATAGATGATATATATATATATTTTATTTGATTGATGATTCATTGGTTTATTTGGCGATCCTCCCTCTACACTACCACACAGTAGAACACAAAGAACACAGTTAACAGAAACATTTTGAAAAAAGTCTTCAATGAAATTGTGCCACACACATTAACAAGGGAAGGAAAAAAAAGACAGGAAATGTGGGGGTTCACACAGTCTCTGGGTTGGGCCATGCCGCTGTTCTACGGTGCATGCCTAAGGCCTCTGAAAATGCCTTTTTGCTGCCTCTGGGTCATACACAGTTGGTGCCGGTCGTTTTGATGGGGACTCAATGCAAAGCCTCTTGCGGTGTGTCACCACATATTTTGGGTCGCTCTCCAGCCGCTCTTGAAGTGTCTGGCAGGAGTCAGGAGAGCCTCTGACTGCGGAAAGATGGAGGCTTTACGATCCACCCAGCTTCCCCTTCCACGGTGTCATCCTCCTCATGAGACATCGTCAGCAGTGACCCCCTGCCAAAAATCTATTTCCTGCTGGGTGGCTAGGACACTCCTTCTTGCTTCCAGAAGCTGTAAATACAGGTATTAATATAATATTAGCACTGCAAAGAAACAATAACATGTGATAACATATGTGACACTGCAATCGGCTGGCGACCGGTTCAGGGTGTACCCCGCCTCTCGCCCATTGTAGCTGGTATAGGCTCCAGTCCCCCGCAACCCCGAAAGGGATAGGTGGTATAGATAATGGATGGACGGATGGAACATATGTGACAATGTTTCTCAAAAACAATGCAGCTAATAAATAAAATTCAGCCCATTTATACATTGTTGTGAAAATAAAGCGGCATTCATGTAACTCTTACCCGCTTCCTTCTCTGTCTATTGTGAGCCGAAATCTTCAGAGATGCTGCCTGAACTGAAAGAGCTGGCTGGGCATACCTGAAGCTCCTCCGCACCGTCTCATAATACGTCTTACAGGCCGCTGGAAGAAAATATATATTGGTTTGAAATAATTAAAACAGGCTTCAGGAAAGTAAAAACAACAACAAGAAACAACAGAAAGGGGTTAAATAAATAAAAAAAAACTTACATAAAAGGACTCCTCTGTCCACACCATCCATGTCTGGACTGTTAAAGTGGCCATCAAATATGACGTCACGGCCATTCTCCTCGCCAACTGCGCAATCAGCTGCGTTAGCAGCCAAGACAATCCACTGAAGGCGCTCAGCAGTTTCTTCTCTAAATTGTTTGGACTTTCTGGATATGGTCGCTCCGCAGCCAGACCGTCCACTCGTCGCAGAGGAGTGCCTTCGGAGATGAACTGAAGACGACATCCGAAACGTAACTGTTCTGATCCAAACACGATTCGCGTTCACAGAGGTCGTTTTCTGCCGACGTCATTGCATCAGAGGAGGCGTCCAATCATATGCGCGGTCGTGCTCTCGGAATTTCTCGAGAGACTATTTTCGTTGCGTAGAAAGAAAAACATGCTTTGTTAGGCACTTTGATTTTCTATTTTTGCACCTGAATATTTTATAAAACATGTAAACTTCTTTAAACTGACATCATCGAAAATAAAAAAAAGAAAAGTTACTTTGGTGTGTTCCCTTTTTATTCCTACTTAAAGAATCATCAGTGGACTTACTCTGCTGGAATTTTGCAAGTTAATCACACAAGCATTGTTCATCTGGTGTTGTGGTGGCAAAATGCGAAAAATTGTGACCAGTGTCCAAGAACTGTAGATACCTTAATTTTCACAATTTGATTTAGCAATTTAAGTGGAAATTTAAAGGCTTTTGAGAGTCAGGACACTTATCCTGTATGTACCCTATAAAATTATTTAAACACACTTTTAAATCCTCATGAAAAAAAAAAATCTTTGTATTCTGTAGGCACAGAACACACACACACACAAACACACACACACACACACACACACACACACACACACACACACACACACACAATTCCATTTTGCATTTGTATAGCTTTGCAGCATTTATATTTGCGTTTTAACACCTCACAGTCACAGGGGCTGAGAGAGAATTTCCAAGGCAATTTACAGTGACAGAAATTGACGGAAATGTTACTTTTCATGCAGTGTCACATTAAGTTCACCTGTAAAGGTTATAGTGCATTTTAGGTTCATTCTGAAACTTCACCCAGACTTTTTATGAGTAGTGTATTTTCCTTTGCTGAGGATTTTGCTTTATTGAGTGAAGTGAATGTTGGATGCACAATATGCATTGTGCCTATTATGGACATCAAGGAGGAATATGGATAATTCAGAGCATTGCACAAATCATCAGTGGGGAGCAAAGTTGCAGTTCTCTGAATTTTGGGGGGGGGGGGGGGGGGGGGGTGCTCTTTGATGGATCAGGGGACATCACAAAAAACACCTTGTAATTTGACAGAGGTTCCACAGTGAGAGAATGGTTGCACTCAAAACAAGGAAATACTTGTCCATACTGTCCAGTCACCAAATACGACCACACTGTGTGCTTCTTAAAGGTGTCTCTGAGCTTCTCAGGGCTTGAATCCTTCGTAATGCTTAAATGTTATAATGCCATCTTTCATGTGATTAAAACTAAACTAAAATGACTCATTACTGTAAATAAGAAAAGCAAAAGTAGCTTGCCTAAACCATAAAATCTTTTGCCTTTTTTTTCAGTGTGTAGGTACAACAACACAATTATAGCAAGTGTATTTCTACTATAAGAATCCGGACATATTCATCAGAGTAATGCTCTACTGTATGTAAATATGTGTGAACAACCAGCCCTCATATGAGGCAGGTTGTTGTGTTTGGAAAGCTGAGCTAAGTGTAATTCCTCCTTTTTTTTTCTAAATGAAGTGCAGGTGTGAGGAGTTGGAGTGAACCAACACCCTTCACACATTTGTGAAGACAATGAGCTGCTGCTCACGGACCTTCCTATTAACACTTAGCTGTCACTCCTACTACACAAAAAAGTACACAATGCTGCGTTTGTTTCTCCAGGGAATATAGGCTGAAATGATGTGATGGTTAAATAATAGCAGGAATCTGTAATGTTTCCCTTTGCAATGCTGTCAACAAAAAACAATGACTTGACAGTGACAGTGCTCACATCAACAAATTTCTGTAGAGTTTAGCTGCTCCTGATTCCCCTTGTCATGTTAAAAATACAAACAAAATATATTGTAACAGCATTGCTGAAACCAGCTTGGGTTCAACATTTCTGTCAACTTTTCTTTATTGTATAACAATTGAACATTATGGCTACTGGTACAAAATAAGCAACACAAAACAGAATCCTGAACACACAATTTCTTTATTTGCAGGACAGTTTACATTTTATGGAAACGAAAGGAAAATGTCTATACACATATACACATATAGACAAGTCCAACCAGAGACTGAAGCTGAGGGCCACAGCTGTGGAAAAACATCTTGTGTGGTACCAGTGCCAAAACCTGCAGCCTAAGGACCTCAACAGCTACAAGCCAGTGGCATCACATCTTATGAAGATGCTGGTCCATCTCCACCCCCTGGTGAGCCCATCAGTGGACCCACTAAAGTTCGCTTATCAACCTGGCATTGGGATGGACAGTCCTCTCTCATATTGAAAAGGCTTTTTTTTTTTTTTTTTCATTTCTCAAGTGCCTTCAATATCATACTGCCCATGTTTGTGAGGGACAAATTGGAGTGCACAGGCAACCACCACCTCACAGATGTCACTTCTGGTTGGGGCTTCTTGTTCAAAACAATGTCAACAATGATTGGACTTTTTATCCAATTTTAAGCCATATCTTAGAATACACATTTTAGATCTTGGTTGTTTTAACTGTATCTTTTAGCTGGTCAAAGGATTTCAGTCATTGGTCATCTGGGGTCTCATTTATAAAACTTGCTTACGCACAAAATGGGGCATAAGTAGTAGTAGCAGTTGCAGTGGATGTCAGGCAGGGCCAAGGCAGGAGACGCAGCGGCAATCCACAATCCAGATTGAGCCACTGTCCATGGGAACCTGCTTGACGACCAAGCACAGAGACTCCGGGGAAGGAGCTAAGTTAGTAATACTCCGTGGTAGGACATGAAAGCGTGCAGATGGAGAGGGAGAGAAAGACAGAGGAGCTCGGTGTATCTTTGGAGGTCCCCCGACAGTCTAATCCTATAGCAGCATAACTAGGGGCTGGTCCAGGACAAGCCTGAGCCAGCCCTAACTATAAGCTTTATCAAAAAGGAAAGTTTTAAGCCTACTCTTAAGACTGATACAAAAAAAAGGATTTCTAAAAATGGTGTCCAACCGAAAAGTATAAACATGAAAAGTATGAGCATGTACAGCACTCAATACTTAGTTGGGGCTCCTTTTGCCTGAATTACTGCAGCAATGCGGCATGGCATGGAGTCGATCAGGCTGTGGCACTGCTCAGGTGTTATGAGAGCCCAGGTTGCTTTGATGGTGGCCTTCAGCTCTTCTGCGTTGTTGAGTCTGGCATCTCGCATCTTCCTCTTCACAATACCCCATAGATTTTCTATGGGGTTAAGGTCAGGGGAGTTTGCTGGCCAATCAAGAACAGGGATACCATGGTCCTTAAACCAGGTACTGGTAGCTTTGGCACTGTGAGCAGGTGCCAAGTCCTGTTGAAAAATGAAATCTGCATCTCCATAAAGTTGGTCAGCAGCAGGAAGCATGAAGTGCTCCAAAACTTCCTGATAGACAGCTGCATTGACCTTGGACCTAAGAAAACACAGTGGACCAACACCAGCAGATGACATGGCACCCCAAACCATCACTGACTGTGGAAACTTGATACTTGACCTCAGGCAACGTGGATTCTGTGCCTCTCCTCTCTTCCTCCAGACTCTGGGACCTTGATTACCAAAGGACATGCAAAATTTACTTTCATCCGAGAACATGACTTTGGACCACTCAGCAGCAGTCCAGTCCTTTTTGTCTTTAGCCCAGGTGAGACGCTTCTGACGCTGTCTCTTGTTCAAGAGTGGCTTGACACAAGGAATGCGACAGCTGAAACCCATGTCTTGCATATGTCTGTGAGTGGTGGTTCTTGAAGCACTGACTCCAGCTGCAGTCCACTCTTTGTGAATTTCCCCCGCAGTTTTGAATGGGTTTTGTCTCACTATCCTCTCCAGGGTGTGGTTATCCCTATTGCTTGTACACTTTTTTCTACCACATCTTTTCCTTCCCTTTGCCTTTCTACTAATGTGCTTGGACACAGAGCTCTGTGAACATCCAGCCTCTTTAGCAATGACCTTTTGGGACTTGCCCTCCTTGTGCAAGGTGTCAATGATCGTCTTTTGGACAACTGTCAGGTCAGCAGTCTTCCCCATGATTGTGCAGCTTACAGAACTAGACTGAGAGACCATTTAAAGGCCTTTGCAGGTGTTTTGAGTTAATTAGCTGATTAGAGTGTGGCACCAGATATCTTCAATAATGACCTTTTCCACAATATTCTAATTTTCTGGGATACTCAATTGGGGGTTTTCGTTAGTTGTCAGGTATAATCATCAATATTAAAAGAAGTAAATACTTGAAATATGTCGGTCTGTGTGAAATGAATGTATACATTATACAAGTTTCACCTTTTGAATGGAATTACTGAAAAAAATCAACTTTTCCATGATATTTTAATTTTATGACCAGCACCTGTATATGTCCCTCCTCTGCAGGTATTCCATGCAAAGTTGGAAGTGAGCCCTCCTTTAGATGAAGTCTCTCGGCTAATCCTGCCTCGTACTGACTGAGGTTGGAAAAACAGTCAGCCTTGAAGTGGTTAGCACACACCAGCAGGTTTTTGCCAACTGTAGCAGGGACGTTGCCTTCAAAAATGAATTCAATCCACGCCGCTCTTTTGTCCTCGGCGGCTGGGAGCCGATGGAGCGATTTGTGCTGCTCTTCACAGCCAACAACAGACCAATGCGTGTAGCACCTCGACATGATAACTACTTACACGGTGCTTTCGATAATGAAATGGCGTATCTGTGGTAGCACTGTATCTGGTGGGTGGAGAGACACCGGGGAGATGGAGAGGGAGTGCTGGCTGGTGGGCGGGAACATGTTCCCTTATTGCGTATTAGCGAGAGACAAATTCGAATTGGCTCGTTTGGAAGGGTGTTTTCAGAAATCTGTATCTCACTCGAAAATGCGCAAACGGTCTTATTTCACACTTTGTATGTGTGTGGCAGCACCAGAGACCCAAAATAACACTCCAAAACCCAGAAAAGTTGTTTTTTCATAATATGGGACCTTTAAAGAAGCTCATGAAGTCATTACTGTTTAGAGAGGAATACATGGTTCATCAGAATTATGGCTCTCTGTCAGCCTGGCTACAGTGCCGAAGAGAAACCTGGGATTGTTCTTATTTTCCTCTATTAGTGCAGAGTAATAGGCTGCCCTGGCACTGCGGAGGGCTTTCCTGTATATTTTAAGACTGTCTTGCCAGGTGAACCGAAATTCTTCCAATTTGGTAGAACGCCATTTCCTTTCTATTTTCCGTGAAGTTTGCTTTAAATTGTGGGTTTGAGGAGTATACCAATGACCGAACCTCCTCTGTTTAATTATCTTCTTTTTTAGGGGAGCAACTGAGCCAAGTGTCATACGCAATGAACCTGTAGCACTATCAACCAAGTTGTCAATCTGGGATAGAGCTGGGTGATATATCGATATAAAAAATATATTTGCGCTGTGATCCTTGCTCCATAACCTGCTGTGCTGACACGGAGCTCTCTGCACTGTCTGCTCCCCGGGCCCCCGCCCCTCCTCTTACATGCACAGAGGGGGGAGAGGCAGAAACAGTCACTCCAACCGGCAGTCTTCAACAAACATGGAGGAAGTAACAACGTCTGCGGAGTGTGTGGAGGAGGAATTGGTTAGTAAAAGAAAAAGTAGTGGCTCAGTAATTTGGAGATGGTTTGCATTCAAACTATACGATGAGCAACAACAACACATTATATGTAGGGAGTGTCTTAAACAAGTTACAGCCAGGGGTGGAAGCACTACAAATCTTTTTCACCACCTAGAACAGTGGCACAAGCTGCAGTACGAAGAGTGTGTGAAACTGCGCGCTGCAGAAGCCCCGGCCAGAAGCCGACCACAACCTGAAAAAACTCCAGCCGCGCAACAAAGCTCACTCCAAGCATCATTTTCATTTGCCAATCATGTAACAGTATCAAGTTCGGTTGCGCCATCTCGTTGTCTCGTGTTTGATGCTTCGCGAGGAGTGAGATGAGAAATAAAAAGCACTGCAGCGAGCAAAGAAACTGTCAATAAAACAGGGAAAGTCAGCTCGCCAGTATGGCATTTTTTTGGATTTTATGTCGGACCGTAGTCAGACCAATGTGGTCTGTAACTTATGCAAGACTGTCGTCCTCACCAAGACCGGTAATACCACTAACTTATTTAACCACCTTAGCCGCGCTCACTCTTTGGAGTGCAGCCATATTCGCCAATGTCCGCCAACCGCAGCACCACCGCACAAGCAGCTGACCACCATGCAGAGGTATCTGCTTCAGTGCCTGGTGACAAATCATCTAAAAGGCACGAAAACATAACGGAGGCAGCGGCATATCATATAGCTAAAGACATGCTTCACTGAGCACTGTGGAGAAGCCAGCTTACAAACATCTCTTACACGTGCTTTTTTTTTTTTTTTTTTTTAAACACACTTGCAATAAAAATATAATTGAATAGTTCATGTATGTTTAGAGTAAGAAGAGTGACTAAAGTTGTTCATATGTCCAGGCTGGTTTTATAGTTCAGTCAATCTTACTGTGCTGTCTATCATGTTTGTTTGTTTGTTTGTAGGTTACAGATGTCAAGTCTACCTCAGTTTCTGCTGTTTACAAAACACTGCACATATTTGAAAACATTTTATTCACCAGAAGGTGAATCAGCTTGTGAACTTCCTGCACCAAACCAGTAGGAAAAAAAGTTCTCAGGATTCTCTCTGTTTACATTTTTACACTTTTTTTTGCATTTATTATTTGAGTGTTTTCCATTGTTGTGTTGACATTTCCTTTCTGCCTTGATAGCTGAGGGGATTATAATCAAGGGAAGGTTCAATTTAAAATAAAAATGTTTGAATTGAATGTATTTTTCTCCTGGTCCTTATTTTAAATAGGTCATAAAAAATATCAATAATTATCGATATCGACCAATATAAAACAAATATCACAATAGAGTTTTCAGCCATATCGCCCAGCCCTAGTTCAGGGACACCTACATCCCAAGTGAAAAAGTCAATGCATTGAAGCACAGAGCTGTCTTGGAGGTGGAGACGCTACTGGATGATCAGAGCAGCTGTCAGCTGCCTTACCTACATGTGCCCACTGTGCCTGAGCCTCCAGATGGAGAAGCAGCGGTAGCACCAAAAGCTAAGAAGACACTGGCAAACTTCTTCAAGCAGTTCACAGCCACCACCACTGCACCAACCAAGAGGGGGGCTATTGAAAATGAACTGTCAAGTTACTTGCAGTCAGCAAGTGTGGAGAGTGACACTGATTGCCTCAAGTGGTGGAAGGCTCATGAGGTTGTCTTTCCAGCTCTAAGCCACCTGGCTAAAAAGTATCTCTTGGTACCAGCTACCAGTTCACCCTCTGAAAGGGTTTTCAGCTGCAGTGGCAATATCGTGACCTGCCACAGAGCATCTCTGAAGCCGGATGCCGTTGAGAGGCTGGTGTTTCTTGCACAAAATCTTTAAATGAAGGAGGACACGCTCGTCTGTCTTCGAATGTCTACCTCAAGACAGCACTACTGTTTATCAAAGTAAAAAAAGAGGGGGAAAATATTTATTGAGTTGATAGTCTGTTTCTTGTGCAACTGATTGAGAGACTGTTCAGGCAAGAAATTGAGTTAGCAAAAAGGAAAAGGTAATCTCAAGCTGATGTTTAAAAAATGTTTTCTTAAACTGAGCACTTTATTTTGTCTTTCTTCATATATAAATGCTGCCCTTACTAGGGTTTGTCATATTTTGTTCTTTTGTAATGTTCGTTATTTGCATCTGTGGATTTGTTAGAAAGGAGAAGAAATAAGCATTTGTCAAACTAAAAAAATGTTGATAAGATTGGCCGGGTATTTTTATTTAAGATATTTTTTATTTAAATTTGCACCTTACGGAGCTTTACAGTATTTATGTTTACATTTTATTATTTAAACAGCTGAGCATTTTATTTATGAACCAGGTAAAGAAACCTGTTTATTATTTATTCATTTGATTTTGCAACTGCTCATTGAAATAGCCTGTTTCAGTAAAACTACTTGTGACATCTCATATTTGGCTTTGACTTTGACTGAACATTTTCTCTCACTTTGCAGAAAAAATATCGGGATATATATCGTCTATCGTTATTCAGCCTAAATATATCGGGATATGACTTTTGGTCCATATCGCCCAGCCCTAATCTGGGAGAGACAAAGGTTAGCATAGGAATCCTCTGTTGTACTGAGACATGGCATTGAATTAAATACTCATCGGATCATATCCTTAAATTTAGCTACAGCACTATCAGACAAGAGTCTGGTATAAGAATTTTTGCCTACTGGCTGGTAGTCTGGTAAAATGAATTCAAAAGTTATTAAATGATGGTCCAATAAAAGAGGATTCTGTGAGGAGACTATTAAGTTTTCGATTTCAATGCCATATGTCAGAACAAGGTCGAGGGTGTGGTTAAAACAGTGAGTCGGTTCATGTACATTCTGATGGAAGCCAACTGAGTCTAATACTGAGATAAATGCAGTGCTAAGGCTGTCATTATCAACGTCGACATGTACATTAAAGTCACCTACAATAATTACTTTATCTGCTTTGAGGACTAAACCTGATAGAAACTCAGAGAACTCAGCTATAAATTCGGAGTAAAGACCAGGAGAGCGGTATACTATAACAAATGAAACTGGCTGCACTTTTTTCCTTCCTCATGAGAAAGAATGAGAACAAGGCTTTCAAAGTTACAGTCGAGTTTAGGTTCAGGGTTGATCAAAAGGCTTGACTCAAAAATGGCTGCAACTCCACTTCCTCTGCCGCTGCCCCGAGGGAATGTGAGTATTAATATGGCTTGGAGGAGTAGCTTCATTTAGGCTCACATACTCTTCAGGACACAGCCAGGTAACAGTCAGACAAAATAAATAAATATTATGGTCTGATATTAACTCATTTACTAAAACCGCTTTAGAGGACAGAGATCTGGGGCTCTATTTTCGACTTGTCGCCAGCGCGGCGCAGGCACGGCGCAAAATCAGGACCGTTGCGCCGATGGGGCGTGGCGGCGCAGACTTTGGTATAAGTTCACTTTAGTGATGAAAGCAAGTTTAATTTATTTGGGTCTGATGGGAAACATTATGTTCGTCGTCAAACTGGGGAAAGACTGAACCCAAAGTGTGTAAAGAAGTCAGTGAAAGGTGGAGGAGGAAGTGTCATGGTTTGGGGAATGTTTTCTGCAGCAGGAGTTGGGCCTCTTATACAGCTACATGGCAGAGTGAATGCAAATGTTTATCAGAACCTTCTTCAACAACATGTTGTTCCTCCCCTGCGTTCATCACCCAGTCAGCCAGCAATTTTCATGCAGGACAATGCCCCCTGTCACACAGCAAAACGGGTAAAGCAGTTCCTTGAAACTGAAAACATTGAAATAATGAAATGGCCAGTCCAGAGTCCTGATCTAAACCCAATAGAAAACCTCTGGAAAATCCTTGGTGACAAAGTTGTGGCCAAGAAACCCACTACAGTCACCGAACTGTGGAGGAGACTTGAAGAAGAGTGGACCAAAATCACACCGGAGCAGTGTGACAGACTAGTGATGTCCTGAGGCCGTAGATGTGCTGAAGTCATTCAAAACAACGGCCTGTACACTTCCTACTAATTGTTGACTGTTGTGACCTTAAGATAATTTAGTTGTAATTTTTCTCCGTGCTACAGTCATTGCTGTTCTCTAATTTTGATCATTGTGTTTTCTGCAAAATACAGGCTTTTTGTTGAAGTGCCTTGGTTATTTTGCAAAACACTGCTCTATTAGCATGATATAGCCACAAAAAAAATTCCTTCAAATGTTGAGCAATGAAGAATACATTATTTCCGAAAAAATCAAGTGTTCATAAATTGTTCTTTAATTTTGATCTCCAGTGTGTGTGTGTGTGTGTGTGTGTGTGTGTGTGTGTGTGTGTGTGTGTGTGTGTGTGTGTATATATATATTCTCAATATAAATATTTTGTTTTTATATTTGCTTTTTACATATATAGTTCTCTCTCTTTTATTTCTTTTCTAATTTTATTCTAATTCAATTCTTGTAAGGAGCACTGCAACAAAAACACTTTCCCCTCGGGGATAAATAAAGGATTTCTGATTCTGATTCTGATGTCTAAATATGAGGTCCTTAGATAGTAAATCCTTGGCCTCCTCCTCATCCTCCTCAAAGCAATGATGTGCTCCATCTTTGTAGATAACGTTAAGCATTACAATGATAACATTTGTATTTGGAATGAAATGACGTGGGTAATAGCGGACAACGATCATCATTACGTTTTTTCATGTGTCTGTCTCTCTCTGTCTCTCGAGTGCTCTGAGATAGATGCAGTATATATGCTCTGTAGGATGTCACGGCTGTTTCTGGTTGGCACAGCGACATTAACCGATTAGGTCGCATCCCTGCCGAATGCGCTTGCGATGTTGTCAGATGAGATGCTGATCAAAATATAGGTCTGACTGTATGTAAAGACTCAGACAGTTGCATTGAATCGTCGCTGTTGCTAATTATTGAACGCAGTGTGCGTTCGATGACTGACCGAGCATTGCTGAAAACACCATTAAAACCATGCTGCCATCTTGTTGACGGTGTGATATATGGCGTCATCAACCACATTTCAGTGGATAGCCGTTATTACCTAGCAGCCATCCATCCAGAGGGGTGTCCCCCTGAAAGACTCTAGGGATGCTAGAATTCACCATGATGAACGAGTCATGTGCCGACCTGGGGAAAGTGGCATACACATTCGTCACCAGGCAATTTGAGTTACAGATCACCAGACATCCCTGTTTCACCTGTGTACATTCGGTCAGGTTGAGTGATCATTGCGCGTGCCAAAACTGCTTTCGATGTGGTCAGATGAGATACTGATCAAAATATATACATTTAGGTCTGACTGTATGTGCTGACTCAGATAGTTGCATTGAATTGCGGCTGTTGCTAATTATTGATCGCAGTGAAATGCCAGACACTGTGGAAACCTGACTGTGAGGTGTTGGTGACGTGAGCGCACGACTCCGCCGGTTTACGAAAATCCACTTGTGTCGCTGGCGCACAGAGTTGACCAGGTCTGGGGTGACGAGCTTTCAGCACACTTTTACGCCGCCAGTGCAGACCGAAATGGTCGAAAATTCCAATCCGCCGGCTTATTATGCCTACACCTTCCCCCTACTGCACTGCAACACCCATCCTGGCACACCTCTATACGCCTCGGTTTACCAAAATACCAAATGCGCCTTGCGCCTGCCTGCGCCGCTCGAAAAAACCACTGCGCCGGCGGCGGCGGCGGAGTTGAAAATAGAGCCCCTGATGTTAAGGAGTCCACATTTAACTCTCCTATCTTGTTGTACTATTGCAGAGGTTGTTCTAATTTTAATTAGATTCTTATGTTTAACTCCTCTTCTCTGTACTTTTGGTTTACTTAGTTTATGTGGTCGGGGGGCAGACACAGTCTCTATGGAGTGTTGGGTGGGTAACTGCTCTAATGGAGGCGCAGAGAAGCGTGTAGGACTGCAGCTCTGCCTCCTGGTCTCAACTCTGAGTTGTCAGGGGTGAGGTTCATAAATAAAATCGGTCAGATTTCTAGAGATGAGAGCTGCTCCCTCCAAAGTGGGATGGATGCCATCTCTCCTTATCAGACCAGGTCTTCCCCAGAAAGTCTGCCAATTATCAATGAAGCCCACACCATTTGCTAAACACCAAAAAGCCAGCAATTGAATGATGACATGCAGCTAAACATATCATCGCTGGTCAGATTTGGCAGGGGTCCAGAGAAAACTATGGAGTCCGACATCGTTTTTGCATATGTACACACCGATTCCACATTAATTTTAGTTACCTCTGATTGGCGTAACCGAGTGTCATTACCGCCGACGTGAATAACAATCCTACTATATTTACGCTTATCCTTAGCCAGCAGTTTCAAATTTGATTCAACGTTGCCCGCTCTGGCCCCTGGCAGGCACTTGACTATGGTTGCTGGTGTCGCTAACTTCACGTTTCTCAAAATGGAGCTGCCAATAATCAGAGTTGGTTTCTCAGCCGGTGTGTCACTGAGTGGGGAGAACCTGTTAGAAACATGAAGTGGTTGGTGGTGACCCGTGGGCTTCAGCTTGGGACTATACTTCCTTCGAACAGTCACCCAGCCTCCCTGGTTTCCTGGCTGCTCGGGAGCTGTCGAGGGACGGCTAGCCGGAGCTGCACTTGGTCGGTCCGCACCAGCTACAGGGGCCTGGCTAACTACAGCTAATGGTTTGGTTTCCATGGTGCGGAGATGAGCTTCCAATTCGTCTCCAACTCACCAAATAAACTACATTTATTACACGTACCAGTATCACTAAAGGAGGTAGATGAGTAGCTAAACATGTGACACACCAAGCAGGAGAGAGCTGGACAGGGACAGAGAGAAGCCATTGCTAGCTGCTAGGCCATGCTGGTGTAGCTAGCAGAGCAGACAAGCGCATAGACAAATATAATTAACGGTCGCTAAATAAACAGACTTATGGGTGCTTGAGCAGAACTAATGTTACTTTAGAGCGCGGACAATAGGCCGCTGTAACAAAACACAGAGCAAATTACACTCAGAGGAACAGGAGCGACAAACGCACGCTACTACTACGCAGCAACCGGGAAACAGGAAGTGAGACGATACGTTTACCTCAGCACGTCAAAACCAGTGGGTACCACTAATCCCATATTCAAGTGTGTGAAGTCACTGTCCTTGCAGTGGTGAAAGGTTTGATCGCGTTTTTGTCAGTGTTTGGTTTATCTAAGTTTGTTCAAACTGACCAGGGGTCAAACTTGGTGTTAGAGCACTCGTGAGCGATTTCATCAGATACTCAAGTCAATGCTGCATGCATACTGCTTGGAATTTGAAGAATTCTTGAATGATAGAGCTAATGTTGGCAATATTGTTTGCAGTGAGAGAGGTTGAAAAGGAATTCTAAGGATTTAGTCTGTATTGGTGTTCTCATTCTGTGCATGGTCTGTTGAAGTTGTCAAAAGAAAAATGGCTGGGTAAAGGTGAGTCCCAGAATTTGTTGGACTATGTGTTTGGCTTTCATTTCAAGCCGTGCTGTGCTTTTGAGTTGGCAAAAGACAATATGAGTGCTGCTCAAAAGAAGGTGAACGGCTAGTGTGACAGGAAAGCTGAGAGCAGAGCTTTTGCCCCAGGTGATAAAGTTCTGGTTCTGTTACCAATTGCTGGTTCCAGTTCACGGACTCCTGGTCAAAATTTCTCTTACTGCAGGTGGAAGATGGACTGATCTCCAAAAGTTATAAAGGTAAAAATGTTTTGTTTGTTTTGCTTTGTACAGTTTTCGATTTTAAAAAAAAAAAAAAGAAGAAGAAAGAAAAAAGTAAGGAACACCAACACCACAAGGTATTTGAGTTCTTTGATAATGGGTCTGTGACCGTAATTAGCTTGATAGGGCTATAGCTTGTTTACAGTCATCATAAGAAAAGCCAGATGATGAACAGGTGATCTAAGCAGTTGCCTAGCACGCTGAAAATTTCAATAATTGATGCCCATTAAACCTGAGAATACTATGAGGAGATAGGAAGTGTTTTCAGTTAGCCACTTCCACAGACTGTAATGTAATTTAGAAATGTGCAGTTTACAGGAATAGTGGAGGTCAAGCTGAGGTCTGGAGACCAAGAAAGGTTTCTGAGAGAACTGCTTGGTTTGCTAGAAAGGCAAATCAAACCCTTTATTTAATGAATAATTAATATGAATAATAATTAATTCAAATAATAGACTCTAGATTTGTGGTGCACTGATCCTCTACACAGCGACACCTGTACAAAAATGACCTTCATGCAAAAGTCATCAAAAGGAAACCTTTCGTATGTCCTCACCACAAGAATCAGTGTCGGAAGTTTGCAAAAGAGCATCTAAAGAAGCCTGATGCATTTTGGCATCCTGAGGGCATATGAATTTAAAATACAACTTTTTGGCTGCAATGTTTGTTTTGAGCTTGGTGCACAGGGAAGATTTCACTGGTAAGAGAAGAATGGATTCAATTAAATACCAGCAAATTTTGGATGCAAAATAACATCAAACCCTCTGTAAAAGAGGTGGAAGATGAAAAGAGGATGGCTTCTTCAACAGGATCCTAAACATAGTTCAAAATCCACAATGGTCTACTTCAAGAGGAACAAACTGAAGGTTTTGCCATGGCTACAAAAGCATTTACAAGCTTTGATACTTGCCAATAGGTGTGTTACTAAGTACCAACCATGCAGGGTGGCCAAACTTTTGCTTTTCTTTTTTTATTTAAAAAAATTTTGGCCATAACACTGACATACCACTACAATTGTTTCTCCTTTAAAACAGTTTGCTCTATCGGTCGGTCTAAAACTAATGATACAGATGAGAATAAGGTAAAAAAAAAATATTTATGTAATTGAATATTGGCTCTAAAATCTTAAAAAAGTGATTAGTAGATTAGATTAGATTAGATTAGATTCGATTCAACTTTATTGTCATCATCAGAGTGCAACACAGAGAAAACAAAATGCAGTTTAGCATCTAACCAGAAGTACAAATAGTTATAATATCCCCCCAAAAAAGTGGCATGAGGTATAAATTAAATTAATTATTATTAAATGAATAATTAAAAATTGGCACAATATATGAGAATGACTGTGAGGTTTCACTCTCTCCACAGTTAGCTCCCCTCCTACAGTGCAGACAGTCATGAAATTCTCTAAATCATATCTTCTCAGACAGGGCTGGCTCTAGGCCTTTGGCTACCCCCCCCCCCCCCCGGCAAAACAATACATGATGCATGGACAACAAACAGCAGAATAGTTTCAGAACATTTACTTTTTTATTATTTCACATAATTTATTACAAATTTATTACTCACTCAAAGTTTGTTTCAAAGCATGGATGAACTCCATAAAGTGTAAAGGTGCTCATAAATGAAAGGATATTTCACATGAAATTAATTCTATCAACTATGGAAATAAAAGTGCTTTTAAGGACACTGAAAAAACAAGCAAATTATGACTGAAAAGGGTCACCTCTAAAGACTTGTATACAAAATTATAAAGGATAAAAACTCAAAAGTATTTAACAAATGTAAACTCAAAGAATGGACGAACTCCAGATACTATACCAACAAAAATGTTCTTATAGTCACTCTAACACTTCAACAGGCAAATTATGTCTTGACTGATACACTTTAATAAATTGCACATACAAAAATGCTACAGAGAATGTTCAAGGATATTTAACCAATAATGACCCAAACAGCTGCTGTTTGTTACACAATTGCATTTTGTAATTTCTATCATCCTAACACACAGTTGCATTGTACAAATACATTTTATCTGACCATGTAACTTGTGGTAGATAAATTACAAGTACTACCACCACTACTATTATTACTATTAGGCTGTTACAAGGTGAAATAATACTACTGATTAACATTAGTGTAATGTTTGTGCATCATGGTGGCTGCAGAAATACTGCGAGTTCGTTCATAGAACTCGTAACTTTCACATATCCTCAGTCAAGCAGCAGCTCACATTGTTCGTGCTTCCTGTCTAACAGCGTAACTTCAAAATAAAGTACATAGTGTTCCGGTGAACATCACATTTGCCCCTCTTTTTTTCTTTTTTCTTTTTTAAATAAAAGAAACATACTTTTAACTCTTATCAGACAGCACACTGCATATATGCAAATAATACAGCTTGTATTCAAACAGTGTCATCTGTAAACATTGAAGATAGCTGTTACTGAGCCTTGTGCTTACTTGAAAAAATAGTAAACCTTTGGTGCAGTTTAAACACCATAAATAGCTCACTCAAAACAGTGGTTTATCTAGCATGTAACATAAAGTGTCCCTTGTATAATTAAACACACATGACCAATAATTATTACACCGACTCAATGAGTGATCAAATTCTAGTCAGTGTAGTCCTGTAAGTAAGTAGGTGGACGTTTATTGTCTCTGGATGGGTATCGGGACATAGCAGTAGGTAGAGAGTTGTCCTGGTGCTGTGGAGAGACACTCTGAAATTCAGGTGTGATCCTTTTGAAGAATGATGCATTCCTGATGATAGAGTGTCCATTCCTTGAGGCTGTGACCATAGAGCCCTTCACGTTGGTCACTTTGAAGGGTTTGGTGTCGTATGGCGTTGACAGTTTGTTGTGCTTGGGCTGGCGGTGTAGCACAGTGTTGCCTGGAATGAGTGAATGAGGTTTGGCATAACGTTCAGCATCTGCAGTGTTTTTCATTTTGGACCTTGCGTTGCTGTCTCTTGTTCTCACATCAACATCTGAACTGTGTTTTGCAGCGTTATTGAAAGAAGGAACTTCTGTGTACATTTTGCGTTGAAACAATAGTTCAGCTGGTGAACACTCTGTAGTGCTATGAGGTGTAGATCGGTACTCACGTAGAAAGATGTTTAGTTGTTGTTTCCAAGGAATACCTTGTGTTTCAGCTACATGCACAGCTTTACTTAGGGTTCGCATGAATCTTTCAGCAGTGGCATTTGCTTGAGGCCAAAGGGGTGTTATTCTGTGGTGGTGAAAACCTAGGTAGTCTGCAAACTGTGAGAGAGAGTCAGTGTTGAATGGTGGCCATTGTCAGTTTTTACAACTCTGGGAATGCCAAACATAGAGAACACTTTGTCTATTACTGGAATGACTGTATTGGCTGATGTTGATCTCACACTTTCAACAATCGGGTATCGGGAGTAGTCATCTGCAATAACGAGGAGATACTCTCCGGTGGGAAGTAGCCCATGAAAGTCTGCACTCACACTATGCCATGGTGCTTCAGGTAGAGGTGACATTTTTAATGGCTCGTTGTGTGTGACCGGTGTGGTAGCTTGACATGCAAGACAATTACAAACTGCAGCTTCTGCTTTGCGATCAATGTCTGGAAACCACACTTTGGTTCTAAGTAGTGCTTTGGTTTTGATGATACCCTGGTGTCCTTCATGGGCAAGTTGTATTGCTCTGTCCTGTAAGACAGCTGGAACAACAATCCTAGTGTCTCTCAGTAGGATGTCTGCTGCACGTGTTGCTGTAAGCTCATTCCAAACATGTTTAAATTGCTTTAATGTGTCAGCATATTGTGACTTATCAGTTTGATACCATGTGTTGTTCCTGATATGGCTTATGACTTGTTGTGGAATGGGGTCTTTCAAAGTCTCTGTTTTTATCTCTTGTAGTGTCATCGCTTATGGTGTGGAATTATATGCAAAGAAGTTCGCATACTCCTCTGCCACTTTACCTGCACGAGTACTTTCACTGGTTGGTGATGGCAGGGGGTGATGAGACATGAAATCAGCTGGGTTGTCGGCATCTTTTCTGTATTCGATTGTGAAGTTGTATGGTTGAAGCCTGAATCCCCACCTCTCGATTCAGGCTGGTGGTTTTGACCTTGGGTTGTTCCATATGATCTCAAGTGCTTTGTGATCAGTCACAAGTGTGAAAGGATCCATAAATGTACAAGTGAAAGTGCTCACAGCTCCACACAATGGCAAGCCCTGCCTTTTCAGTTTGTGAGTATCTCCTTTCCACATCACTGAGTGACTTGCATATGCTATAATATGCTCCATCCCTTTTTCATCTTGTAGATGTAGATTTGATGTAGATTTTCATCTTGGTAGAGTATTGCATCTAATCCCACTGGACTAGCATCCACGATCAGTTCAGTTTGTCTGTTTGGATAGAAGTATGACATAGTTGTGTCACTGGTAAGATTGTCTTTGAGTGCCTGTAACGCATCCCATTATTCTTGTCCCCATGTCCATGGTGTGTCTTTCCTGGTGAGTTGGCGCAGTGGCTCTGAGATGAATGAAAAGTCTTTGATGATTGATGTCCACATGCATTTCAGGGTCAGGGGCATGCTGAACAGCTGCAACCCAAAACTTAGGCGTTTGTACCGTCGCAGGCCAAGATGAGTGGTGAATGTTGTTATGTACCAGCTGTCTGGGTATCGCTCCAGTTGATGGTACCCAGCTCTAAGATCCAGTTTGGAGAACACAGTTGCACCATTTAACTCATGAATCACATCATCGATGGTTGGAGTGATATGATGTTCTCTTTCGATGGCCGTGTTTGCTTGTCTCATGTCTACACAAATCCTTACTTTGTCAGGATCTTTAGGAATGATTAGGTACATTTTTTTTATTTATTTCATTTTATTTACACTTTAGGTACAATTTTTGGTTCTCTGTAGATAAAAGAGCTTGGTCTGTACCAGCTCTATATGGAAAGTGTCCTGAGACAACTTCTGTTGTGATTTGGCGCTATACAAATAAAATTGAATTGAATTGAATTGAATTGAATTGAATTGAATTGAATTGAATTGAATTGAATTGTATGGGAGGTAACTATTGGTGAAACCCACAGTGTCGGTCCAATGACCTCTTCAATGATGTCGTCTGCTTCAAGCTTGCGAAGTTCATCCTCTACTTTCTGGTAAAAGGGAACGCGTCTGTGAGGTTGACAGGTGGGCTTGATGTCAGTATTTATGTGCAGTTTAACCTGAAATTTTTGGCGCTTACCGATCCCTTTGAATAGCTCTGGATGGTTTTCGACCAGCTCATCTGCTACTGAATGGTGCATTTGACCTATTTCCGATGTAACAATGTGGATCGGTCCTATGTCTTTGGATGTTTCATAGCTCAAGATGTTAAATCCATCACCTTTGATAACAAAGACTGTGCATGTTGCTTTTTTGTTGTGTTTGTTTGTTTTTCCACACAGCACTCAAACTCACCCCACACTGGAAGAGATTTTGTTGACCGGTACAGGTAGCTCTTGACGTCAGTTGAGTTTAGTGTGGGACGTGGCATCAGTTTGTTATAAGTGGCTTCACTTATGCAGTTAACTGTAGCTCCAGAGTCAAGTAGGACAAGTATTTGGGTGCCATTCATTGTGATCTTTGTTTGTGGAAGCTTTGAAGGTTTAGCAATGTTAACTACATAGACATAAGCTTCATCGCTGCTAAACGTGTGTCCTGTTTTCTCACTTGAGGCACTGCCTGATCTGACTATCTGATGCACACTTTTGGATGCTTGTTGAGCTTTCCATTCAGGCTGTTTGTAGTTAATCTTCCTAGCTTTTGATCGGCATTGTTGTGCAAAATGATTTAGTTTGCCACATGCTCTGCATTGCTTGTTTTTAGCTGGACATTCATTTTCATAAGGGCAGTTACCTCCACAGTTTCTGCAGCAGTTGTTGGGTTGCTTTTTTGTTGATGAGGTGCATTGTTTGGGTTTTTATGTGTAGTTTTGTGATACACTTTGTTTACTGTTACTACATTGCCACTTTCCATACCTGATGCTTGTATTTCAGACAGTTCACATGTGCGCCCATGGTTCAGAATGTCATCTAGAGTCAGTTCAGGTTCTCTTAGTGCTTTTCTGCGCAGTCTGGATGATGTGCAGCTTTGTATTATTTGTGTTTTGATCTCTGCATTAATGTCTGCAAACTCAGTTTTTGGCCAACATCCTCAGTCTGGTGTGAAAGGTGTCCAGGTTTTCTCCAGGCTCCTGCGCCGCTTTTCTGAAGAGATACACTTGGTACTGGATGTTTTTCTTGGGTGTGAAATATGCTGATAATTTCTGTTTTACATCTGCATATTATCTGCAAGTGTGTCGTAGATATCATGCACTCTCTCTCCGGCAACGTGAAGTAGCAGGGCTTTTAATCTACCTTCGCCACTAATGTTCAATGCTATAGTATAGTTTTCAAACCTTTGCAGCCATTTAGTCCAACGTGGCCCAACGGAACCAGGTTCAGTCTCGGTATCAAACGGTGGAAGCGGAGGAGTGTGTACAGCCATGCTTGCCGGTGTGTCACGTTTCTTGCCTTGCTCCGATTAGCCGCGCTGATCATCTAGCTTGGCCTCTGCTGCGGGCTTACTAGTTTTGCCGCTTTCCCTCTTCCTCTCGGAGAAAAACAGCTGTGTTGCTTGCATTGTTGTCGTCTTTATCCTCGTTGCCAATGTAATGTTTGTGCATCATGGTGGCTGCAGAAATAACAAGAGTTCGTTCATTGAATTCGTAACTTTGATAACAGCTCGGCAGCGGCATCTTACGATTTCACATATCCTCAGTCAAGCAGCAGCTCACATTGTACGTGATTCCTGTCTTACAGTGTAACTTCAAAATAAAGTACATTGTGTTCAGGTGAACATCACAATTAGTAGTGTAATGTGATGTGATTATAAAAGTAATAATTGCTAATAATAATAATAACAAAAACAGCAAGTTCAGAGCGAGGCGAACATGAAGGATCTGGTGTCCTTTCTGTACCAGGTGCTGGCCTCTGCAAATATTGCCTGAGTGCATCTGGCCAGTTAAAAAAACAAACAAACAAAACAAACAAACAAACAAACAAAAAACAGATACCTATATTAGTATATCCCCCATGGCTAAACTCAGACGCAGTAGCCTGCTTACGCTGGCAAAAATAGAGTTCATGTTCATGTATCTGAAACATCCTATGTGTAAGATAATTAAAATGAACGTTACAATGCAACCTCCGTGACTACCTGCACTATTCAGAGCATACATTATCCAGATACTTTTCTTATGGCATTTACATCTATGTAGGTTATCAGTGAAGTTATGTTTGCTAACTATACGTAGCACGCTAGCAAAGTAACAGTCGCTAGCTAACCATAGCTTAGTGACAGCAATGAAATGTCCAATATTAGGTGATGCGCAATACTAACTTTGTTTTGTTTGACACTTTAATGGCTGAGATGGCGGCACGGTGGTGCAGCAGGTAGTGCGCGTGCCTCACAGCACGAAGGTCACCAGTTCGATCCCCGGGTCGGGCAGGGCGTTTCTGTGTGAAGTTTACATGTTCTTCCCGTGCTTGCATGGGTTCTCTCCAGGCACTCCGGCTTCCTCCAACAGACCAAAAACATGGTCATTAGCTTAGTTGGTGACTCTAAGTTTGCCCTCAGGTGTGAGTGTGAACATGAATGTTTGTATGTCTATATATGTTGCCCTGCGATCGACTGGTCCATGGTGTACCTCACCTCTCGCCCGTTGACAGCTGGGATAAGCCTCCCTGAAACCCAGAAAGGGATAGTCAGGTATAGAAAATGGATGGATGGATGGCTGAGATGAGAAGACTTACCTCTATATTTGGCTTTCTTTCTATCTTCTTCCTTTTTCCATTTTCAACCCTGTGTACCAGCGAGTTTAGACCGCCGGTGGTGAAGGCGGCAGCAGCTGAGCGCTTGCCCAATGTAACACAACAAAACTAGAGCGCACACGTGAACTCCCCCCCCCCCGAGGATTGATCACATTGACAAGTAAACGTGCAGCTGAGGGGCGTCCTACGATAGTCTTGTTTAATAAACATGTTTTATTTCACTTGTCGTTCTAATTCTATGAGTAGTGGTTAAGGGCGACAAAAAGCAAGGGCAACACTAGAGGACGCCCCCAACACATTTGTCGCCCTAGGAAATCACCGAGATCGCCCATAGCAATCGCCGGCCCTGTTCTCAAATCTCAGATCTTATCAAGCGGGGGTCCACATCATGCTACATATCAATTTCATATGAACCAGTTGTCCAAAAAAAAAAAAAGTGGTACAACTGTCAACTGAAGGACTGATTAAAATGAGCGTCATATTATAATCACAATATTCAGTAATATACTAAGCTAGGCCCCATACCATAAATATGATAAATAACTATCATTTAAACTGCCAAAATCAAAATATATTCAAAGTATCCAAAACATTCTGCTAGGGACTTAGGAAGTGTTCAGATGAGCCATCATATGTTTTTTATTTCTTTCCATTTTTTTTTTTTTTCTCTTTCTTGGTAAAATATCCCAGTCGTACCACAACTAATGTTATGGTTAACTAACTTCAGCTATGCAGTTGTTGTTTTCACAGGTGGAAAAATGTAACTTTGAAAATTATCCTTACAAACCTTTTTCCACCTGTTCTTCATAAACACAGGAGAGAAAACAATTTAGATCAGACTCAAAAGTACATGACCAGACTTTTTTAAGGATTTGCTAATGGTTAATAAAATGTCACTGTTGTTTGCTACCGCTATACAAATGATCTCACTTGTAATCTGAATGGAACAGCTCAGAGAAAAACATGAACGTTCAATGACCATATCTGACATTTGTTGTATTCTGTCAAGATTGTTTATGTGTGAAGTTTTGCTTAACCTTAAGTTATCTTTTGAAAGGTTTACAGAATTTATGTACATACATTTGACAATTATGGGTGAAATAATGTTACTATTGAGCATAATTTTGAGTCATGCTTTGTGATACTGGGCTGTTATATTTTGAGTTGACTAAAGCTCAGTGTAGCAGATGGCAGCTACAGCAGTGCATGTGGGATGTTGTGCATATTGGGATAGGTATTTGAAATAGTACTGCTTACCTTTTCTGAAGTGTGTATGTCAATGTTTGGTTCATAAAGTAGAACATACAGTTAATTTGCCAGACAAATGAAAAGAGAAATCGTAGATGTGAAAAACAATTTTATTGTGTTTAATATCGCAATTACAAAATGCAGACGTCACAGTTCAGGTAATCCACCAGGAGGAAGCAGGACTTGAAGAAATGCAACTGAATTCATTAGGTTTTGGAATCCAGCACAGAATATATCTGAAATAATGATTTTAGATTCCATATTCAGCACAATTTTAAATGATCGAATTCCTCAACTCTCTGAACAATTAACAATAGGAATGATCTTTGCTGCAAATTAATTATAAAATTTGGATATGACTATCCTTGGAAATAACTTTTGAATTTTGAAGAAGTGTTTGCTTCTTAAATACTTTGACTTGGAAATAGTCTTATTTCTTATTTTTATGTCATTATGCATTCATTCAGAAGTGTGCAACAACCTGGATGAAACCAACAGAGGTAAATAAAGTGTGTATAATACACATGAAAGCAATGTTTTTACTCTCTCAGTGCACCCAGACATGACCTTGACTTTGAAAACACAAGGCAGAGGAATCAGACCTAGAAATATGTATCCCACTACACAACCAACCACTTCATGGTTTTCTGGCAACATGATGAAACTTCCTCGAAATCTTCTGCAATGTTGGAATGTCACTCATCCTATTAGTGTGTGTATTGGAGGGCACTGAAATGTATTGCATGTGCATGTGCATGTCTTGCTTGTGACTGAAACTGACATAGTAATTCCATGCTGTAAAATTTGGAAAAACTCCATGTTATACAGGGTCAAATGCTGCATTCATGTTACATGCCAAGAATGTTAAATAAATAGTACTAGACTATGATATTCCCATCCGAGTATCTCAAGGAATTCCATCAGTATTGGATTTCCATACATCACAAAAACCAGTAAGGGTCAAGGTGGTGGATGGGTGTGTAGGGAGACATAAGGAACAAACATGCAAACTGATACATGCAAATTGTGGAGGAAAACACAGCCTCCACAGTGTCAATTTATCTGTACTTTCACTTCTGTTTGCTCAGACCAACACAGCCATGGCATGTTTGCTGAGGTACACTCAGACCACTTCAAAATCACAAAAGAAAAAAAACCCAAAAACCTTTTTGTTTTCACCTTTCACTTTCGTAGACCTGATGACTGAATCTTAATAATGTCACACATGACTTGAATGACCAATTTTGAAATGAAGTTATTTTTCTGTGAAATCATCAGTAGGTATAGAAGAAGAAGAAGAAGAAGAAGAAGAAGAAGAAGAAGAATCAAAGGGACAGTCCCCTTTATTTGTCACACAATTACATAAATGCAACACACGCCATACAATTTGGTGAAATTTGTCCTCCACCTTTAACCCATCCTGGTTGCTTCCTCCGCAGCAGACCAGGAGCGGTGGGCTGCCATCGGACCGCCACCCAGGGACCCAGTCTCTTTCATCACCATTCAGTCAGGTGGTGATCTTCTTGCATGTTTGTTTTTTTTTTTTTTTTTTTTTTTTGTGGAGGATACCCCAGGTGAGCACAGGGAGAACATGCAAACTCCACACAGAAAGGCCCCTTTCCTTGAGCAGCAGGCACTGAAGGCATGGTGGAGGACACACCACCAGCGCCCACAGCGGGATTCGAACCGGGCCCTTCTAGCTGTGAGGCGACAGTGTTACCACTTGTCCCACCATGCCACCTTAATATGTATGTTGCATTTACAGTCTCCTGTTTTTGAGGCACAGCACTTAATTAACCATAATTGATTATTTAAACCTTCAAAAAAACGTATCCAATGGTAATTGCCCACTATTTAACTGATTAGCGAGTTCATAGAAGAAAGACAATTTACCTTGCCTGACTGGGGCCCCCATGCGCTCCTTAATGGGATGGGTGGGCCTCTTCCAGCTCTTCCTGCTGGTCCTTTTGCTCTGCCTTTCACAGGCCATTAGCCAACATGGATACAGCACTGTAGGTCCACTTTCCACCTGGCTAGACAGTATGCTACGCTGGGGTTATGCGGCTTAATTCTGTCAACATTCCCCTCCGTTCAGTGGCATAATTCCAACCTGAGAGGATGACCTTAAAATGAAATAATTGCATTCTTTGAAAAACAGCCAGATCCTTCTTTCATTTTTTTTTTTAAACTTTATTTTTCATTTTGCACATAACAGAATAAAATAAACATTCAGAAAAACAAAACAACAACAACAACAGAAAAGGGCAACATAAGGGGAGGTGGGGGAGACACTACTTTCTCTTAAATATATACCATTTTTTCCATAGTTGTTGATGAGTCTCTTCTTTAGTCTTCAGACAATAAGTCAGTCTTTCCATGGAGCATAATTGATCCACAATGTCCATCCATAATGTCTGCTCAGGAGGCTCTCTTTTCAGCCAATTCTTTGTGATGGCTTTTTTAGCCGCAAGTGTCAGGATTTTGAACAAGTAGATGTCCACTTTTCCTATTATACCCTCTGGTATCAGTCCCAGATATACAATCCGGGGGTCACGAGGAATTCCATAGCTCAAGATTTCCTCCACGTTTTGAAGGACCATTCCCAAAATGTTTTTATTTTCACACATGACCAAAAGCTATGTAGGTGACTGGCATTCTGATGTCCGCATTGTCTCCAACAGTACTGCTGTTTGCCCAATTGCTTAGCTTTAATGTGAGGTGTAATAAAAAAACAAATTAAATTTTTCCAACCGAATTCTCTCCATCCTTTAGAGCTGGTTGAAGTATGTTGGGTCATGCACATGGACTGCCAGTCAGCTACAGACAATTCAGAATTCAGTTCTAACTCCCACTTAACTTTTATATGCAGTGTGTTATTTCCATTTAGTTTTTGCAGACCTTTGTACAATTTAGAGACAGTTTTTGAAGGTAGTTGTTTATATGCATCCGTAAACACTCCTATAACAACGTTTCCTTCTATCGAAATTCCTTTCTTAATCTCTGTGTCATAAAATTTTCTCAACTGAAAATATCTGAAAAGGTCTCCATTATCTAGGTCAAACTCCTTCTGAAGTTTTTCAAAGGATTTGAGATGTTGTCCCTCTACAAGTGTGCACATAGCTGTCATTCCTTTGTCTTTCCACTTTCCAAAGGTCCTATCAAGTTCTGCAGGCTTAAATTTGTGAGTTTGGAATGGCCATATTAGAAGTTTACTATCATCTGTCAGATTGTATTTTCTAACCACCTCATACCATATTCTAAACGTTTCTTTCAGTATTGAATTTTCCTCCGTGGAAACTATGTGCTCTTCTTCACCTAGCCTGGCTTGGGGAGGAGCTCGGCCCAGTTTCATCTCAATGTCCCTCCATCTAGCTTGATAGTGAGGGGAGCACCAGTAAACAATAAACCTCAATTGGGCCGCATAATAATACTCTTTTAATTTCGGCAGCGCTAGTCCCCCATTTTCCTTGTCTATTTGGAGGGTGCACAGTTTTATCCTCGGCCTAGCTCCTGCCCAGATAAACCTGGATATCAGCTTATCCCAAACTTCGAATTGTGAATGTGGTACTCTAACCGGGAGGGATAAGAAAAGATACAACAACCTTGGTAATAGGTTCATTTTTACCACTTCAATCCTTGAGCTGAAATCCAATATTGATGTAGACCATTTTGTTATATCCTTCTGTATTTTATCATTTATTACCTTATAGTTAGTATTATAAATAGTATCAACTTCCTGAGTAATGAATACTCCCAGATATTTTATTGATTTTGCATCCCATCCTAATTTATACTGCTTCCTTATGGCTTTATTTGGTTTGTAATTTAAAGAGCGTACCTGTGTCTTCGTGATATTTAGTTTATAACCTGACATTAGTCCGTAGTCCTCCATGATTTTTACAAGTTTGGGGAATGTTGTATTTGGATTTTGGAGGTACGTGATAATGTCATCCGCAAAAAGCCCTATCCTATGTTCATCTCCTGATATTGTGATTCCTGTCAGCTCTTTGTCCTGTCTAATGGTTTGCGCAAGCGGCTCAATGAAAATTGCGAAGAGGGCGGGCTAGCGCAACATCCCTGACGAGTGCCTCTAAACAGCTTAAAGCTGTCTGTCAGGTGGCCATTAATCTTTATTCTGGCAGACGGGTCACAATACAGAGACTGTAAACACCTAATAAATTGTACATTAAACCCCATTCTCGCTAGCACTTTATATAGAAAAAGCCAACTGACCCGGTCAAATGCTTTCTCCGCATCGAGACTGATCAGAGCAGCATTCAAATTATGTTTATTGGCATGTTCTATGATATGAAGCGTTCGTCTGATATTATCATGTGTTTGTCGACCTCTTATAAATCCTGTCTGGTCCTCATGTATCAGGTCAGGAAGAAAACACTCCAATCTTTTGGTTATAATAGATGTGAACAATTTATAGTCCACATTCAAAATGGAGATCGGACGAAAGGATTCGCAATGTTCTTTATTTTTACCTTCTTTGGGAATAAGTGATATAACGGCGTCCCTCCATGATGGTGGAGCCACTGCTTTTTCAAGTGTCCAATTAAATGATTCTAACATTACTGGGGCAAGTTCTTCTTTCAACTTCTTATACCACTCCTTCGGAAAGCCGTTCTGTGCCCTCCCTAAAGAGGGAAGGTCCAGTGATGCTAAGAATTGTCCTATAATGTCTTCATTGATCATCTCAGGTTGTGAGTAAAGAGTCTCATAGTAACCTTTGAAAATTTTATCGATTTCGGTTCATATGTTATATTATTCGTTAAGGGGTCTCTGATCTTGTGTATTGAATTTGTAATTTGTTGAGACCTGAGACGCCTTGCTAACAATCTTGTCGCCCTTGGGCCTGATTCATAGTAAGTTTGTTTGGTAAATCTCAATTTCTTTTCTAATTCGTCAGTGACAATGCTTTCTATTTGTTTTCTAACATCTTTGATTTGAGATGTTGAGTCCTTGTTCTCATCTCTAGGTTGTTGTTTCTCCAGTTTCCTCAGTTCTTTCTCTAATTCGTCATATTTTGCCCTCCTCTGTTTCTTTAAAAATGCTGTTCTTGAGATTAGCTTCCCTCTCATTATCGCTTTGACCGTGTCCCATAAGATGGTTGGATCAACCTGGCCATTCTTATTATCAGTTATACACTGACCAATTTCTATCTTGATTTCATCTACCACATTCTTATTATTTAAAATACCTGTATTTAGTCTCCAGAGTGTGTTTTTTGGCCTATTATTTAACTGAATATTTAAGTAGACTATATTATGATCCGAGACATCGGCTGTTCCTATTGAGCACTCTTTTACTCTATGTCTATCAATGACATTCATTAGAAAAAAGTCTAATCTTGAGTGCACTTGATGGGCAGCTGAATAATGAGTGTATTCTTTATTTTGCGCGTGCAAATTTCTCCAGACATCAAATAAGCCTGACTCTTTTATCAAGATTCTCAGGTCTTTTGATCTTTGAGTTTTGTATCTGTTTGTACTAGTTGTGTCTAAATAGTAATTCTGAATTGTGTTCCAATCACCGGCACAAACTAGGACTCCCTCACTTTCTGAGATTATAGTCTCAAACAGTAATTTAAAGAATTTTCTATTACTTTCCGGAGGGGCGTACACATTTACAAATGTGACCAAAATATTATCTATCCTGCCTTTAACTATTACGTATCTACCTTCTCTATCTCTCTTTTCATTAATCAGGTTGAAATTAAGTGAGTTAGAAATTAATGTGACCACCCCTCTCTTTTGACTATTTCTGCATGAGCTAAAATATGAATTTAGAAATTTTTGAAATTTTTCGTGTTCTTGTTGTGTCATATGTGTCTCCTGTAGAAATACGACTTGTGTCTTATCCCTTCTCATTTTCGCAAGCACCCTACTCCTCTTGACCGGATTATTTAAACACATTTCACATTTAGAGACGCAATTTTCAAGTCATATGACCTTATCATGTATATTCCAATCACAGAGTTTGTTAGTAGTGTTAACCTCCCAAAACAAAATTATAACATGAACAGTAACAAGTCGAGGGTAAAGCCTCTCACTAAGAGAGGGCCCTAAGAAAAGGGTGGCTGGACAGTCTAAATAAAATAACCTCACCATCCTAAAAGTCCAACGTATCCTTTCATAAATGGAACCGCTGCTCACAGACATTCAGCAAAGAACAATATGAGGCAAAAAAAAAAACAAATCTAGCAGTCATTTTGGACACAGTCTTATTACCAGTTTATGATGTATCTTGATAGTTTACTTTTTCATGAGGCTTCTCCTCCTCTAGGTACCTCCTCTCTGACCGATGCTCTCACTCTGGAAACTCTGTAGTTTGTCTCGTGCCCTTTGTGCCACATCTGCTCTTCCTTTGCGCTGGTCCGCCGCCTTTTGCCAGCATCCCAACCGCTCGTGCAACCGTATTCAACTCCAGCCAAGCCTCCTGTGCGCTGCTGTAAGACTGGACTCCCGTATCCCAGTGAATCTTCATACTTGTATATGGAGTTTGAAAGCGGAACCCTCCCGCCTTCAGTGCTTTCTTTATCCCGTTATACTCTTTGCGCTTCTTGACAATCTCTGCCGCGTAATCGTGGTCAAAGTAAAGAATCCTGTTGTTCAGCTGTTTTTCCCGTCTTACTTTTCTGCCACGCTTCTTTCAGCACCAACTCCTTGGTCGTGAATTCCTGGAAGTTGATGATAATAGGTCTCGGGGGTTTATCAGGAGGGGGCTTCTGCGTCAGGGATCGGTGCGCGCGTCGTATTTTCAGGTTCAGCCCCTCCGGTATGGGCAGCTTACTTCTCAGGAGTGTCTCAATAAACTCTGGTACCGAGTTTTCTCCCTCTTCACCTTCCGCCACACCAAATATGCGTATGTTATTTCGTCTGGAGCGGGACGCAAGATCAGTTAGTTTAGACAGCAAATCCCTTTGCTGATCCAGGCAGGAACACAGCGCTGCTGTCGCCTCCTCCGCCCATCCCTCCACCTGCTCTATACGGGACTCCGCTTCTCCAACTCAGTCAGACACAGTCTGAATTTCGGCCACAAGGTTGTCCAGTTTGCCGTTGATTCTTGACCCCAGTGATTAAATTCTTGTCTCAGGCAATCATTGTCCCCTTTGAGTTCAGTTTTTACTCGTTAATGGCCTTGACTATATCTGCGGACCCCATGCTCGTTCCGGGGCTCCCGTCGCGGCTAGCTTGATCTGCTATATTGCTGTTAGCGTTAGTCGTCTCCTCACATTCAGTCGGCCTTTCGAGTTTATTTTCGTTGTTTTTTTGGCCTCTGGTTTTCCTTCTCCCGCTCATCTATCTTTTCCTCCAAATAGTGTTAAGTTTACGAGTTAGTTTGTGGGTGAATTGCGAAAAGTCTGGAAGAGCGGCTCCTCGTGCGTCTCACTACTCCATCAGCCAAACCGGAAGTCTTGGACAGTGCATTTTTATCTCCCGAGATCCTTCTTTCATAAGGAAGAGCAAGCTTCTTTCCTCTGTATTTCCTGGTACCCAGGAATTTAAGGGGCATATGGCCCATACTGGACTTCAGGCTCACCAAACAGCATAATTATATTCCAGTAGGCTATTTGAATACACAAATTGAAAAGTTTCTTGTTTGGTTGGTCTCCATTTCTGTTCAAATCGTCTGCATTTTTATTTGAGACACAGGGCTCTATTTTCGATTCCACCGCTGGCCGGCGCGGCGCAGGCGCAAAATCAGGTCCACCGCGCCGATGGGGCGTGGCAGCGCAGAGTTTGGAATTTTTGTACACTGCGCTGCAGGCACATCTTCTCCCTCTTCTCATTTCAGTCCCACCCAGCGGCGCAACTCGGAAAAAGGGAGGGAGAAGGCGTGGAGTGGGTTTGACACAGCCAAGTGAAATTTTCACCAATCACAGCAGCTCCTCGTCTCACCTTTAAGAACGCCGCTGGCCAGGTTCATGGCAAGTTTCGAGGATGACTGAGACCGCACAAGAAAGTGTCCATTGCCCAAACTTCTCCCATTCTCCCAGGAGGAGACTGACGTCACTCATGTCTCATGACATCCGTTTGTTTCTCAGTATATATATATATATATATATTCAGTTTTATATTTTGTGGTATATTTTGTTTATATATATATATATATATTCTCAATATAAATATTTTGTTTTTATATTTGCTTTTTATATATATAGTTCTCTCTTTTCTTTCTTTTCTAATTTTATTCTAATTCTATTCCATTCCACTTTTGGCCGAAAGACTGCAAGTTAGTATTGACTAATCCGGATGTGAGCCTAAAGTGGCCCACATATGAGAAAACATACATGCCCCACCTTTGCTGGACCACATTTGGGCCATTTTTGGCCGAAAGACTGCAAGTTAGCATTGACTAATCTGGGTGTGAGCCTAAAGTGGCCCACATGTGAGAAAACGCACGTGGCCCACCTTTGCTGAAACAAATTTGGGCCACTTTTGGCCGAAAGACAGCAAGTTAGCATCAACTAATATGGATGTGAGCCTAAAGTGGCCCAAATATGGTTCAGCACACGTGGCCCACTTTTGCTGAAACACATTTGGGGCAGTTTTGGCGGAAAGACGGCAAGTTAGCATCGACTAATATGGATGTGAGCCTAAAGTGGCCCAAATATGGTTCAGCATACGTGGCCCACCTTTGCTGAAACACATTTGGGCCACTTTTGGCCGAAAGACGGCAGGTTAGCATCGACTAATATGGATGTGAGCCTAAAGTGGCCCAAATATGGTTCAGTAATATGGTGGGGTCCATACTTTTTGAAGTACAAATGTGCTAGGACAAGAAAAGACAAGTTAAGTTAAGTTAAGTTAGTTTGCTTCAGATCATCTGTTGTTGTCAACTTGATAGGGGTGGAACTTTGTACAAGTCCACGATGACTTTGTTCCCTCCTTGCACTCTGTGTTAATGCATTTATGTGCTAAACAAATAAACCTAAACCTAAACATAAGATAATAGATAAGTAGATATTCCTTTTTCGGTGGAAATGTTCTATGATGGGCATGATTGACAACGTTGCAGCAGGAACGACCTGCAATAGGCCTATTGCTCCATCACTCATTCTGGAAGAAGCTCGCCACTGGAGCCCGATAATATAATACATCCATGCTGGAGCTCCCGTCCAGCTTCTTTGCTGGAGCTTGCTATGGAAGCAGAGGACTGAAGACTTTTAGGCCTGAACTGCCTTAATTGTGTTCACAACAAGATGGTGAATTCTGAGAGTTGTTCCTTCTGACACTCATACCAGCAGGAATTACATAGCCTACAGTAGGCATAGTCAAGTTTAACTTTTTCTTCTCTTAGTGCAATATTATCTGTCAGTATAAATAATCTGCTGACTGTGATGAATTTTGTTTGCTGATTAAAGTTATATATATTGACCAACAAGTTGTCCTTCAAATAGAACTTATTCTATGTACAAATCCATATGCTTGTCAGCACTGCTAAGCGAGTTTGCACATGTGTGTGTACACGTGTCTGGTTATTATTATGTATGAGTGTGGTTATTAGTTGATCTGTGTAGGCCTATGTATTGTGTTTGAATGTGTGATAAAAGTAAAAGCTGTGCTGTTGTGCACTTCATGATTTGGTGCTCTTGTTCCCTGCTTTTACTAGTGTATTCTGTCTATTTTTAAAATATTATGGTCGTCACTCATATTTCAATCATTTTAATACTGTAGCAGCCTACCTATCTGCTTTAACTTTACCTGGCTCAAAGCATCTCTTCTTGTTTTACAAGATTAATGTTTTTTGTGCATTGTCCCTTTTTTAAATAAATAAATTCAATTCATTAAATGCACAACTGTACATTCCTTGACAGAGTATGCCAATAAGAGCAGAGCCTAGGCCAAGAGTGACAGTATGTGAACAGAAACCGCTTCCACGTCACATAGAAAATGACTGGCAGGTCGACATTGAAAAATGTATTGACCTACATTTACCTGAACATATCATCCACAGTGACAGTTTTTTTTTTTTAATTAAGTCAACGCTTTTAAGTCTGTAAGGATCGTATCTTTATTCAAACTCTACTTTCCGTTATGTTTTTTTCCGCTTCAAGTTGGAGTTTTCCAAATTACGAGTCTCTGTGAATGCATCATATTCGAATTGACGAAAGGTAGCAAGGGAGCAGAAAGTGCCCGGGAGATCCAGGAGAGAACAGAAGTCACGGTGAGGTGAGTCCCTGAACGAAAAATAAATGAATTTTTCTGTGGGAAACATTTAGCTCTTATTGTTGGAAATAAACATTGTTTTGTTAGGTTGCCGGTGCTGCAAAATGTTAGCTAGTTAACATTCAGTTTGTATACAAGGTTAATGTGACCAGGCAGACGTGGCCTAGGTGTTTCCCATTTATAGACCCGCGCCACAGAACCAAGACCAAGCGCCACAAATTGATTCTGCTTTTGTTTTTTTCTCTTATCAACGCAATATCGTTCCGTTCATCCTAGCGCGGCTCCATTTTGGCATTCTCTCTCTCACACACACGCACACACACACACACACACACACACACACACACACACACACACACAAAATCCCAATTTGCATTTGTATAGCTTTGCAGCATTTACATTTGCATTTTAACACCTCATGGTCATAATGGCTGAGAGAGAACTTCCACGGCAATTTACAGTGACGGAAATTTACGGAAATGTGGCTTTTCATGCAGTGACACACACACACACACACAACAGCAGTGCATGGTAATTTGGTTAAAGCGAAAATGATATGGCGTGCGACCACTACCGCCAGTCTCCTTGCAAACCTGTGGGAAACACTACAGACAAGAAAATAGTTTACATGGAATATGAAAAAGCATTGAATTGGTTAACAGCAGTGGTGTAGTCTACGTGATACGCAGGTATACGCCCACCCACTAGAAAAAACTAGACTACACCACTGGTTAACAGTTACAGTTATTCAGTTTATGTATTATTATGCAGTGTTTGAACTCACATGGTCCTCTAAAACAATGTGTTGTCGGTAGTTCAATGGCCAGTGTAAACATATTTTGGCTGAAGCCTAATATTTCATATCTTACTTTTTACTTTTATTTAAACAAACAACAAACAAACAAATAAATAAATGTACTGATATACTATATGATGTATCAATGTATAATACTTGTTTCTTTCTTTCTCTTTCAGAGTAACATTCTGCTACTGAGCTGCACAAGTTGCCAAACACCAAATAGGTCAGTGATACTGTAGTGCCATGGATAAAGAACAGTGGAATACCACACGCAGTAATTTAAGGAAAAGAGCTGTCAAAAGAGTCAACCAGTTCTTTGATTCTTTAAATGACAAGCATGAGCTTGAGCTTGAGGTTGAGACTGAAGAGGAGTGCAGTTTTCAGGATGAAGCAATTGCTTCAACCTCGGAAGCAATCGCTGATTCACCACCAAACCATGATATAGACAGTGGAGATGGTGGATTAAGTTGTGATGATGATGACAGAAATGATGTTCATGACACAAGGGATTTAGCAAGTTGTTTGAGAGACTGGAGTACACAATTTGGGATTTCGCTGATTGCTTTGTCAGCCCTCTTGTCTATTCTGAAAGTTCATCATCCTTCATTGCCCAAAGATGCCAGGACATTGTTAAAGACACAGATTTGCCATGCTGTTGGTTCCTTGGCAGGTGGCTCGTTCCACTATTTTGGGATACAGAATATGCTCACTAAAATATTTCAGAGACTTGCATTTATTGTTCCAGACAGGCACAACTTTAAATTGCAGTTAAATATTGACGGTCTACCAATTTTTAAAAGTTCAACTGTTCAGTTTTGGCCAATCTTGGGAATTCTGCAAGGATTTAGTCGGAAACCTGTCCCAATTGCCATTTTCTGTGGCAACTCAAAGCCTCAGTCTTTATCAGAATATCTAAGGGATCTGGTTTGTGAACTGAAATCCCTGAGCAATGGATTTGTCATTAATGGTAAAACCTTTTTCCTCACTGTGTGCTCAGTAATTTGTGATGCTCCTGCAAGGGCCTTTGTTAAAGGTATTAAATCACACAATGGCTACAGTGGCTGTGACAAATGTGTACAGTCAGGCGTATATGTTAATAACCGCATGACATTCCCCGAGACAAATGCCAGAGTGAGAACAGATCAATCTTTTTCAAATGCAGAGGATGAGGACCACCACATAAAACCTTCGCCATTTTTTGAAACATCTGTTCCTATGGTCAGTGGCTTCCCACACGACTATATGCATTTAGTTTGCTTAGGTGTCGTGCGCCGTCTTCTTGATTTATGGATTGGCACATGTGGGAAGTTAAAATCCCGCATTTCATCCAGGCAAGTCTCTCTGATTTCTGCAAAGTTACTTGCTCTCAGAATGTACATACCCTCTGAATTTGCCCGAAGACCAAGGGGGCTTGATGAAAGACTAAGATGGAAGGCAACAGAACTTAGGCAGTTCCTGCTTTACACTGGCCCAGTTGTTTTGAAAGATGTTCTGGCTCCTGAGGTGTATCAAAACTTTATGCTCTTATCTGTGAGCATTTACATTCTGGCGAGTCCAACCTATTGTTTGATGTTAAATGACTTTGCAAACACACTCCTCAGATCATTTGTTAAACATTTTGGGCAACTCTATGGTCAGGAATTTGTAGTATACAACATACATGGCTTGATCCACCTCAGTGAAGATGTAAGAGTACATGGGAACTTGGACCTAATATCTGGATTTCCTTTTGAAAACTATTTAAAAAACATTAAAGGCATGGTTAGAAAGCCTAGTTCACCACTGCATCAAGTCATACGCAGGATTTCAGAACTTGACTCAAGTTTACCAGAGGAAACTCTGAAAACTGGCTAACATCTCAAAATGTTGCATTCAGATGGACCTGTCCCAGAAGGCTTTGCGGGAACTGTCTCCCAGTATAAAGAACTGGAAATGGATACATTTGTCATTAATTCATCAGAGAGGGACAGATGCATTAAAATGAATGGCAAGATACTTCTGGTCCTGAATATAGTTGTTTTTGAGGGTCTGGAATACCTGGTTTGCAAAGAGTACAGAAAGAAAACAAGCTTTTTTGACTATCCCATTAACTCTTCTGATTTGGGTATTTTTTTTGTGTCAGATCTCTCATCACACCTCTTATGCTTGAGGTTGGACACTATACAGAAGTGTGTTCGCTTACCTCTGGAGGAGGGGTTTGTTGTGGTGCCTCTTCTCCATGCAGAGTGAGTGTACCTTAGCCGCACACAGCATCAGTTTTTATTTTCATTTTCATTCTGTCATTGGTGACAGTTCAGCCGGCCTTCACCCATCTGTATGTAAGTGTGTATACCATATTTAAAGTAATTATTCAGTTGGGAATGTGCATGAATTTGTCTAGAGTTAAATATTAAAACTAACTTTGTGTTGTTGTACCCCCTTCCTTTTCAGGGCAATGTTTTACATTGTCGAATTTTGCGAGACCCAAGAGGTTGAGGTGCTGCCAGCAGCTTGGGTGGCTGATGACATTTGTCAGTGGCCTTCTTACTACAAGCCTGAAGAACTGGTAAAGGCCGTAAAAAATGCAGAGCAGCCGGGATCGTCGTGGGAAGAATTTGGAGTTAGGATTTTATATAAAGCAGGTATACACGTCACCACATATTTACCTGAGTTCAGTCATTTGAAAACATATACACTCTATTAATGATTAATGATGTCTGAATTTCTTTATTTACAGCAAACTACACAACTGCCCGTCTCAAACTTCCCATGGCAAAAGCCCACACTGACCTACAGACAGCAGAAGAAGATGAAGAAATAACAAGGAGAAAGCGAAAAAGACTGTAAGCATTCAAAGCCACTACAGTACTATATTTGTGAGACATTAAGAATTATTACTACATTATCCGCTGTCAATAACTACCACCTCCCTAGGAGTGAATGCTACTTCAGTTCAGTTTAGAAAGTAAATCTTTAGCTGATGCAATTTAGATAAATTCATACATTGTTATACATACATCTTATTAAAAAGAACAAAAAGCCGGCAACACTCAATGTCTTTCAAATATCTTTTATTGCCTCACTGGTCAGGAAACTACCACAGACCGGTTTCAACAAACAGTCTTCGTCAGTCACTGACGAAGACTGTTTGTTGAAACCGGTCTGTGTGCGCTCTCCTTCCTTTTTTTGATACATACATATTATATCTTATTACATCAAGATTCTGGATGTTTATGATTACAGTATGTACCTGAAAACAGGAAAAGTTGTTCATGGTAAGCCAAGTTTTACTTTCAAAGAGAAAGAGGATGGATTCTTCAATCCAAAGTAATGTCAAAATTACCCAAATCTCAGTGAGTTGGTAGCTCAGCAACAGGTCTCTGTTTTGTGTTCACCTGCAACCTGGACAGGTGGAATATTGAGAAAGGTGGGGGGTGGGAGATGGATCCAGGGGAAGGAGGGGGGTGGCTCAACATACCCTGCTCCTATGCTCAATTTATCCCATACGTGGGCTAAGTTGTGCCACCACCAGACCACTTTTTTTGGACAGGCTTTATCTACAATGTTACACCCTAAAATGTATACAGTTGCATTAGTTTGCAGTGACTACAATTGTCTTAATGTAGTGATCCTGAATATGAGAAGGAACTCAACTTACACCGGTCTCCCTATAGTTCAGAGTTTGATGTAGTGGTCTGAGATTAATGTCTATCATCAGATGCAGTTATCTTCCTCATGTGGTTTTTTACTCAAGCCGAGTCAATGGTTATGGCAGGCACATTCTCCTGCCCATGCTAACAAAAGCAATAGGGCTAAGTAGTCTGATGTGTGCTATATTTTAAGCAATTCAAGTTCAGTGCAACAACTTACCAATGACAAATGCTTTATACTTTCAATTTCTTCCTCTTCCCATCCCAATACCCTATATGCACACACAAGACCAAAAATTCGCTTTGAAAGCGATAGTGACAGCGACTCAACTGTACAAAGATCATCACTGCCAGCAGCCCCAAAAATTCAACGGCCAGACTTCAATATAACACCAAGACGGACTCCGGACCCCAAACAACCTGCATCAGTGGCAAGCCCACTGCCCACTGTCAGCCCACAACAGCCAGTGACCAGTCAGGGCAATGAACAGCCGTCAGCTTCAGGTGCTTCAAACCTTGCTCGTAAGTGATTATATTTGCACACTAATGTACATTCCCTCTCTGTCTCACTATCTTTTTCTCTGTCTCTGTATAAAATCATCTTACAATGCCTTTTTGGTTTTAATTATTTTACTGTATGTCGTTATTTTTAGCTCTTCTGCGCAGGCTCCTGACGAACCAGGAGCTTATCATGGAGCAGCTCAAAATTATTACCCTGACCCTGAATAAGATCCAAGGACAGCCTGTTGGTGGGCGGGAGGTCCTTGAAAAAGATGTCTTCCCACTTAAAGACATCAGCTCTTTACTGGCTGTGGAGAAGCGGGTCAGGGAGGAGGCGGACTTTAAACAGAAAATGGTAACGATGCATTTCTCACTCTAGAACTATTTTGTGTATGTCTGTGTTTATGCTAGATTATTTTTTATTGGAGTGAGGACTATTCAAAAGTAAAGAGTGTTTGGATACATGTTTTGTACATCTGTGGGAAACAAAATTCCTCCTCCTCCTGCACACCCAAAATGAAGATCAGCTGGTTACAGGGATATCTCAGGTGAAAAATAAAGATAAACCACAGCACACTGAAATGACTTCACTGAAATGTATTGATTTATTTAAATAAATCTTTATTGACAGCTGTCAATAGACAGGGCAGTCAGTCTTTGGGCATTTTTCACCTGTAAAGTGTGAGCACTGTTCGATGATCAGACTGTACAGTGTGAGTACATACATCGTTAGCGTTGACCGTAAATCGTAGACGATTTACTCGTACAGTGTGCAGTGCTGGTATAAACAACAAGATTTTCAAAAATCATACATTGTATGCCCGGTTTAATACTGCTTGTATAGATCATGTATGTCCTTTTTTTTTGCCGAGATTACTGCTTTGATTGAGTGTCATCGGTGGGGTCGATATCAAGGACACCGTGTGGCGGATCATGAAAAACGTATTCACAAACTCCCTGGCCAAACAACTGAACTGGCGTGGCGTGAACGGGAAGACGGCCTTCCACAGCCTCCAGTTAAAAGATGTAATTACTGGTGAGTGTTAATTGTGGGTTATATTTCTTAGTGATGTGTCTTGATGAATCCTTCCTTCCTTTTCTTTCATGCTAGATAGGGGTGCTGAAATTAATCATAAAATCAATTTATCAAGATGCAGATCTGAATGATTATGTATCAGTGTAGTAGCAGACAATATTCTATTCTATTCAAATAGAATTCCATTGCTTGTTGATTTTCTTGCTGCAGCTTTATTCGGCGATTATGGTCCTGTGGTCCGATCTACAATATAAATAGCAAAAAGAACCCAAAAAATATATTCAGTCTATCAGCCGTGGGACTGCATAGAAATTGACTAATGCTATCCAACTGTCACGGGAAGCTTGCATTGGCTCCTACCCTCCATCCAATCACCTCGTCTCCCCTGCTCCACCTCGACCCGCCTCGTCCCCACCCCCTTACGCTTAGAAACTACAAGTAGTTGTAACTGCTCTGAGCTGCTCAGCCACAGACACATGAAACCACAAATTCAGCGCCTGCTGCCCCTTCACCCCCGGCCGGCCTGTCACTGAAAGCGGTGGCAACAGAGTACTGGCGCTGCTGCCATTAGCGGTACCGAGCACAGCCTCAGCCTACAGCGGGGTTTATGTTGAACAGGTTCAACCAAATCTTTGGTTTTATTGTAGAAGTTGTGACTGAATCCGACATTTTACTCCACATTCAAAGCCATGTTTGTTTTCTGCAGGTAACAGGCTTGTTGCTCTGATCTGCTCTAGGGGGGTATGTCGTGAGGAGGCTCGGAGGGGAAGGGTTTCTCATTGTCTTTCAGACCGTAGACCATAGCTTTAAGTAATATAATTAATTAAAAATGCTGATAGTCTAATACTCGTTATAAAATACTTATAATACAACAACATATACACCCAATCACATTTTATGAGGCACCAGTTTAAAGCTGCCATTCTTAAATAGCTCTGTTTGCTTTGAAGAAGACATACTCTTTGGCACATACTGTGCCAAAATGTCAGCAACCTTCACCATAATAAAAATTTCTATGTGCTTTATCATCTTCTCCAGCTATTTATCTGTCCCCTGCTCTAAGATGCACCAGTCTGCAATCAGTTCGTCAGCTGAAAGCGAGAGTTTTCCTCCTACAATTTTAGTAATTGGCTGGTCATGGCTAGACTGTTTTCAAACTACATTCATTGCTGCCCAACTACTGTATGGGCAAGATATAGCATGTCATGCAGTTACCCATTTCTCACCATTGTGTGCAATCTATCCAAAGCTTTACAGTTTTCTCAATTTTTAGGAACAGTCCGAAAAAATCAACTGACGGCCACTGAGAGAGAGAGAAGAGAAAAGGCGATCCACACAGCTCGCACGTAAGTTAGCTACAATACCTATTTTGCAATATATATGTGATACTGTTCTACAGCAGAAATCAAGATGAAGCTGTCGGCATATGTCCATAGCCATTTTTCCCGCTATGGTCAGTTAGGAATTAGAAGCTTGTTCAGCCACCATGCAGCAAGCATACCCATTTTCTTGTAAATGTAAAGATTTCTCTTGGCAGTGATGGGACAGTAATGTAAACTGTAACTGGAATTGTCACCCATTGCCTTTGTTAAAAGCCAGTTCATGGGTCTGAAAAGTAGGGAAATCACACATCAGTTAGAAACACATCTTTAATGAAAACTGTATTTGACTTTAGTGTAATATTCTAATTACAAAATAAATTCATGAATATGAAGCAACAGCTGAAATACATTTTTACATATTAATATTACATGCCACCTCCATGCTAAATTGAGCTGGAATGAAAGACAAAAACATACTTGTGTTCTAATGTTAACATGAGTAGACAAAGTTTTGAGTCTTAAGATGTGGTCTTACCTCAAACTTTTCCCTTTACTGCTGCATTCATGGTCTTCAGCTCCACCATGTGGTCAACTGGTGTAAATACACAGCGATTGTGTGAAAGAGGCTAGCTGACTGATTGTCATCTCAGACTTGATATGTGGTAGGTTTAATATGTAGGATGGAGTTGCTTCCAACTTAGAGCCTCAGCCATGTTGCAATGGAATATAATACTTACCTTGGCATAATATATAAAAAATAAACACCATCTCCCCCTGTAGAACGACCAATCTGTTCCTCACTCGTGTTTATATTTTGGGAACAACAGAAAAGAAAAAAAAAAAGATTTAGACAGTATAAAAAAGGCCATGTTGGAGCTGCTGGATAAAGTAAATGCTGATGTGGAGCCACTCACATGAATGAGTTAGTTAAACACAGCACTGCTTTACTGAGTCAACAAAATATGTTCTTTTGTGCATTTCTTAAAGGGCCAGATGAAGACGAGACAATGCTGGGGCCATGAGTGAGCGTGTTCCGCATGTGTTCTTCATGTGTTCTTCATGTTTGTTTTGTTTGTGTTATGTTAAATAAAATAAAGTTCACTGTTCACTGTTCACAAGTTGTTTGTCGTGTCTGGTTATTTCTTCAGTTCTTCAGGAGGTATCTTCATCTTTGACCCTGAGACCAACAAGACTGGACCACTGCATGCCACCATTTAGCACAGTATCTGGAGGTACCATAATGACATGTAGCCTCAAATTCAGACCAGTTCAGGTTTATTTATATGATGTGTTTATATTTGACATAGTACTTTGTCATGGTTTGGTTGTGACTCCAAAGTGTGCAGGCTAGACAAGATCATAGACTGTAAACCAGTTCTGGGTAAGTCTGAAAGCTAGTTCTAATGTCCATGTGGGATGTGGGCCAGAATAAAATGTGCAGTGGTGGCCCAAATTTGGGTGAGTGCTGGTTTATTTGGTGTCGGCTGACATTTGGCACTGTGTTGGTTTGGTTGTGGCCCACTTCTGGCAAACAACTGTGGACCACCCATGTGCCATCTTCCCATGCCGTACTTGGGCCAGAATAAAAGTGTACAGTGGCCCACATTCGGTTGAGTGCTGGTTTGTTTGGCCTGTTTTTGGTTGACATCTGGCATTGTGATGGCTTGGTTGTGGCCCACTTTTGGCAAACAGGAGCGGACCATTCCATGCGGTATGTGGACCGGATGAACATGTCAGGTGTGGGCCAGATATGGGCCAAAAGAATTTTGCTATCTGGGTTGAGTCACATAATGTAGCTTTCAGAGGTCATGTTTTTGACATTTTTTTTTCTTTCTTTTTTTCTTTTCCTTGGAGTTGTAGTTCATATTTAAAAATGTATTCAAAGTATCCAAAATATGTGCTATTTTGTAAGGGTAAATTTGACTATATTTACAGCAACAAAAATACATAAACAAGTTTAAAAAACAGCATGTGAATCTTAATATTTCGGATATAATATTTTCAAGAAAAGTAACAGCACAGTTAACTGATTAAATAGACTATTATATGAAAAATCCAAATAATTGACAACGATTTAAAGGACTGGAGGACTTGGACTCCGGACCTCAGTAATGTAGGAGAACAAGAGACCTTCATCTAACCTTTCGCTCCCGCATTTCTTCAGGAGAGCTGAGGAGGAAAGGCACTCCAACTACAAAGGGTCACTTGTCATTTAAACTGTTTCCAGGAAGATGCCAATCCTTTCTTCCAGCTCCAGATAAAGAGATTAAAACCGTCAGGACTGACAGTTAACTCAAGTCTCAAGGATGGGATAACACTGACAGTTGTAAATCAACTTGCTACATTCCTGTAGCAAACTGTTTTGTGTGCTTTCTTTTCTACCATATCAGGATAATGCAAACTACATGTTTGATTCAACTTTGAATGTTCCCACTTCACTAAACTAAACTAAATTTGTATGGTATAAATGTTTTTTCCTGTGTTTCTTGCTTGTAAAATGACAAAACGATCTTAATTCTCATAAGCATTTTTGTCCAGGGTTCTACCATGGAACCATACTGCCATCTAGAGACTAGTAGTGGTTAGGTTTCAGATACGCGACAATTATAATTAGTAGTGCTTAATTCACCAAATATAATCTGCCTTTCCTTATTTCTTTGTGCTATTAGTTAGTTAAACTATGAGTTATCATATAAGTTAGCATTATTATTGAAGAATGTTGCTATTAATCAATGAAATGTGTCTGATGCATGTATATTGGTGTGTGATTGAGATGAGTCCATTGCACACAACCGTTAGTTAATGTTTTTTTCTTATTTTAAGATGAAATAATAGCTTTCACCTGTAAATCATTCTAAAGCGCAAAGGCCTGTTTGTCACAGACACACCCTGGAGCGCCACAGGGTCTATTCCACTGCAGCAAACGCTCACTTTTTACTTGACTTCACTTCATTTCTTCACTTTACTTCTCTGCACTTTAGTTTCTGAATTCATCTTGTCTTCGCTCCATTTAGTTCTTTTTCCAGTCTTCTTGTAACTTAAATTTTTGCTCGTCACGTTAAACCGCATAACTTCAAATCAAAGTTAAAGCCAAACTCTTCTTTTCTTTAACTGTTGAAGCAATCACGTAATAATATTTTTGTAGATATTTTCGGCCAGCCATTGTAAGTATTTTCAACTTTATTATTAACCGAAAAGTTTTGCCATACGTTCGTCAACCTCTTTGGACCAAAGTCCTGCAGCCAGCGTCAACCCACCTGTCTGGGTCAAATCGCCACCGAAAGAGCCACTCCTCATCTGTTACCGACACCAAAGGACCATCCCCTGAAACATCTCTGTCCAACATTGGCTCTCACACTGCGGCTCGGCTAATTCTTCCCATTGGACGGCAGTACAGATCGGAGCGACAAGCAACAGCTGGGGTCCATTTGGGTCAGTTCGGGACTGTCTGTCATTGGAATGCTGCTGGCACAGAAGAAGGCTTCCTCCATGCTGCAGTTGATAAGAGTTGGTGTTGTAGGCTATAACAATCTCAGTTCTCATTAGACTCACTTCGTCATTAATTCAAGAAATTAACACTACATTTGCATCCTCATTCTCTTCAAAACTACTTCTCACTATCGCCAAAATCATTCATTTTAATATCCTGCTATAGCTTCTTCATCTAGTTGTTTATATTACATCATATAATCCATATTATTCATCGTATCATTCATTACTCATATCCATTCTCATTACTGTGCCAAATAAATAATGCTTTTCACTTAAGTCGTTGTCAGACAGTGTCCCTTTGAGCTGGAAATAGATGATCGCTGTATCGAGAGCTTACGCTTTAGATGATGAGACTGATCTACCATTAATTCTGTAATTATTATTAAATAAGCAGAAAACAAGAATAAATCAAATCCTTCTGATCTGATGAAGGTTGGTGCCCCTTTTTATATTAACGAGTGCAAACAAAATCCTCATTATAGCCCTTCCCACTTTCCCATTCATGCTGTAGCAACTCATTTGGACAAAGGCAAACAAGTTCCTAAGAATCTCAGCTATTTCAGGTAAACAAATTATTAGCAGGTAAGCAACAGAACAAGAAGGGAACTTGAAGTAGAAATGATTAATGACCATTGGATGAAGATCTGTAGATGAAGAACAATACATAAGAATATTGAGAACTCTTTGTTATGTACTTTTTATGTGGCATATTCTATGAAAAATGTTTTATGTGTCTGGTAAAAACTGTCCACTGTTTGAAATATTGAAATATTTGAAATATTCTAAAAAAATTTAAGTGAGTTTAAAGCACAGCTGTTATTCTTATACAAATGTTGAAAATTTGGTCATATTTGGTTTCCACTGAAGAGTGACAATACATGCTATTTTTCTAAAATGTCATCAACCAGTATGCTTAATCCAGTGGTCACCAACTGTTCCAATATTGCATCTTGTGACCAAATACTATACAATCCAAAATCTTTTTTAATCTTTTCAGGTACAGTTTTGGCTTGTTCAGTATCCACAGTCATTCTTCTGTCTACCTGTGTTAGAACAGCGATATGTTGCTAACTCCCTTGTTCACTATTTGTCTTCAAGAATACTGCAGTCACCCACTGCTGCTTTATTGGAGGTCCCCTGCAACAGCCCACAGAAAATCAGGGATGCAGCCTTTGTCAAATATGCCCTGAAGTTCTGGAACATACTCACACCTGTCAACCTTCCATTTTTTTCCCCTCAATTTGGGCGTATTTTACTGTTCTCTCTGACTGTTCCATCGTGAAAATATTTTCCAGTAAATCTCCCTTATTTTATTTTACTCCCCCCCCCCTTTTTTTTCTTTTTTGCAATCACCAAGTTGCCTCTCTCAAAATCAAAAGCAAAACATAATGCGTAAGTGATGTGTACATATCCTTCTAAATAAAACTAAAAGCTGAATTTCTATGTCCTTTTGTGTTTTCATTTATACAGTACAGGGTTGTTCACAGAATTTCATTTGAATCAGGTATCTGATTTTGACCACCTAACTGAAGTCACTTAATGTAGGAACTAGTTAACTCAATGCTTGTTGCTCTGATATTTCATGATATTTCAAAGCAAGTGATTGCCTGGTGATGAATTTATGATTCACTGTTTGTAGTCTTGTCTAAATGCAAGGGGACATGTATGTGGACAGTGGTAAGGATCATGGTGGGATAGCCCACGGCAGGCCACCGGAAAATTTCCTGTATTTTCAAATCTCAGTGTTGACAAGTATGCATACTGTCCATAGATACCAGTGAAGTCAGCTTCCTCAATATTTTTAAAACTGAAATATATCTATTCAATTTTGCCTTTAACTGGCTCTGGCGTTACTGATACAGGCCTGAAATTGCTTTGCCTTGCACTGATGCACTGCTGCACTTCTTTTAATATGTTGCATTTTACTTGATTTTTGCTTTCTATGAACCTCTGTGTACTTTTTAAAAATGTATTTCCCTGCAATTTCTTTGTTGCAAAGCATTTTGAGCTGCATTTCTTGTGTGAAAGGTGCTACACAAATAAAGGTTATTATTATTATTTTGATTATTATCTTTGCTATTATTAAAATGTATGCTGTAACTGTAAAAGCCTGCAGGTAATAATTACACCAGATTATTTATTAGTGGACCTGTATCATTGTTAACAGTGCAACATAAAAAAGAAGAAGAGGAAGAAGAAGCTTTCTTGTAACTATCATCAGCAGCACTCTCTCTCCTCCTGAAACAGCAGTTAGTATTGTAAAGGATGGCTCTCATTTGGACTGCAGACAGTTATTAATTCATAGTTTATGGAACACAGTATGCCCCACATATTCAATATCTTCATTAAACAATTAGTGTGCCTTTGTTAAATTGGCTGGCCAGCTAATCTTGTTAAGCCATTTGCCTGAGGCCTAATTCCATGGAAGGTGATACAGTGAGCACACAACTATTTTGAGACATCGCTCTAGCTTTCATATCAGGACCCTGGTATTATGTTTGCAATTGGAAGGCAACATTATTAAGATGTAATGTGGGAGTTGAGGAGATATTATTTATAATGACTATCTATTCTTATCATCTTTTAGAGGTCTCTTGAGACTTATAGCTTGTGTGTGTTTAGTCATGCTGGCAGACTTTAAGTCATGTTTCCTCCACAGAACAAAAGCAGAGTATGTCATCGATCGATCGATCGATCCATCCATCCATCCATCCATCCATCCATCCATCCATCCATCCATCCATCCATCCATTAGCAGATCAACTGGAAAACTGGAGAATTAAACAGAAGGCTCTATGATGTTTTCATCAGTAACAATATATGTGATTTGAATGTTTTTTTAATCTGAATCTTATGTCATGGATCTGCACAAAAATGTCTAAGTTGTTCATGTGAAATTAGAAAAATATATATGAAAAAATAATTTTAAAAAATGAAAATTGGCATGTGCATATGTATCCACCCCCTTTGCTATGAAGCCCTGAAAAAGTTCTGGTGCAACCAATTACCTTCAGAAGTCACATAATTAGTGAAATAAAGTCCACCTGTGTGCAATCTAAGTCTCACATGATCTGTCAGTATAAACACACCTTTTCTGAAAGACCCCAGAGCCTGAAACATCACTAAGCAAGAGGCATCACACCACCATGAAGACCAAGGAGCTCTTCAAACAAGTCAGTGACAAAGTTGTTGAGAAGTACAAGTCAGGGTTGGGTTTTAAAAAATGTCCAAATCTTTGATGATGATCCCTGGAGCACCATCAAATCCATCATCTTCAAATGGAAAGAACATGGTACCACAACAAACCTGCCAAGAGAGGGCGCCCACCAATGCTCACAGACTGGGCAAGGACGGCATTAATCAGAGAGGCAGCAAAGAGACCAAAGGTAACCCTGAGGGAGTTGCACAGCAGATAGTGAAGTATCTGTTCATAGGACCACAATAAGCCGTACACTTGATAGAGCTGGGCTTTATGGAATGAGTGACCAGAAAAAAGCCATTAATTAATGTTAAAAATAAGGAAGCACTTTTTGAATTTGCGAAGAATTTGCCACCCCAAGAACACCAACCCTACGATGAAGCATGGTGGTGGCAGCATCATGGTGAGGGGATGTTTCTCAACATCAGGGACTGAGAAACTGGTCCGATTCGAGGGAAAGATGGATGGTGCTAAATACAGGGATATTCTTGAGCAAAACCTGTTTCAGTCTGCCTGTGAATTGAGACTGGGATGGAGGTTCACCTTTCAGCAGGACAATGACCCGAAGCATACTGTTGAAGCAACACCCGAGTGGTTTAAGGGGACACATTTAAATGTGTTGGAATGGCCTAGTCAAAGTCCAGACCTCAATCCAATTGCGAATCTGCGGTCAGACTTGAAGATTGCTGTTCACAAGCAAAAACCATCTAACATGAAGGAGCTGGAGCAGTTTTGCCATGAGAAATGGGCAAAAATCCCAGTGGCAAGATCTGCCAAGCTCATAGAGACTTATCCAAAGCAACTTGCAGCTGTAATTGCCGCAAAATGTGGCTCTACAAAGTACTAACTTTAGGGGGGTGAATAGTTAACCACACTGAAGTTTTCTGTTTGTTTGCTTCACAATAATAAAAAAAATCACATCTTCAATGTTGTAGGCATATTCTGAAATGATTAGACTTAGAATAATAAATTCTCTAAATTGCAGTAACCCTTCATCGTTATTTTTGTTTCATGAATCTGAAATAAATAATAATAATAATAATAATTTCTTGATGTAATAACAGTAGTAGTAGTAATAACTGCTACTACTGTTATTACATCCACTGTCGTTGTTACTGTGATTGCATTTCTGTCTGTCTCTCTCTTTCTCTCTCTCTCTCTGACTGCATTTCTGTCTGTCTCTCTCTGTCTGTCTGTCTCTCTTTCTCTCTCTTGCTCTCCCTCTCTCACCCAACCCGTCGAGGCAGATGGCCGCCCACCAAGAGTCTGGTTCTGCTCGAGGTTTCTGCCTGTTAAAAGAAAGTTTTTCCTCGCCGCTGTCGCCAAGTGCTTGCTCATGGGGGAATTGTTGGGTCTCTGTAGATTATTGAGCTCGGCCTGTACCAGCTCTGTATGGGAAGTGTCCTGAGACAACTTTTGTTGTGATTTGGCGCCATACAAAAAAAATTGAATTGAATTGAATCGAATTGAATGCACACATTTCGTAACTAGTATGTTTTTTGTCCAAACATGGAACTAACATGGTATGCAGGTTTGCTTATGCAGATGGACAGAAATGACATATGTCCTATGTTCTTTTTTTTATGGCACAAGGAAAATAAAAATTTGTCTTGTGTTTGTTTGGAGATTCAATTTAGAAATGACGTGAAAATGTTTTTTTTCGTGCTGCAGACAATGCGTTGTCCAATAATTTCAGAGGTTCCAATTATTGTGAAGCAGCAGAAAACTTATTAAAAGAAAAAAACAGTTTGAAATTGTGTCTATCACTCAAGGAAACGTATGTCTTATAGTCATAATTGTTGCTTTTCATCAATGTGTGTTGCCTGTGTATGTTACTATGAGAATGTTTGGACTGTTGATTCAGTAGCTCAGTTTCTTATATTTAGGGTTGAATGATTTTTATGTTACAGTGATTGACAAGAGCTACATTTTCTACCTTGGCAATAAATTCAACTTCCAAGGGCTAAAATCTGCCCAATCTTTCTCTGATTGTCTCCTCGGTTAAAGCAGTGGCAATGCTAAACAAACAAAAATTTATAATAGACAAACTGAGACCACGGTGAAAGTAGATTTAGGGCTCTATTTTCGATTCACGGCGCAAAGTCAGGTCCGCTTTGCCGATGGGGCGTGGCGGTGCAGACTTTGGTATTTTCGTGCACTGCGCTGCGGGTACAGTACTACTCCCCCTTCTCATCTCAGTCCCAACCAGCGGCGCAACTCGGGAGGAGGGAGGGGAGAAGGCATGGAGTGGGTTTGACACAGCCAAATCTTCACTAATCACACCAGCTCCTCGCCTCACCTTTAAAAACGCCGCTGGCGAGGTGCATGGCAAGTTTCGAGGATGACTGAGCCCACACAGGAAAGTGTCCGATGCCCAAACTTCTCCCAGGAGGAGACTGACGTCACTCATGTCTAAATATGAGGTCCGTAGATAGTAAATCCTTGGCCTCCTCCTCCTCCTCCTCCTCCTCCTCCGCAAAGCAATGATGTACTCTATCTTTGTAGATAACGTTAAGCATTACTATGATTACATTTGTATGTGGAATGAAATGACGTGGGTAATAGCGGACAACGATCATCACTTACGTTTTTTCCATGTGTCTGTCTCTCTCTGTCTCTCAGTGCTCTGAGATAGATGCAGTATATATGCTCTGTAGGATGTCACGGCTGTTTCTGGTTGGCACAGCGACATTAACCAATTAGTTCGCATCCCTGTTTCACCTGTGTACATTCAGTCAGGGTGAGTGATCATTACGTGTGCCGAACGCGCTTGCGATGTCTTCAGAGGAGATACTGATCAAAATATATAAATTTAGGTCTGACTGTATGTGCTGACTCAGATAGTTGCATTGAATCATGGCTGTTGCTAATATTGATTGCGAAATGCCAGACACTGTGGAAACCTGCCTGTGAGGTGACGTGAGCACACGACTGCGCCGGTTTACGAAAATCCACTTGCCGCACAGAGTTGACCAGGTCTGGGGTGGCGAGCTTTCAGCGCACTTCTACACTGCCTGCGTGAACCGAAATAGAACGAAAATCCAAATCTGCCAGCTGATTATGCCAAGACCTTCCCTTACTGCACTGCAATGCCAATCCTGGTGCACCTCTGTGCCCCTCGGTTTACCAAAATACCAAGTGCACTGTGCACCTGCCTGCGCTGCACGAAAATACCTCCTGGTGCACCCTGCACCACGCTGGTGGCAGAATCAAAAATAGAACCTTTAGTGTTTTGGACAAATCAACTTTGTATGACCTCAAAACCTTGAACCTGAAAAGTATAATCATTTCATTTGAAAGTTCTAAAATTTGATTTGTTACATTTGTGAGATTAAATATTAAAAATTACAAACCACATTTCATATGCCCATTAAGATGACTAATACAATTGAATTTATGTGCAAAGTAGCTAATATCATATAACTCTAACAGCTGCTACACAGTCTCATCCAGTTTCCAGGTGAGGTGCAGTTCATCTTGAACAAGCCTATAAGCAATGAACAGTTATTGCTTTCATGCAAAAAGAAAGATTTTAAATACTTTGGTCAGGACAAGCTGTTTTCTGGATTGAAAAGAAGTAGAAATGAGAAATGTCCTCTCCTGAGGCTCGTGAAGTACAGGTAAATACAGGATTCATCAGAGATTCAAACAACAGAAGAAATCACACAACTAGAGCTTAATTCAGCTGTAGTCCATGTTGGCAAACTGAACGATCTGGTAATAAATGGCTAAACCGGTGTTGATATACTGCAGGGTTGATGAGTTCATGGGTTGGAGGCGAGCCTCTTGGAGCATGTGTGTAAGCTGGACAGCAATCAAGAAACTGGGATCAGAAGAGTGCCTCACTCACAACACAGACACAAACACAGAGAGAAACAGACGTGGGAGTGAAAAAAAAAAACATAGGAAATGCAAGGAATAACACGAGGCACACCATAGCTATGACAAAATGAGCTTAAATTAATTTCACTTTCCAAGCAAATAAACCAAGCGAGGTATGGGAAAAGTAATGCGTAGTGACCAAGCTAAAAGGTTGTAGGCCCTCCCTGCTCTCTGAATTTTGCGTTGGATAATAAAGGAACATAACAGTGCTGGACTCTTTGAGAGATCATGTAACATAACATGGCATAACCTAAAATGTGAAGGTCTCATTTTGAGAACATACATAAAACAAGATTGAAAACAAATGCAGTCTCACCAGCATTCAGTCATGTATGTTTACCAAATAACAAGAAATACAAAACGTTTTATGTAAAATTTTCTATGATTTGTGCGTTATGTACATATACATTGTAGCAGAACTGGCCTCTAACTGACCTCTTCTGTCCCCCTTTTTCTCTCTGCAACACTCAGGAGAAATGGAGTTGTAAAGCATCCCAGCTTTCAAGAGCTATTGACCATTTGAACTGTTTACAGGGAAGGTGTTAATTTCAGAGACAAGATGTCTGGCCCAGAGACATCTCCTCCACAGCTCTTTTTGGGAGAGAAAAAGACACAGATATCTCAACATCAAAGGTTGCCTTCTCATCACTATGTTTTTCATGGCAACGCTAATTCTTTCCTGATAGCCCCATGAGAGATCAGGACAATAAACCTGTCTGAATGAATGGTGCCAGGCTCCAGAGGAACCTACAAAAATCAGATAATGCTGATGGGTTGTAAATTAGAGATTCCTGAAGCAAACTGTGCTGTATGTGTGTGTGCTTTTTCTTAATACACTAGGATAACCAAACCTCTATGTTGAACTTAACTTTTGATGTTTTCACCTTACAGGACCCACCATATGTATAATATTGACGTTTTTCCAGTTTCTCTAACTTTTTTATAAAGTTTGTCTGAATTTTTACCATGGAACCATACTGCCATTTATTAATAAGTAACCGTAATAGTGATAATCATTTTGGGCAAATATAGTCTGCCTCTCTTCATGTCTTTATTTTGTGTTAGTTATACCTTGAGTCATCATATATATTAGGATGAGTATTAGAAATTGTTACCATGATTATCATTTAATGTTGTCATCCAATAATAGGAATTGCCTAACGCATGTTGTGAACAAAGTTGAAATGTCATTGAAAATCGTCCATTCAAAATATATGTGATTGACCATAGTGAGAAGCAGATGAGCCCCTTGTATGAATCATTAATTAATTCTAGCTCCATGAGGCAAAATCACACGTGCGCCGCATACCGTCCTACGTGAGTGACGGCCTGCCCATTAGACACGCCCTGGAGCAACTTTTAAAACTACTTGTAGAATGCAGCAGTCCTCAGTTGAGTTTTTGTTTGTTATGTTTCTATTCTGTTCTGTTCAGTTCTTAATTTTTCTTTCTAACATCTAGTTGTTTTCCGCTGAGTTTTGTCCAGCCTTCTTTGTCTTAGTCATGTCCAGTCGTTTTGCTCTTTAAGTTTTCTCCATCTTCGAGCTGCTCAAAAGTCATACTGAGTAGCGTGATTTATTTCCAGAAGAAGTGTTTCTATAGTTTTGCTGTAAACTTTCATTTTTCTAAGCCACGTGTTTTGTTTTTATATCAGTAAATTTGAGTCAAATAATAATAATTTTGTAGACCCTTTTCGACCGTCCATCGAAGAGACTATCAATTTTGTTGTTATCAGTCTAAAATAATCCTTCACGGACTCAACTGAACCAAAACCCTGCAGTCAGCTGTTGATCCTTGGTCTGGGTTAACAGCCATCCGGAGCCGTCCCTCATCTGTAACCGACACCATGGAACCCAGTTCAGAAGACATCACCGTCCAACATCAGCTCTCCACCTTGGTGTGCCTTGGCCTTCCACCGGACCACCGAGCAGATCAAGCCACGGACGAGCACCTGGGCATCTTCGAGTTAGCCCGGAGCAGAACTTGCCAGGACGTCATCAACCAAGTAGGCATGCGAAGCGGGTTTGAATAAGAGTTGGTCCGTGAGGTTAAGATACTGCTAATTTGTCCAAATTCTCTGAAATATTCGTTTGATCACTTAACTTTACGTTCGAGTCCCTATTATCCCCTTACAACTACTTCTCACTATCGCCAAACTTGTTTTGCCATTGTGTTACCATAAGTAATGATGGGACAAACGACTCGAGGCGTCGGAGCGTCCATTGAGCAAGTGGGCGTGCCAGATGAAGCCCCGGACAGACTGGGTTCTGTCGGTGGGGAAGTCCAGCAGCCAGTTGCACAGGGAGGTTGTGAGACCCAGGTCCTGGGGGATGATCGTATTGAATGCTGAGCTGAAGTCCAGGAACAGCATCTGTACGTGGGTGTTCTTCTCCTCCAGGTGCTCCAGGCTCAGGTGGAGAGCAGTGGAGATGGCATCCTCAGTGGAGCGGTTTGGCTGATATGCGAACAGGAATGGGTCGAATGATGGGGGGAGTATGGAGATGATGTGGTCCTTAATCACCCTTTCGAAGCACTTCATGATGGTGGATGTGAGTGCAACGGGGCGAAAATCGTTTAGAGATGTGATGGCTGGTTTCTTGGGCACTGGAATTATTGTTGCTGACTTGAAACACGGGGGGACGACAGCCTGGTTCAGTGAAGTGTTGAAGATGTCTTTGAGCACGTGGGCCAGCTGGTCTGCACATTCCTTGATCAGCACATTCCTTCATCATTTTTTATTCTATATCATGTATACTTATTATCTTGACCCTTCTGTGCAACAGTTTTTGCTTTTTTAAAGCTTGCTGGCTATAACAACTTAATTTCCCTGATATGGGATCAACAAAGTCTTATCTGTTACACCTGATTAGGGAGTTGAATGGCAGTCTCCATTCAAAGTGATTGGTTCACTTCCATCTGCCAGAGAGATGTGTATTTCCACATCTCCTTCCCCTGTCGAAAGAAAGCTGCACTCCACGCACTGGATGACATACAGCATCTACAAACCACTATGAGAACAAAGCTGTCCCCAGTCAAGCTGGATGCACTAAATTAAACCTGGTGGTTGTCCCCTTAGGTCTCCCACACATGAGGAAAATCCAGAGGTGCTAGTCACAAGAGGTGAATGCTGACCATCCTTCCATCACTGCAGTTGGACCTGACATACTGGAAAACTGCCCGCGTTCTCTTGATGGAGGTTACCCTCAGGAGAGCAATGCTACACATATCGGTGTATATGGATATGTCTTGGATGTGCTAGTCTCAAGTGGTGTGGGGAAAGACACAGGAATCCTCCGTCCTTCCACATAATTTGTCTAGAGCTGGCCATAGCACTGAAACTGTTAAAACACTTTGCTCTGCTGCTTACAAACAAACATGTCATAGTAAGGACAGATAACATGACAGTGCCAGCATACACCATTCGTCAGGGCAACATGACTCAGCCTGGCTGCTGATGATATCCACATGCCTCTGTCTTCGGTCACACAGACAGCTGCTTTCCCTCAAAGCCATGTGCATCCAACAGAACCGTGTTCCAGATTTGATGTCTCATAGAATTCATTCCCACAATGAGACCCACACTGGTTCAGTATGTTGTCGGACAGGTTTAGGGAAATGAAGGTGGATCTGTTTGCCTCATGACACAATGCACAACATGGACTGTGGTTCTCCATGAATGGGAACAGATGCCTTCTCTTGCTGAACCTAGCTCAGTGCTCTTCTTTACGCATTTCCCCCAGTTCCCCTGATTTCTTGCCTCTTAGCATGAGCGATTTCGTTCCAAACGGTGATCCAGCTGCTGGTGGGGGAACCGTGGCAGCTCCCATGGTGCAGAGACGCACAGTCACAGCTGGACAGCACAACCCTCTACCTCCCGGTGATAGGCCAATGGCTGCTGATCAGGAAATCTTGGAAAGGTTAGGATTGTCCCCTATAGTGGTGCACACTATCCAGGGCACAAGAGGCCCTCGTGTTAACCTACCGGCAGAATCTTGTAATGAAGGCTGTGGAGAGAGATCGGTTTTCTTGCATCCTTTGGTGAAGCGTTTTTTTAAAGGGAAACCTGTATTGGGCTCTCTGGAATGACTGTGGAATTTACTCCCCTTTTGAGCTGATAGCCCAAACCTCTCTAAATATGCTGTCCATTAAAACAGTGCTACTCCTTGGTCTCACCATCCTGCCTCTCAATTAGAGAAGATGGGAGCACAGCTACAGCCAAATCCCTCATTTTCACCTGAAGTCCAAACAAACTCATTCATTGTCCTCATTCATGGCCCTTCTTAGTGGGATGACAGTGGCAAACATCTGCACAGTGGTGTCTTGGGCTGTGTGCACAATGTGTGAGAGTCCCCCTTGACTCATTCAGTTTTAAATGTGTTAGATGGCAGATGTGGTCAGATTTGGCACTTTTTGCCAAACAACCCTAACCTTTTTTTTTGGGGGGGGGGGGGGGGTTGGAACTACTCAGTCTAGCTCAATATACATTTTAATAGGTGTTTGAATGAGAATATTAATATGCATCGATCATGTTTGGTGCAGATTGTTAATATCTTTGTTTTCACAATATAAATTAACTTATTAACTGATATTGTTCCACATTTCTTACCAATGTTCCATAAATATTTTAGGAATGTTTCGCCACTTACAACTTATTAGCCATTTATTATTATTTTTTTTTGACATACAGTATGCACAGTATGGATAGATTATCTCTACTTTGTATCAAAGATATGTTTTCTATTCTCACAGAGGTAAAGGAAAAATCAATCTGTTTTCTTAGGAAGCCACAGTATTTAAATAAAAAGTCAAGTGTGTAAGAGAATAATTGTTACGGCCAGACAATGGAGAAGCAGGACCCAGGAGCAGTGTCAAAAAGAAACAGTTTATTCACAAAGTAACAACAAAAAATCAGTTCAGCAGAACGATGCAAAAACAAAGTAACAACTGAGATTTTCACTAGAAAAGTAACAACTAAAACTCCAACACAAAATCACCAATAATTAGGAAAAAGCCGAGATACAAAGTACAACAAAAATAATACTTAATCAAACTGGAACTCGAGAACTGGAAAGCGAACAACTTGTGACGAGAGGCAGAAGAACTTGGGAGGCGCTCCGCGTGCGGGGATCTGTGAGAATTCTCCGGCACTGGAGACTACCAGAGGGCGGCTTAAGAAGCCAGGTGAATTAGGCAGAACAAGCTGCAGGTGTGCCGGGAGAGCAGCGCTCCAGGAGATCGCTCCGCCCCTCGTCACTCGCACTACCAGAGATGGAGAGAGAAGGTCAGTGGAAGCAAAAAAACAGAAAACACAAAATCAGGACCACAACAATAATTTCCTAAATATTGTTACAAAGCAGTGTAATTAAAAATTGCTGGCTGTCGATTAGCATGATTAGCATCGATGAGGATGCAATTTAGAGATAGTGCCTGCACTCACTACACACAGTAGTTGTTGGTCAAGAAATAGCTTGGGCATAATATTGGGAGACTTATTTACATTTTACAGAGGCTAAATGATTCCCTTTTCTCCCAGCGTTTGTGATAAAGTATATCTCAGACCTAAAGTTTCACTTTGCTGGGCACACAGAGATGAAACAAGTATACTTCTCAAAGTATTTTTTTACTGTCAAGAGCAGTCCAGGGATTTGACCACACGACCCTGCAATCAGAAGTTTACTTCCCAGTGACCATTCCTAGTCCTATATCGCTATAAATACACATTGTACAGTATTTCTTTCTCATAGAGACACATTGATGGAAGGCACGCTAAATACACACTCATAGACAGGCCAGACAAATGACTACAGCATATAGTATGTAACTGGATGAAAATAAATATTCATGTACCAGCCCGCCTACATACTGTATCACTTTGTCATGCTAAGCCTTTGTCCAAGCCCACGTTCCCCTGCCCCACAGCTCATTCTGTATGCATTCAGCAAACACAGTTACAATACATTATATAAACCCAGTCAGCAGCCTGAAGCAGTGTGTCTTCAGAGGCATGCAAACAGTCCATGTACAAACAGTCCATGTGCATAAACTGTACACTGTAGTACATATTAAGTTACAAGACAACCTGTTCATTCATACACACTCTGGCCCTGACTCACACTGGCCCTAATTTTCAAGGACATTAGGACTTTTCTGGACATTAAGCCTTTCTGTTGTTGTTGTTGTTGGTTTCACTCCAGTGTCCCCATTCACTATAGTGGCCCTCTGTTGCAGCTACTTATCCAGCTGAGGAGGTCTACAAGGCAACCAGGGAACTACTCCTTCATGAATCTGCTCTCTGTTGCTTTGGACGCACACCATGGGATTTTATGCCTCTGAATCTGAGGAAGCAACATCAGGCCTTTAAAAGACTGTTAAAAAAATGCATTACCTCTGAAAAGTATTCTATAAATTAAGTGTTCTTCTCCTTCTTCTTCTTCTTCTTCTTCTTCTTCTTACTGATAACAGAATTGGGGGAGCTGTGTATGACTATTTCTGCAACTTTGCATAACCAACAATCCCAAAAGAACACCCTCCACGTGGTGATTGGTCAGGTGTGTGGAGGTGAGAAATAAGCAAAGTCTAAAAGTGTTATTTCAGTTTTTACCATTTTTGGCTCTATGATAGCTGGCTTTTCACCCCACCTTCCTCTGTGGCCACTAAGGACAGCTACAACCACTTGAGCCTTTATACAACAACACATCATAAAATCTAGTTTAAGTATACTGAGCCCATTACATTCAGATATAGAAGGTATCTCAACAGCTAATGGCAGGATTTCATCAAGTTCCAATTATAAATCCATCATTTCGGTCATGTTGCTTTTTACTGAAAACACCTACAGATGGGGGAAATTAATAAATGGGGGAATTATACCAGAAAATTATATCATCTGTAAGTAATTACATAAAAAATAAACAAGTCAAAAACAGAAAAAGGTGATTCTTCTAACAAAATATTACAATAGAAGGTAAAACAAAATATTGAAACAAGCCACAGGCCATTGCACCAACCCCTTTTTTGCAATAATCGTAACATCAGACCAGATTTTATGATAGTAATCCTTAGGAGGAGGGAGCTGAACAGGAAAACTCAGGCAGTCAGCCTGATGACTGGGCATGTACAGAGTAGGGCACATCAGGCGGACAGCCTAGGGACTTGATAATGGCAGAGCAGGAGCCTTCAGGAGGACGGCCTGAGGGCTGAACAGATGAGAGGAATGACACGGTCTGTCAGGGGGTCTGTGAAGGTGGAATGGCTTGGCAGGTCTGGCAGGAGGCCGGCAACAAAGACAAATTGCCTCTGGAGGTCTGGCAGGTGACAGAACCTCTCGGGAGGATGGGTAGGAGGTCGGCGAAGCCAGAACCTCTCAGGAAAATGGGCAGGAGGCCGGGGAGGCAGAACCTCTCAGGAGGATGGGCAGGAGGCTGGTGAAGGCAGAAACTTTCAGGAGGCTGGTGGTGAAGACGGAACAACCCTGGAGGCTGTGCTGGAGGCCGACTGCAAAGGCGCAAACCCTCTGGAGGCCAGCGATAAAGGCGGAACCCCTCTGGAGGTCAGCCTAGAGACTACAATACCAAGTCTGTAAAATTTTAGAGTCTTTACTAAACAGCAGGTTGGTTGTTTGTTTGTTTTTTTCATGTAGTTTTATTTACAAATTGTCAATATGTCAGCATAAAAACGGGGTTTGTATTGTTATGTACTTCCTTAGACTTCCAGACTTCTAAGCATTACATGGAACTATGCATGAACTGCATATCTAGATAATCTTTGATTTTAATACAGTGTTGCGATAGACGAATGAAACATAAACTATATGCAGACATTCTTAAAGATTTACAAATGTAAATAAATTTTACAAAGTTAAACTATGCTAAAATAAAACCCTTTCCCATTTTGCTGGGGATCCCCTGACTTCCCTAACCGGCCGCTATGCATCCCCAGACTCCAGTTTGAGAAGCAATTAATAGCAGCTACAATTTGCAGTGATAGAACACCTCATATCAGAGTGCTCTGGCCCTTGCTGCATTCAGTATTCAGTCACATAACATTCTACCAAGAATAGCCGACGTTTCCTATGCTTTACAGCTTTGCCATCTCCTCGGTCTTAGTTCAAAGGTACAGTGTTCCCTCTCTGAGCTCCGTCTTCATTGTATACCAGAAGCTGATCCCCAAAATAAACAAGTAACACTGAAGAAAACAATCAAGCTCAGACTGGACGTAATGACTGAAAGAAAAGGGAAGAAAGTCTTTGTGTGTGTGTCAGCATGTCCAGAAAATCGGTTTCCTAATCTGTCTGCCATTAAGACTACTGTCTACTACTATGCTTATACCATAGGACACAAGCACGCACGCACACACACACACACACACACACACACACACACACACACACACACACACACACACACACACACACACACACACACACACACACACATGCCATTCAACAGCACATAAACAATCAGCAGTGCACATGGACTCACATTGATGCTGATTTTCGCTCTTGGTTCTGTGGTAGAATCATTCACCATGGAAGTAGTTGTGCAGTACACGGCATAGTATACAGATCATCGAACATGAGACTCCACCACACTACACTACAGCTTGAGGGGGTTTTCTTACTTGAAACTGCTGTATTCTGCTGTATTTGTATTCCAACCGATCAATGAGAGTATGCAAGCAAAAAAAAAAAAAAAAAGAAAAGAAAAGTATATTTTAATGTTTCAGCAGTATAATGTGGCAGAAATAGAGTTTTATTTGTGATATTGCTTTTTGTTTTGGCCAAAAATTGGTATGAGTATGCTTTAAGAACCAATGGTCAGAGATACATGCCTTTCAGTGTTTGTGGAAGATTGGTATGCAGAATCAGTAATGTCCTGTCCTTTGCCCTTTCAGAAGAGGGGGGACATCATCACTGGTTAAAATACCAAGTCACTCAGTCTCTCACCACAATGTCCTGTGGTGCCTGTAAACAGAGAGAGCCAAAGAGATGCACACATAAAGAGAGAAAGGCTGGCAGGATGGGGGGTTGTGGGGTGGGGAATATGACAGTCAGTCAGTTTCTGGCATTTTTAGGGAATGAAGGAGAATTATTGAGGTTTCATACTGCAGTTGTGACAAATACCCCAGTTACCGCCATGTAGTACCATCATGACTGTCCACCAAGCAAGTGACTGTGCACAAATAATATCTAATAAATTGTTCACATGGTAGCAATTTTCCTCTGATGTCACAAAGGGTGGGAAGCTCACATGCTGTCATCAAAAGGACAATGTCATTCCACTGTGTTCCAGGTTGCCACTTGTATAGATAGGGTACCTGAGAAATAGTTGTCATTTCACTGCTTCCTGTTTATTCAGTAACTAAAAAGACTCTGTTCCCATTCTCAAAACGTAAAAAATGCAATTTTGTTATGCGCCTCAGACGCTCAAAGTTCCCTTCAGCTTCTGTATGAGATGCACCAGGCATCATGAATGCCAATGTAAACCCATCCATGGCAATATTTGATGCCTAAGGATGCTGATCTGGCTTTCTAACACATTCTCATCCCAGCGACACCCAAAGCCTTCCTGCCAGAAGCCTTTTTAATGCGTGATTAATATATATAAGACATTCAAAGTACTTGGCTAGGTTTTGGCACCAAAACTACATTGTTAGGTTAGGTTTAGACATCAAAACCTCTTGTTTAGGTATAGGAAACATGGCATTGGTTTTAGTCTCACTTTTGGTTTCTCATGGGACATGAACCCTGGTTTTTTGGGTGAAAATTCCATCCACCCCACCCTCCTCCAATTGCAGCCTTTCTTCCTCTTTATCACCTTGCTCTGTGTGTCTAATATTGGACAGGGTGGCAGGCTGTGTAGCTGTACAGAGGTGGAGCAGGAGACCTCAGGCCTGTGGAATGACTCAGGAGGATCAGGAACATGTGTCCATGAGGCTGGCAACTATGGTGGCTGAGGCAGGGGTTGAAGAGACATCAGACTCAGGAACTGGGGAGATGCCAGCAAACTCAGACTCGGAAACAGGACTGATGTAAGGCTCAGATTCAGGAGCAAATGAGGCATCAGCAGACCCATGAGTAGGCTAGGCAGTGATCAACCCAGGAACTAGAGAGATGTTAGTCTGGGCACCGGGCGGCAGGACTTCCAAGGCACTAGTTGGTAGAAACTTCATGACGCTCAGTTGTGATGATGTGGAGCTGGGCAACAGTGAGGACAAGGAGCTGAGTGGCAGCACATAGATGGTTGCCTCACCCAGAAGGTGGCTTCAGGGCAACTGGTCTTTTGGGAGCCTCACTTTCTTCTTCTTCTTTGTCCAATATGTGTAATATGTATTTGCAAGCCCAAATCTGCCTACCATGCATCACGAGTAAGACACAGAGCGTATCCATGCTATGTACAGGTAACAAGGACATGTTCAGTAAACATCCCAAGTTGAACGGTTGTTGTCTGAGCATTCATTATGGTTAATGAAACACCACAATATTACAAACTGCACCAGATGAAATGGATAATAATACGAGCACTGATGACAGTAGTGCAAAAAACAGTGGGTTGATGATGCAGCATTGGAAAAAAAAAACAGCATCAACACAGTACTCCATTAAATGATGCTGGACTTAAACACTCTGACAGCTGTTGGAATGAGCATTGTTTCTTACCACGACCTTCTGATAGGTGGACGACTGCTCTACCTCCAGAGCCACAGTTGCCCCATGCCACCACAGAGTCATACAATGTTTTTAATAGTGTCCTACACACTCCAAAGGACCTCATTTTTCTCAGGAGGTGTAGCCGACTTTGGCCCCTCCTCTACAGGACATCTGTGTTGTTTGGATGCTGACTGATGTAATCCGTGGTACAGTCCTGCAGAAATCTATTACCATCTCCTTTGTCTTGCTGGCATTTATGCGCAAGTAGTTCAGTTCACACCAATTGGCAAAGTTGGTTATGACTTCCCTATGTTCCAGTTCATTCCCTGTGATACACATCCAAGAATGGCCTTATCATGAAGAACTTCTGGATGACAGCTGTCAGTGTTGTGTCTGATGTCTAATGTGTAGAGGGTGATGTAGGGGAACTAACTTAATGTGATGTTGCATTCGTTGATAAAATGACGGGGCACCTTCCTCAGCTAAGAAGGACTGCAGCAATTAACTGCTATAACGCTGATAAAATACTAACAAATGAACTAACGGTAAACCAGTCTGATAATCTGAAGTGTAAACTCTGGATACAGGGATCGTGTATATTCAGCTCAAAAGGACACTGTCTTAAATCAGAATCTCATTTATTAAGCACAATTATGGATAATGAACAATGTATCATGAATGGTACGACAGAAGATATGAGGTGATATGACATAACACAAAAGAAACTTATGGCAACGCAATGGCAAAACAAGTTTGGTGATAGTGAGAAGTAGTTGAAAGGGGATAATAGGGACACGAATGTAAAGTTAAGGGATTAAACGAGTAGTTGAGAGAATTTGGATAAATTAGCAGTATCTTAACCTCACTGACCAACTCTTATTCAAACCTGCTTAGCATGCCTACTTGGTTGGTGACATCCCGGTAAATTAACTAACTAACTCGAGGATGCCCAGCTGCTGGTCCGTGGCTCGATCTGCTCGGTGGTCCGGTGGAAGGCCCAGGCACACCAAGGTGAAGAGCTGATGTTGGACGGTGATGTCTCCCGAACTGGGTTCTACGGTGTTGGTTACAGATAAGGGACGGCTCCGAATGGTTGTTAACCCAGACCAAGGATCAACAGCTGACTGCAGGGTTTTGGTTCGGTTGAGTCCGTGAAGGATGATTTTAGACGGATAACAACAAAATTGATAGTCTCTTCGATGGCCGGTCGAAAAGGGCCTACAAAGTTATTATTATTTGACTAAAATGTACTGATACTAAAACAAAACGTGTGACTTAGAAAAATGAAAGTTTATGGCAAAAACTATAGAAACACGTCTTCTGAAAAATAAATCGCGCTACTCGGTATGGCTTTTGAGTAGCTCCAAGACGGGAAAAACTTAAAGAGCAAAACGACTGTCCAAGACTAAGACAACTAAGAAGTAACAAACAAAACTAAAACATAACGTAACACAACTTAAACTAACTTAAAACAAAACTGAGTAACGCGCACTGAATTCATGCTGCGGCTGCAGACTCTCGCTCCAGGGCGTGTCTAATGGGCAGGCCGTCACTCACGTAGGACGGTTTGTGGCGCGTGATGTAATCTCGCCTCATGGAGCTGGAATTAATTAATGATTCATACAAGGGGCTCATCTGCTTCTCACTATGGTCAATCACATATATTTTGAGTGGACGATTTTCAATGACATTTCAACATTGTTCACAACATGTATTAGACAAGTCTTATGATTGGATGACAACATTAAACGATAATCATGATAACAATTTCTAAAACTCATTCTAATATATATGGTGACTCAAGGTATAACTAACACAAAATAAAGAAATAAAGAAAGGCAGACTTTATTTGCCCAAAATGATTATCACTATTATGGTTACCTATTAATAAATGTATCACCTCAAGCATATTCAACTTGACTGTTATGAACCTCTAGATGGCAGTATGGTTCCATGGTAAAAATTCATACAAACTTTATAAAACAGTTAAAATCACAACTTTGTCATTCTTCAAGTTAGAAAAACTGGAAAAACATCAATATAATACATGTTGTGGGTCCTGTAAGGTGAAAACATCACAAGTTAAGTTCAACATAGAAGTTTGGTTATCCTGGAATATTAGGAAAAAGCACACACACATACAGCACAGTTTGCTTCAGGAATGTCTAATTTACAACCCATCAGCATTATCTGATTTTTGGAGGTTCCTCTGGAGCCTGGCACCATTCATTTGGACAGTTTTATTATCTCTCATGGGGCTATCAGGAAAGAATTAGCGTTGCCATGAGAAACATAGTGAGGAGAAGGTGAGGAGAAGGCAACATTTGATATTGAGGTGTCTGTGTCTCTGGCTTCCCCGAAAAGAAAACATGGAGGAGATGTCTCTTGGCCAGACATCTTGTCTCTGAAATTAACACCTTCCTTGTAAGCAAACCAGGTGGTCTATAACTCAACCAGTTAGACTGGTTTACAACTCCATTTCTCTTGAGTATTGCAGAGAGGGTAAGAGAAGGTCAGTTTAGAGGCCAGTTCTTCTCGGTAGATCAAGCCCGCAGCACCAGAGGGTCACACGAGGCGACATGTGCTGCGGACGCCACTGATAAAGACCAATGTACACCTGAAAACAGCCAATTAATCAACGTCGACGAAACAGTGCAGGCTAACGAAAAAAGAGTTGGCAAACTGGACTATGCTTTTTTTCATGTTTTTAAAACACAAGTCAACTCAACAAGGAAGTTGCTGCGCAGAGAGTTAATGAAAGTACATCTGCCCCTGGACAATTGAAATGACAGGTGGTAACAAAAGGAGAAAAGACAGAAAGATGACGAACAAACAAACTACCTCTGAAGAACTCCCTCTTCCTGAAATGACAAGCAGGATTTTCTTCGGTGCTGGGGAAGACTTGGAGGTGATTACTGCCGCTGACATGCACAGCTATGCCAGCTCGCACGGAGGTGAGGAGACTCCCTCACCTGAGGCCGAACACACTCCGGCTGCTAAGCGGGAGAGAACTGAATTAACCCTTACTCAGCTGCAAGACAACATTGTGAGAATGCTGGTGACAAAATAAACGAAAGGGCTGATGGCATAGAGAAGAAGGCAGATGGTTTGGAGACGCTGATCAAATTAAACACTGAAAGTATCAATGCATTAAAAGAAAGCTCTGAATTTTTCTTTAAAGAGCTCCAAGATGTGAAAGCTGATGTGACCATGATGAAGACCTCAGTCTCCGCTCACGAGGAGAGGCTCGCAGAGTTGGAGGACAAGGTGAATGAGGTAGAGAGGTACCAGAGGAGATGGAACCTGAGGCTGTACACTCTGAAAGAACAGGAGGGAGAAAATCTCAAACAATGTGTGATAGAAATCTGCTGAGCCATTGCTCCAGACCTTGGCGACCACCTGCAGCATCACATTGACATCACCCACAGGATCGGACGGAGAGACGCAGAGAGGACACGGCCAGTGATCATCAGATTCTCATCCAGATCAGTCAGAGACCTCATCTGGAAGACCGCTAAGGGATCTGAGTACCTCGCAGCCAGGAAGCTGAGGTTTGGGGAAGACTTGACAACGATGGACAAAGAGACTGGAAACAGATTGTGGCCCCACATCGAGGCGGCACACAAGGAGGGGAAGAGAGCCTTCTTCAGCGGAGCCAAAGCTTTAGTTGACAGGAGAGAATTAGGTATGGTATGAAAGTCAGCGTCATGCCGACAGTTAAGTTGGTTTTGAAGTAATGCAATATCGGGTGCAGCAAGATTTGGCTGTAATTTGGACATGTTAGGATAGGCATGTATATTTATGGTTGCCTACCTGTCCCCTTAGTTTTCAGGTGGACACTTTTATTTATATATATTTTTTTCAATCCATTAGAAGGAAGGTGTCTTTATCAGTGTGTTCTGTTAATGTTCAGGGTATCAGAGATATTTTGAAAAGAAAGGCCATTTTTTTGTTTTGTAAGAGACTTAAGGCTGACTTTTATTTTTTACGAGAAAAGCATGCATTAAAATCGGATTACAACTTTTGGAAGAGTCAATGGGGTGATAATGTCTGGATGTCATACGGATCTAATACATCCACAGGTGTTGCAATTTTGAGAGGACAATTTAGTGGTAATATTTTGAAAAGTAAAGCACATGAATATGGAAGATGGTTAATTTTAGCGCTGGAGAAAAGAGTAATATTTATGCCACAAATAACAGCTCACAGAATAGAATACTGTTTCGGGAGTTTGAAGAGGAGATATCCAGTTTAATAAATACATTTCCTGATGCAAAGCTAATTTTAGGAGGAGATTGGAACTCTATAAGATATCCCTTATTAGACTGCATTCTATCAAGACCTATAAGAGCCAATTATACCGCTGAAGTGGACAACCTCTGTTTAAATTGTTTTGACATATGGAGACACAGAAATCCAGATAAAATGCAATTTACGTGGTGTACTAAAGATAGGACCAAACAATCTAGGATTGATTTCTGGTTGGTATCCAGAGATTTGGAAAACCAAGTTCTGGATGTTAAAATAGAACCATCAGTCCTTACAGACCACAATCTAATTTATATATCAATAAACTTGAGTGATACAGTGGGAGGAAGCAAAACCAAATTTTGTTATTGGAAATTGAATAATATGCTCCTCAAAGATCAACAATTTTTGAATAATGTGAGATTGACCATTAAGGACTGCTGGAATAAAGCTAAAAAATTGAATTCCTATGGTGGACAATGGGAATATATGAAATATGACATTAGGAAAATGGCTTTTCAGAGAAGTAAAGAAATTGCAAAAAATAAAAGAATAAAGGAAGATAATATTATTAAAGAAATTATTGCAATACATGGTAAGGAAAATTTGTGTAATCAAGACAAGGATAATTTGAATATGCTGCACCTACAACTGGATCTCATTTACGAAGAAAAGGCGAGAGGTGCCTTTGTTAGATTGAGGAGAAAATGGTTAGAGGAGGGGGAGAAGAACACAAAATACTTCTTTAATCTGGAGAAAAGAAACGTTGAAATGTCCTCTTTGGTTAAATTGAACATTAATGGCCAGATTACAGAAGAGCCCAATGAGATCAAGCATTTTGTTACAAAATTCTATGAGTCATTGTATAAAAAAAAATGATTATGTTGATGATACAGACTTTTTTTTATTTATTAAGTCAAACGCAACATTTATAAGTGAGGAATCTAAAAATATGTGTGATGGAAGTATCACATTACATGAAATTAAATCATGTATTTCTAAATTAAAAGACAATAAATCACCAGGTAACGATGGTTTAACTGGAGAATTCAGGAGGACATTTCAGAATTTCTTTTAAGGGTCTTCAAAGAGGCAATTGATCTGGGAAGGATGCCTGCAACCATGTGTCAAGGTCTTATTTCTGTGATACCAAAGCCAGGAAAAGATGCTTTAAAAATTGAAAATTGGAGAACAATAACCCTGATAAATAATGATGCTAAACTATTGGCTTTAATATTCTCTCAGAGATTAAAGACCTGCCACGATACAATCATTGATGACTGTCAGTCAGGCTTTATGATGGGAAGACATATATCTAATAACATCCGCCTAGTTTTAGATCTAATTGATTATAATGAACTATTCTCTGATAACAGCTTCATTTTATTTGTGGACTTTTATAAAGCCTTTGATACGGTTGGGCATTCTTTTCTGTTCAATACGTTGGATTTCTTTGGATTTGGTGATTATTTTAAACGAGCGGTTCAGACTTTATATGAGGGTTGTAATAGTTCGGTAAAATTGCCAAATGGGACCACACCCAGATTCAATATTGAAAGAGGGATTAAACAAGGAGATCCAATTGCTCCCTTTTTATTTTTATTACTTATGCAAACCATGGCCTTGTATATTAAGAAATATCATTTTAGAGGTATAGAATTGGATGGAGAGGAGGTGAAATGCTGTCAACTGGCAGATGACACTACAATCTTTTTACAAAATGAAGGCGAGGTGGAAAAAGCCTACAATGTCTGAATGTCTTCTCTCAGGTATCAGGTTTGAGAGTTAATGTCAAGAAATGTGACCTCTTCCCTTTAAAGGACAAACCCGCTGATTTGACTGAAATATGTGAGATCCCAGTGAAAGATGTCGTATCATACCTAGGCATTAAAATTTGCAAAAATCAAGAAGAGCAAGCCAATTTAAATTTTATTCCTTTAATGGAGAAGATGGGCAAAAAATTTGATAGTTGGCTTGGACGAGATTTATCATTGTATGGCAGAGTGTTGCTGTCAAAAAGCGAAGGCCTTTCACAGCTTATATATGGTGCATTGGCACTGGATGTCCCTCAAGCCTTAGTCAAACAAATTGATTGAAGTTGTTAAAATTTATTTGGAGAAAAAAGCCTCATTACCTCAAAAAGGGTGTCCTGTGTAACCCGTGCTCTCAGGGTGGACTGAATGTTCTTGACTTTAACACCTCAAACGCGAGTTTAAAAATTAAATAGTTAAAAAACTAGATGCTTGGTAAGAACAAAATGTGGTATATTATTCCAAACCTGATTTGTAAAAATGTTGGAGGTATTGAATTTTTGTTGAAATGTGACTTTGACCTAAACAAAATTCCCATTCAGTTATCTAGTTTTCATAGGCAAGTATTTTTAGCATGGATGTTAACTTATAAACACAACTTTTCTCCTCACAAATATTTAATTTGGAATAACAGATATATCAAATACAAGAATAAATACATTTACCTTGATGGTTGGGTGAGACATGGTATCCTGATGGTGACACAACTGTTAGACAAAAACGGAAATTTATTGACTTACACAGAATTTTTAAGAAAATATGGACTTCCAGTTACTCCAAAGGAATATGCAGTTGTGTTTGATGCGATTCCATCCAGTATTTTGAGACTGGTCCGGGGATGTGACTCCTTAGATAAAAATGTTCAGGTAATATCAGCCCCTATGCTGGGAGATTTAACCCTCACTGACAAGAGATGCAACAACTATTATATCAGGAGTCACTGTCAGGAGACGTCAATTCCCTCTATTAAGTCCTTCTGGGAGGCAAAAATTCAAAACATCGAGTGGAAGTTAGTATGGAATATAAACAAAAAATATTGTGTCACCAATAAGATAAGAGAAGTCTCATTTAAAATTGTTCACATGATTTATCCAGTCAAAAAAATACTTGCCAGATTTAGAGAAATAGATGAAATGTGTGTTTTTTGTAACATTGAACCAGAAACTGTGATTCATTTGTTTTATTATTCTCCTTATGTTAAACTGTTTTGGATAGAAATGGAAAGGTTTGTTAGAGACCGAATGGGACTTAGTGTTTGCCTAAATATAAAGGACATTATTCTGTATACTGAAAGAAACTTTGAAGGCAAAGAAATATTTTTGTTAAACCTTTTTATATTATTTGGAAAATTCCACATACATAAATCAAAATGAACTGGAAAAAAAACACAAATTCAGCAATTTGAAATGGAAGTTGGACATTATATTGAAACATTGACAGGACTCAAGAACCAAAAAGCAGTCAAAACGGTGCAAATGTGTAAAGCCTTAGGAATTGTATGAATTATGAACTGAACTAACTTGAGATACCCCTGAATATTATTTTTTTGTAATTAGTGTATATATTATGTATATATTTGTAAATATGGTGTGTGGTGAAATAATAAAAAAAAAAAAAAGTTAGAGGCCAGTTCTGCTACAGTGAAGAAGAAAGGGGAGAGCATTGTACACTGCAGAGCCCCCATGCTGCAAACTACCACATCAGACAAGCAGTCACAAAGCCTTACATACTGCGGTCTGTTGGTGAGGTAGTTGATGGTCCATGCAGCAAGGTGGCAGTCTGCTCCGACTCCTTCCAGCTTACCCCTGAGCAGTGATGATTGGATTGTGTTGAAAGCACTAGAAAAGTTGAAAAACATGACCCTCACCATGCTCCCAGTACTCTCTAGATGAGAAAGAGATCTGTGAAGCTGGTAGATCATTGCGTCCTCCACACCAATGTCTGGTCGATATGCAAACTGTAGGGTGTCCAGTTCACTGCTCACCAGGTGACAGAGGTAGTTCAGTTTGATTCTCTCTTCATCAGGTGATAAGTTAAGGCTACTGGGAAGTTAAGGCTAAGAATTCATGCCTATGCCTTAGCCACAGTACTAGAGCAAATAGGACATTAGCTTAGCATAAAGATTGGAAGCAAGGGAAACAATGATCCTGACTGTACAAACAAAAAATCTTTTAACACTCAATAATAAACATGTTTAAATATTATTTACTGTTGTTAAGTATACGTCTAACGTAATATCCATCCATCCATCCATTTTCTATGCCGCTTATCCCTTTTGAGGTCGCGGGGGGGGGCGGAGCCTATCTCGGCTGTCAACAGGCGAGAGGCGGGGTACACCCTGGACCGGTCGCCAGCCGATCGCAGGGCACATACACACAACCATTCACACTCACACTCACACCTAGGGGCAATTTAGAGTCACCAATCAACCTAATGAGCATGTTTTTGGTCTGTGGGAGGAAGCTGGAGTGCCCGGAGAGAACCCACGCATGCACGGGAAGAACATGCAAACTTCACACAGAAAGGCCTGACCCAGGAACGAACCTGTGACCTTCTTGCTGTGAGGCACGTGCACTACCTGCTGCGCCACCGTGCAGCCATCTAATGTAATATCATCAGAGTTAAATGGTTAATTTTTTACTTTGAAAACTGTCAGGTCCTAGTCTGTGTCACTTCCTGTTTTATTTTGTAAGGGTTTTCAGTTCCTGTTTTGTGGTGTCTTGTTAGGTGACTTTCCCATGTTTGTGATTGTTCATTGTTCACTACATCTGTGTCTAATTGTTCCACCCCTCATGTGTATATATACCTGCCCTTCCCAGTGTGTCTTTGTGAGATTGTCTGCGTCCTTGTGTCTGTAGCTTTCTGGCGTTCTTCGTGTTTTTGATCTCCTCATGTTTTGACCTGTTTTGTCTCTTGTTGCCTTTTTGCCCAGCGTCTTTGTGCCTTTGCTTTATATATGGTTTATCTGCTTTTGAACTCCAGACTGGTTTTGTGACATCCGATCTGCCTTGTGATTTTGCACGGCGGCATCTCCGGACTGATTTCCGTGTACCAACCTTGGACTGTCAAACCGCCTCTCCTCGCCCGCCTGTCTCTGGTCTGCTCTGTGGGTCCGCAGTTTGTCTGTCCAAGTACTGATATGCATTTGTGATTATGCTTGGTGCAAACTTACCTTGTTGAATATAATATGTAATAGAGAAAAAATGCAGACCTATAGTTTCACTCATTTAACTATAATGTTGAATTTATATTGTAATTACAATATTGTGAAAAACAATCTCTATTTTTTTTATTATACACAAACACACACACACACACACACACACACACACACACACACACACACACACACACACACACACACACACACACACACACATACATATATATAAACACATATTTTCATTTTCAAAAGTATGCAAGAGGTGAGTATAAGAAGTACATAAAAGGTTTGTAGCAGAACTGACCCTTAATTGACCCTCTTTCCCCCTCTTTGGCATTCCTTCAGGAGAAATTGAGTTGTAAAACATCCCAACTTTTAAGAGCTATTGACCATCTGAACTGTTGCAGGAGGTGTTAATTTGGAGAGAGACAAGATGTCTGGCTGTAGGACATTTTCTCATTCCTTTGGGGGAGCAAGACACCGAGACACCTCAACATCAAAGGTGGCCTTTTGCTCACGATGTTTCTCATGTAGATGCTCATTCTTTCTTGATAGGCCATGGGAGATACAGACAATAAAACTGTCTGGGTGAGTGGTGCCAGGTCCCAGAGGAACCTACAAAATCAGATAATGCTGATGGGTTGTAAATTAGATATTCCTGAAGCAAACTGTTTGTATCTCTTTGTGCCTTTTTCTAATACACCAGGATAACCAAATCTCTATGTTGGATTTAACTTAGGATGTTTTTACATTGCCAAGCCCACAATCTGTATAATATCAATGTTTTTCCCCGTTTCTAACTTGTAGAATGACAAAGCTGTGATTATAATATTTTGGGCAAATATAGTCTGCCTTTCTTTATTTCTTTGTTATGTTGTGTTATACCCTGAGTCAACATATATATTAGGATGAGTATTAGAAATTGTTATCATGATTGTTGTTGAATGTTGTCATTATTCATCTGAGGTGTCTGACGCATGTTGTGAACGATGTTGAAATATCCTTGAAAATTAATCATTTAGAAATCGTGCTTTGCGGTTACCAACAAAGCTAAAGACCTGCAGCCTGCTGCTGACCCGCTGGTACAGGTTAAATAACCATCCGAAGCCGTTCCTTGCCTGCAGCCGACACCGTAGAGTTCCAGCTCCTGAAACATCTCTGTCCAACATCGGCTCTCAACCTTGGTGTATTTGGTTCTCCCACCGGGCTGCCGTAGATCGAGCCACGGACAACCACTGGAAGCCTCTTCGTGTCAGTTCGGAACAGGCCTTGACAGGAAAGTCGCTGACAAAGTAGGCATGCATTAATCGGGTTTGAATAAGAGTTGGTCCATGAGGTTATGATACTGTTAATTTACCTACATTCTCTCATCCATCCATCCATTTTCTATGCCGCTTATCCCTTTCGGGGTTGCGGGGGGGCCGGAGCTTATCTCGGCTGTCAACGGGCAAGAGGCGGGGTACACCCTGGACCGGTCGCCAGCCGATCACAGGGCACATACACATAACCATTCACACTCACACTCACACCTAGGGGCAATTTAGAGTCACCAATCAACCTAATGAGCATGTTTCTGGTCTGTGGGAGGAAGCCGGAGTGCCTGGAGAGAACCCACGCATGCACGGGAAGAACATGCAAACTTCACACAGAAAGGCCCGACCCGGGAATCAAACCTGCGACCTTCTTGCTGTGAGGCACGTGCACTACCTGCTGCGCCACCGTGCCGCCCTTCTCTCATTCAATTCAAGAAATTGCCTGTGCTGTGCTTCAGTATTATACATACATATACATAGATTACCTTGTCAATAAAGCCAATGAGAGAGCTTTGGAGAGCAGAAAACTACTGCTAAATAGATAGCTGGTCATGATGCAGCTAGAGTTTTAGCTATTGCCGCAATCTGAGCCTAATTACATTGACTGTGGCCAAGCGAGCCAGCAAGGGAAACAGCACTGTTAACAACTGCTAAAAAAATGGATTGGTAGACATTAGCAGGGTAAGCGTAGCAAGTAACACAGCCTTAGGAACACTGGCTAATTTAGTAGTAAGAAGTGTGCAGTACATAAGCGAAGAGGGAGCAGGAAGACAGGAACTCCTTCACAGATCTGTCATCCATCTTCCATGTGGTGTGATAATGCTAGCTGTCACCACTTTGTCCTTCCCCAGTGCCAGGCAGAGGGAGCAGGTAGGCTGAAATGGGAAAAAGACAGGAATTATAACATTACTAAGAGGATACACAGACTGTTCACAATGCATTGGATTTTATAGAGGGAGGGTGCTACCCCTAATAGCGACATGCTTTAGAGGGCAGAGCACATATGAAATAGGATTAGTGAACCAACATTTAGTCTCACCAGACTTATCTCCACAGCACTGCCAGCACTGGAGGTGTGGCAGCATTCATTGTCATTCTACTGTAGGGGGGAAAATGCTCTTGATAAAATAAAAAAAGTGTTCAGGATACAAAATAGAAAAAAAACAACAACTATGTATATATACATTTGTACATATTATAAAAAAAGTAAATGTCATAAAAATCCTAATCTTAGGATCCGCTAACCTGTCTGTTCCTATAGTGTTCTCTTTTTCCTTTTTCCCTTAGTGTTATGTGTCTGTCTGTCTGTTCCCCTGTCTGTCTCAGTTCGGTGTTTCCCTGCACCCAGCTGACTCCACCCCTCCAGCAGCACACCTGGAGCGAATGAGCCTGATTAGAGCTCAGTATATAAGGACGACTGTCAGCTTGGCTTGTAACTGAATTATCCTGATCTCTTCCATGAGTTTCTAGAGCCTGTGCCTAGTGAGTATCTCCAGTCAGTTACAAGTTGCTGTCTCAGTATTTTTTGCACATTTTGGAAGAGGCTTTTTTTCCTTTTGCTACTCACGTGTGCTTTTGTCGTTTCAGTGCCTACCAGCCACGTCCGGTCTTTGTTCTGCCTCAATCCCTCTCGTGGTATTTTGTTTGTTTGTTCCACTCGTTTGAGTGCGCCCTTTGTAAGTTTTTTTCTTTTTCTTTCTCACATTGTTAATAAACCTGTTTTCTTTTTACTCTTGTCTCCAGTCTGTATCTTGAGTCCAACCACTTCAAAATTCAGTTCAATTCAATTCAATATACCTTTATGAGTCCCACAAGGGGAAATTCCAAAATTAAAGCAAAGCCTAACACCTACTGCCATAAAAATCCTAATTCATCCCAAAATTTAATGATTTACATTTTCCCCACAATGATACTGTGTAAACACATCTATGTCCTCACAACGTGAGGAATACATGGCCACACATTCAAGCAGTGGTCTTATAAAACCAGTGATTTTCTAAAACCAAAGCTTTGCAGGTCATTATCCTAATTGTCAAAGCCGTAGGCTTGGTCTGTACATCATTGTAATAACTCCAGTGCATTATCATTTGGTGCCACCATGGGCACCCACTAATAAGCACCCATAAACACCCATAAACTCTCATCATAATGCATGTGGAACCCCAATCCAATCCTTGAAAATGAACAAGAATATGAACTGGGATAATTCATCCCTTTAGTGGTGATGGGTGAGCCTCGGCTGGCTAGCTGGGGGAGCATCATTTATGCTAACAGGGCCTGTGGAGACTCAGCCAAAAAGAGAGGAAAATATCATTAACATAATGCTTCATCTACATACCAGTCATAGCAACCACACAAAGACACACACACACACACACACACACACACACACACACACACACACACACACACACACACACACACACACACACACACACACACACACACACACACACACACACACACACACACACACACACTTTATGTGATAGTTTAGGAGGTACAATTTAGTCTTACTACACACACAAACCCATGCATACACGGTTAGATAGATACATGGATACATACCACTAACAAAAAAACACATACATGTACATGCATCCATACAAACATAGGCTATATCTATATATATATATCTATAGGCTATAACACACACAATATTTATATATGTGTATGAATAGAAATACATATGCACATACAGATGCACACACACACACACACACACACACACACACACACACACACACACACACACACACACACACACACACACACACACACACACACACACACACACACACACACACACACACACAGTCATTGTGAGAGGAGCAGACAGTGGTGGGGGTTGGATCGGGGTTCAGTTCCAGCTCTTTGTTTGATGCCTGTATGGCTGTGGCTCCTTTTAATGAGCTCTAATGGCAGTCCAGAAGGATTCTAATTAATCTGCACACACACAAAAGACCTGTCTCATCGTCTCTGTCTCTCTCCCTCTCTCTATCTCTGTTGACCTCTCTCTCTCTCCATATCCCCCTCCTACCTCCATGCACTCCATCTCCAGCTTTCGAGATCCCTCCCTTTCTTCTTTCCTTTCTCCCTGCTCTCCCCAGCCTGTGGTAGATATTAAAACCAAGGCATGTATGTGACAGGAGGTGAAGGCCATAAGGGGGAAAATGGATGATTTAATTGCACCAAAGATGGCTATTATTATGTGACTGGAAAAGCTATTTCTAACAGCAGCAGGAGCCAGGAGTCACCCAAGGCCCCCCGCCATCCACCATCCCCCGTCTTAAGTGCCCAGTGTTCAGCTAGCAAAGGTCATGCCACTGTTGTCACCAGTCCCCAAATGAAGACACTAATGAAAGGTTTGACGTTTGTTCTGTGGCCCAGTAGCTCTATAAAAATTGCCCCTTTTACTCACAAATCAAATTTCTCTTTCATTCTTATTAGCCCAGCTTTAAGCTAAGCTTTTGAATCACCAAGAGGCTAACATCAACAATCAGAAGGATCATTCTAGAAGTAGACTGGTGCAAACAACCATCTGATTTGTTGAAGTATAAGTCTCTCACATAAATCTTAACAGTAGAAGTATGATAATTTAAACATCATTAACTCATTAAAGGATCGTTCTAGTTTATTCTAGAGTAACTGAAATGATGGCTGAGATGTGGGAACATAGACATATCACTAAAAAGAACACAGACACTGTCTGACAATCAGATGGGTTTAAACAAACCACGGGTTATGCTAGCTATGCGTGTCTTGGTCAGGTGACTGGAAAGACTAACCATCACATCTTATTTCAAGTTCAGATGTCATCCTGGAGGTGGGTGAAGCATTGTGTGTGATGCTGACAGAAAAAACAGCTGTGGATGGGCTATTACATTAACAGCAATGCTGGAGGTGTAAACTTCAGCCAATTCGGTCATTATTTATACATTTGCTGGGTAGCGTCCAGATAACAATTAGGACAGGTACAAGTTTCACATGTGTTGGCCGCATCAATGCTGCACAACAGGTCATTTAGCATGGGTGTCGATGTCCGATTGTCGTTCACAATTGGCCACAATGCTGGTAATTCACTGGCCACAACAAAATTGTGTCAAAATTGGGCAAGATTTGTGTAGTCTGATCCTGGCATTTGCCAAATTTATTTGGAAGAGAAAACAAAGGTGAACACTAAAATCTTTATCGAAACTGTACAGTGTAGATCTATACAAATGTTTCCTCTGCAGTGAGGGATTATAAAAAAAAAAAAAAAAAAGACTCACCGGATATGTTCAGTTTGGAATTCCAGTCCTGCTTGAGGTACAGTTCACACCAAAAAAAAGATAATCCATACCTTGGTTAGATTCCTTAAAACAAGAACAATTAGGCTGTCCTCCCAGACTGCTGACCTCCAAACACAGACACAGCCCTGTCACTTCCATTTTAATACCTCTGAAGCCATCCATTTGTACAGTCCATTTGTATCCATGCTGCAGCAACATGGCCACTGATAATATTTTTAATTTCACATAGATGACAATCAGAAAAAAAAAAATACAAACATTTCCATTCTCCCCCATCTCATAATACCTTTACACAAGGTGGGCCTAGGAAACCATTCCAAGACAGACCTAGGACATTTCAGAAACAGAGACTAATTTAAGGGTGACTCTCTTCTGGCCAAGGTAACAATGACAAACTACTGGTAAATCAGCTAACATTAGCTTCAGACTGATAAGATTGAATTTCAAAGGCCTAAATGCTAGATTAGAGCTTTGACAGCAATAAGTAGAAAAGTAATATATGATGTGCCTCCACACATAACTGGGATGTATTCTGACAGCTATGTACACCTGCTGCCTATCATTCAGAGCTAGTTAGCTACCTGTATGAGGCGATCACCTTGATTTTTTACGTAGAAAAAAGGCAAGTCACTCTATTAGTATGTGAATTTATGTTTGTTTCATCTAGATGGTTGTTCAAATTAAGATATTAAGTTAATACAAAGTTAATATATTAAGTTAATATAAGTTAATATGTTGGTTGTTCAACTTATATTAAGTTGAACAACCAACTCCTCATTGTTCCACAAATATCTGACATTTTCATCTGTTCAACTGAGCGGAATCTTTCTGCATATGTCATGATTTATTTGCTGACTTTGTTTTCATTGCACTTGCATTTTGTTTTTATTCATATACCAAGTTTTCCACCTCAGCCATGTCCAGAGATTAGAGATATTTTATTTAAGAAGTGCACAGAAAAACAAAACAAAACAGGATGGACACTCATTGAAACTGTTGAAAAGTTGCAATCAAAACTGTGACACTACAACTTCAAATAGAAGTTCAAATCCCAATTTTTATATAAAAACATATTATTATTTTCATCCAGTGATTGTCAGTGCTATCAGGTGCCGTGAATGCGTGCAGGGCTAGTTTAGCACCCTCATTTGACTTTGTAACTCTATGGAAAGAGACAAATAAATAAATAAATAAATAAATAAATAAATAAATAAATAAATAAATAAATAAATAAATAAATAAATAAGCAGAAGGGAAAACATTTTGCCCACTGAGGTCAGGCTACCTCAAAATCTTTGGCATGAGTTTTAACTAAATTGGCATTAAGATTCCTCTGCATCACTTACATTTATAGTACTGAGAGACAGCATTGCAGACTATGGCATTGTTAGTGATCATAACACACTTGTTGTGCAAGAAAAATATGTGGAAAGTTTTGAGAAGGTTCCCTGTACCAAGAAAGCTCTGTCTGCATCTTAAACCTTGCAAGTGTTGAACCATATAGCATGATTATAACAGCTTGGAAAATTTGTAAGAAATGGTGAAATTGCTTCAGATATCATCCAGTATAAGGTCAGCATTTGTGGTTAGTCTGCTTTACGACCTTAAGTTTGAACACTCCATCAGAGCTGTATCCAATTGCTTTCTCTAATCTTAGAAATATGGCAAAGTTCAGGCCATTTCTCATTCAAGCAAACACTGAAAATGTAATGCATGCTTTTATCACTTGCAGACTCTACATTATTCTTCTTTCAGGTCTTCCAACAAAACTGTGAGCTTGTTCTAAATGCTGCTTTGAACAAGGACAGCAAAGTGTGTGTGTGTATATATATATATATATATATATATATATATATATATATATATATATATATCTTCCTCTGTGTTTAAACTAACTCATAGGTTTGCTTTGCTACTATCCAGACTACAGACTATAGACACATCACATCCATCCCTTTTGTTCTTTTCACATCTTCAGCTATTGTTCCTTACTCCCTCCCCATCACCAGTGTCTAGACTGTATCGAAGAGATATTCCTGGACAGCTAATAGTGTGAATGCAACCTTAAAATTATGATATTATAATGGGTGTAATCACCGAAGATTTGTTACATCCCTCTTCATCTTTTCCGATTGTGCACATATTGTTTATTGTGCTCAAATACATTTATTTACTTACTCATCAAGCAACTCTTTCAAGGGGCCTTTCTGTGTGGAGTTTGCATGTTCTCCCCGTGTTCACCTGGGGTATCCTCCTTAAAAAAAAAAAAAAACATTAAAAACATGCAAGATCACCACCTGACCAATGGTGACAAACGAGAACTGGGTCCCCGGGCGCCGCTGTCGGCTGGCAGCCCACTGCTCCTGGTCTGCCGCGGAGGAAGGACTTGAAGGGATGGGTTAAATGTGGAGAAACGAATTTCACAATATGCATGGCATGTGCAGTTTCCCCCCTCTGTAAACTCTGTGTGTGTATGTGGCTAATAAAGGGATGTCTTTCAAGTCTCTTCTGATTAAACTATGGGGTGAGATTCATGCTTCCCAAAAGATGACTCCTAAGGATGTTGGTACCTAATCCCCAGACATTAATCTAGTGCCACTATGAGGTTCACAATTATGTTTTTAAGTGAAACATATGAACAACTATTAGATGGATTGCCACAAAATTCGATTCATGCATTGGCATAAAATATGGTGTACACATTCATCTTCCATTCCGAATGGTTTCTAATAATTTTGGCAGTCCTCTGACTATTCCTCTAATGTGATCATCAGGTCCAAATTTTCATTTATCCTGTGAAATATATCAACATCCACTGGATAGATTATCACAAAATTTTGGAACATATGTTCATGGTCCCCAGAAAACCAGCAAGGTCATCAAAACATGTTAATATAGACACCACAGCACAACACTTAACTATAGCTCTATTGTACTAAATTTTTAGAAAATGTACTGTTGATTTCTATCTTGCTACTTGTGGCAATTGTGCAAGAGATAGACTTTTTGTAAAAAAAAAAAAAAAAAAAAAGGCTGGTGTACTGGTGTGTGAACGTGCGTGCTGGTGTGTAAAAGAAAGAGAGCCTGTGCCAGCTTACCTCACTAAGCAGCATATTGTAGCAAGCTTGCCAGTTAGCGGGGGTTTATGCAGGGCCATTGCCTCCGATTATCTTTAACATCTTGCTGAGTGCACTGCAATGGGCTGCTGGCACCGTTTCAGGCAGCACACACACACGCGCACTGACAAGTGACAGTGGAGCCAGTGGACCACTTATTACTCTCTTGGCCAAGCCATTCAAACTGGACTTTTAATCCATCAACAATGACGATCCTGTGTGTGTGCTGACATTTATTACACACATTGTGAAGACATAAATCTGTTTTACATCGTGGGGACTTGCCTTCCTTATGGGGACAAAATTGAAGTCCTCATTACATAAAAACATTTTATTTTAGGGTGAAGACTTGGGTTATGCTTGGATTAGGATTAGGGTTCGTGGTTCATGGTCTGTAACATACCTATATCTGGATTGTGTTTATGTCTAAATAGTGTGCATGTCTGTGGGTGCATAGATCTACAGCTGAGAGTCTCCAGCAGCCCCTCACAGCTGGCTGTGTGTTTGGTCCTTTCAGAGTGCCAGTATTTCAGGGTCATCAAGTTTCTATTTCCTTTCTACTTCATAAAACTCAGGCTATGTCACTAATTTTTTCTAGCACCATCATGACCAGGGAACCCCTTTTGGGGCTGGGGAGGCGCATGGCAAGTTTCGAGGATGACGCCCAAACTTCTCCCAGGAGGAGACTGACGTCACTCATGTCTAAATATGAGGTCCTTAGATGGTAAATCCTCGGCCTCATCCTCCTCAAAGCAATGATGTACTACATCTTTGTAGATAACGTTAAGCATTACTAGGATTACATTTGTATTTGGAATGAAATGATGTGGGTAATAGCGGACAACGATCATCACTTACGTTTTTTCATGTGTCTGTCTCTCTCTGTCTCTCGAGTGCTCTGAGATAGATGCAGTATATATGCCCTGTAGGATGCCGCAGCTGTTTCTGGTTGGCACAGCGACGTTAATTGATTAGTTTGCATCCCTGTTTCACCTGTGTACATTCGGTCAGGGTGAGTGACCATTATGCGTGCCGAACGTGCTTGTGATGTCGTCAGATGAGATACTGATCAAAATATATAAATTTAGTTCTGACTGTATGTGCTGACTCAGATAGTTGCACTGAATCTTGGCTGTTGCTAATTATTGATCACAGCGAAATTCCAGACACTGTGGAAACCTGCCTGTGAGGTGTTGGTGACATGAGCGTACGACTCCGCCGGTTTATGAAAATCCACTTGCCCTCTCAGAGTGCACAGTGCTCAGTGCTCAGTGTAAACATCAGCACAAGCTACAGGTGTAGCAATAACTAGCATGTAGCAACACAAGTACATGCTGAAGTGGCATATAGGTGTTGACTTCCTGTGTGAAAGCCAGCAGTGTTTGACATAGAGATCAAGGTGTCCTCTGTGCTGCTGGGCTGCATGAATACATGCATGACTTATGCCCATTATGCCAGAGCAGGTCCCATAGCTCCCTGCTGATCCCACAGTGTGTGGATATAAGTGTGTGCACACCTGTGTGCATGTCTGTGTGTGTGTGTGTGTGTGTGTGTGTGTGTGTGTGTGTGGTCCCACTGCTCCTGTGTCTAGGAAAACATTATGTCTTTCACTACAAAGAACCCAAGCATCACAGATACACACCAACCTGGCCATTCACATTATGAAAATGTTATGGACGGTATGGGAATGGTTTTGTTGTTCCAGGCTTTATGGTGATGCTGTGTTATGCATGAGAACTGTATAATATGTAAAGGCTGCTGTCCAGCATAAGGTCATGGAGAGGACAGGTAAGTGGAGATGGTGGATCAGGTCAGGAACCTCTCATCTGGTACTGCAGCAGGAAGAAGATCTCCACCAATCACAGTTGCAGTTGAAAAGTTGATCAGGGGGTAACACTTTATTTTAAGGTACACCTATTCACCATTAATTGGTTGCTTATTAAAATGCAAATTAGTAACATATTGGCTCTTAATTAGTCATTATTAAGTACTTATTAATGCCTTGTTCTGCATGGCCTTATTATACAACCAGTCAGCCATTAACTAAGAGTCTTCCCTCAATAACCTCAGAATTATTGCATATTAGTCCTAAGTAAGGAAGTTGTTGTATATGAATTACGATCTCAATATGCTTTGCTTAGTATGGACTTAATAAGGTGCTAGTACCCCAAGAATAGTTATTCTCCCTCAATACCACTTAATGAATATGGTCTTACATAACATGTTTTGTTCTTACATAACAAAACACAACACTACAAATATTAATAGTGTCCAAATAACTCTAAATTAAGTCTTTGTTACTTAAAATATGTTCCCCATACTAAAGTGATCTTGATCGTTACTAATTCACTAATAGTTGAACACAAAAGAGCTCGGTCTGTACCAGCTCTGTATGGAAAGCGTCCTGAGACAACTTTTGTTGTGATTTGGCGCTATACGAATTGAATTGAATTGAATTGAATTGAATTGAATTGAATTGAATTGAATTGAATTGAATTGAATTGAATTGAATTGAATTGAATTGAATTGAATTGAATTGAATTGAATTGAATTGAATTGAATTGAATTACTAACCAACACATGTTACCTAATCTAAAGTTGCCTCCTTTTCACAATTAGTTAATATGTTATAGCACACAACTACTGCAATAAACAAGTGATGGGTTACACATTTAAAAAATGGATCTATCTACAGTATAGGTTCCCTCTCATTCAGTGGTAGAATAACAAACACAGCACAAGTACAAATACCTCATTTATTAAACCACTGGTTCAGGTTTTCCCAAGGCTGACAACAAATACTGCTCGAACAGATAATGGGGTCTTCCTCAAATTTCAAACGCTGACAACTGTATCAGTGTAAATATGTAAGTGTAAATATGTCATACAATATGGTATCAAATGTACAAGCAGGTCATACTTACAGGTACTCTATTGTTGAAAAACACTGCACAACATAAAGTACAAAAATACAAAAAAATGAAATCTAAAAAATATAAAACATGCACAGCTCAACATGACTTGTCAAGGTTAGAACAAATGTACTGAACTGTACAAACATTGCACTTCCACAGCCTAAACTTGCTCTATAATTACTGCATCAGGTGATTTATTCCCCTGTGCACAAATATTTCACTTTTCTGATACAATATAACAGAATTTTAACTGAACAAAGAAGCTCACTTAGAGTTAGGGTTAGTCTTAGTATAGGGAAGTCTTAATATTTCATCAACAAGGGGAGGAGTTGACATTTGGCCTTGATGTCCATGATAATAGCCTTTTCTCAAAGGTAACAGTACATTTAGTGTGTCAAAACTTTTGAGTGGTAGTATAAACATCAACTTCATATCTTTATCTACATTTCAGACAGGTTTCATACTGGATATTTTTTCCTAATGTCACGCAAAAGCATTCCAAGTGTTCCGTTACTGTGATGGTTTCCACGCCAATAAATTCACTCAATTACATCCAAGTGATCCCTCAACAGTTTATATGTGTGGTTCCCCCTTTGTCTCCAGATAGTTGACTTGCAAATACCCCAAAATCTCTCCAGGTTTTGTGTATGTGCACCTGTAACAGGGTCAACAAAAAAATCTTGATGGTTGACAGTCAGGTGATTGTAACTTTCATCCTGAAGACAGCGGTAAGACCTCCACCCATCTGAAATGATGGAGCTTCCACGACGAACATACTTCTTTATTAGAGGCAAGAGATGCCTGGCTGAACGGTGATGCACAATCTTAAGAATGGGTCTCCTCCTGTCATCCTTAATCCCTAGCATTCCGAACACCCAGGAACTCCTGTTGCTTGCCCGTCCTCTGTTGTACTGAAATTCACAAGAGCAAATACTTAAAAACGAAGACAATGATTCTGCAATAATGGTGGTAAATGGGAGAGAATAAATCATAAGTCAAAAATTCAAAAGTTCTCTTTAGCTTTGGAGTAGTGGTGCATGTATACAAATATTGAACTGTTCTGGGGTGTAGGAATAATGTAGTTTCTTAAAACCGACATTCCCCTCGATTGCATCAATGAACTACAATGTATCTTATTCCATAATGCAGTAGTTCGAGATACAGGAGATACACATCCAAGCACCTCAGGCAAAAACAGGTTTTAAATGTATATTGTCTCTACTGACAGTAGCTGTGTTTAGCACAGACTTAACCAACATCAAATACACGTTTTTAGACACAAAATCATGTATTTAACATCAAAGTAATACTCATAAGTGTAACTTTCATACCTTTCTTTTATGGCCAAATTTGCTTTCATCTATCATAACAATCTCTGCTCTTTGTCCAACCGTCTGCTTGCCTCTTCTTCTCATTCTTTTCATTCCTGATTTGCAAACTCTCCGCAGCTTGTCTGCAAGTTTACTCAGAGTTGCAGAACTCCGAGTAGTTCCTTCCTGCAGCATGTCCACTTGCCTCAGTCGAAGGCCTTGGGCAAATCTGTAATAGATCAACCAGATAAATACTTCAATGACACAATTTAGAAGTTGGTGGTTAAAACCAATTTCTTAAGTTGTCATTAGTCTTTTTATAACCATAATTATAACCATAATTTCTCATTTGTAGTCCCATTTGCAGACACAGCAGATACTCATAGCCTGAATATAAGAGTGTATTTAACCTGAAACAACAAATCTCAAAAGCAAAGTAGGGTGAAGAACATTCCCTATATGAGAGGAGGAATGGAATAAAACCCCAAAACAAATGAAATCTGCTGTATCTTTGAAGAGTTGTAAGAAAAAAACAAAAATGGATACTGCATAAATTAGCACAGTGAAGTGTCTGTTTAAAAAAGTTAAGTTCTTTTGAGACAATTTCCAGGAACCACCTAAAACCTAAAAATCCACAAGACCTTGGCAACCCAGCACTTATACAATTACACATACTTAATAAATAAATTTGACTGATATTCTGAATTCTTCCCATATACTGTATAAACTCATGTCTCGTAAGCATTGGCTCTTATAGGACCCATCCCAACCAATAGTATAGTGAGAACATTGAAAGAAAACATTATGGTCTGAGTTAGAGTTTGTCTTTGATGGCTTTTGTTATTATACAATGTGAAACCACGCACCTGTAGATGTAATGCATCCACGTTTGCAGTCGAAGGTGCGATTTCTCAAATATGGAGCCACTTCGGATGGACCTCGATACTGATTTCCCTTTGTGACAGGAATCTCGGCAAATCCTGATGATTAAATCCAAAGGTTAATTTATAAAAATAAAAACCCATGATACTGTACTGATTTCACTCAATAAAAATGTAACATAAATGAAGATGAAGAGGGAGACATAGATATTTACGTATAGGTGTTGAAACAGCTAAGCTTGGGATTGGACAAGGTGCACTGTACTCTGTAGCCCTTGTGATTCCCTCCCCCCATGCAATCTCAAAGCACATCAGAACAGTCCCATTTCTAGGCCCACATGACAAGTAATATCTACAACTGTTACACCTTAAATCGGGTTAGACATTTGAGTAAATTTAGCTGTGTCTACTCTACTTATCACTGTGCCACAGCATGAAAAGGGTTCTCATCCCTGTGTATGTACAAGTTTAAAGTCAAGCTGATTGAATAATAATAAATAGTTGAACGATATGACCAGGAATGTGAGCTAAAACTGTTAAAAAAGGGCATTTTTCATTTCAGATGTTGTACATTCGTGGAAACATTAGAAGCCCTATCTCTAGCTACCAAATAAACAGTAGCTTACTTAAAAATTTTAATTTGCAGCTGTGTGTGATTTGTATTGTGACTTTGTAATGACTTATATATATTTTGTGTGTACACTACTCATAGCTTCTGTATTAAAAACATTGTCGTAAAATATAGGATTTGGCACTGAATTCTAGCAGATCTTGGATGACTGCATGCTGCACACTGCCCTATGCTTACACACAGAAAATTAGTAAATAAGGCACAAGTCTAGTTGTTCTACTCACCATGCAGCCTCCTTTTTGTCGTAGGTCCGTTTCAACTTCATAACATGAGAGCAAGAGGGGCATTTCGTCCATTTTCGAAGTAGGTCTTCTCTCATTAACCATCTGGTGAACTTGTAGTTTTCTTTGGGGCACTGTCTAAAATGTATTCGACTCAAAAATTCGTAACCCAACATCTTCTTTACATAATTTCATTTTTTTTATCTCATACCATGGCGATTTTTTTTTTTTTTTTTTACTATGGATATATACCATAGACATAATATACGTAGATGCCTCATTGACTGACGCTTCCTATTGGAGCTGACGTTCAGCGCGGCCGCCATCTTGGATGGGTCTCCCATGCGTTCCCACTGCATTTATTTCTATGGAGGAAAGTGTATGTCCAGCTACTATAATCATCATAACTCCTAATTTTTACCCGATTTTCACACGGTTTGGTTTGTTACAAACGTCAGAGATGTAGTTATGATAAAGGACGCTGTCACACATTAAAAACAAATGCTTTCATGCTGAAAAACTTTGTCTTTGTTAAAGAGCATAATACAGACATATGGTATGGCATATTAATAAATGTATTAATGAATAAATTTTAGATTTTAATAAAGAAACAGTTTGATTGTTCATTTGATTTCTCTCTCTCTCTCTCTCTCTCTCTCTCTCTCACACACACACACACACACACACACACACACACACACACACACACAAAATCATGACCCTTCTGTACACACCAATAACACAAGAATTTCTTCATTTTTGTTTTTGTGCGCTGAGTTTATTTAATGTAAAGTTAAGCACCGGCACATGCACGCGTGGGCGCGCACACAACACACGCACAAAAACCAGGCATCTCGCATAATCTGTTGACATGCGTATTAAACTTTGAGTAAGTTTTTATACTCATTTGTGTTGGAATAAAACTTCAGCAAAACAAACTGTCGAAACGAGGAAGGTTTTTTCTTTTTGGCCAACTCATCATGTGTCGGCCCACAGTCCACTGCTGCCTTCAAACACACACACGTACACAAACACACACACCGTCTGGCCTGACATGTCTAAATTTAAACAACTGTTCACAGCTTTAGGATGACAAAGATTCCATAATAGCCTGGACTGAAACTGCTGATGTTTGTGAAATACACTGATTTTAACACATACATACATACAAAGCTCCCATATATTCCTGCTTATTACGTTTTTTTCATTTTCTTTTTTTTTTAAGGCCTGGAAAAGTAAGCTTTAAAATTCCAGGTCATTCCAGCGTCTTACACTACCCTGTTAAGCTTGTAACTGGGGCTGCGAAGCTAAATAAAATAAAATGAATAAATAAAATAGGGGCATAGTTGCGCTCTTTATGATGACTTTGGTTGGCTCTGGTGCTAGCGGAGACCCACCCAATATGGCGGCGACGCTGGATTACGCTCCAGCACGTAATGAGGCGTCTATGTATGTCTATGATACATACTGGCTGTTTCTCAATATGCATTCTTCTCTGTACTTGTGTTCTTGTGTGTTTGAGAAACGTCATCACTCTGAGTCCAAGTACTGTTCCAATTCAAAAGTCCGCATCTCGACAAGTACACTCAAATATCCGGATGTGTTCTTGCCCCTCCCACTTTATCAAGGATGCATCGGATGGTGACGTGTGCGGACTTGGGGCAACCACGTATCCCAGAATGCATTTCGTAGCAACGATGGCGGAGGAGAGGACTCACAACTACAAGTTACAAATTTCGAAATACTGCTGTTTTAGTAGTACAGAATGTGGTTTTAAGATTATTTTATGTGAAAATCGGATGTTAAAACTTAAAATCTGTGGTCGATTCATCATGATAGCGCGTAGCTAAAAATTTGCTCCAAAGTTTTCGGAGATGTATCGTCCTGCTAACGTCATCAAGTACGCTGCTGTCCCAATTGCAGAATGATGGTCCTGCGTCCTCCCATCCTGGAGAGACTGTACTCCCAAGTCGAACTTGCTAAGTCAGAACTGCCAAGTTCGTAAGTCCGAACTTGGCGTACTTGGTATTGAGAAACGGTGTGGCTTCAACCTCGCAGTCCTGCTTCAAAAAAGGCGCAAAGTGACCCACACACGTAGAGTAATGTCTGACATAAGAATCTACCAATCCGTAGCCATGCTACGCCGATCCAATCATTGACTGTTACTCTGCCGTTATGTGACATCCTCATCCAATCATCCAAAGGGAGCCACCAGTCACATTAAAGATCCGGAGAAGGTGGTTATTTGACGTTTCGTTCATAGCTTGGAGAGTGAAGAGGGAAATTTGTGTAACAAAAATGGTAAGTTAAGCGCTAGCCTGTTAATTGAAAGTCTCCCTGAGTTTTGTAAGCACATCATAACACCCGTCCCCGGGCCGTTTACATAGTTAAAGAGTATTAAACCTGCCCGTTTATCTGCAGTGTCGAGGCTAATTAGCTAATGTAATGTTAAGCTAGCTGAGTGCAGGTGCGTAGTCCAGCGATGGGGACTCGAGTCACCGTGACTTGGACTCAAGTCGACTCGAGTCGTTATTTTGATGACTTTTGACTTGACTTGACAAAAAATAACGCCACAGCTGAATTTCTCACCGGCACGGCATCAGCTCGGTCGTTTTTTTTCCCCCTGACTTTTTATGCTTTTATTTTAAAAGGCTCACTGGAGACAGAGAGGGAGGGGGAGAGAGAGTGAGAGGGGGGATCGAATATAAAATATCAAATTATTATCTTAAACTATTTGGTATGAGTGCAGACTGAGAATGGTGTTGTCATGATAGATAGAATAGATTTTCTCTTCTCTTCTATTCTAATATATTGTCTACACTTTATTTAGATTAGATTCTGCGGGTGAAATTGCAGTAATAATGAGACTTGACTTGGACTTGACTTGACCTATGCAGGACTTGACTTAGACTTGACTTGACTTGACATGCCCAAAGAAAAATGACTTGGGACTTACTTGAGACTTGCTCATGGTCCCATCTCTGGTATGAACCATATTTTATAATGAGAAATAAATTATGCACTATGCAGTCACTGAACAAGAGGAGCTTTTGAATCTTGTATAGATTTTTATTAAGTTACATTTTGCTGGTTATAGTGACATTAATTTATTTAAATTTTTACAGCCTAAGGCCAAGAAGAAAATGTCCCTAAAAGTCTCTAAAGATGACTCAATGACAGAGGAGACCAAAAATGATCTGGATGGTAAATTTTTCTTTGTTAACTTTCAAGGAACTGTAATACTTGAATAATTATCTTGTCCAAATGTGTTTAAACGTTTAAAGTCATCTATTCATATGTTATATGTATACATTTTGTTGTACCTATGCCATTCTGTAGGTCCTGAAGATAAGGGAGATAAAGGCTCTGCTCCAAGTTGCAGCAGCATAAGCAAAAGAAAAACACAGCACGTAAGAGGCTGGAAAAAAACAAAGGACTAAATAAAGACTTTTGATAACCAGAGAGAAAGACAAAGAGACTGTACTTATGGACCAACAACCAGAATTCGACATGGGGATGAGGAATAATCTGGCGACAAGGAGCAGGAAGTCCATGTCTTAAATACTCTCCCTGATGAGGGAGAGTGACTGCAGGTGAGTCGCAGTGGGAGAAGCTGGCAGCAGGTGAGGGGCTGCCCAGCCATGGATCCAGGGGTAGACAGACAGACACACACACAGGGAAAAAGGAGAGGAGACACACAGGGAGAGACAGGAAGCTGGGATCGTAACAGTACCCCCCCCTCAAAGGTCGCCTCTCGGCGGCCTAGCAGGACGATCTGGGTGTGTCCGATGAAAGTCGTCGATGAGGGATTGGTCAAGGATGAAAGACCAGGGTACCCAGGAGCGTTCCTCCGGCCCGTAACCTGCCACGACGTCTTACGTCCACCAGGCGGCGAACAGAGAAGACTGGATCCCCGTCGATGAGTTGGGGGGGAGGAGGGGGCTCGGCTGGTGGGCACAGAGGGCTAGAGGAGACCGGCTTAAGCTGAGAGACATGGAAGGTGGGATGAATTCTCATGTAATCAGGGAGCTTCAGGGTGACGGCTTGAGGGTTGATGACCTTGACGACTGGAAACAGGCCGATGAACCTGGGGGACATCTTCCTAGATTCGGTCTTGAGAGGGATGTTTTTGGTAGAGAGCCAAACTGACTGACCTGGTTTGTAGGAGGGAGCTGGAGTCCTGTGGCGGTCGGCCGCGTGTTGTTTAACCTCTTGGTAGCGCTCGAGGGCTCTGGTGGCCGTCTTCCAGATCTCCTTGACCCTCTTAATATGCTCGGCCACGGAAGGAACAGCAATCTCGGCGAACGCCTTCCATACTTGAGAGGAGAATTGAGGACCACGGTCAGAGACGATGTCAGCAGGAATGCCATGAAGGCGAAACACGTGTGCGACCAGGAGATCAGCAGTCTCTAGAGCGGAGGGAAGCTTAGGGAGAGCGATGAAGGGTGTGGCCTTAGAGAAACGGTCTACAACGGTGAGGATGGTGGTGTTACCTCGGGAAGGAGGTAGTCCGGTGACGAAATCCACCGCGATGTGGGACCATGGCCTGCTGGGGACGGGAAGAGGCAGAAGAAGACCAGCAGGAGCCTTGTGGGAGGCTTTGCCGCGAGCACAGGTGGAACAGGCAGCCACATACTCTCGAGCGTCGGCCTCCAAAGAAGGCCACCAGAAATGGTGACGCAGCAGAGAGATGGTTTGATTGGCTCCGGGATGACAGGAGAGGCGGTGAGCGTGAGTCCACTGGAGCACCTGAGAGCAGACAGACTGAGGAACAAACAGCTTATTGGGAGGGCCATTACCTGGGTCGGGATGCTGGCGTTGCGCCTCCCTGACCACTCCTTCGATCTCCCAGGAAAGGGCAGCGATGATGCGTTCTGAAAGAAGGATGCTTTCGGGTTCCCCAGAGTCCTCTGAGGGAGAAAACTGCCTGGAGAGAGCGTCTGGCTTGGTGTTCCGGGAGCCTGGTCTGTAGGTTAGAGTGAAGTTGAATCTGCTGAAGAATAGTGACCAGCGGGCCTGGCGGGAGTTCAAGCGCTTGGCAGACTTAATATAGGATAAGTTTTTGTGGTCTGTCCAGACCACGAATTATTGTTCCGCTCCCTCCAACCAGTGTCTCCACTCCTCCAGCGCTAGCTTGACAGCCAGAAGCTCATGGTTGCCGACATCATAGTTGCGTTCTGCAGGAGAAAGACAACAGGAGAAGAAAGCACATGGGTGCAGACGATTGTCAGGCTGGGCGTACTGGGAGAGTACAGCCCCGACACCCGTGTCGGAAGCATCAACCTCGACCACGAATGGTCTGGAGGGGTCGGGTTGGATGAGCACGGGTGTGGAAGTGAACATGGCTTTCAGTCTCTGGAACGCATTATTAGCCTCTGCTGACCAGTCAAACCTCACTTTGGAAGAGGTTAACTTGGTCAGAGGTAGGGCTATTTTACTATAGTCCTGGACAAACCTGCGGTAGAAGTTAGCAAAGCGCCGAGACTGTTCCCTCCGGCGGTTTGTCCGTCTGGACTGCCATGTTGATTAGAGCATGGAGGTCTGCGGGTTTCTCCCGGGTGGCGAGTTCTTCCTGCAAAAACTCGGAGAGGCCATGAAAAAATACACCCTGCGGTGCGGTGTCATTCCACCCGGAGTCGGCGGCAATGGTGAGGAAATCAACAGCATAATCAGTGGCCTCTTGGGAGCCCTGAGTAAGCCTAAGTAATGCGGGTAATGCTGGAGGCATTACCCGCGTGATCTGGATGGTCGAAGACTAATCTCAGCCTCCTCTCAAAGTCAGCAAAAGTCAGCAAAAGTCAGCGCGCTAATGTCCACAGACGAGTTCAGTGCCTCCGCCCACGTCAACGCTTTGCCTCGCAATAACCCGAAAGCGTAATGGACTCGCGAGCGGTTGGACTGAAATGCCCGGGGACGCTGACGAAAAACAATATTGCACTGCAACAGGAACCCCCGACACTTGCCCCGAGTGCCGTCAAACGGCTCGGGGTTCGTGGCCAGGGAATCTGCGAGTGCGGGTTTGGAGGGATTAACCGAGGGCTGAGACGGACCGGAAAATAAACTGGAAATGTTTGACATGTGGCGCGACAGGTCGGCAACCTGTGCCGCCATATGCTGCGAGGAATCACACAATGCCTGGAGCAGTTTCTCATGCTGGCCCAGCAAGGTGCCTTGCATGGATAATGCTGTACGCACTGGATCTGCTGGGTCCATACTGGCCGGATTATTCTGTTAAGGTTATACAGCCGCCGAGTATTAGGACCCAGAGATGCAGAACCAGAGGCAGGGATTGTGTAAAACCAAGTAATAAATTTATTAACAAAATGAAGAACAGAAAACATGCTCAACGAGCGGAATGATGAACAAACAAAAGGCGCACTCAAACGGAGTGGAACTAAGGGAGCACCGACGAAGCGGGTATGGCACGAGGCACGCGTGGAAGCGGCAGACAGGCACTGAAAAAGAAAAACACAGCACATAAGAGGCTGGAAAAAAACGAAGGACTAAATAAAGACTTTTGTTAACCAGAGAGAAAGACAAAGAGACTCGTATTTACGGACCAACAACCAGAATTCGACATGGGGATGAGGAATAATCTGGCGACAAGGAGCACGAAGTCCACGTCTTAAATACTCTCCCTGATGAGGGAGAGTGACTGCAGGTGAGTCGCAGTGGGAGGAGCCGGCAGCAGGTGAGGGGCTGCCCAGCCATGGATCCAGGGGTAGACAGACAGACACACACACAGGGAAAAAGGAGAGGAGACACACAGGGAGAGACAGGAAACTGGGATCGTAACAGCTTGAGCGAAGTCCGCACCATGACTGAAGCCTTCAGAATCAATGGCGTGGATCGGGGAACTATCAAGATGACTGCTGCAATTGCAGAGCTCAACATTGTGGATCCTGTAACCTTCAACACCCTGAAGTATGATCCTGCAACTGAGACCCTGCAGTTCTTTGCTAAGAGGTGTGCAACAAAAGTTGTCTCAGGACGCTTTCCATACAGAGCTGGTACAGACCGAGCTCTTTTGGGTTCAACTATTAGTGAATTAGTAACGATCAAGATCACTTTAGTATGGGGAACATATTCTAAGTAACAAAGACTTAATTTAGAGTTATTTGGACACTATTAATATTTGTAGTTGTGTGTTTTGTTAAGTAAGAACAAAACATGTTATGTAAGACCATATTCATTAAGTGGTATTGAGGGAGAATAACTATTCTTGGGGTACTAGCACCTTATTAAGTCCATACTAAGCAAAGCATATTGAGATCGTAATTCATAACTTACTGGCTTACTGGTTGTATAATAAGGCCATTCAGAACAAGGCATTAATAAGTACTTAATAATAACTAATTAAGAGCCAGTATGTTACTAATTTGCATGTTAATAAGCAACTAATTAATGGTGAATAGGTGTACCTCAAAATAAAGTGTTACTATATATGTGTGTGTGTGTGTGTGTGTGTGTGTGTGTGTGTGTATGTGTGTGTATGTATGTATATGTTGTATTCTATAAGAATTGTTATGTTTAACAGTTTTGTGCCCATAATCAAACTAACCACATCTCTAAAAGCCTTGTTTTTAGAGATTTGGTATCATCCATGGATTTTTGAATAACCCATTACTTTCTGTAAGCACCCTGCCTACAGCTTCCACAACAGCTTCCACACAAGCCGTTTGAATTCGGCGCTCCCGGTGTCTCCACCCAGCGCCACCCTCTCACAGATCCCTGCTAGGTTATCAAAAGCACTGTGTTATGAATCATGTCCAGGCGTTGTTCTGTTATTGGCTGTAAAGAGGAGCACAAATCACTCCATCGGCTCCCAGCCGACAGAAGAGCACCGTGGATTGAATTCATTTTTCAAGGCATGGAGGTGCATGCCATGAACTCTTTTTGGAGTTTAAAATAGAGATATTTATTAATAGTAAAGGTGCATAAACTGCGTTCACATGTGTGTCCTCCACTCCAGCCATCCACTTCGTTCGTGTCAGACAAGACGATTTCTCTTCCTTCCTTAAAGGCCATTTAAACTGCATGTTTAACAGCCCAGTTTAATAATAATAATAATAATAATAATAATAATAATAATAATCGGGGATTAAGCCCCAAACCCCCTATTAGGCAGGTGCTGAACACTTTCTAGCGTAACACAGTAGTGATGTGTCGGTCGTGTGTCGGTTTGAAGTAAACGATTGGATCCAGAGAGCGAGCCGCTTTGGGCTTTTTTTATTTTGTTTTCGTATTTTTCTCGACTTTTTTTCCGTTCAAGCCACACGTGATTGGTCAAATACTTGATGTGTGGTGGCTTCAGTGTGTGTGTGCACAATAAGGTGTGTGCGCGCGCGTGAGGCGAAGTAGTGATCAGGCCCGCCCAGACTTAATCCACGCCTGCCCATCTGTCACGTTCTGCATCCGCCACTGGTCCCAGCTCTACAATGTCCTTTTTTTCCTTTAACCCATAACAACTATAGACACAATAATGCAACTTGCAGTATACCTCAAGGTGCATGAATTCAACATAACCTCAAAATGAAACACACTTTAACAGTGTGTAGCGCATTTTAGATATATGTGTTAACTTTATGACCAAAACCACAATTATTACCATAACTACTTCTTTTTTTTACACAGTAACTAGCAAGACTCCACACACAACTCATAGCATGGAAACCCATGCCCCAACACCACGTGCGGCTGCTAGTTACTCACTAGCTCCAGTTAATCTAGCACATTTTAACCTTCTAGATCATACAAGACTGACAGAAACTGTATCACAGTTAAAATCCACAACATGCTGCTTTGATACTCTGCCAACATTTTTTTTAATAATGTTTTTCATTGCACAGCTCCAGATGTGTTGCAGATAATAAATAATTCTCTTTAGTCCGGTCAGTTTCCCCAGGCCTTGAAAACTGCAGTAATAAAACCTCTCCTAAAAAAGACTAATCTGGATGCTTAAGTAATAAGAAACTATAGGCCAAGATCAAATCTTCCCTTTCTAGGAAAAATTATTGAAAGGGTTTTCTTTTCAACAAACGCATACTTTCATGATGCAGAACAATCTGTTTAATGCATTTCAGTCTGGATTTTGTCCACACCACAGCACCGAGACTGTACTTATCAAAGTTTTAAATGATATACATCTGAATAATGATGCTTCCAAAACCTCAGTCTTAGTATTATTAGATCTCAGTGCTGCCTTTAATACAGTTGATCATGACATACTTCTTGACAGGCTGGAAAAGTGGGTGGGACTTACTGGCACTGTACTACACTGGTTCAAATCCTATTTACAAAAGAGAGACTACTTTGTGTCAATTGGTGAGCATGTGTCTGAATGAAAAAAGATTATGTGTGGGGTGCCACAAGGGTCCATTCTTGGACCACTTCTTTTCAATATCTACATGTTGCCCTTAGCTCAGATTATGGAGCATCATAATATTTCTTATCATACTTATGCAGATGATACACAACTTTATTTTTCTGTGTCATCACATGACTACAGTCCCTTACTTTCACTGAGTGAGTGTATTCATCAAATCAATGAGTGGATGTGCCAGAATTTTCTTCAGCTTAATGCAGATAAGACAGAATTGATTGTATTGATTGCCCCAAAAAATGAAAAGATCAGTGCTCACCTTAACTCCATGTCACTGACAACAACAGATAAAGCCAGAATTCTTGGTGTAATTATTGATTCTGACATGAATTTTAACAACCATTTAAAGCTAATTACCAAATCAGCCAACTACCACCTGAAAAATATAACCAGAATTAAGGGATGTCTGTTCAAAGAAGACATGGAAAAACTTGTTCATGCATTCATTTTCAGTAGGTTGGACTACTGCAATGGAGACTTTCCTGGCCTAAACAAAAAAAAACAATTAGGCAACTACAGCTGATTCATAATGATGCTGCACGAGTCCTTACAAACACCAGAAAAATGGACCATATCACACCAGTCCTCAGGTCACTGCATTGGCTTCCTGTGAGTCAAAGAATAGACTTTAAAATCTTACTGTTGGTCTACAAAGCATTAAATGGTCTAGGACCAAAATATATTCTAGATTTATTAACCCCATATGAAGTATCCAGACCTCTCAGGTCATCAGGGACAGGTCTATTGTGTGTTCCCAGAATCAGAACCAAATAAAGAGGAGCAGCTTTCAGTTATTATGCTCCTCACCTGTGGAACATTTTCCCTGCACACCTGAGGTCTGCAACGTCAGCTCATTTAAATCAGGGTTGAAAACATTATCATTTGCTCCAGCTTTTAATTAAAGTAAATGTATCTGCTCAATGATTTTAATCATTCTAAAAGCTAAATTATTGTCTTTACTGGCTTCTGTTTTGAATTTTCCTTTAAATGTATTTTATTTTATTTTTATCTTTCTATTGTCTTCTAATTTCTTTCTTTCTTTCTTTCTTTGAGTTGTATGATTTTAATGTATTTTTATGCTTCTGTAAAGCACTTTGTATTGCCCGGTGTATGAATTGTGCTATACAAATAAATTTGCCTTTGCCTTTAGCTAACTGGCAATTAACCAAAATTGCACACAACACAATCACACAACACAATGACACTATCATAAACAAACCTTATCCCCTTCAAGATTATCCCGACTCTTTTTGATAGCAGTACAGGGTCTCTCTATTTTTTATCTGCGTGCATTGTTTACTAATGTAGTTATCATGCTAAATCAATAGGTACTGAGGAGCTAACTCATCGGGATATCAAATGTTCACAGTCCTAAACATCTGTAGCAAAGTCGCAGCTCCTCCGTCAACTCTCATCGCTCAAAGATTAACTTCAGCTCGTGGTTATCAAGCTCGAACTTTATTTTATTCCAATAGCACAACTCCAACTTCATTGGGACTAAAAACGTTGTCGAAGGGGGGAAAACAAAGATTGTCTGTATGAGGTGACCACCACTCATAGCACTTTTCTTAGACATGGCTTGGCACCGATGCACCTGTTGTTCTCACTGAGGCTTCTCCACCAAATTTTAACTTTTTATTCTCTACTAAGGGGGGCAAAAAACGAGGCGGAACTGCATCTATCACAAGAACTACAATGTCTGCAAATGCAGTTCCTTTTAACAGTTTTACATCATTTCAGCACCATGCCTTCGTTCTTAGCAGCCCTCCTATTCTTTGCATAACGGTCTACACCCACCACTCACCCACCACCCCAATATTCATCCTCTTTTATCAGCGAATTCCCTGAATTCTTATCAATCATTCACACCACCTACAACTGGATTTTAATAGCTGGTGATTTTAATCTACACATTGACAACAACTCGGACCCAGTATCCAGAGAATTTTGAAACCTTTTAAACTGTCTGGATTTTAAACAGCACGTTACGCAGCCGACCCACAGCAGGGGGCACACCCTGGACTTGGTCATAACTTATGGCCTGTCTGTGGGTGTGTCCTCTGTTGTGGATCTGGCTGTGTCCGACCACCACTGTGTGTTTTTTATCATCACCAGTTTTAATCAGCGGGAGGTACCAGTGAGAACAGTGAGTAAACGCTACCTAACTCCTGAAGTGGCCGCAAATTTTATCCAGATTTTACAAAGCACTCCTGCAGAGATTTTACCAGCACCCTATGATTTTATCGTTGACAATTTTAACAGTAATCTGAAGTGAACGACTCAGTGGCTCCTCTTTTAACAAAAACAATTAAGAAAAAAAAGTATACCTCTGTGGAGAAATGAGGAGATTAAGCAACTGAAAAGAAACTGCAGGAGTGCTGAGAGGAAATGGAGAAAATCAAAACTAATAGTCCACTATGAAGTTTTAACGTCATCACCTCAAAACTTACAATAACACTATTAAACAGGCAAGAATTTCTCACTTAAAAAAACTAATAATAATAAATAATCCCAAATTTCTCTTCTCCACAACTGATCTTTTAATAAACAATAATTTTAACAGATCTCATAAGACAATAACAAATACCCTGTGTGAAGACTTTGCAGACCACTTCAGGCGCAAAATTGATAACATCAGATCCAGTCTTTTATCTCAACAGGTTTTAACTACCAATACATCTGGATCACAGGTTTTACCTGAGGAAACACTGGAGAGTTTTGCCCTGGTTGATGCAAGGACACTTGGTCGAGTTTTCTCCCAGGTAAACCCTACAACCTGCCTTTTAGATCCAATTCCCTCACCGTTTTTTAAAAACACTCTATGGATTCTTTGAGGAACAGCTGTTATACATGGTGAATTGCTCTCTTCAGACGGGTGTCTTCCCCGCCTCCTTTAAAATGGCGGTGATGAAGCCCCTTCTGAAGAAGAGCAATTTAGACCCCAATATTCTTAATAATTACTGACCTGTATCCAACTTACCTTTTTTTAAGGAAAGTTTTAGAAAAACTAGTTTTTAAACAAGTAAATGATTTTTTTAAACAAAAAGAACATTTTAGAAAGGTATCAGTCTGGTTTTAGGATGAAGCACAGTACCGAGACAGCCCTATCAAAGAATGAATAATATCACGTGCAACTTAGATAAACACAAGCTCACAGTCTTGGTACTACTGGATCTAACTGCCGCCTTCGATACAGTTCGATACATCACATTTTATTAAACAGACTGAGACACCTGGTCGGCCTCTCAGGTACTGCTTTTAACTGGTTCGTCTCATACCTCACTGACCAACACTTCTTTGTAAGTTGGGATGCATGTTCCTCAGGAACCCATGAGATCAAGTGTGGGGTTCCCCAGGGGTCAATTTTAGGTCCAACTCTTTTTAATCTATACATGCTACCCCTCGGGGATGTCATCAGGAGGCATGGCATCAGCTTCCATAGTTATGCTGATGATATGCAACTGTACATTGCCGTGTCTCCTGATGATACAGGGCCAATTGATGCCCTTTTTAACTGCATTTTAGACATTAAGTCATGGATAGCAGAAAAATTCCTTCAGCTCAACCAGGAAAAAACAGAGGTCTTAGTCGTTGGTCCTGAAGGTCAGCGAGAGAAACTTCTACCAAAACTACAAGATCTTAAACCAACACATTCTGTGAAAAATCTGGGCATGATTTTTGACTTTGAGCTTACTTTTATTCCACGCAACAAAAACATAAAAAAGATAGGTTTTTACCATCTTAAGTATATAGCCAGAGTCCGCCCGTTTCTCTCTCAGGCCAGCACGGAGGTGCTGATGCATGCTTTTATCTCTTGTTGCTTAGATTATTGTAATGCCCTGCTCTCTGGTCTTCCCAAAAAGAGTATCTCCAATTTTCAATTACTACAGAATTATACCAGTTTTAAAATTGCTGCACTGGCTCCCCATGCATTTCAGGATAGATTTAAAGGTTCTTTTATTAGTTTTTAAATGTCTTTACAGTCTCGGGCCTTCTTATTATTCTGCCTGGGAAAAAGTATTCCATATGTGGACAATTTTATCGCTTTTTTAAACAGACCCCACCTTTTTAAAACAGACGGCCTACACCCAAACCAGGAGGGGTCACGGCTTTTATCAGTAAACATTGACTTGACAGTCCGGTCAGGCACCACAATCACCTCCTGACTCACTACACCCATACACACGCCCTCTGCACCTCACCCACACTCACACTCACCTTCACCCACCCCCACCTACATCATACACGCCCCTCCCTCACTTTACACAATCAAAACCATAATTTCACACAGACATAGGAGACCCAGGACTACTTTTAGATCAAAATGTGTTTTTAACATTCCACTGGGAAAACGTGATGAGCGCAAGTCCAGCACAGATGTTAAAATGGCTGTGCTGAACGTGCGCTCTCTTTTAAACAAATCTTTTATTATAAATGACATAATTTTAGATAATAACCTGGACAGCATTCTCCTTACGGAGACGTGGCTTGGCACTGACGCACCTGTTGTTCTCACCGAGGCTTCCCCACCCAATTTTAACTTTTTATTTTCAACCAGGGGGTGCAAAAGAGGGGGTGGTACTGCTTCAATCACAAAAACCAACATGCACATGAACGAAGTCAATTTTAATAGCTACTCATCATTTGAATACCATGCCTTTGTTTTTAGCAGTCCACCGATCCTCTGTATAACTGTGTACCGACCACCCCAGTATTCTACTTCTTTTACTAGTGAGTTTTCTGAGCTCTTATCAATTATTCATACTTCTTTTAACAGAATTTTAATATCCGGTGATTTTAATCTACACATGGACTTTCCCTCAGACTCAATGTCCAGAGAATTTTTAAACCTTTTACACTGCCTTGATTTTAAGCAACACGTGACGTAGCCGACCCACAGCAGGGGGCGCACCTTGGACCTCGTTATATCTTATGGTCTGTCGGTTGGTTCGCCCTCTGTTGTGGACCTGGCTGTGTCTGACCACTTCTGTGTGTTTTTTACAATCACCAGTTTTAATCAGCGGGAGGCCCCTGTGAGAACAGTGCGGAAACGCTACCTAACTTCTGAAGTGGCTGCAAATTTTATCCAGATCTTACAGAGCACTCCTGCCGAAATTTTACCAGCACCCTGCGATTTTATCACTGACAACTTTAACAATAAAATAAAGTCAACATTGGACTCAGTGGCTCCACTTGTAATCAAAACAATCAAAACAAGACCCACACCTCCATGGAGAACTGAGGAAATTAAAAAACTCAAAAGGGAATGCAGGAGTGCTGAAAGGAGATGGGGGAAATCAAAGTTGACAGTTCACTATGAAATACTACGTCAAGACCTCAAAATCTACAATAACACAGTCAAACAAGCAAGAATCTCTCACTTCCAAAACCTAATCCATGACCATAAAAATAATCCCAAATTCTTATTCTCCACAATTGATCTTTTAACAAACAAAAATTTTAAAAGATCCACCAAGACACCAGATAACGCCCTTTGCGAGGATTTTGCAGACCATTTCAGAAGAAAAATCAATGACATAAGATCCAGTCTTTTATCTCAACAGCTTTTAACACCTGGATCATTGCTTGGACCTGTGGAAACACTGGAGAGTTTTGCCCTGGTTGATGCAAGGACACTGAGTCGAGTTTTCACCCAGGTAAAGCCCACAACCTGCCTTTTAGACCCAATTCCCACACCGTTTTTTAAAACACTCTATGGATTCTTTGAGGAACAGCTGCTGTATTTGGTCAATTGCTCTCTCCAGACGGGTGTCTTCCCCACCTCCTTTAAAACGGCAGTGGTGAAGCCCCTTCTGAAGAAGAGTGATAGAGTGTTAGACCCCAATGTTTTAAATAACTACCGGCCTGTATCCAACCTACCATTTTTAAGTAAAATTTTAGAAAAACTTGCTTTTCATCAAGTAAATGAATTTTTACATTCGAAACATATTTTAGAGACTCCTCAGTCTGGTTTTAGGATGAACCACAGTACAGAGACAGCACTTTTAAAGATTTTAAATGACATCAGGTGTAATTCAGATAATCATAAACACACAGTCTTGGTTCTACTGGATCTAACTGCCGCCTTCGATACAGTAGACCATCACATTTTATTAAATAGACTGAGGAACCTGGTCGGCCTCTCTGGTACTGTTTTTAACTGGTTCACGTCCTACCTCACTGATCGAAGTTTCTTTGTAAGTATGGATACATGTTCCTCAGGAACCCATAAGATAAAGTGTGGGGTTCCCCAAGGTTCAATTTTAGGTCCAACTCTTTTTAATCTTTACATGCTGCCCCTTGGGGACGTCATCAGGAGGCACGGCATCAACTTCCATAGTTATGCTGATGATACGCAACTGTACATCGCCGTGTCTCCTGATGACCCAGGGCCAATTGATGCCCTTTTTAACTGTATTTTAGACATCAAGTCATGGATGGCAGCAAACTTCCTACAGCTCAACCAGGACAAAACTGAGGTTTTAGTCATTGGTCCTGAAGGCCAGAGAGAGAAACTTTTACCAAAGTTACAGGATTTTAAACCCTCAAAATCAGTAAAAAATCTGGGCGTGATTTTTGACTCTGAGCTCACTTTTATTCCACACATCAAAACATAACAAAGATAGGTTTTTACCATCTTAAGAATATAGCCAGAGTCCGCCCGTTCCTCTCTCAGGCCAGTACGGAGGTGCTGATGCATGCTTTTATCTCTTGTCGTTTAGATTACTGTAATGCCCTGCTCTCTGGTCTTCCCAAAAAGAGCAAGTATAACTTACAATTATTACAAAACTCAGCTGCACGAGTGCTGATGAGGACCAGAGGGCGGGAGCATATTACACCTGTTTTAAAATCGCTGCATTGGCTCCCCGTGCGCTTCAGGATCGATTTTAAGGTTCTTTTACTAGTTTTTAATTGTCTTAACGATCTTGGGCCTTCTTATTTATCTGCATTACTTTTACCGTATCAACCCTCGTGGACCCTGAGGTCCTCCGGTGCTGGCCTTTTAACGATACCACAAATTAGAACTAGAACACACGGGGAGGCGGCATTCAGTTATTACGGCCCCCGATTGTGGAACAGCCTGCCAGAGAGCCTCAGGGCCGCAGAGAATGTTGATGTTTTTAAAAAGAGGCTCAAGACCCATCTTTTTAATCAGGCTTTTAACTGACTCATTTAGCTATTTATAATTTCTTAAGTTGACCTTTATTCTTACATTTTCTAATATTATATATATTTTTATTTTTTATTTTTATTTTTTATTGTGTTACCTCAATGTTTTATTTCAATTGTTTTAGTCATTACTTATGGTCTATTTTATACATTCTATTGTTTTATTCTCAGTTTTAGCTTCTATACCTTTTATCTTATTTTACTGTTCTAGCCCCTCATTTTCCAGTGTTTCCTCCTGGGGGCCTACCACACCAGGATTTGATTCTGGTTCACCGATGGGGGTGCTGTTCCGTGGATGGCCCTGGCCCAGGTAGCTAGAGAGCTTTACACCTTGGTGTGGAGCTTCCTGCCTGCCTGGGCTGGGGTGGTCCCTGTGTCAGCGCCCCCGCAGTCATGGACCATGATTCCTCTCGGTGTACATGGCCCCCAAAGGTAGCTTCTTCCTCACCTCGGTTCTCGTGCCCAGCCATGTCTCCTCAGCGACAGTTAGTGTATGTATGTGGGTGTGTGTATGTTTGTGTGTGTGTATGGGTATGTATGTCTGTCCATGTATGTGCGTGACTGTATGTAATTGTGTATCTCTGTGTATATTTGGGGGGGTGGGAGTTTTGGGGTCACACTGTTCTGTAATGTTGTTGTTTTTACCCCCTGTGAGGCACTTTGTATTACTATAAAGTATGAAAAGTGCCATATAAATAAAGTTAATTTGATTTGATTTGATTTATTTATCTGACCTACTTCTACCCTATCAACCCTCGCGGACCCTGAGGTCCTCCGGCACTGGCCTCTTAACCATACCAAAAGTACTAAAACACACAGGGAGGCAGCTTTTGATTATTATGGCCCCTGATTGTGGACCAGCCTGCCGGAGAACCTCAGGGCTGCAGAGACTGTTGATGTTTTTAAAAAGAGGCTCAAGACCCACCTTTTAATCAGGCTTTCAATTGATATGGTTGATTTATCTCATTCCTTTAAGCAGGCTTCTTATAGGCTTCTTATGATATTGAACATCAGCTCCCTCATCAAGAAAGCACAGCAGAGGATGTACTTCCTACGGCAGCTGAAGAAATTCAATCTGCCAAAGACAATGTTGGTGCACTTCTACACAGCCATCATTGAGTCCGTCCTCACTTCCTCCATCACCATCTGGTACGCTGCTGCCACCGCCAAGGACAAGGGCAGACTTCAGCAGGTCATTCGGTCTGCAGAGAAGGTGAATGGCTACATTCTCCCATCTCTTCAGGACCTGTACACCTCCAGGACCCTAAGGCATGCAGGAAAGACACTCCCCTCTAGAAGGAGGCTGTGGTCCATCAGGACCAAAACCTCACGCCACAAGAACAGTTTTCTCCTGTCTGCTGTCAGCCTTATCAAGAAGGCCCGGAACCCCCCCGACATTCTTCACACTCCACCTGTGTCTGCCTCTACTTGTCACATTGACATTGCCATAACTCTGTGCGTTACATTAACACTCAGCTTGGATTTCTTTCTGAAAAAAACTGACTGTTTCTGAAAAAACAGACTGTGCTCCTTGTAAAACAGACTTGTGTATATATATTTATATTGTTATATTGTTTACTTTTTAATAGTATTTTTTTAGTAGAATTGTCATGCGCCAACTTCACCAAAACAAATTCCTTATATGCGTAAAATCGTACTTGGCAATAAAGCTTTTTCTGATTTCTGAGTCTGAAAAGACCTTTGTATCTCAGCAAAACAAGTATGATCACTTTTCTACGATATGCAGTATGTTTGACTAAGCGTCAATGTCTTGATCTGGAGAGAAAAATCTGCATTACAAAACTCAAACTGCAAATCTGATTCTTATCAAGGACTATTGATCTCAGTTTATGTACAAAGTCCAGAAACTCCAGAGTAACATCCCATCTTTGGCTCCAAATAACTCCAAGACACCCTCAAGGTCCAGTCTCCCCAGCGACAGGCGAAATCATCACAATGTGCATTCGTCACACGCAATCGGCCAGCCGCCCAGCTTCAAACACATTTGAATGGACAATGACTTGCCCGAAGAACAGTATTCGACAGTGCACTCCTCTCAGCCATTGAATCCTCCTTCCATCCCCTCATCCCTCATCCCTGACCCCTCACCTCTCACTCCTTAACCTTCATCCCCCTTCCACCACTCAGAAAACAAAAAAATAAACTTTTCTAACTGGCAAAGGAGCAAAACACAAGCATTGGAGTACTTCAGGGTTCCTGGTGCCATGTCCATGCCGACCCATCCCATAGCTGAAGAAGCCTAGCCTTCCACATCAGCCCTTTCTGACAGCCAGGTCATATTTTCCCCCAAATTTCACAAACAACTTGAGCACATACATCCCTCCATCCCAGCACCCTTCTCTCTTCTCTACCTTCTACCTTTCATATCCCATCGTCCTCACTTCCTCCTACCTCTGTACCGGTCAGCACAGCTGCTGAGACCGCTCCCTCAATAGCAGAAACAGTGGCGCCTTCAACACAAGACAGCTTGCTATCCAAACGTTTCTTGTCATTCATTTTCCTCTCATCTATAAAGACAAATGCTATGTTCATGTTTATTCTTTGCCTATACTACAGAGCAGTGATTCTCAACTGGGGGGTCATGACCCAAAAGTGGGTCACTGTCCCGTTTTCAGTGTTGTAATGTTAAGAAAATAAATCCTGTGCTTTTATTTTGAAGTGGATTTTTTATGCAGCAGAGTGATGTCTATTCGTGTCGCAGCTTGTCATTAAGGGATGATGGCGGATCCCAAAGCCAGACCAGTTGCGAACCACTGCCCACCTCATCCCTCCATACCTCGCCCGTCATCCCTCAACCCTTCATCCCTCTCTTACCTTTTTCCTCCTTCCCTACACCCTGCCTTCCCTTTGTTCCTCGATCGTCATCCTAATGTATTATCATTCATCATCTATGTTCTCCTCCAGCCATAATGTGTATTAAACCATTCTAAATCTGTATCTCAGTAAATCAAAGAATGGAAAAATGGAAGCAACCGGAAACAACTGGTGGATGAAAACTATTTCTGTTGGAGAATTGACAGTCAGAGAGGCCCCAACCACCCCAGCCTCGTCCTTCAACAACAGGTTCAGGGACAGCTTCATCCCACAGGCCATAAGACTGTTGAACTCTTGAGCTCTTGACTACTATCACTACTCACTAACGTTACTTGCACAACACCATCTTTTCTTTTCTTCTTCTTCTTCTTTTTTTTTTTTTTTAATCTGAACATTTTGAAGTTGCATCAGATCTGACTGATCCGAAAGTCAGCTCATCAGCTCTTTGGTGGGATCTTAGTTTGAATCAAAGACACAGTTTAAAAACAGTTTTTGAGCCTCATATACAATATTGTGAAGGCTGTTCAGTGTTTCCTCTAGGATTTTTTTCAGCAGCAGGGGCAGGCTCACCGGGGAACCCTGGCAGCTTAAACATGACATTTGACTGCAGATTTTATTTTTACAACCTATTTATTGAATGTGTCTGTGTGTGTGGGTGGGTGGGTGCGCTGTGTCTGTAACCCCCGCTCCTGCCCCTCCTCCCGTTCGCGACCGACGCATCACTACTGACTAGCGTCATCTTCATCAGCTGTCTTTCTCTTCTTAGAGAAATATTTGAACAAGCTCATCTGAAAATGCAGTCAGCAGTTACATCATGGCGTGTAGATATTAGCTTAATGCTATCAATTAGTTTACTCACGTTAGCGACACTGAGTTGGCACCGGGTCCAATTAACTTAAGCTACCGATATGTTACGTAACGTTAGCTGGCCATCAATATTTTGCAAACAAGAGCTAAAAAGTCTACCTTTTCTCCGGTAAGTTGCTGCCCTATTTTCCAAGACGACACCCCTCTGACTCTCTGACCTGGTGCTTGGGTGCTTGACGTGACGTCACTTTCAAGACCGCCTTCTTGCGAGTAACTAACTTCAGACTCTGCTGTGAAAGTGGAGACATGCGGCGGTGGTGTATTTGTGACAAAAAAAAAAAGAAAGAAATTTGAAGGAGTGCTGGCTAGGATATAGGAATGATGGTGCACCACTCCTAAATGAATGTAGAGGAAACACTGCCGTTGTTGTAACTGTAATGCCATGAGAAACTTGATGACTGGCCAAAGTGAAACTTGGTTGTTCTCAGATTTGTGTGTTTTCTACAGCTGGGGGGTTTCTGCCAACTATTCCAATAGAGTCTTCACTCTTACTGATTACGTTACCTTAATGCTAGGACATTCTTCAAGTTTATATTTGATTAATACAATATCAATAAGAAGATCATCTTCTTAAAACAACACAAAAAAGAAGCATGTTTAATCATATATTCAATATATATTTTTAGATTTAATCTTCAACACAAAGAATCTGCTAATTCTATCCTATCTGTTTCTCAGGTTATACCTTTAGTATGCTCTGGACAGCTGTGTCATTTAGGTAAAAAAACAAGTGGCGGATCAGAATCTTAGTCAGCGGTTACCCAATATCAAAGGACTCAGCATAGTAACGTATAGTTGGCACTCTTTGATTACCAGATACCCATAGAGCCAGTAGACACAACAGAATCAGCGGTAAACCATATATAGAGTGGCACAGACACCAAAAAGCAGCAAAAAAATACAATAATTCATTATCCTGGTAGCTTTCTGGCAGGGTTCAGTCTGTGAGTCACTACTGATACCCTGTTGCCACGGCTGGATTACTATCTGGGCAAAGCAGGTATCTGCTCCGGGGTCCCAGACCCTAAGGGGCTTCAAAGGCCCCAAGTTAACCGTGGCAATTACTGTGTGGTGTTCAATTAATGACAAAGTAGCGTGGCAAATATGAATTAAGCTCTAAATAAATTGTATTGGTAATGGCATGAAGGTGACTCCTGTATTTTTAGCCATGTTGGCAGTGTGACACCATAGAAAGTGCATCATTTTGGTCCAGACTGAACAATTTGGTGCCCAAATAATGACTTGCGATCCTTCGATTTTTATTCTAGCACCACTGTGAGGTTGACATGTCTTTTTAATGAAATATCCCAACAATTGGATAGAATGGCATGAAATTGCATTCAGACATTTATGTTCCCCTCAATATGAATTGTAATAACTTTGTTGATGCTCATCTGACAGCAACATGAGATCCAAATTGAAATTTTAATTAAATTTGATTGATTTTTGATCAAATTGTGACAAAACTAATGATATTCCTTTCAGCCTCAGCTGTACTTTCTGTTTAGCACATTAGCATGCTAACACATAAAACTAAGATGGTAAACATGATGAGCATGTTTTACAGAGCTGCTAACGTGGCTGCAGATTAAGAATATGGTTATTGTGGCAAGTTGGAGACGGCAAATATACCAAGGGATGGTAGTGTACTGTCAACAACTCCACCCAGGGGAATGTCACCCCCAGGAAGTAGTGATTTCACCCTTACCAGGGACACCAAGAATAAGGCTCACAGGTCCGCTAACACATTGACAGAGACAGGAATCCAAAATAGACGTACCAAAGTTTATTGCCAACAATATAAATATTATAAACGATTCTCGATTATAAAATGACCAAGCAACTATGATCCAACATCTACTGTGCGTAGGGGCCTGAGGAGTAAAGTGGAGGGGTGTTTACCATGGAGGACGGACCAAAAGGAAACGAGGACAGGTCCAAAGAAAAGGAAACACACCACCTGTGAAGTCTAGCAAACAATAAACAAGTGAGGTGACACCACCAGCGGGAGGTCCGCCTACCACTGGCTCACAATCCACCGCTCCTGCCCAACAGAGAAAACACAGTTAGTGTTGGCCTATATAGGTGCCACAAACTGAAAGAAAATGGCCAATTCGACCACACACACACACACACACACACACACACACACACACACACACACACACACACACACACACACACACACACACACACACACACACAGCCAATAAAATACACTCACGCCACACCTGCACACACCCAACTGACCAAAAGCAATATAGAACATAAAACAAAACTCAACCCTCAAGTAAATCCCACCAAAAACCCCTGCCAATTAGCAAAGAAGAGAATGATAAACCATTCAGTTAAATCAATAAACCAAAAAAAGAGAAAAAAAAAAGAAACACAGTTTAAACAAATCAACACTAAATCAAGTAATCAAGTACAAATCACTAAATCAATTTGAATAAACAAAATACAATGGGCACCCCATTGCGCACTGATACAGTCCTTTTGTAAATAATAAAAAAAATGTTGTCACAAATAATTCTGGCAAGTCTGCACCCTTTAGCCAATTTAGCCAGCCACAAATCCTATATGGACTATTCTATACAAATAGTAAAACAGAACAGCAGCCTGCGCCGGGGGGGGGGAGCGGATGACTCAGAGAATGAAGCACTGCACTGTGGCACACAGCCGGGCCTTTGAGGTATCACCCAGCGGGGAACAGCTTTCAGACAGCGTAATGGAGATATGAGGACGCACGGCCGTTGCGCACTCTGCCAACTGCCGACCAAAACCCAAGAGAAGAGAAAATTTAAGTAGAGATGGGACCGGGCGGAGACCGGCTACGATTTAAATTAACTCCAGCAAGCCTACCTAGGGCTGGGTATCGTTTGAAAATTTTCGATACCGGTACCGATAGCAATACCTTCACTTTGATACCGGTTCCTGAACGATACTTTTTTCAATACCAATTTTATAAGATCAATTCTAACAAAAACAAAATTACATTACATATTGCACAAATCTTGAGTTTTATTTTTCAGCTTTGGTAGTTTTCCACTCCAAGCAGTTTCCTTACAGAAAAATTAAACAACAAATAATTTCCAGTGCAAAAGAACACTTGCAAACAAGTGACAAATCAATCTAATATTCACTGCTACATATTTTTCACTTAACAGTTTTTCTTCAGAAAAATCAACATGTCTGCTTTCTCAGGACACAGACAGGCCCGCTCCTGGCTGATGGTGTCCCCAGCAGTAGAAAAAGTGTGCTCTGAGGGTGTGGATGATGCTTGCACACAGAGATACCTGGTTGCCAAGTCTAATAGCATTGGCATATTGTCCCTCGCATTCCACCACCAGGTTACTGGATTCACTGAGGTTAGGGTAGATGGCAGATCTCTGTACCGCTCTCCCCCTCACACCAGGGTCAGAGGCTACTGTGAGGAGAAGATAAACATAACAGAGCCGTTTAACCAGCCGGCCCAATTGATAAGCACATCTTAACAAGCTAAGCTTTATCTGTTGCTGTCAATCTCTAGTTAGCTTTTGATTTAGCCACAAAGCTACACACTAATAACGCAAGATAGCATCACATCAGAGTTTAACTCGCTGCGCGATGCACGTATTAAATTGCAGTAACATAAAGTAAATTTACCTGTTGATATCCCAGACATAGCGCCCTCGTTGGTACTCTCAGATGAAGAGGAGTCCGGTGGTTGATATTTTGAACTAGGCCGCTCGGGCTCTGTAACATCCACAGGCGGACTTGAATGCTGAGAGGAGGATGGCTGCGGTCCGCTGTTCTTGCAGTCAAACACGGAGCAACTTTCTGCTCTTAAATTGATTCCATGCACGGTCAGTTGTTTCATCAAATGCGGACATCATGTTTTCCCTTCTTCTCTACTTCCCCAATGAAGGAAGAATGACCTTCTCCCAAGCTTTTGTGTTAGCATACATTGTATTTCTCCATCCTCATAACAAAACTACTGAGAGTGAAGCCCAGTCTTTTGGATGTTTGCTTTTGGCTTTGTCTTTAATCCTATTTTGCTCGGATGCATTGGTGGTTTGCTGCTGCAGCCACAGCAGCTAATCTGGCTCTGACTAATCCGGCTAGCCTTGTTGTTTTAGTCTGTTTGCTAATTAATGAAGTGCAATTCACATTCCCCAAGCCACTGCCTCTTGTCTCAGTTTTCAGGAGGTATTACACATCAGGAAAGTGTATGTGTGTGACTGTGGGCATGTGTGTCTGTCACAATCAATTCATCACTCATTCAGTCAATACATCAATACTTTATCAGCCCTTTCTTGCAGTTTACATATTTTAATTCAACACATTCAGTAATGAATATAAAAGTCAGGTGTAAAAAAATAGTGATTTACTTGCATGATGATGATTTTCTGTGAAACGATTGGGTTACAAATGCGTCCAGCTCATTTCCTGACTGCCTGACAGTGTTTGTTTTTACCACAATCCACAAAGTCTCACTTCTCTTCTCCCATGTAAATGGTCTCCCAACATTTGCATTCCCCCCAGCAATATAATCTTACTACTTTCAGTTATCACCCTGGAGTGTTCTATTTCAAACATCAATGAACACACAGCTGAAAGAGCACACAAGTGCCACGTCTCTCATCAGAAAATCAAAAGAAAACTATTCACAAAAAGTGGTGTTTTATTGTTGCAGGCAGGACACCATGCTGTGCCCTCTAACTACACTTTATTACCTGTGAAATGAAAGAATTAATAGGGTGATGATGACAGGTGTGGCACAAAGAACGCCTGGACATTCCATCCGGCCAGGCCCAACCACAGTAGGTGAAATTCAGGTTTGTCAGAGCCCCAAGCTGCTGTCAAAAACTCATCTTTTCACTCATTCTCTGACTGTGAACAGATTAAAACAAGTGGCTTTATACTTTGCCACATAGCCTGTGGGATATTAATTGAGGTGGGCTACTGATGTTGCTGGTAAAACAGAGGAAAAACAGCTCAGAATGGCCCCGTCTGGATTTAAACAAAACATTGCTGAAGGAAGCTTTGTTGTGTTTTCTTTTCTTTTCTTTTTTTTTTATGGATGTACCAAGACTACAGGGAAATAACTTTTCCTATTGTTTTCAGCAGCAGTGCAAACAGGATGATTGCAAGAGGCAGGCAGAGCGCCACAGGGAGGAAGCTTCAGCTTTTCTACTTAACATCAAGGAAAAATGTGGAAAAAATGCAGTGAAAGCATCTCTTGAAACACACAATAAGGAATAACACAGTGAACAAGTGTGTGTATCTGTGTATGTGTTTTTTTTTGGGGGGGGGGGGGTGTGGATGGGGTGATGTAGTGGTGGATCTGTCCTTGGTCCTGATCTGGTCTCAGTATAGCCTCACACTGCCTTCAAGTTCTGACTACAATCCCAGTATATCCTACTAAACAACAACAGTTAAATTCATTCTTTTAGGAAAATGCAAGTATTGCAAAAAAAAAAAAAAAAGGTAAATTACCAAATGAATCAATATAGTACAAGTAAAAACAATTGATGATTTAGGTTTTACCTCAAAACTGTGATCAATTAATTTTCTTACAACTCATCAACTAATCCTTTCATTTTAAGTTAGAAGGCCATTTTACTGTTTTTATCTTTAATTGTACTTACAATTAACTGAGTTGGTTTTTGGTTTTGGGCGGCACGGTGGCGCAACAGGTAGTGTGCGTGCCTCACAGCTCATACTCTAATGGCATCCTCCGGGAGATTGTCCGACAAGGCAGTATCCCAGGTGTTTTTTGCTGAGAAGAACTTTGCATGCGCTTCTTGAAAAGCTCTTTGGACTAGGATTGTTCCCTTCTGTTTCGCTGGAGCCACCAGACCCAGCGGATCATACAGCCCTGCAACTTGAATTAACAGCTCTCTTCTGGTGAGTGGTTGTGGAGTGTGTAACCGCACTTCCTCTTTGAGCAAGTCGCAAGTTTTTCTTCTTTTTTGAGAAGTTCACGCCGACCATGATGTGGAGCTTGTCATCGTCGAGTGTGTACCTGAGGCCGAGGGCTTTATTGTTGTCTTCATTGAGCTGATTTGGCAGCACTATTGTCTTGGGCCCTGTCTCCTCACACTTGGGCACTCACTCACTCTCACTTTGACTAGAGTAGACCCATGGCTTCATGTAAACCCCCCCCAGCATCGAGGATCAGCTTAACGTTAGATGTGATGAGTTTCAGCTGGTTCAGGTCATGGTGAGAGGTCAGAATGTCATTGACATAGGCATCTTGATGCAGCACGTGCCTTTCTTCGTTGAGATGATTAAACTGAGGTAAGTTGGCAGTTTCATGCATGGCCAGTTGAGCAACGCATCCAGCAGCTTTATCTCCAATGTTGACTCTTGTTATGGCATAGTGTTTGATTCGGTCTTTTTCAGAGTCCTGCCAAAGGAATCTGTGTAGATGGACTTCTTCATTCTCCAGCCAGACAGAGTTATTCATTTTCCTTATGTCACCCAGGGCAGCAAAGACTCCGGCTCGGAACTTCAGTAGGACAGCAAGGATGGGGTTCAGGACATCAGGACCTTTAATGAGAAGGTTGTTAAAGCTCAGGCCTCTGAATTTTTGACTGCTGCTCCAAACGAGTCTCACTGCAGTACAGACAGAATGTGGATTTGGGGCAATGAGATGACTGATATACCACACTGACCCGGTCCAGTCCTCCAGCACTTCCTTGGACAGTTGCCTTACGTTGGACCATGTCATGAACTTGGGCAGCGTATGCAGCTTTCCACTCTGGCTCCTTTGCCAACTGTTTCTCCGTCCTGAGGAATGTTGCTTCCACTACCTTCCTGTTGTCCGGCAAGGAAGTTCGATCCTCTGCCCAGGGATACTTGGCATGCCAGTGTGGTGTCCTGTAGTGGTCATCTCCGGTTACATGTCTAAAGCCATTTCTCACCATTTCTAGTTCTCCTTCATCAGCAAGTGACATCTCTTTGCCTCCAGGCTGGCAATTCCCGCAGCGGCAACCTCCACACTTGGTCTCAAAAGCAGCTCCTATACTGTCCCACTTCCACCATCTCAGAAAGTCTCTGTTAGCGGCTGCAGTGTCTGCCTGGATGACAGGAGACTTGCAGAAATCTGGACTTTTACAGGTTAGTTCTTTGTATTTCACTGCTGTGGTTCTCATTGAGCGAGCAAAGTGAGTCTTGGAGGTATGGGCTGTCACAGTGGCTTCTTTGAAAAGGTCAGGGTGCGAGCCAACAGTCTTCCCGAGTGGACCATCCCAGAGGACCAGGTTTCCAATGGAGCGGACTTTCTGGGGCGCCAATTGTCCTTCCTTATGACTGTGGGTCTCTTCAGGTCATGGAGTGGAACATCAAGGAAGATTTCCTGAAACTTTTTTGCCGACACATACCTGTGAATTTTGGCAATGCTGTCCAGCCCATAACACACCAACTGGTGTGCCTTGAGAGTGCCTTTGGGAGTAATTCACATGGATCTTTTGGTACTGTTTGGTCTCCACCGAGACTTTCATCCCACCAACTCAATGGACCAACAGGGTGACGTCTTCAATCTGGAGGATCAGCTCCTCTGTGGCCTAATGCGTGATGTAGTTTCTGTCAGAGGCCAGGTCAATCAGAGTTCTGATCTTCTGCCCGGCATTGCCAGTGATGTCAAGAAGCATCATGATGACAGGGAACTCCTGCAAGCCTCTTTCCACCAGTTCATGCTCACTTACTGTGGAGTTGCAAGATCTGGATATTGCATTGCAGAAAGCATCTCGACACTGCCGGGCCAGTTCCAGTGACAACATGGCGAGGAACTCCTCCTGACTCTCTGTGTGTCTCCTGCTTCCACCTCCCACTGTGCCAGATTTCACTGATCTTTAAGGCCGATTCTTAGTTTCAGCGAAAGGGCAGAGGTAATATGGTGCTGGTCTTTGCACTCTTGTGCTTGTGTTCTTACACAGGAAAGAGGCTTTGCAATATCCTCACCATGAACCTCAAGGCACTGACTGCAAGCATCAAGCTGCATCACTGCGTTTCTTCTCTCCGAAGGTCTTCAGCTGGTTTTGAACTTCCTGCAGAAATACAGTTTTGTTCTGTGCTTGGTGTCACCACAGATGATGCAGCCTGCTGGTTCACTACTGGCCCTGGCGGTCCGCGTCCTGGCATATTTCTGCTGGAATCTGATCTCTCTCCTACTGGGCTCTTCGTCTTTTGGCTGGTCCAACTGCTCATATATTGTCTGCTGTGCTCTCAGACATGTGAGGAGCTTGTCAAAGCGGTTCTGGTCTTAGCCAGCCCTCCCGGCCTCATCAGCGTACACCAGACACTCCTTCTTCATAGACTCTGGGAGCTTGCTCTCGACCGATTTTGTGACCAGTGGATTCTTCATGCCTTCCAAATTTCCAAGCTCATTCAAGTCATACAGGGCCTTTTTGACAGCCTGAATGAGTTCCATGATCTTCCTGGGCTGCTGACCTCTAACAGGTGGTATTGCTTGCAGTTCTTCCACAATTGCGAGAGCAATGGCAACTTGGTTCCCATAACGGTACTCTAAGACACGGAATACCTTGTTGGCTGTGCTGTAGGTGGAAGGGCAGAGGTCTCTGGTCACTTTATCACCCAGACTGTCCAGCAGTTGGAATTTCCTTACTTCCTGCAAGCCAGTTGGTTCACCTTGTCTTTGCAGTGCGTCCCATTTTCTCCTCCACCAGTAGCAGTCACGCTTGTTCCCAGTGAATTTGGAAAGAGCAGTGGGCTTTAGTCTTATGACTGGTACTAGTGATGAACTGTGGGTTGGGACCCGCTCCCCCTCAGTGGCCTCTTTTGGCCTTGCTTGGATCAATGCAACCTTTCCAGACACCAGCTTTGGGAGGCAGAGCTCCAGCTCCCCCAGTCGGCAGCTAAAGTCCTCTCGTTAAGCAGGTGGTGCCCAGTGGCTCCATTGCAGGTGGGCTTCTTCTGCTGCTTTGACCAGTGACTCTAGATGCTGCAGCATAAACTCATACGCCTCAATGCTTGCACCAGGCTTGACAGAAGAGACATGCCCACACTCGGACTCTGCCACTTGTAGTGCCAGGGACAGTTCGGTTTCTCCAAACTTGGACCAGAGGGCTTCTCTTACCAGTTTTTTAACCTGCTTCGACCTCTGCTCACACTCCCCCGCTGTCTTCTCTATGTTAGCCCTTTGTTGCTTGCTTAACCCAGGTACATCATCTGCAACCGTCTCCAGCCCTGCCTCGCACACTGCAATGCAGGCTACTTCCACCTTGTCGTTGGCCTCCATAACCCTTGAGCTTTCCAGAGTGAGTTTTTTGAAGCTTTCCTTCAGTTCCTCTGCAGACATTTCTGCATGGATCCTGCTAATTTTATTAGCCAGCTGCTGTGTGCTGTCAGCTCCCTGCAGTGCCTTAGCGGCAGCTATATTGGTTGGTTGGTGCACGCTTCTTGGGATAACACACGGCTCCTTTAATCCCTTGTTGTCCAGACCTGGCCTCGGTCTCCACCATGGGTGGTTTTTCACTTTCAAGTGTATCTATGTTCTGCCGGTGCAAGCTTTCCCACACTTGAAAAGGGAAAGGCCTAAACTCTTTCAAATCAGATGCTGGACGTCACTCAGTGCAATTAACATCTTTATTTCTTGGCACAGGTGAAAAACCGGCAGTCCTTTGAGAGTTTAGAGCCTTTTCCTTGCCCGTTCCTCCACGAGGTCTGTCTACTCCCGGCGTGCACACACAGTGCCTACCTGTACTGCTCCCCACTCAGGTGATTACTTGATTCACCTCACCTGTGTAGCCTCACACACAATGGGAGTGCTCGCCATGGGCGAGCGATTGCCGGCGTCGGTGTGCATGCGCGCACCCTGCTGCGCACACAGTGACGATCAGCTGAGGAGCATGAGCTGAGTGCTCCTGAGCTGCCTTTGACTCGCCGCAACATATACTTTCAGACATGTTCTGCAATGTTGTTTTCATTCTGTATTTCTTTTATTGCCTGATTTTGAACACTTAAGATATTCACCAAATCTGCATTCAGTACTTCTTTAAAGGCTAATGCTGAATTCATATTTTTAAAATGATTTTAGATACATTTAATTTACTGTATATACTGTATTACACCATTGCAATGTGTCGGATTTAGATATTTTAACTTTTCTCAATTATTTTATTTGAAAAATATATAGATTACAGATGGTGAAACAGACAGTGCAGCTGGTGACATAGCCTCTTGTATTACAGTATGTGCTCCAGTGGATGACATGACAATCCCACATCTTCATCTTCCCTGATGATATTTCAAGATAATATGCAACTTTGACGTCAAATGCAAGAAGGCAAGAAGATCAGTAAGTTTGTCACCCATTGTGAGTTGTGAGTGTATGCATTCATACTGTGATTGCTTTGCAGTACAGCATCTTAACATGTACACTGATTTGATATGATATACAGTAGTAGAAGATATAGTTCAACACAAACAGCTGTACTGACATTGAAACAAGAACTGAGTAATGGTAATGTTTCTAAACATTTGCTTCTGGAAAATATTCAAAACTGATGAATGTAATTCTATTTTTTTTTGTTTGTTTGTTTGTTTGAGTGAGCGGTGTACGGATAGCAGGATTGCCTAACTCGTGTTTCTGTCTTTGCAGCAGTGACTGCCACTGCTGCTTTGTTGTTTGTGGAACTCACTTGAATTTTTAATTTTCTTTTATTGGATTTGAGTGCGGCTGCACGGTGGTGCAGCAGGTAGTGCGCGTGCCTCACCGCAAGAAGGTTGCCGGTTCGATCCCCGGGTCAGGCGGGGCCTTTCTGTGTTAAGTTTGCATGTTCTTCCCGTGCATGCGTGGGTTCTCTCCGGGTACTCCGGCTTCCTCCCACAGACCAAAAACATGCCCATTAGGTTAATTGATGACTCTAAATTGTCCGTGAGGTGTGAGTGTGGATGTTTGTTTGTCCTTGAATGTGGCCCTGCAATCGGCTGGTGACCGGTTCAGGGTGTACCCCGCCTCTCGCCCATTGTAGCTGGGATAGGCTCCAGCCCCCCCGCAACCCCGAAAGGGATAGGCGGTATAGATAATGGATGGATGGATGGATTTGAGTGCTAGGTTCTTTTCAGTGATTTTAGTATATTTATACATATGTTTTTTTTTTTTTATCGTTCATAGTTTCTGTGTATATTCCTGATTCGTTTTACCTTTTACTGAAGTTTGGAACTTGTTTTAGTATTGTGAGGCTGGGTTTTTTGTGTAATTGCATTTTAAGATTTGTTGATTCATATAGAGGTGGCCAAGTGCTTTACTGTGTAAAAGGTGGCGGTGTGATTTTACTTATTTATTCATTTGGGTGTTCCTTTGTAACCTAGTGTGAACTGGTTGCAGTGTTTCATTTTAATGCCCACCTAAAAGTGTGACACATTTGTATGTTTCCCTTTTTTTTAGTCAAGCCCTCCACCTCCCCATTTTATATTTTTTTTAGGTGCTTCTTGGCATGCTTGTAATTATCCTAAAATCACTGAGGCCTAGGCACTGAATAATCTTCCTTCAGTTTTTTTTATGTTCTTTTATGTCATATAGTTGTGATGTTGTGCAGTGCTGAAGGAGATTAAAAGTAAAAAAAAAAAAAGAGCTCTTTTTATTCAAAACCATGTCTCTGTTTAATTCTTGTGAAGCTTACCTGTGTGGTCAAACTAATATGATGTATTCCCTGGGTGAAATTCCCCGGGTGGCAGTGTCGGGTTGTTAACTCATCTAACTCGAGGTTAGCCAAGGCCTCATTGGGTTACACTTAGCAAAATGCATGCACAGATCACATCACCATTATTACAAAATCAATTAGAAGGGCACTCAAAGAGCACAGACCTCTACCAAGGCCAATAGTGCACTCTTCTATGATATGCAAATCTCCAAGTGGAACAAACTATAGTATTCATGTTTGAATTTGAGTAAGAATATGATTATAATATGTGCATATTTATGCTTTCATTGAAACACATTATTTTGAAAAGTGTTGTTAGAATTGTGGCCATGTTACCAGTGGTGTTAAGTGACGAAGTAAAAATATTTTGTTACAGTACTTAAGTAGTTTTTGGGAGTATCTATACTTTACTTGAGTTTTTACATTTATTGCGACTTTCACTTTTACTTCGCTACATTAAAAAGAAAAAAATGATACTTTCATTCCGCCAGTGGCGTGTTCAGGGAGTGGCCTTGGGTGACACGGGCCACCCCTGAAATCTGATTGGCCACCCCAGGTGCCACCCTGCCCAATCAGAGGCGGGCCGCGGGCCATGACGCTGAATGTAAACAGCACTTGAGCTGCAGTTCCACCTTAAACCTGAGAGGCAGTAATGCAACAAAGTAGTGTCTAGCCTGCAAAAAAAGACAAGCGAGAAGAAGAACTTCTGAAGAAGAACTTGTGATTGACAGGAGCAATTCTGATACAGCATCCCAACCGCCTCGACTCGTGTCAGTTACCTGCAGGAAATGTGGAAGATCGAGGTAAGTACATTTTTTGGTAACGACACTTACCCTGCCTATGGTTAAAAGCTGTAACAGTAGCAAGCTTAAAAAAGTTTCCCCGGTCTTATTTTATTTGTTATTTCATTGTAGGTTAATTGCTAGAAGTCTCTCATCTCGTCACACGAGGTGCGTTCAAGTACCATCCGAAACTTGAGAGTCTGACGATTACGGCAGTTTTTAAACTTAATGGATCAGGACAAATGTTTGCTACAGTTGTTCAAAAATAAGCTCTTCAGGCTGTGCAAAATAGCTCTCGCCCTTCCATCAGCAGTGCTGCATGTGAGCGAAGTTTTTCAGCTCTAAAGCTCATTAAAAATCATTTGCGGGCAACCATGCTTGATGGCAGGCTAAGCCATTTTGGGTTACTTAGTATTGAGTCCAGAAGAGCAAGGGCACTCAACATAGATGACTTTATTAAAGTGTTTGCAAGCGAACACAAGAACAGGCGAATTATACTGTTTTAAATCACCCAGGGCTGTTTTCCAAGAGGCAGGCCTCATCCTACCAAAGTTCATATCATGACAAAAGTTACATAGTACTGGAGGGAAGTATTATTTACCAAAACAATATGTGGTGATGGCAAATTGCAACTACCTGCCCAAAGCAAGGAAAAGACATCAGTTTATAGTGTCTATTATAGTGTATAGTTTGAAGTGTATAGTATTTGATTATTGTGGTACAAAGACAAAATGTGACATATGTTCAAATGTGCACAGTTAAGAGAGAAAAACTATTTTGATTTTGATTTTTGTAGCATTGTTTTATACTGGCTTTTATTTATTAATTTTTTCATGAATAAAATATTGCCATTTTCCGCCACAATTGCTGCTCCTGTATTTTGTGACTAGTAGGTCTAGTTTTTCTTGCAGTGTTAGTAACTGAAGTAGATATGGGTTTTGCAGACAAAACTGGGTATGGCCAAAACCTGTGTGTGGGCGTGTGTTTGCAAGCCCATGTGCATACATGAGTGCTAATGTGTGTGCTCATGGTCACGCTTCATGCCACCCCACCATAAGTCAGTGCCCCACTTGGGCCACCCCTATTAAAAACGTCTGGACACGCCCCTGCATTCCGCTACATTTATACTTGACACCGTCATTACTTGCTACAAAATAAAATGTGAATATAATTGTCTAATCATGTTTGGATTATCCGGGCTGTGTGTATTCTCGTATGAACACCCGGCGCTCTCAAAACAAGTTGAGGCAAATCTCCCACAAGCCCACACCCCCACTACAGGTGCAAATGTTCAGTGTGATGGAAGCAGCCTCGTCCACTGGCGATAGTGGAGATACCGCTGGAGATGACCGACACCCATGGCCATATCTAAAAAAAACAATGCTCGCTTTTGTCGGGGTGAAAGATTCAACATACAGGATGAAGTGCCTCTTGTGTTTGCTGAAAAACACCAAAATAATGTTGTTCCAGAACTAAGTACAGATACGATACTGTCAATTACACAGCTTGCCAACATTTTACTCATTACCTCAACTCAGCAAGGCAAGTAGCTATATTTGTGTGACTGCCCATTTGATTGACCCTGGCAGCCTAATTAGAAACTCAGCAGCACTAGCCTGTAGGCAATGAGAGGTTCCCACACTTTTGAAGTTTTGGCATGCGCAAACAATGACTTCCATTCACACTGCATGAAAAGTCACATTTCCGTCAATTTCAGTCACTGTAAATTGCCGTGGAAGTTCTCTCTCAGCCACTGTGACCATGAGGTGTTAAAATGCAAATGTAAATGTTGCAAAGCTATACAAATACAAATTGGGATTTTGTGTGTGTTCTGTGCCTACAGAATACAAAGATTTTTTTTTTTTTCATGAGGATTTAAAAGTGTGTTTAAATAATTTTATAGGTTACATACAGGATAAGTGTCCTGACTCTCAAAGGCCTTTAATTTTCCACTTAAATTGCTAAAATTGTGAAAATTAGGGTCTGGCATTTCACTGCACTCAATTATTAGCAACAGCCGCAATTCAATGCAACTATCTGTGTCAGCACATACAGTCAGACCTAAATTTATATATTTTGATCAGTATCTCATCTGACGACATCGCAAAGCGCGTTCGCACGCGTAATGGTCACTCACCCTGACCGAATGTGCACAGGTGAAACAGGGATGTAAACTAATCGGTTAACGTCGCTGTGCCAACCAGAAACAGCTGTGACATCCTACAGAGCATATATACTGCATCTATCTCAGAGCACTCAAGAGACAGAGAGAGACGGACACATGGAAAAACGTAAGTGATGATCGTTGTCCGCTATTACCCAAGTTTCATTCCAAATACAAATGTTGTCATTGTAATGCTTAACGTTATCTACAAAGATGGAGTACATCATTGCTTTGAGGAGGATGAGGAGGAGGATTTACCATCTAAGGACCTCATACTTAGACATCAGAATCAGAATCAGAATCAGAAATCCTTTATTTATCCCCGAGGGTTTTTGTTGCAGTGCTCCTTACAAGAATAGAATTAGAAAAAAATTAGAAAAGAAAGAAAATAGAGAGAACTATATACATAAAAAGCAAATATAAAATATATATATATGTATATATATATACATATATATATATAAAATATACCACAAAATATAGAACATCATATAAAACAATATATATATACTGCGAAAAAATAAACAGTATATACAAACGGGTGTGCAAAGTAATACAAACAGATGTCAGGAGACATGAGTGACGTCAGTCTCCTGGAAACTTGCCATGCGCCTCGCCAGCGGTGTTCTTAAAGGTGAGGCGAGGAGCTGCTGTGATTGGTGAAGATTTGACTCGGCTGTGCCAAACCCACTCCACGCCTTCTCCCCTCCCTCTTTCCGAGTTGCGCCGCTGGGTGGGACTGAAATGAGAAGGAGGTGGAGATGCGCCGGTGGCGCAGCTCACGAAAATACCAAAGTCTGCGCCGCCACGCCCCATCGGCGCAGTGGACCTGACTTTGCGCCGCACCTGCGCCGCGCCAGCGGCGGAGTCGAAAATAGGGCCCTTTCTGTTGTTTCTTGTTGTTGTTTTTACTGAAGCCTGTCTTAATTATTTCAAACCAATATATATTTTCTTCCAGCGGCATGTAAGACATATTATGAGATGGTGTGGAGGAGCTTCAGGTATGCCCAGCCAGCTCTTTCAGTTCAGGCAGCAACTGTGAAGATTTCAGCTCGCAGCAGACAGAGAAGGAAGCGGGTAAGAGTTACATGAATGCCGCTTTATTTTCACAACAATGTAAAAATGGGCTGAATTTTATTTATTAGCTGCATTGTTTTTGACAAACATGCTCACATAAGTTATCATGTGTTATTGTTTCTTAGCAGTACTAATATTATATTAACACCTGTATTTACAGCTGCTGGAAGCAAGGAGTGTCCTAGCTCTCCAAACTCTGCCAGACACTGCAAGATCGGCTGGAGAGCGACTCAAAGTATGTGGCGACACACTGCAAGAGGCTTCGCATCGGGTCCCCTTCAAAGCGACAGGCGCCAACTCAGTATGACCCAGAGGCAGCAAAGAAGCATTTCCATAGGCCTTAGACTCTTTTTTATGCACCATGGACCAGCGGCATGGCCCAACCCAGAGACTCTTATCAGTGAACCCCTCTGCACATTTCCTTGTTTTTTTCCCCAGTAGTCACTGATTTTACTTGGTTGATCCTTGTTAATGTGTGTGTCACGATTTCATTAAAGACTTTTTTTCAAAATGTCTCTGTCAACTGTGTTCTTTGTGTTCTACTGTGTGGTAGTGTAGAAGGTGGATTGCCAAATAAATCAATGAATCATCAATCAAATAATATATATATATATATCATTTATATTTTATATATATACATAAATATAACAATATAATAATTATTTTTAATATATTAATTTATTATATAGTATTTAATTTAACATGTATTTATTATTAATTGATGACTCTAAATTGTCCGTAGGTGAGAGTGTGAGTGTGAATGTTTGTCCTTACATGTGGCCCTGCAATCGGCTGGCGACCGGTTCAGGGTGTACCCTTCCTCTCGCCCATTGTAGCTGGGATAGGCTCCAGCCCCCCGCAACCCCGAAAGGGATAGGCGGTATAGATAATGGATGTATTTATTATTATTATTATTATTATTATTATTATTATTATTATTATTATTATTATTATTATTTGTGGCGCACAGATGACCAATAGCAGCAGAGTTGTCATCCAATCACATGATCGCTCACTCATGTGATTGGAGTTGCTATCCAATCACATGATGTTTTCCTTTTAAAATGCCTGTGGAATCATCCAATGGTTGTTTGTGAAGTCAGCAGGCCAGCCTGAGTAGATCAACGTCGGTAGCATTCATGTGCTAATTAGAGCTATTCGCACCTTCGCGAAGGCGCAATTAATCACGCCCCCCGCCGACAGATGGTTCATTTCCGACGATATTCGGAGCCGGCGAAGTTCCCCGTAAACTTGCCGTAAATCGCCGAAAATCAAGGAACTTCGCGGGGATTTACAGGTCGAAAATGTGGTTTTTCATGCAGTGTCAGAATATGGAATCAGGAACAACATTGTGAGAACAACCACCAACAATGGTTCCAACTTCCTAAAGGCTTTCAAAATGACAAAAACAACCGTGAAGTCTGTGGTGGTGCAGAACCAGGGAAGGAAGATTTGGAAGAGGATGTGGAGGAAGTGGAGTTTGTTGAAGTGTCACTGATCCTAAATAAGAATGATGGCTCATAATTTGAGCTCCCAAAGCACCAACGCTGTGCTTTTCATCTGCTCAACTTAAGCATAAAAAAGGTGTATCGCTCAACATTCAGCAAGTGTCATAAATATTAAATAAAGAATAAATGCGGCAGATCCACTCTAGCAGCTGAAGCCATGGAAGATGCCTGCTCCCTCCAGCTGCTATGCCCAAATGCCACCCGGTGGAACTCACTGTTCATGGCTGTGGAAAGGCTGCTCAAGATAATGAAAAACAAGGGAGCAGGAGCCATGAGAGCTGTCTGCACAGACCTGAAGTTTCCAATGTAAGTTTTAATTATCATTTAATTAGTATTATTATGTGCAGTGTTTCTTTTATTTAATTTCAATGTATCATAATTAGGGCTGTCAGTTTAACGCGTTAATTAGATTAATTAATTACGCTGCAAATTAACGCGCTATAAAAATTAACGCAATTAATCATGAGTGGCAAGTCAATGCGCAAGCATTTTAAATTTGGCCCTTTGAGTGACCCGTAGGCTGCAGTGGCAGGTCGCATCCTTCCTGCGCCACTAGTTAAAATTTGTACCTTGTGTAAAAAAGAATTTTCCTATCACCATAGCAGCTCCAGCCTGAATTATCATTTAAACGCTAAACATGTAGTTGCTGCTAGTGCCGCTAGTGCTACCGTGAGCTCACTCCACCAACCCACACTTGCTGAGTTAGGAAAACGAATGAGCAAAGCCACGACAGAAAAACTGACAAACTCAATCGCAAAGTGGGTTGCTGCTGATTGCAGGCCGATTTCAATCGTGGAAGACGAGGGCCTAAAAGAGTTTCAGATAGCATCATCTGACTCTAATTTCCAGCTACCATTGAGAACTACAGTGATGAAAAGAATTCACCAGCTGTAATGTGAATGTCAGTGAATTGTAATGTCCTAGATTTCAAATTCTTTATTTGGGGACCTTTAGCAGATATGAGATTAAAATGTGATTAATTAGATTAATTAATTACAAATCCTGTAATTAATTAGATCAATTTTTTTAATCGCCTGACAGCACTAATCGTAATGCTTATGTCATGTACGGAATGTCCCTGACTCATTTCGTATTACAGTAACACAATATTTACTAAACTTAATATTTACAATATTTATTATTTGCATTGAAGAACCGCTCGACCCCCTATCAAACCATTACATATCCTGTTCACATTTCACCAACATACTGCCATCTAGTGGTAAAAATATTTGATGGCCCAAATAAACTGAACCATTATATGAAGTGATAGACAACCCCAGAATTGGCTCCTACATGATGTAAAACAATGCCTTGTATATTTTTCAGCTATTGATGAATTGGATAAAATGTTTATGCAGAATACTAAAACAGTGATGTTTTATTTTTTCCTAACAGGTTCAATCCAGCTGAACTTGCATTCCTCACAGAGTATGCCACCACTATGAGCCCAGTTGCCCAGGCAATCAATGTCTTGCAAACAGAAACACATGCCCAGATGGGATGACTACTTCCGACTATTAGCCTGTTGACTACCAAATTAGACCGAGCCAAGGTGCCACTAAAGTACTGCAAGCCATTGGTTGAAGCATTGCAAGTCAGCATAAAGAACCTCTTTAGCCACATGATAACAGACCCTGATTTGGTTGCTGCAGTGATTCTCCTCCCAGAATTCAGAACTACGTGGACAAAAGGTGATGCTACAATCAGAATGGGTAAGACAACATGGAGATAATACATTTTGAGACTTGGTAATAAAGTCATGTTATTAAAATCATTTTTTATGCATTCAGTTTTGCATGATGCAAAATCTTTACATTTAAAATGAAAGTGAAAGAAATGTACATTAACCTCCCATTAGGATTATGGTATTTTAGCTGTACTAATGCTACTTTCAACCTCCCCATATTCCAGGGATGGACTACATCTAAGAGCACATGGAGGATCCTTCCTTGCTGTCAGGAGACGCCACCAGATCCAGTTCATCTGATGAGGAGGATTTTTTTCTCTACCCTGATGTCATCTCATGCACAAGACTGCTCAAAGTAACTGGATGGATACCTAACCTGTTCAGCAGATCAGATGGACCTACTTAAATCATTTGCTGCCTGTCTGCAAGTTGTCTGTGAAGCTGAACAAACCTCTACCTGCCTCTGCAGCCTGTGAACGCCTATTTAGCATTGCAGGACTTGTCTTCAGCCCAAGAAGAGCAAGCCTGAACCCTCGCAATTTTGAAAACCAACTTCTGCTGAAGATGAACAGCAAATTTGTGGACTATAATTAAGGAAAGGGGGGAGAGAGGGAGCAAGAGGTGAAGGAAGATGAGGGAGGGAATTTAGAAACTTAATAAAGCCTTTGAGAGAAAAAAATATTTCTAGCTGTTTTGTGTGTCTGTACTTGTACCTTTGATACTTAAGTACATTTCATATGAGCTACTTTAAGACTTTTACTCAAGTGATTATTTTATGGGTGACTTTCACTTTTACCTGAGTAGATTTCAAGGGAAGTATGGTAAAGTATGGTATGGCTTTCAACTACTTTTTACAGCACTGCATGTTACAATTGTGCCAGCTCTCCCATGAAACCACTGTCCACAAGGGGTGGAACCATAATGGGTGATGTTGATGATGACGATAGATGATGTACACGCGCCCCAAAAAATTTTATTTAAAAAAACTAAACCAGTAATCATGCCAGAAACTCTGGTATTCAGCCCTTATAAGCTTTACAATTCAACAGTTTAAAAATATATTTCTATCTGTGGGAACTGTACTTTTATAATGGTGTGCCTCAAGTCTCTCCCTCTTGTTTAGATCTTGTACATGTCCCATGGACCACTCTGTTCAGGATTGAGATCTCCCTCTCCCTCTATTTGTGTGTAGAGCTGGATCAACAGCTATTGAGGCAAGCTGAACATCCTGGGTGGGTTCTGAGTGGAGAATTACTGGAATGATGGTGTTGAATGCTGAGTTGAAGTCAAACTTGCATATGTCTCTGGGCGCCCTTCAGAAATTGTGACATGAGGGCACAGCAGCGTCCCGACAGGCTATGGTTCCCTACTCGTGAAGCCTTAATCGCAAGTACCATGCCTCTGAGGGTGGCGGCAGATTTTTCCTGGTCCAGCTGCTCTTGCAGGAACTGCAGGATAAGTTGTGATGTGGAAACGAGGGGGCCCACTTGATGGACTTGACACCAAGAGGTGAACTTGCCCCAACGGAAGGCATATGCCGCACAGGTTGAAGGTGCCCTTGCCGACTCCAATGTGTGGATGACTGCAAGCCTAGGGCCCTGAGGCTGTGTCTCAGAGGGAGACACAGCCTCCAGTTCACCCTTGTGTGGAGGCAAAAGTGGGAGAGGCAAGGTCTCTTTCCACTGTGTGTTCAGGGAAATTGATGCCGTACTGGAGTGCCGAGTCATACCCAGGAGTGACCTGTAATGGCTGCAGCTTGCTCTTTTTTAGTTTATCTGCAGCCCAAAATTCTTGATGTGCAGCAGCAACCTGGAAACATAGTCGCTACACATCTGTTGTGTCTGGACACATACCAACCAGTTGTCCAGATAATTGAGGACCCTGAGGCGTTGTCGACAAAGGGGTCCGAGGACTGTGTGCCTGCACCTTGTTAATGTGCGGGGGAGATTCTGAAAGGGAGGACCATGAACTTGTAGTTTCTGCCCCCAGATTGGAACCGAAGGAAGCGCAATGCCATCTCCAAATTAGTATTTTAAAGTAGGCATCTTCGGTGTCAACTGTGGAAAGACTGGACGAAGGCCTCCGGCCTGCTCCTCCGGTCTCCTGGGCCCCAACCAGGTTGTGGTGGCAAAGCTTGATGTGAGGGGGCCCAAGGGCGCGGCTCCTTTGCAGGTAGGCTAATGGGCCTGAGAGCTCACTGGCATAGTGCCTGGCTTCCAAAGTGAAGCATTCGCCTCTCCTGCTGCTACAGCCTGCTCCCTTTACGGCTAGTGAAAGGAGACAGGAGATGAGCTGCATTTCCTCCATTGGGGTCACAGGTAGAGTCAAAGGATAGCTGTAGTGTTGGCTAGTTTTGTCTGAACTGACTTTGCACTGTGTGTTCTAAGCAAAACCCATCCATTGTTCTACAGTTCCTGCTGGGACAACTGGTTGGTCCTAAAGCTGACCCTGCTGGTGACACAAGGGCAACCGGTGTGTCTTAAAGAGTATCCACGTTACATGATCTGGTAGGTCGATTCCCCATACATGTAGAATATGTAATGGGTGGAGAGATATTCTTGATACGACACAAAAAACAGCAATCTGATGTAGGCATGGTTGAGTGCTTGAAGACTGAGTGGAGGGCAGTGGAGATGGTATCCTCTGTGGATTCAATGGTTCTGATTGCAAACTAGGGTCCAGGCTGGTTGGGATTATGTTTTTCATGTAAAATGGGTTTCTCAAAACACTTGAGAATGTGCACAGTGATTGTCTCAAGGTCCATTGATTTTAATCCAATCCTCATGTTAACTTTCTGATGTTGATGAGCATATTTATTTTATTTGTTCAATAACATCTACCAACCTGGTATTGTCACAGCAGGGTGTTCTGTCTTTGAAACCCTTTCATCCCCAACACTAAAGAGTCCATTATTAATTTCTACATTCTGAGCTATAGTACAGTATGCTGTGCAATTAAAGACCTCCCCATCCCCACAACTTGTCATAAGTGCAGTGAAATTTATAAAGTTCAAACAGTAAATCCTGCAGGTTTATGGGTTGTCTGCATATATTTCTGCATCAGTCTATTCCAACACCTTGGATAATTTCCTGTCACTCCCAAGACAAATGACAACATCAATAGTTTTATTCTGATGGCAGATATTTTCTTATCACCATGATCACGATCTTTGTGCAACCTTAACCAATTAGTTTTTGTGCCTAGTAACTAATCCTAAACCAAGGTGAGGAAGATCTGACAAAAAAAAAATAATAATAAAAAAACACATCATCATCATTGCATGAAACTTTTTTGTTTTTGGTTCTGAGCCCAAATCCATCCTTCCCTCATCGTGCATGGTGGCAGCAGTGACTTCGGAGATTGAGACCATAGTCAAGGAGGCTTCAACCTGACCCCAGTAATGGACCCCCTAACCATGTATTTGTGCTTGATTTTGTTTGCTCTCAGGTGTTGCAGTGGGCCCACTCCTCCTGAGTTGCCTGCCACCCTGGGTCCAATCAAACTCTGAGAATGCTAAAACAACATTTCTGGTGGCCCAGAATGGGGGCCAACACCCACAGATATGTCACTGCCTGCTCTTTGTATGACCAAGGGAAAACCAGGTACCTGCTGCGCACCTCAGACCACTGCCCGTCCCTGACTGCCCCTGGTTGCACATCACTCTAGACTTCATCACCAGGCTACCCCCATCTCAAGATAACACAGTTATATTAACAGTGTGGACTGATTTGCTGCTCATGCCCTGACTAAGCCTCCTTCTGCTAAAGAAACTGCTGACCTGATATTGCATAATATGTTCCGTCCACATGGCACACCCCTAGATATTTTCTCTGACAGAGGTCCACAGTTCATCTCCCACGTCTGGAGGGAGTCTGGCTGGGCAATGGGAGTTTCCATCCCCAATCTAATGGTTAGTCTGAAAGAACCAATCAGGACCTGGAATCTGCCCTAAAGTGCGTATTTGCCCCTAATCCCACTCCCTGCTCTACTCACCTGTCTTAGATGGAGTATGTTCACAACTCTCTTTCCAGTTCTGCCAGAGGTCTCTCTCCCTTCACTTACTATCAGTTGCATCTGTTCTCAGTCACAATTAAAGATTTTAAACTTTCCCAATCTTATGTCCTCTCTGCCTAAGTGTGGTATTTTGTACACCACCAAACCAAACAGAATGAAGAGAAAAGGCTGTGATGTCAGTCAGAAACAGTTTTAAATACTGTCCAACCAAACCAAGTCTGCACCATCTGAAAAACAGGAAAAAGTCAGTACAGCAAACTACTGCTAAATGCAGATACTGCAAAATCTATCTATCTATCTATCTATCTATCTATCTATCTATCTATCTATCTATCTATCTATCTATCTATCTATCTATTTGCAATATACAAGAACACAAGAACTAATGCTTTGGCCTCGAGTTTTAAGGTGGTGTGCTATGACTGTATGGGATTGTAGCCATAAACCTGCAAGGACACTAAAGGGTTAACTCCCTACATACCGGTCTGCTTGATCTACTGCGCAGCTCCTCCTAGCAGACCTGTTGCTGGGCAGACTCCACCTAGAGAGGAGAGAAATAGTGGAAGCTAAGCCATGGAGAAAAACTGCGGTAGGAAAGTGGAAAAAATACAACCTAATTAGCTGAAAGGCGAGTTTTGGAATGTGATAATAAGCTACTGGTTCTGTTTACTGTTTTGCAGTGTGTTCTGCCGTGATAAACGAGTCGGACAGTGTTTACTTCTATCGATGCGCCGGTGAGTTGATTAACTATTTGAGCTATTTCGGTGGCATGGTGGCAACACTGTTGCCTCACAGCTAAAAGGTCCTGGTTCGATTCCCGCTGTGGGCGTGTCCTCCACCATGCCTTTGGTGCCCGCTGCTCGAGGAAAAAGGGCCTTTCTGCGTGGAGCTTGCATGTTCTCCCTGTGTTCACCTGGGGTATCCTCCATAAAAATACCCTCACTAAAAACATGCAAGAAGATCACCACCTGACCAATGGTGACGGAAAGGAACTGGGTCCCCGGGCGCTGCTGTCAGCTGGCAGCCAACCGCTCCTGCTCTGCCACAGAGGAACGACATTCCAGGATGGGTCAAAGACGGGTAGAAAATAAAAAGACACTAACAACGAGTGACACAAAGACAGCGCACAACTGAAAGAGAACTTTAAGAAACACATCAAGAACACTCTCTTCTTTATTTTGCTACTTTTTTGTTACAAGAGCTCAATTTGTATATTTGGGGTTTAATTTCCTATTTTGTACTGTACTGTTCTAACAGTTGTCTGTTAAATTGCCGTCTGTTGTAAATATGTGCTTCTTACTCCTCAGAACCTAGTTAACAACTTAGCATTGTCTTGGTCCAAAATCTGAGCAAGTGCTACAAGATGAAAAGGTGCAGTTGATTTATTATAATAATGGAAAATTTACACTAGTGCAATTTATGCTAGGTCACCTGACCTCCTCCTTTGCTCCTGTATAATTACGGTTACAAGAGGTTGCTAGCTAAAAATAAATGTAAACATGGCTGCAGAGATAACCTATATGGTCACATTTCTGATGAAGACAGATTGGATTTACTGATTTTATGATTATAGTGTCTGCATTTATTTGTTCAGTATGACTGGTGTTAAATAGTGAGGATGGATTTCTGTTTCTTATGAAATATTTTTTTAACAAAACCTTATGAAACATTTTAAATGAAGAATATTGATAATGTAAAAGAACACTTGTTTAGAATTAATTCAACAACCACTTAGTGTTTAAGTCTTACACCTACCTATAGCAATAAAAGTAATATTAAATCAATCAGTGTACATCATATCCATCATTTCAGAAGGAAGTGACAATGACTTTTAATAAACACACACACACACACACACACACACACACACACACACACACACACACACACACACACACACACACACACACACACACACACACACACAAACGTACAAACACACAGTGTAACAGCACGCAGACAACAGAGTTATCTGTGGAGGCCAGGCAGCAGCAACAGCAGAGAGCTGTTTCTACTGTTTCTATCTGCACAGGGTGGCCTGGTGGCTCAGTTGGCAGCTGGCTGCTGCTCTAATGGGCTGTGCCCATCAAAGCATTTTTTTCATGAGGCCAGCATATTTTTTTAATTGTTTGCAATAGGAGTATATTTACAGTACACTACAAACGCCAGAAGCATGATGAGGCGCTGAGTGTTTATTCTGTGCTGAGTGCTTTTTTCTGGTTGCCAAGAGTTGAAAAATGTTCAAACTTTGGGTAAAACAGTGTACTCATGACTATCACTATCACAGTGGATGGGGGCGTAGGACAAATAGAGCAACACTTCACACTGTGTCCTGCTCATATGAAAGTACTCCTTGAACGGGGCTCCTTGCAACTTCAGCTCTTTATCTAAGCGATGGTACTCACCTGGATGTTTCCCTGCCCACAAAATCTCATGAACATAGACCTACCGTTTACCTCCTCTCTCACTACGTGCTTCAGATTTACCTTCATCCAGAGCAAGGGTAAGAGCAAGTACTCAATTTTCAGAAGAGCACCTGGCATTTTTAGCTGAGAAAAAATGCTTTGGTGAACACAACCCTTCAGACTCTCTGTATACGTTGCTGACACTCTTTTGTGTTTGATGTCAGCCAAAAACAAGATACAGGTGTTTCTGGAGGAAAAGTATTCTCACTGTTAACTTCTCTCACCTGCTCTCACATTTCTGTTTGGAGCCTATTGTATTTTTCTCCAGGGAGAGTCCTGCTTCATGTCCATATGCAGGACTACTGAAAAAGAGTGTGTGGTGATAACTAATAAATTTGAGTTTGTATAAATCGAGATTAGAAGAATCTTATCTAGGTCTAAATGGGCCCACCACATTTTTGGCCATGTAGTGCCAGACAATAAGCATTGCCTGTCACTCTTTATTTCACTTCTAAGTTCAAGATATTTTGTTTTGGAAGCCATGTTCCCAAGAGGATGATTGAGACTGTCCTTCCAAGGAAAACAGCAGAACTGGTTGTGCCCCAAACCAATATGATTTATGGTGGACACCTCTCAGAGCTGAACCTCAAACTTCAGCCAGTTTATCAGCTCTCTGCTTTCAAATGTAAAATAATTTGAGGCAAAAATAAAGATGTTTCAAGTGCAACTGGAAAGAGGTAACATTTTGCATTTTCCTACTCTGCAAGATCAAAAGCCTACTATGACATCTGAAATTGCTGAGTGTGAAAACTCCTTTAGGCATTTGGTGAGAGGTTTCAAGACATTAAAAGCAAACAAAAAGGAACTGACCCATTTCATGTGGAGCCAGCTGATGTGCCTGACAATCTATTCAATTAAAATGAATTCAGTTTTTTCTCGACTGGTCGATCGCAAAGGTAGTGTAGGTAGATCACATGGCATTCCAAAGAAAACAGATGCTGCTATCCTATCATTCAGGACAGCCAGTCTGAGATTTCAAGTTTTCTAACACACAGGCCACCGTGCATGTGCACTCAAACCTGCGAGCGACTGCAAAAACTCCAGTTAGCCTAGTTATCCAGTTAGGCCTCCAATTTAATTTTACATTTTAGTCAATTTTACATTTACAGTTTTACACATCAGAGATGGAATGCAACAGAAGGCATTAGCACAACCTGACAATGTGGGCTACACAGAGCAGAGAGAGTTTGACAGATGCTTTCAAGACTTTACTTGAGCCAGTCGCTACATTTATGTGCTACCCATTTCAGGAAGATAGTGAGGTTGATTCACAAAAATTGCAATGCTAATTCAGCTGAACTCATCACAGGTGGGGAATGAGATTCTGACACTTCAAGCTGACATTCAGCTGAAGTCCAGGGTTTAGGGACAGTTCTGGAACTTACTCACAGAGGAAACATGAACCTGAGGAAACATGACAATATATAAAAATAAACATATGTTTATGTGGTTCACATTTGGAATGGAGGTGGATAATTGTGACTTGGTCATTCTAAAAGTAGCTTGCCGAAAAAGTGTGGGCAACCCTGATCAACAGAGACCTAACAGTTTCCTCATGAGAAAGCACATGGCGACAGTGGCAGGGAAAAAAAAAACAAAAAAACTTCCTTTTACTCTGCAGATGAGATATATATGCATGTATGTGTGTGTGTGTGTGTGTGTGTGTATATATATATATGGAGAGAGAGAGAGAGAGAGAGAGAGAGAGAGAGAGAGAGAGAGAGACTATGTACATACATGATATATTTATGCATCTGATATACATACATAATACAACACTGAGGATCTAATCACAAGAGACATAGCCATAATCCACAATCCAGGTTCAATGACTATCCATGTCATCCTACAACATAAGAGAGAACAGACTCTGGGGAAGAAGCTAAGTTAGTAACATGCCTTAGTAGGACATGAATGTGCACAGATGGAGAGAGAGAGAAGAACAGAGGAGCTTGGTGCGTCCCTTGAAGTCCGCAGGCACTTTAATCCTATAACAGCATAACTAGGGGCTGGTCCAAGTCAAGTCTGAGTCAACCCTAACCCTTCGGCCTACTCTTAAATGAGACAGGGTGTCTGCCTCCCAAACCGAGACTGGAAGATGGTTCCTTAGGAGAGGAGCTTGATAGCTAAAGGCTACATCACAAAGCTGAAAAGAAATGAGCTTAAAGACAACCTAACCCTACTTCTGTATTATTCAAGACCAACTATGTGTTCATCTCAACGATTTTTCCATTCTGAGGATGCAAGCATTGATCTTTACATCTTCATGTAGGACAACCTACTACTGTGAGCAGTTCTTTTCAAAACTGACTCTTGTAAAGACTTGGTTTCATTCAAGACTGAGGAGAGGAGACAAGAACTCAGAAACACTGGTCAGCTTTTGGCAAACTTCGTGCAAAAGAGTTTATGTGTGTGTTTGTGTGAGTGTGTGGGTGTGTCTGTCTGTCTCTGTCCTTTTATTGTGGATAAACCTTGCATAGACTTGAAGCAAAACTTAACACTTCATGTCATAGTTATACCTGTGAAACACAGCTGAGGTGCAAGCCAGTGCAGACAGAGCTGCATCAATTAAAATAAGAGCTGATGTTGTGTGAGATGCATGAGTAGAAAAAACACACCTGATTAAACTTGTCTGTGCGAATGTGGCATGTGTTGTGAAGCACTCTGAGTGGTAGGTAGACTAGAAAAGGACTATGTAAATGTAGTCCCTTTACCATTTCAATCAGAAAGACAAGTGAATGAAGTAAAAATAATACTATTACGATAGATGATATATGATAACTAAGTCTAATCAGGGAGTCTTTGGCTCTTGGACTCCACAAGAGTTTGTAATCGAGGGGCATCACCTTGAGCAGCAGCAAGATAAATTCGCCCATGAAGTCCAGACACTGGTGGCGGCTGATGACTGTTCACTGAGGATGATGATGAAGCTGAAGATCTGGGAAGACTTGTTTGAGATTTCAGTGTTCACCCAAATATTACATTCAACCCTCTAAGTAAAGCCTTCATGGCACTTCCAGACATTTTTGGTGTCACTCACACCACTAACACAACAGACTTGATTCTGTCATGTGGAATAGAGGTGTGAGTCCTTAATGTTTCCTCTGTCTCATCTGCAGAGTAACACCACTTTTAAGTTAAACTTGAAGTGACACTAGACTGTCCTTGTAATGTTAGTAGCAGTGTTATTATTGTTTGCCACATCAGTCTGGAAAATTTAACTGCATTTACTGAGCATCATCTCCAGCTACTTCTGCAGAATCAGTTGTACAATATTGATGTGTTGAGTTCCAGCTATAATCTTATTTCTCATGTGGGACTCTTTGTTTTTAGCTTTAAAATCAACTATCTGTTGATTGATATCTGTTTGATACTGCTTGTCATGGTATACTCAAAGACCGATTCTACAATCAATTCGGCATCTCTGGCTTGGCTCTCGCAAAGTTAAAATCTTACCTATCTGAAAGATCACTGTATTTCCTATAGTATTATTATAGTTTTATATTTCTTATAGTATTGCTTCTTCTTATATATTTCACCATTTGAAATACATTTCAGCTGCTATGTTAAAAATACTCAGTTCTACTGTATGGGCAAATGACCATGCTCACAATATCAGTCTGTAGACCTGTTTATCTGCTGTGAAATCCTGGATGTCACATAGTTTACTGCTTCTGAATTTCAATAAAACTAAGATGCTTGTCATTGGCCATGCTTGATATATACACCGGTTTGTTTGTGTCTCCCTTGACAAGTGTGTGATTCCCTAAAGTTTAACTGCCAGAAATCTTGATGTTGCATTTGTTCCTAACCTCTCCTTTTATCAGCACATTGAAGAAATCACTTTTCCCCACTTATGCAACATTTCTGTTTGTGAATGATGCAGAGACAATAATTCACACCTTTGTGTCATCCAGACTCGATTATTGTAATGTTTTGCTATCTAGTCTTGCCCCATCATATCTCATTGGTCTCATCATACCTTATGTCCCATCCTTTGCACTCAGTAAACTTTCTAATAATGACTGCATCTCTCTAAGCCTCCATTGTTTTCCACAAGCTGCCAAGTTGTGCATACCGTTGCCCTCAGGCAACAAACCACATTTTTAGATCCCACACTGACCCTTTTAAAGAAAATTATTTTTTTTTTTCAAATAATGCTACCAGACACATCTCTGTCCAATGAAATGACCATTTGAAGTAGGCGTGGCCTTTTGTTTGGGCAGATGGTGCCCTCCAAGGGAAGACACAGGTTGAAACAGTATCTGCCATCAAAGCCAAAGAAGTGGGGCTATAAGATTCTCATCTTGGCAGGATCTGATGGTGTACCATACAATCTTGAGATCTACACTGGGAGAGTCGACCTCCTGAGCTGGCAGATGTTGGAGCTAGTGGAAACATCGTCCTCCGCCTGGCCCAGCCAATTCCCATGGACGAAAACTACAAGCTCTTCTTCGACAATTGGTTCACTAGTGTCCCTCTTGTACTCACACTGGCTCAGCAGGGAATTCGCTGCACTGGCACTGTTCGTGCCAACCGATTACCTGGGGTCAACCTGAAAAGCGATGCTGATCTGAAGAGAGCAGGACGTGGGGCATTCGAAGAGAAGATGGCCCTGGTGGGAGAAACCACCTTGCATGTTGTCAAGTGGTACGACAACCGCTCTGTGACCCTTCCGAGTGACCACACTGGAGCCAATCCTGTCACCAAGGTTGACAGGTGATATTATTTTCTATTATCTTATCATATTATCATATTATCTTCTTTCTGAGAAATAGATGATCTGTTTGGTTTTAGCATGTTTCCAAATGTAAAGAAAAATATAAATAAATAAGTAAATAAATAAATAATCTGTTATTATTATTACAGGTGGGATCGCAAACAAAAAAAATACATCAAAGTCCCCCGTCCTGCTGTGGTGCAGGAGTATAACCAGAGCATGGGTGGGGTGGACCTGCTCGACTCACTGATTGCACTCTACCGAACCAAAGTCAAATAGAAGAAGTGGTACCACCGGCTGGTGTTCCACTTCCTGGACATGATCATCACTACCACCTGGCTGCTCTACCGAAGAGACTGTGAAGGCACTGGCATAGAGAAGAAAGACCAAATGAAGCTCTATACCTTCAAGTCATATGTCGCAGAGGGCCTCTGCAAAAGTGGGAAGAGCCTGGAGAAGAAGAGAGGTCGTCAAAGCCTGTCCATTGCTGCTGCATACGAGGAGAAGAGGAGAAGAGGACCCGCAGCTCCCATTCCAGTCCCAGATGTCCGTCTGAATCAAACGGCCCACTGGCTCATCATGACTGGGGACAAGGGACGATGCAGGGTGCCACGGTGCAACGGTACACCGAAAGCCATGTGCCGCAAACGCAATGTCCACCTCTGCTTCACCCCCAAACGCAACTGCTTCCTGAAGTTCCACACTAAATAAAAATCCTCGAATCAGGTGTGTCAGACACTGGAGGGCTTAGGGGTCAGTTAGAGGTCAGTCCATAAAGTCAATGTGTGTGTGTGTGCATGCGTGTTCGCAACTGTTCACAATGTGTATGCAATAAATGGCTTGTTTATTTGAATGTTTTATTTGTTGAGTGGTTCGTTCAAATAAAATCTTGAAAAACAAGGATAACATTGTGTATTTTCCTTGTTCCACTAATATAACTTATTTTAGAAAACCTTGGTGTTTTACTACCCTTGTCGCACATTGTTGCCTTGAAGCAACAAACCAATATCTGTTTGGGGGGAGGTTGGGGGTCAAATTTTATGATTGATGTATGATCAGGGACCCCAAAGCTCCCCAAAAATAGGGTGTAATATTTTTTCCCCCCAAAATTAAAAAGTCATGCAGTAGAGGGTTATGTCCCATCCTTTGCACTCAGTAAACTTTCTCATAATGACTGCATCTCTAAGCCTCCATTGTTTTCCACAAGCCGCCAAGTTGTGTATGTCTCTCCCTCACTCTTTCTAGTTTTCTCCTCCTTCGCTTCCTTCTGCAAGACCATTGGCCATCCAAGGACCTTTGTCTCTCCTGGTTGCTGGTGTCTCATCTAGACATTTGGATCTGGATCATTGTCCCCCAGAATATTTTGCATCTCCCCTCCACTCCCCCTCTCTCTAGTTGGCATTCTATCATGTCTTTCTTTGATTCTGTGTGTTTGTCTCTCCTATCTCCCCTTGCCTATCCTCTTTCCAGGTCTCTATAGTGGAGAGAAGGTCATGTGGCCTAGCTCTTATCCATTTGGCAGCACATGAAAATGCTCAAGGTCCTCCTGGACCAGTCACTTATATTTTACAATCTAGGTGAAGCCCCTGTGACAAAATAGAGGGATTTATTTAATCAAGGTCCTTATAAAGATAGGTAAAACATGGTAAGAAATTAAAGCGAAAGTAAGGTTGTTTTATAACTCTGAAGGAGACAAAAGTGATTCATTGAGAAATTAAGATGCTGTAATTCCACACATGGACTAGAAGCATAAAGTATTGAGGATAAATAGTTAAGTGTCATGAGAGTACACACACAAGATTCCTTCGGTTTTGTTCTGTTGTCTGATTGGTGAAAGGCAAAGGTGGTCAGTTGGTCCACCTGTGGTAATTGGGAGAAGGTGCGGGAGTAGAAAAAAGGGGTGGGAGGAGACAGGATATTTAGGATTATTCCTTTTTGTTTAAGTTCAGATTTTATATTCTAAAATGGCGATGGAAAACTTCGTGTAAACTGTCATCCATGTTCCCTACAGAGTTTTCTGGGGTCAGTTGCTTAAAATAAAGACAGACCTACAGTGGGTCAGGGCAATTTCTTTGTTTAGTACACTGTAAAAAGGGATTTTGGAGAGTGGTAAATATGCAAACCGTATAAAATTTACTCGCTTATTGTAGTCAGCCAAGGAATTATAAAATAATGGGTAAATTTTACACATACTACCTATACGTTAACAATAACAACTGTTACATGGAAAAATAGGGTAAAATATACCCTAAAGCCGTGAGTCCTGTGCTCCAAATTGCGTGTGTGTCAGACCGCATGTTTGAGCGAGCGGGACAGGGAACTCTTGGACTGCCATCCTCCTTTCGCTCCGGCTGCCCTCGAACCTCCGAAGTGAAGGTAAGCTATTTACATAGGGCTATTGCTGTGTATAGTGCGAATGCAAATGGTAATTTATGAAATGATGAAATATTCCACTTCACTTGTATTTGGCGTGAGTCTGTGTTGCGTGCCATTACTTGAAACGAAAGTTTGAATCTGTCCCTGGCAACACCATGGCTGTTTCACCGTCCGGACAAATCGCTGCATGGAGAAACAAACATAACTGATCCTAATATAAAACGTAGATGTAATGATAAGTGCTAACAAAGGTGTGACCCATAGATGGCACTATAACATCAGTAGGCCACATGAAGAGAAATGTTGTAACAGCAAGGGAGAAGTGCATGTGAGTCATCCAGCGTGAGTTCAAGAATAAACAGCTAGCTGAAGCTAGCATAAAGTTCTATTTGATGTTTTATTACTGGACAAACAAGAACTTTACAGTAGAACTGCCGGTAAGTAGGGTTTGCAATGAAATGCGTTCGCGGCGTGGTTTTTACAAGATTAGTCAGCATGCATGACTGCGTGACTGCTGGTTTCAAGGTTAGGAACTAGTCAACACCGGCTTTTTCTAATGTTATTGAATGGGTGGAGATTTGGCAATAGGCAACACACTGTTAGGGCTATACAGCTGCCGACTATTAGGACCCAGAGATGCAGAACCAGAGGCAGGGATTGTGTAAAACCAAGTAATAAATTTATTAACAAAACGAAGAACAGAAAACACGCTCAACGGGCGGAATGGTAAACAAACAAAAGGCACACTCAAACGGAGTGGAGGAGGAAGAAAACAAAAGACGCACTCAAACGGAGTGGATGAACTAAGGGAGCACCGACGAAGCGGGTATGGCACGAGGCACGCGTGGAAGCGGCAGACAGGCACTGAAAAGAAAAACACAGCACGTAAGAGGCTGGAAAAAACAAAGGACAAAATAATGACTTTTGCTAACAAGAGAGGAAGACAAAAAGACTCGTACTTACGGACCAAACAACCAGAACTCGACATGGGAATGAGGAATAATCCAGCAAAGGAGAGGAGCAGGTCCATGCCTTAAATACTCTCCCTGATCAGGGAGAGTGACTGCAGGTGAGTAGCAGTGGGAGGAGCTGGCAGCAGGTGAGGGGCTGTCCAGCCATGGATCCAGGGGTAGACAGACAGACACACACACAGGGAAAAGGGAGAGGAGACACACAGGGAGAGACAGGAAGCTGGGATCGTAACACACACAGGCTGTAAAGAGGATAGTTCAGCTTTTTTAAGTGTGGTTGTATGGTAAGGTATAAATGGCAATTAAGTATAATATGTGCAGTAGAAAGATCTCTCCCACTGAGAGACACCGGGGCGCATCACGCTGCACTGAGACACACTGTTGTCACTGTTGTCAATGAGGGAATCAGTGTATTTTCGCCGCCCACGAGAAATCCCTTCTCAAAATGATACACCTGTTCAAGAGTAGGCAATGATATAAAGCAAAAATTTACAATGCATCAGCTGGTCGGAAAAAACACCAACATGTCGCCAACATCTGAAATGCTCACACGTGTATTTGTTTACTCGTTAGCTCCGTTAGCATGGTTGCCAGAGTCGGTCTCTGCAGCGGTCCGTTTATAAACAAAATGATCCGCGCTACAAAGTACCTGCATACTTGTGTACTGCGTAGGCGTGTCTCTATTGTTAAAGTTTAGCGTTACTTCTCAAAGTTTCATTTTTACAATCGGGACCCAGAGCCTTGGACCCGGTGTCACAGCTCTCGTCTCTGGGCACCGCAAGTCCGCACCCTGTAAAGCATAATGAGGCTGTTATGGAGAAATAAACCTGGACCTGTCTGGGTTTATTTCTCCATAACAACCTCTGAACTATACATAATCTCTTATATATTTGTCTTCCCAGGTACATGTCTGATCATTTCTCTTGTGTAATATATTATTTTTCTTCTTATTTCTGTTGCAGGCAGAGTCTGTGTATGTAGACCCTCACTACTTGCCCCAAGATATGTTTTATTGTCCAGAAACAACATTTGAAGCTGTTAGTTTAGTGAGTTATAAAACAGGTTCATTACTTGAAATGTTGTGTGAAGCTGTTGTATTGCACTTTATTCTGTGTTTTTTTTTCATGATGATTTTATGGATTAAAAACATTGAAATGATAACTACCTTAATCTGTATTACCTACTATAGCAATTAAGAGATAATCTTACCCAATTTTATTGAGTAAGTAGCTGTTGAATATATACATAAATGTGAAGTACATTTAACCCAATTTATGTAAGTATTTCATAGCTTTTTATGTCAGTTATTTTATACTCAATATATGGAATTAAATCTACCCAAAAAAAAGTCGATGCAAATTGTTACCTCAGATTTATTGGATATCTGAATCACTAAATAAGTATAAGGGACCTGTGGTATGTACCTTCCCATGCATGTTAAATAGAAATAAAATAAAAAGAAAATACAAAAACTGGCGAGTCTTGTACCTGTGAAGTGCAGTGCTAAGTGTGCTACTCCAGTTTGTTGGAACTGGTAGGAGCATGCTTGATTATTAGCAGATATGAAATATGAAGATTTGACAGACTAATAAATGTATTAATATGAGCAAAATCATTCAGAATAATTAATAATAACTACCCTTAGATCATGGACCAATAACCAAACCATGAATGCAATCTCACAAAAAAGCTAACAGTGAAGTATCATTTTACTTTCATCAGGTGAACAGTGAAGGGTTGCATCCGAGCACTGACCCCCTTTTATCAAACAGAGATGTGGCCTGCAAACTCAACTCAAGGTTCATTGCTGTGGCACTGGTCTTTCAACTGATGAAGTGCAACTTAATGGTTTTACGTCAGTGGCAGAAAACAAACACAAAACAAAGCCTGACAGCGCAGGACAAATAATCAATGTAACATGTTTGGCACACAGAAAAAAACAGCGAGCACAATGATTGAGGCATCTCAAACATCGACAGGATTTGGCGGTCGGTTAATTTCACATTACAGTAAAGCTGATACAACAGTGAAGCCTATAGTAACACACTATCTTTAACGTGTCTCTGCCCAGACAAAAGCCTCTTACTTGAGATTGTTTTGGAAGCGATTAACATTGTGTCAGTCCGTCTGGTGTGTCTAGCAGCATTTCTTTAAGCTCAGATGGTGCTGAAGCCATTGTGTCGGTACATTGGCAGTTTAATGGCTGATCGTCATAGGCAGCAGAGGAAACAGCAAGAGTCAACTTAATCGAAAAAGAGAAACATGTTCAGTGAACACAGACAGTCTAGGGCTGTTGCGTAGGCTACTTAAAGTACAAACGTTTCACTAGAGATGATACACCTCCTACAGCAACTTCACATTGCAGTGCAAAGGTGAGGTAGAGTGGGACATGTTGATTCTAATATTTTTGATGATGTCATGGCTGAGTCCCAGTGGGTATCATTCAATTGGATCAGAATCAGAATCAGAATTCCTTTACTGATCCCCGAGGGGAAATTGTTTTTTGTACAGTGCTCCACACAAAACAGAATTACAGATTAGAATAAAAAGAGAGAAAGAACAAGAAGGAATAAATATATATATAAAGGCAATATTAAGAAACAGAGTATTAAAACTAAAGATATATGTAAATAAGAAATATACAACACAAATTAAGAAATATACAACACAAAATATGCAACACAATGAAATGTACAGTAATAAAAATAAGTAATATACTGTGTATACTGGATCTGCAAAAAATGTGCAAAATGGAATCAGATGTGCAAAGTGAAATTGTAAAATATTCAACAGAACAGACCAGACAGTGACAGTGAAGTTCAAGGGCCATTCAGAGGGAAGAGTTGTACAGGTTAATGGCCACAGGCAGGAATGATTTCCTGTATCGTTCAGTCCTGAGTTTTGGTGGTATTAGTCTCTTACTGAACGTACTCCTGTGCCTGGCCAGCACATCATGAAGTGGATGTGAGACATTGTCCATGATAGTCCTTAGCTTATTCAGCATCCTCCTCTCTGACACCACCGTCAGAGAGTCACACTCCATCCCCACAATGTCACTGGCCTTGCGGATCAGTTTGTTGAGTCTGTTGGCGTCTGCCATCCTCAGCCTGCTGCCCCAGCACGCAACAGCATAGAGAATTGCACTTGCCACCACAGACTCATAAAAAATCCTGAGCATAGTCTGGCAGATGTTGAAGGACCTCAGTCGCCTCAGGAAATAGAGACGACTCTGGCCCTTCCTGTAGAGAGCGTCAGTGATCTTAGCCCAGTCCAGATTATTGTCAATATGAACCCCCAGGTACTTATAATCCTCCACTACAGTATGTCCACAACGACCCCCTGGATGGAAACAGGGGTCACAGGTGTCTTGGTTCTCCTCAGGTCCACTACCAGTTCCTTAGTCTTTGCCACGTTTAGCTGCAGATGGTTCTGCTCACACCATGTGACAAAGTTGTCCACAGCAGCCCTGTACTCATCCTCATCGCCCTTGCTGATACATCCAACTATCGCAGAGTCATCAGAAAACTTCTGAAGATGGCAGGTCTCTGTGCAATAGCTGAAGTCCATGGTGTAGAGAGTGAAGAGGAAGGGAGAGAGAACAGTCCCCTGTGGGGCCCCAGTGTTGCTGACCACTCTGTCTGACACACAATTCAATTCAATTCAATTCAATTCAATTCAATTCAATTCAATTCAATTCAATTTTATTTGTATAGCGCCAAATCACAACAGAAGTTGTCTCAGGACACTTTCCATATAGAGCTGGTACAGACCAAGCTCTTTTATCTACAAAGAAACCAACAATTCCCCCATGAGCAAGCACTTGGCGACAGTGGCGAGGAAAAACTTCCTTTTAACAGGCAGAAACCTCGAGCAGAACCAGACTCTGGGTGGGCGGCCATCTGCCTCGACCGGTTGGGTGAGAGAGGAAGAGCAAGAGAGAGAGAGTGAGACAGACAGACAGACAGAAAGAAAAGCAGTCAGAGAGAGAGAGAGAGAGAGACAGAGAGACAGACATGCAGTCACAGTAACAGTGACAGTGGATGTAATAACAGCAGTAGCAGTTGCAGTGGATGTCAGGCAGGGCCAAGGCAGGAGACGCAGCTGAAATCCACAATCCAGATTCAGCCACTGTCCATGGGAACCTGCAAGACGACAAAGCACAGAGACTCCGGGGAAGGAGCTAAGTTAGTAACACGCCGTGGTAGGACATGAGAGCGTGCGGATGGAGAGGGACAGAAGGACGGAGGAGCTCGGTGTATCTTTGGATGTCCCCCAACAGTCTAATCCTATAGCAGCATAACTAGGGGCTGGTCCAGGACAAGCCTGAGCCAGCCCTAACTATAAGCTTTATCAAAAAGGAAAGTTTTAAGCCTACTCTTAAATGTAGAGACAGTGTCTGCCTCCCGGACAAAGACTGGAAGATGGTTCCACAGGAGAGGAGCTTGATAGCTAAATGCTCTGACTCCTGTTCTGCTTTTTGAGACTTTAGGAACCATAAGTAGACCTGCATTCTGGGAACGCAGTGTTCGAGTAGGGCAATAAGGTACTATGAGCTCTTTAAGATAAGAAGGTGCCTGGCCACTTATGGCTTTGTAAGTAAGGAGGAGAATTTTAAACTCTATTCTAAACTTTACAGGGAGCCAGTGCAAAGTGGCGAGTATTGGAGAAATATGATCTCGCTTCCTGGTTTTTGTCAGAACACGTGCTGCAGCGTTCTGGAGCAACTGGAGAATATTCAGCAGCGAATTTGGGCAGCCTGATAGTAAAGAATTGCAATAATCCAGCCTGGAAGTTACGAATGCATGGACTAGTTTTTCTGCATCATTTTGAGACAAAATATGCCTGATTTTTGCGATATTACGTAGGTGAAAAAAGGCAGTCCTTGAAATTTGTTTTACATGGGAGTGAAAGGACATGTCTTGGTCAAAGATAACTCCCAGATTCTTTACAGTGGTGCTGGAGGCCAGCGCAATGCCATCCATAACTGCTATGTCATCAGAAAGTGACCTTCTAAGATGTTTAGGGCCTACTACTATAACTTCAGTTTTGTCCGAGTTTAGCATCAGAAAATTGCAGGTCATCCAGGTCTTTATGTCATGAAGACATGCTTGTAGTCTAGTTAACTGACTGGTTTCTTCCGGTTTCATTGATAAATATAGCTGGGTATCATCTGCATAGCAATGAAAATTTATTGAGTGCTTCCTGATAATCTTACCTAAAGGAAGCATATATAAGGTGAATAGAATTGGTCCAAGCACAGAACCCTGCGGAACTCCATAGCTGACTTTAGTGAGCACAGAGGAGTCGTCATTAACGCGTACAAACTGAGAGCGATCTGACAAGTAGGATTTAAACCAGCTTAGCGCAGTTCCCTTAATGCCAATGAAATGTTCCAGTGTCTGCAATAGGATGCCATGGTCAATGGTGTCAAATGCAGCACTAAGATCCAGTAAGACTAGTACAGAGACAAATCCTTTATCAGATGCAATTAGAAGGTCATTTGTAACTTTAACCAGTGCTGTCTCTGTGCTATGATGCACTCTAAATCCTGACTGGAAATCCTCGAATAAACTATTATTGTTTAGAAAGTCGCACAGCTGATTGGCAACTGCTTTCTCAAGAGTTTTTGAGAGAAAGGGAAGGTTGGATATCGGTCTATAGTTGGCTAAAACCCCTGGATCAAGAGTAGGCTTTTTCAGTAGCGGTTTTATCACAGCTACTTTAAAGGACTGTGGTACGTAGCCTGTTGATAAAGAGAGATTGATCATGTCTAAAACTGAAGAGTCAATTAGAGGTAATACTTCTTTAAACAGCTTAGTCGGGATAGGATCTAAAATACAGGTAGATGATTTTGATGATGAAATTATTGAAATTAGTTGGTGAAGGTCAACAGGAGTAAAACAGTCTAAAACTGCGACAGACTGAGTAACAGTTTCTACAATTTCTGCGTTTGAAGACAAAACAGTACCTGTTAACGGCAGGAGTCGATGAATTCTGTCTCTAATAGTTAGAATTTTATCATTAAAGAAGCTCATGAAGTCATTACTGTTCAGAGCTAAAGGAATACATGGTTCACAAGAATTATGGCTCTCTGTCAGCCTGGCTACAGTGCTGAAGAGAAACCTGGGATTGTTCTTATTTTCCTCTATTAGTGCAGAGTAATAGGCTGCCCTGGCACTGCGGAGGGCTTTCCTGTATATTTTAAGACTGTCTTGCCAGGCGGACCGAAATTCTTCCAATTTGGTAGAACGCCATTTCCTTTCTATTTTCCGTGAAGTTTGCTTTAATTTGCGGGTTTGAGGAGTATACCATGGAGCTAACCTCCTATGTTTAATTTTCTTCTTTTTTAGGGGAGCAACAGAGTCAAGTGTCATACGCAACGATCCTGTAGCACTATCAACCAGGAAGTCAATCTGGGAGGGACTAACGTTAGCATAAGACTCCTCTGTTGTATTGAGACATGGCATTGAATTAAATACTGATGGGATCATATCCTTAAATTTAGCTACAGCACTATCAGATAGGAGTCTGGTATAAGAATTTTTGCCTACTGGCTGGTAGTCTGGTAATATGAATTCGAAAGTTATTAAATGATGGTCTGATAAAAGAGGATTCTGTGAGGAGACTATTAAGTCTTCGATTTCAATGCCATATGTCAGAACAAGGTCGAGGGTGTGGTTAAAACAGTGAGTCGGTTCATGTACATTCTGGCGGAAGCCAACTGAGTCTAATACTGAGATAAACGCAGTGCTAAGGCTGTCATTATCAACGTCGACATGTACATTAAAGTCACCTACAATAATTACTTTATCTGCTTCAAGAACTAAGCTTGATAGAAACTCCGAGAACTCAGCTATAAATTCGGAGTAAGGACCAGGAGAGCGGTATACTACAACAAATAAAAGTGGCTGCACTGTTTTCCATTTCTCATGAGAAAGAGTGAGAACAAGGCTTTCAAATGACTTGTAGTCGAGTTTAGGTTTAGGGTTGATCAAAAGGCTTGAGTCAAAAATGGCTGCAACTCCACCTCCTCTGCCGCTGCCTCGAGGAATGTGAGTATTAATATGGCTCGGAGGAGTAGCTTCATTTAGGCTCACATACTCTTCAGGACACAGCCAGGTTTCAGTCAGACAAAATAAATCAACATTATGGTCTGATATTAACTCATTTACTAGAACTTTAGAGGCTAGAGGACAAAGATCTGATGTTAAGGAGTCCACATTTAATTCTCCTATCTTGTTGTACTATTGCAGAGGTTGTTCTAATTTTAATTAGATTCTTATGTTTAACTCCTCTTCTCTGTACTTTTGGTTTACTTAAACAGTGTTGCAGGCGCACATACTGTGGTCTGCCAGTCAGGTAGTCCACAATCCAGGACACCAGGGGGGCGTCCACCTGTCAGCTTGTCACCCAGTAGAGCTGGACGAATGGTGCTGAATGCACTGGAGAAGTCAAAAAACATGACTCTCACAGTGCTCGCCGGCTTGTCCAGGTGGGCGTAGACATGGTTGAGCAGGTAGATGATGGCGTCCTCAACTCCAAGTTGGGGCTGATAGGCGAACTGGAGGGGGTCCATCAGGGGCTGGAGCTGTTCCAGGACGAGTCTCTCCAGAGTCTTCATAATGTGGGAGGTCAGTGCCACAGGTCTGTAATCCTTTGAGTCCCTGGGCCGTGATGTCTTTGGCACAGGAATGAGGATACCAAATCTTGCACTCAGGTGAGAGTGAAAGGTTGCAAAGCCTGGCGGGATTTTGGTTTTCTTTGTTCTTTGTACCAAGTTCTTTATCAGGCTTTAGTTTTTACACGTTACAGATGTAACAGGGAAGGTACTTTCAGAGGAAGTACATTTTTAATATATGTGTGTATAGAGATTTTTACTTAAACTCTTTTATTTTAACTCAGACATCTACTAATGTGTTCAACCTGCTGCCCACTTGCCATAGTGTGCTGATGGGGATGTCATTAGTTTTGCATGTATTTTGTTAAGTATTAGACAAAGTGAAGCTTTGACCTGAAGATGGCACAAGATGAAAGGTGCAGTGCACCATAGTTAATACAACTGATTCACAAGGGACTATGATTGTCATAATTCATCCAATAGTTGAGGATTTCAGTCACGACCAAAGATGTCAACTTCATGCTGGTGCTAGAAGACAATTCAAAGGATACCAGAAGTCAGTAAGATTCATCATCTGTCAGCCATGAACATCTGTACAAAGTTTGTAAGTGAAAACTTTGAGAACCCCCCTTAAAAACACTCATCTGTGTTCAGGAAAATCACTGGGTAGAGTAGGTGAGTAGCGGTTTTACTCTGGGAGGAGGAAAAAATACTGCTAATGTCTCGACATTTTTTCATATTTACAATAAGTGGACTTGTCCTGACTGCATCAAATGATCAATGTCAGAGCACCCACATCAGAATATCTTTTGAGACTGAACTATCCTGCCATCATCCCAAATGATTGTTTTACTTTTTTTTTTACCAAAGAAAAAACAAACAAATAATCTTACAAATCATTTAGTTGTTGTTGTTTTGTTTGTTTTTTTCATTTTAAGTACTTGAAAGGAAACACATATCAAGCTTATTTTCCTGACGGAATTGTTGGAGTGGAAAGTTATGCATGACCATAGTCTGCTTAGATTTTATTTGGCCTCATGTTTTAGAATGACCCAGTCTGAAAGAACACACTAACACACTGCCCTTCTCTGTCAAAAGCTACTTTTGTCTCTCTGGCTGTTTTAATGTACGGATAACATTAAAAGCTGAGGTGGAAAAAGGAATAAAAAAACACTCAAAGTGAATCTTGTCAGGAATCTGTTGAACAGTTTAAATTGTATTTTTAAACTCCAATTCAGAGCAGCAGTCAGGGTCAAGGCTAGCTTCTAAAGTAGAGTAGAGTGAAAAAGTTTTCCTTTTAAGTGACTAATCTTCAGTTCTATCACAACCAAATTTCAAGGAACTGACGCTTTCATATTCAGTTTCACATTCATTCGGTACATAAATTAGAACAGAACTTGAGTTTGGATTTTTTTTTTTTTTCACAGCCAGTGATGGGAGAATTTACTGGGAGGAGAAAGAGAAAAGAATGTGGCCATTTATTTAGACCGGTCTAACTGAGTAAAGCCATGATTTCTGAGTGGAAGATATTTTTGTGAAAGCAGATCATTTTGCCTTTAGAAGGCTGTAATTGAAGATTTCTGTTTCAGGGTCAATGACGTGACGCTTATTTTTTTGTGTCCATGTGATTTGCTTACATTTAAAAAGGTAAAAATTTTAAAATAAACTTACATATTACTTGCATACATTCCTTTTTTTGAAGACCTAGTCTAAAATATATGGTTTTAATATATTTTGAGAGAATATTTGGGGGATAATGGCAAAAATGTCATGTGGTGTAACCCTAAAAACTTGGTACCAAATAGTTTAACTTGCTTAAAAAGGTTAAAATTTTCAAAAAAGCATGCCATCAACTAGTTTGGCATAATCTTACATTAGATTTATTTAATAGTAAATAAAAGTAATAAAACACAGTTGTTCAGAATTTTATATTTTATTTGGGGAATTTTGTCCGTCAAGTCAAAATCCTGAAGTGTCAAGGTGGTGTAACCACCATTCAAGGAGCCATTTTGGTATCATGTAAGAAGACAGTGTGACAGGAAATGACATCACAGAGAAGGACCCCGATGAGACTAACTGCCATGTGCCAAAGTTAGTAACTCTCTTTCAAATTTGAGATAATTTTACATTTTTGGGGTACGGTCAGGTATGCTTATGTTTACATGTCAGATGGTATGACCCCAGGAAAACATTAATTAATCTTCATAATTACAAAAATGAGTATTTACTTTAAAAATTCAGTTTGAAATATTCACACAAAGGCCATGTGTGTACATATGTGTCCATAATAATGTCTGTCAAATTTGATTTTAAATTGAAATGTCAAATGGTGTAACCAGTTACACCATTTGACTCCTATTACAAACCTCTCTGTTATAGGTCAATTTTATCAAATATCAGTAGTTTATGATGCTGATTTATGTTGTAATATAAACTACTTATTATGTGAAACTATTTTTAAGTGTAAAGTATTAATTTAATAATGTAGCAGAATTAAGTAGGTGTACAGTGACACCTACCTTTCAACATTAACAGCAGCTTTAAAAGACAAAACTTCAATAATTTAGTGATAGGATAAATGTTAGTCCATCTATCCATCTATCCATCGTCTCCCACTTCATCCGGGGCTGGGTCGCAGGGCTGCAGTCTGAGCAGGGACACCCCAAACTTCCCTCTCACCGGAACACTTCCTCTAGCTCGGGGGATCCCGAGGCGTTCCCAGGCCGGCCGAGCGACATAGTCACTCCAGTGTGTCCTGGGTCTTCCTCGGGGCCTCCTCCCGGTGGGACATGCCTGGAAAACCTCCCTAGGGAGGCGTCCAGGGGGCATCCGATAGAGATGCCCGAGCCACCTCAGCTGACTCCTTTCGATGTGGAGGAGCAGCGACTCTACTCTGAGCTCCTCCCAGGTAACAGAGCTCACCCTATCTCTAAGGGAGCACCCTGCCACCCTATGGAGGAAACTCATTTCAGCCGCTTGTATCCGGGACCTCGTTCTTTCGGTCATGACCCAAAGTTCATGACCATAGGTGAGGGTAGGAACGTAGATTGACCGGTAAGTCGAGAGCTTTCGGCTCAGCTCCTTCTTCACCACGACAGACTGATACAGCGACCGCATTACTGTTGCCGCTGCACCGATCCGCCTGTCAATCTCATGCTCCATCCCTCCTTCACTCATGAACAGGATCCCAAGATACTTAAACTCCTCCACTTGAGGCAGGAACTCTCCCCCAACCTGGAGGGAGCAAGCCACCTTTTTCCAGTTGAGAACCATGGCCTCGGACTTGGAGGTGCTGACTCTCATCCCAGCTGCTTCACACTCGGCTGTGAACTGCCCCATTGCATGCTGAAGGTCCTGGCTCGATGGAGCCAACAAAACAACATCATCCACAAAAAGCAGAGAGAAAATCTGCCGGCCCCCGAACCGAACACCTTCTGGCCCCTGGCTGCGCCTAGAAATTCTGTCCATAAAAATAATGAACAGAACCAGTGACAAAGGGCAACCCTGCCGGAGTCCAACATGCACCGGGAACAGGTCTGACTTACTTCTGGCAATGTGGACCAAGCTCCTGCTCCAGTTCAACAGAGAGCCTCCAACCCCATACTCCTGGAGCACCTCCCACAGAATGACGCGAGGGACACGGTCGAATGCCTTCTCCAAGTCCACAAAACACATGTGGACTGCTTGGGCAAACTCTCGTGAACCCTCAAGCACCCTGCGGAGGGTATAGAGCTGGTCCAGTGTTCCATGGCCAGGACGAAAACCGCATTGTTCCTCCTGAATCCGAAGTTCGACTATCGGCCAGATTCTCCTCTCCAGTATGCTGGAATAGACTTTCCCAGGGAGGCTGAGGAATGTGATCCCCTGATAGTTGGAACACACCCTCCAGTCCCCCTTTTTAAAAAGAGGGACCACCACCCCAGTGCCCAACTGTCACGCGATGTTGCAGAGGGGTGTCAACCAAGACAGTCCTACAACATCCAGAGACTTGAGGTACTCAGGGCGGATCTCATCTGACCCCGGTGCTCCGCCACTGAGGAGCTTGCAAACTACCTCAGTGACTTCAGCCCTGGTGATGGATGAATCAACCTCCGAGTTCCCAGTCTCTGCTTCCTCTACAGAAGACATGACAAATGTTTTTCTACGCTGAAAAAAATAAAGTTCAATTAAGCTTGAATTCATTTGACTGTCATTCTTGATTTTCAGTGTCATTTTTTTCAAGAAACAGTGACTTTTGACTATAAAAGCAACATTGTCAGGTGGTGTAACTGGTTAGTGTCAATTGGCGTAACCAGTATTTTTCATGAAAATATTATAATGTACAGAAAAAATTAATGTGGAATATAAAGTAATCCTCTATTGCAGTGCAATAACATGTTTTTAAACATTTTTTACATGATTTGTCAAAGATTATTTAGAACACAAAGGATGATTACAGTATATGTCCCACTCAATGTATTTAAAAAAGCCTAAAATGTACATTTGGAGGTAATCCTTATAAAATCTATTTTCATGTGATATTTTAAAATCAGGTAATTATTTTTATGGCTGTATTTATATGCATTCTAGGTGGATTAGATTTTTAAAATTTGTCAGTCTTTTTCGGTTACACCATTTGACATTTTCAGGCACATCACCGCAATCACCGTGTGATTTTTGTAAAAAAAATGGTACAAATCTGATTTTAAATGACATGAAACCAACATGAACACAAAATGTACATTTTGACAGACCTGATGAATGCTTTTAAAACAGAATTTTAAAAAGTTTTTGAATTTCTCATCTTGCCAACCCTTATTTGTCACTGACCCTTCAGCAGTTTTCACTCATTATGGAATTGCTTCCTCTGCTGTCCATGTGTAGCAGAAGGCTCAGAAGTGGCAATAAATAAGTGACACCATGGGCGAGGCTAGCCCTTTTTTAGGGGTGTTTCAGCACCCCTAAATTGAAATTCAGCACCCCAAAAACCTGGAGTAAGAAATGTTGTTATTCTAAAAATTTAGTTCACATTTGACAGGCTTAGATAATGTCCAAAACTCAATCCATAGTTTGTGGTTTTAATCTATATTTTAAGAATGAAAACGCCTAATGGTATCATCCTCTTTTCACTAACCTTTCTTCTCTTCAAAGTTACCTGCAGTTACCGCTCTGCAGGACCACAGCCCGTCGTCCAGCACAATACAGACACTCTGAGAATCCGCTTAGTTGTTGTTGTGAATGAAGTAAGTTGTTCCAAAGCTGTCTCACTCTTGTTTCCTTTTAGAGTTGTTCAGATTCCGATACCAAATCGGCGAGTAACGTTACTAGAGTTCAGGCACCGTTTACCAGTTAGCTTTAGCTCAGTTAGCACCGTTAGCTGCATTAGCTCTGTTGGTACTGTTAGCACGGCTATAGTCGAACTGCAGCGATCCGAAACAAAAAGACCCGCTACAAATAACCAAATAACTGAACTTCCGGTCAGTCATCATGGAGACACGAAGCTTTGCCAGTGCTGCGGCGTTTGGACCAGAGTGAAAACAAACGTGTGTACGAGCTGAAAAAGGAAATGACATATCACTGTATACCACCAGTCTGTGTGAAAACATTAAGTGTGGCTGCTGCACACAGGCAGTTTTTATTTATTCCTAGATATATCTTCTTCTCAGTTGTGTGTGTCTGACTATCAAACTAGACAATAAAAAGTGCGGCGACACAGATTAACTCTCCCAAAGTAGAGTACATTACCTGCATACATGGTAGAGCCAAATGGGAATTCAGGGGAAGTACTTTCAAAGATTTCTTTTTATATCTATAATTTCTAAATATTTTCAAGATCTGGGTAAATAATCTGGATTTGGGGGACATTTTGGTTTTACCTTTTTGCTCTTGATGTGAAGCTTGTTTTATTATTAATTATTGATGACTTACATTGGTGTATAAACGTTCAGACAGATGTGAAAGTAGGTTAGAGATGGCCATTTGTAAATAATCTACAGAAAATGTAACAAACACATATATTGTTTTGTGCATATATACAGTATGTGATGGCTTTGTTGCATTAAAGTTTTCATTGAAATTTTCAAAGACTTGCATGTCTTTCCAGTCAGTTTTTTTTTTTTTTTTTTCTTCGCAAAAGATGATGCTCTTCTCTCATAAATGTCATAATGATTATCCCAAATTATTTTTCAATAAACGTTTTTTGGTTTTGTGTGAAAAAAGAGTGGGGTTGTGGGTTGTGGTGGGGCTCATTGGGTGCTCAGCACTCCTAAAGCTCTGACCCTAGAATCGCCACTGACTGACACTATTCCTCAAACAAAGGTGAAATGGATAACTGACACCATTGCCAAAGCAAAGCTTCCAGGGGACAGAAACAACACACAGAGCCATTTTAAGTCAAAGTCCATGCATTCATTATTGTCCCACAGTCCTTCCAAGCATTTTGATTTAACATTATAGAAACTCTCTTTTAGACTGAAATGACATTTGTTTCTAAAACCATTAAAAAAATCTGAAACATGAACACTTTATCCTTCCGGATGCATACAGAAAGCTAATCCAACAAGTCTGACAAATCCTCATACCTAAATGATAGATTAGGCAATTTGATATGGCTCCCCTCTACAACAACCTGATCTGTCAGTAGTACAGTGTCCTGAATTGTAAGTCACATGACCATTACAAAAACAATTCATAAAGTATTTGTGATTTGCCAAGGCATCCCTGCCTCCTAGAGAGTACATTATATACTACATTATATACTACTACCATAAAGGTGCCCAAATGATGTTTTTCATTAACACGAGGAAACATCATCAGGAATGTATTTGCATTTGTTGTATTGTATTTCTGCACCTAAAACACTTGAAAGGCTAAAGGTGCCTTGTGCCTTGTTGAGTGTTTTGCATATAAAGTTATGTTTACATGAAGTGTCCCCAACAAAACACCTTATGTGCATGTGCATCCTCGTTAAAAGAAAATACAAATAAAAAAAAATATATGTGTGTGTGTGTGTGTGTGTGTGTGTGTGCGATATCTAAGGTCTGGCTCAGGACGTGTCATTATTCCAAGAGTTAAAGGCGGTTTAGCGACTTTGATTTGTTATGGATCATGCCTGTAAAGTTTCTTTGTACAATGGAATTGGAAAAAAAAAGTATAAACTATAGTGGTCTATAAACTCGATGCCCAACTACCCACCTTCACCTCCTCCCAAAGAGGTTTTGCTGTGCTACAACAACGGCGCACTAGTTTTTACCTTCTGACAGAAAATCATTGTTTGTGTGTGGAATAAGCTGGCAGAGGTCAGTGCAGGAAGCTCCTGCTTTCAGATCAGCCAGGCACTGCTGATCTAGGAATTACAGGAATTGAAGTGTACTTTTGTGACTCAGAGCAGGTCACCGTGGCTAGGTCAGGTAAAGTCAGTTAGTAAATGTAAGTGAACATTAACTGAAGCATAGTGAAGGGCAGCTGTGATTGTGTGACTGTACAAGATAAATGGAGGACAATCAGTGATTTTCCTGCAGAGCAAGAGCAGGAGGAGCACAAAAAAGAAACTTGTTGATCAAAACTTCAGGAGGTTACATGATATCAATTGGAAATTTATCAAACACCAAAGTGTATACATGAGTCGTTTGCGATCATATGGTCATTGGTCACTGATCAGTCATGGAACTCCATCAGCAAAATCGGTCATGTAAACAACAGCGGGAATAGTCTGTTCACGCTGACAGCCTGATATGCTGTGCATCTCTACATGTAGGTTCTGGTTTGTGATAGAGAAAGGGAAATTCTATGTCATATGGAGACATTAACTGTTAGCCTGCTTTTTTTTTCTCTCTCTTATCATATTGGTTCTCAACCAAGTCTATCTGTTGGTGTCAGCATGTTTCTATCTAACATTAGGAAAAGTATTTTTGACTTCATTTTCACATCAAAATCAAATTTCACACTGAGCTGAGAAAAAAGGTAGAGACTCTTCCTGTTTTTCTGTAATTGTAGCTGCATTATTACTGTGGTTGCGGTGGAAAATTTGCCACATAAAAACACTCCGAATGAGATTAAAATCACTGACCAGTGCAGCTAATGTTAAAATGACTCCAAATAAATCTAGTTTGATTGGGGCTTTGGATTGCAAAACAAACACACTCAGTTGTGTGTGGTAGGTGTGTGTAGCTAACATAAGCATCCATAGAACTAAAATACAACCTGGCATAACAGAGGTCCAAGCATGTCTTTCTGTTGTTGTTAGATCAATATGTTTGCCTCTCCTATTTTCATTGTAACACATGTTATGTGTGGAGGTCTAGAACTAATTAAATCTTGGTGATTAAAAAAAGTGACTGGAGTAGAAACTAAGTGATCTAAATCCAGCTCATTTAATATGTGACTTAAGATGAAAGCTATTTTTCCTCATGAACATTAGTCAATGTTTTGTTTTTCAAAGATGAATGTGATGACACCTTGAGATTGAAAGTGCAGTTTGTTTTAAGAATCAGGCAGCAGTTCTTCAATAAGGTCTCCATCAAGAGATTTTCCCATCGCTCCTTTTGTTCTTCCTCACTGTACCCTTTTTTGTTATATGCCATAACTCTCAAATTACACATTTCTTTATAGGTTCCTTATTGGTTCTGCAGTGTTGCTGAGGTACAGAGTACTCACAAAAGTATAATCTATTTCTTCTTTCCTCCAAAATGTTACCCCCTTGTTACCCATAGTCTTGCTCTCTTTCAATATACCTACATTTAAACACTATCAGAAACCACTAAATATTTTATTGGTACCTGACTTACATCACAAAAGGTACACTGTAAATCATGGGCTGTATTACAAAGTATTACCACAATGTTCCCACATGCCAACTTACAATGTTATAACAAGAAAAATTTGTTTTAACAAGATACCTTGGTGTAGGGTTAGATACAGTGATGTGTTGTAACTACAAGGAAATCTTCTTGTAAAAACTGAATAATTTGGTATGTAGCAATAATGAAAGAAAATTCAGACTACCTTAACATGATGGATCGTGCAAAACAAGAAATGTGTCAGGGCCTGTGTTTTTTGTGTTTTTTTTGGTTTTGGTATTTGTGCTGGTGCTCTTCTCTCTACCTTCCTCCATCCCTTGTGTTTTCTCACTGCAGGTGCGACAGGTGACGGGGCTGGCCAAACTCTGCCTTTGCTGGTCTCCAGATGAGGTGCACCTGTGTCTCATCCTCACAAATCAGCTCTCCATAAGACTCTGGTCATTCCTCCACCACGTCGCCAGATTATTCCCAGTCACTTCACCTACGTTCTCCTCGTGGTTTCCATCTCCTGTGGGTCGCTACCTCCTGTTCTGGTTTTTCCACCTGTCACACCGAGGACATTTTTACTCTCTTCTCCTCCGCCTTGGTGAGAAGAGAATCACATTGAGAGCTGGAGTGTTTTGTGTTATGCCTTAGCCAGCGGTGTTTTTTGTTGAACATTAAAGAACTGTTTGCGCTGTTTGATTGTGTCCAGCTCCGCTACTGTTGGTCCAAATCTACATACCTTAACAGAATAATCTGACCAATATGGACCCAGCAGACTTGGACAGGATCAAACAGATCCTCTCCTCTCAAGGAGCATTAGTGGGGCAACATGAGGCTACTCTACGCCAGGTGATGGAAATGTTTCAACAACTCTCCACCAGCGTTTCCCAGCTTGGCGATCAGATGGACAATGTGGCAACTCAACTCATTCATCTCCCCTCTCCAGCCTCTCCGCCGCCTCCACCTCCCTCTGTGTCTCCCACTGCGCCGCCGCCAGCTGCACCTTCCCACTGCCCAGCCTGTCGCTTCCTCTCTCCTGCCTCGTGAGCCATACATTCCCACTCCTAACAGGTATTCTGGAGATTTCGGTACGTGTACTCAGTTTCCGCACCAGTGTAATTTGGTTTACGGTCAGCAGCCCACGACTTACTCCACTGATCAGTCCCGCATAGCTTTCATTATGAGTTTGTGCGTTGAAAAAGCCGCTGCCTGGTCTCTTGCCATCTCCCTCAACAATCCCACCTTGTGTTCTAATTACCAAGCTTTTATTGCAGAGATGCACCAAGTTTTCGATCACCCGATTAAGGGTAAGGAGGCGGTTAGTCGGCTGCTGTCTCTTGTTCAAGGGAGGGGTTCAGCGTCGCAGTACACCTTAGAGTTTCGCATATTGGCAACGGAGAGTTGGTGGCATGAGAGCGCACTTCCAGGTGTGTTTTATAAGGGGCTATCCGAAGAAGTAAAAGACGAGCTAGCAGCCTGGGATGAGACAAGTTCCCTGGAGGAGCTTATAGGGTTAGCCACATGGTTAGATAATAGACTGAGGGAGAGAGTGGAGAAGCAGAGGGCCACCCACGACCCGTCCAATTTTCGCCACTGCCTGCGGTCACCGCCACACTCACCTGCACCAACCGAGAAGGATACCAGCATAGGGGAAAAGGATCCTCCTCTGGCTCCAGTCTCCACTGAGGAACCCATGCTGCTGGGGCATTCCAGACTCACCCCGGCGGAAAGTGAGTCTCACCCGGACACCTGCCCCTCTTTGCCAAAAGAGCAGGCTCACCAACCGATCGGGGGGTACTGGTGAGCCATTTTGTCATCAAAACTGTCTTAAGTATGCCATCCCTACTGCTGCTTCTGTTTCACCCGCACCCCCTGAAGACATTGACCATCAGCTGTCCCAGAGATTTATCATGACCTCAAGCAGGTATTTACCAAAGATAAAGCTCTGTCCTTACCACCACACAGACCTTATGATTGTGCTATTGACCTGCTCCCTGGTGCCGCATTACCCACCAGTAAATTGTACAACTTGTCCAAACCGGAGAAGGAGGCCATGGAGACTTACATCTGAGAGTCCCTAGTGGCAGACCTCATTCAATCCTCTTGCTCTCCGGTTGGGGCAGGGTTCTTTTTTGTTGAAAAGAAGGACAAGACTCTTCGACCCTGCATCGATTTTAGAGGTTTGAATGACATTACAATTAAGAATAGATATCCCTTACCTCTGATTGACTCTCTTCACCCCTCTCCATGACGCAGCAGTGTTCTTTAGGCTAGACCTTCGGAACGCCTAGCACTTGGTTCAGATAAGAGAAGGGGACGAATGGAAGACTGCTTTCAATACCCACCTGGGCCATTTTGAGTACCAGGTCATGCCTTTTGGCCTCACAATTGCCCCAGCAGTGTTCCAGGCCCTAATTAATGAAGTTTTGAGAGACATGTTAAACAGATTTGTGTTTGTTTATTTAAATGATATTTTGATTTTTTCCAGAGACATTAATGAGCATGTGGTGCATGTGAGGACGGTTTTACAGAGGTTGTTGGACAATAAGCTGTTTGCTAAGGCAGAAAAGTGTGAGTTTCATGTGTCTTCTGTTTCTTTTCTGGGCTATATTGTGGAGAAGGGCCGGCTCAAACCAGACCCGGCCAAGATTAAGGCCATGTTGGACTGGCCCACTCCTCTCAACCGCAAACAGCTCCAAAGGTTCCTGGGGTTCACCAGTTTTTGCAGGAGATTTATTAAGAACTACATTAGGTTGAACCCCTTAACTCATCTCACATCAGTTAAACACTCTTTTGTGTGGTTGTCTGCGGCTGAGGCTGCCTTTAACCAACTTAAGACTATGTTTTCCAGTGCACCTGTGCTAATACACCCAGACCCTCAACTGCAGTTCGTAGTTGAGGTGGACGCTTCAGATTCAGGGGTCGGGGCAGTTCTCTCTCAGCACTCACCTGTGGACCAGAAGCCCCATACCTGCGCCTTTTTCTTCCAGCGCCTCACTTCAGCTGAGAAAAACTACGACGTGGGGAACAGGGAACTCCTTGCAGTTGTGCTCGCCCTCCAGGAGTGGAGACACTGGCTTGAAGGTGCAGTACACCCATTCATCATTTGGACTGATCATAAAAACCTCTTGTATCTCCGTTCTGGATGCAGGCTCAATTCTCGCCAGGCTCGGTGGACTCTGTTCCTTGGAAGATTCACCTTCACCCTCACCTATCGACCCAGATCCCAGAACATCAAACCGTATGCACTGTCCCGCCAGTTCGCACTATCGGTTGACGACACCCTGGTGGAGACCATTTTGCCATCAGCCTGTGTGGTCGGAGCGGCTAGGTGGAGTATTGAGCAGGTGGTCCAGGAGGCCCAGCGGGATCATCCCACACCGGAGGATTGTCCTGAGGGTTGTCTCTTCGTGCCTCCCCCAGCAAGGTCTCCAGTTCTCCAGTGGGGGCATTCCTCCAAGCTGGCGTGCCATCCCAGCACTCACCGTACCCTCTCCTTACTGCAGCAGCATTTTTGGTGGCTGTCCACGGCTGCAGACACCTGAGAGTTTGCTGCAGCCTGTTCTGTCTGTGCTCGCAGTAAGTCCACTCATTGTGCTCCAGCCGGCCTCCTCCATCCCTTGCTCATACCGCATCGCCCTTGGTCTCATATCTCTGTTGACTTTGTCACCGGTCTCCCGCCATGAGCTGGCAACACTGTAATCCTCACCATGGTGGACCCCTTGGAAAACTCCCCTCTGCTTTAGAGACCGCCAATCTTCTGGTGCAGCACGTCTTCCGTCTCCATGGCATTCCCCAGGACATTGTTTCAGACCGAGGACCCCAAGTGTGGAAGGCGTTTTGCCAGGCACTGGGGGCCTCAGCCAGCCTGTCTTCTGGTTGCAACCCTCAGACCAATGGCCAGTCAGAGCGTGCTAATCAGGATTTGGAGTCTTCCCTACGATGTGTGGCAGCTCGCCTCCCTGCCTCCTGGTCCACCCACCTGCCTCCAGCCTCCTCTATTTCCCTGCCAGGAAACAGAAGTGGCCATACCTTCTGTTCTTCGCCGCGCCCGCCGAGTCTGGTGAGAAGCCTGTGCCCATGGTCATTCCTCCACCTCGTTGCCAGATTATTCCCAGTCACTTCACCTACATTCTCCTTGTGGTTTCTGTCTCCTGTGGGTCTCTAACTCCTGTTCTAGTTTTTCCGCCCGTCACGCCTAGGACGTATGACTCCCTTCTCCTCCACCTTGGTTTTTTGAGAGCTGGAGTGTTTTGTGTTATGCCTTAGCCAGCCAGTGTTTTTTGTTGAACATTAAAGAACTGTTTGACTGTGTCCAGCTCCACTACTGTTGGTCCAAATCTACATACCTTAACAAAATGTTTCTTGTTATAACAAGAAACTGACCAAGTTTTTTTTCTTATCATGTGGCAGCTATGTTATGTAGATATTGCATTAAATTAAACATCTTGGATAGATTACAGGTGCTGTGTGTCTATGGGCTCATCATTTCGTTGATCAACCTTTGCCTGTAATGGTTTTAGTTTTGTTTCAGAGAACTTGCCTACATTTTGACATGAAGATGAAAGGATATGGGGTTATTTGACATCAGAAAAATCTGAACAAGAAGCAATCAGTATTGGTTTCAAACTGTAGTTAGGTTGACTTTCAGGATGACAGTTGAGACACTGTCATACATTCAGATTCCTGACAGAAACATCCACATGTAGAGCCTCTTCTTATCCCTCCAATTTATGAGTCATTTAGAGTCTACATGGACAGCACGGGCCCTTGTTAGAGATCATATGTTTTATCTCCTCACATGAAATAATTGTCCCGCTCATTCAACATTATGGATGAAATCTCATTAAGGAGTGTGCCATGTTTATGTGTCGCCAATGAAGCAATAAGAAAAGACCCAGGCAAGGAACAAATGCTGCACTCCATCATCACCAGATAAAAGTATATGGATCATGTCTGTAATAGTTGGCCTATTTTAAGATAGATTGCTTTTTAAATTATTTGCATGTGGAAGACAGGAAGGAAGAATCTGAAACATTTAGTCATCTTTTTTATATGATGATATTACAAAACAAATCTGTGCAATTGAACTGCTTTGTCTTACAGTCCTCTCTTTAGCCCTCTTTGGGATAACTTGTGGTGACAACCTTGTGTTTATCTTGTCAGTACAGCTAAAACACAGTGAAACATTTGAGATTTGTAGACAATTTTAATTGATAGTTTGCTGTTCTTCTGGCAGGACACCATATGCGCTCTATAGGATTTCAAAAGTAATGGATATTGAGAGCCAGGGTGGCTGCTATCAAAGTAATGATTTAAGTGTTTAATACAACTTACAACTTTCCGATCTGAATAATTATCTTTCTTTGTCATCTGTGCATTTCATTTGGCCTTCTAATTCACAAACTGAAGTGGACATGGGTTTCAGTTTCTGTAGAGGAACACCAACAAATAGGCAAGACAGTGAGGTGGTGATTGGCCTCATCATGGAATTGGAGACATTTAGGAAAATCTATGTGTTGTCAAGACAGAAATACTACAGAGAAATTCCAAAATGCCTCCAAAAGCACAAAAACAACTGTGACTGTATGCAGTACATTTTGTCAGTGTTGGTCTGTGGATAATGAGATGTGAAAAGATTTCCAATCTGAAATAGTCCTCAATGTTCATTCTGTCTATGGAGCTTACGGTTGGATTCTACAAGTCTGAACACAAGGTGACATCTATTCAGTTAACCATTCCGCAGAAACATCTGAAACATCTGAAGACATAGGTTCCTTCCCAGGTCAAGGCTTTCCACTTCACAGCTTCTTGTGCTGAAATCCAATCTACTCTGCTTTAAAATGTTTTTTTAATCTGCCGTTTCCCTGTACCATCCATTGGGGGTGCTGTGGTGAAGACACTGACTTTTTCTGAAGGGTTAAAGCAGGTCATCATGAATGCAAAAACATGGTCAGTGTGTGTGTATGTGTCTTATTTAGCATCCAGATAGTGAGCGAGCAGCAGGCTGGCCCGTTATCAGTATAATTACAAGACACTGATCAACCTGGATATTGATTCTCTGTGCCTGATCAAATATCAGGAGGAGGAGGAGGCAGAGGAAGAGAATCATATGGAAACTGTTCATTTGCACATTCTTGCACGTTTGCAAGCAAGACTATCAACTGGTAAATATGACTACAAAACACTTTGCATCACATCCGAGTAGCTCTGACACAAGACTTTGATCACAATCATGGGTATCTCCCGAAATGTGAACATATTAATCAATGAGCAACTTGTGGTACTTAGATGATAAGGTGAAAAAAAAAACAGCATCAGACAGGTGACAACAAAAACAACATAAAAGACTTGTTTATGCACAAGGTATTTCAGCAACTGCCCACTCATGCAATACGTGCATAACCACAATCTGAAGCCTATTAATATGCTTCAAATCTGTTTAGTTCAGTATGTTTATCTATCTTTCATGTAAGAGACGGTTCTTGTTTATTTATTTATTTTCTTTTCACCAGCCTGAAAAAAAAAAAAAACATGTTAAAAATGGAAATTCTGCTGCAGTGGTGAATTGATGAACATATGGGGGAATGAAATTTATAGCCATTTGATGGAACCTGGACATTAAAGTCCATCCATCCATCCATTATCTACACCGCCTATCCCTTTCGGGGTTGCGGGGGGCTGGAGCCTATCCCAGCTACAATGGGCGAGAGGCGGGGTACACCCTGAACCGGTCGCCAGCCGATTGCAGGGCCACATGCAAGGACAAACAAACATTCACACTCATGCTCACACTCACACCTACGGACAATTTAGAGTCATCAATTAACCTAATGAGCATGTTTTTGGTCTGTGGGAGGAAGCCGGAGTACCCGGAGAGAACCCACACATGCACGGGAAGAACATGCAAACTTCACACAGAAAGGCCCCGCCTGACCCGGGGATTGAACCGGCAACCTTCTTGCTGTGAGGCACGCGCACTACCTGCTGCGCCACCGTGCAGCCCCGACATTAAAGTCTCATACATTCATATTGGGATGAGTGTTGAAAATACCATAATTGTTGAAAATCCCCAAGGCACTGCAAGGAATAGAAATCTTGAGGGAAATTTAGTTTGTCTTTATTCTTAAATGTCAAAAGGGATGCTGATTTAGTTTGAATAGCTTATGTACATACATGTACATACATGTATATATATTTTAACTTGACAGTATAAACTTCCCTCAGGTTCCTAATAATGAGTGTATTGTAATTCACTCACTATTTCTACCCTCTGCATGTCTCTCAATCTTTCTCAATACAGTTGTGAAATAAGAATCAAACTGATCAGTAAATATGTCAATTCAAGCTTTTGTTAAGGGTTTAAATTGGCTCCTTGATAGAGGCCTACATATAACAACAAGATTCACCAACTGTGTCACGTATACTCTGTGAAGTCACAGATTTAGTGTGGTCAATCTGAGATATTTAGTCTTTATCCAGTAATGCTGGGTCAATGGCAAAACTCTTGTTGTTTTTCCAAGCTTCAATTTCAAAATGTGGTGGAAGTACCAACTCTCAGGTACTGAGTTTTGAATGAATAGTTACTACTTTGCTGACGATTGTGGGTTTTTTTCTCCCGAGTGGATTTTTTTCCTGTTTTTTTAACCTTTTTTGTGAATATTTGCGTTCAGTTCAATTATTATTGTCATTATTATTAAACAAAACATGTTTCAACAAAACAACCCTGCCACTATCCATCTGCGGCTGTTCTGATCATTTCTTCTCGTGGAATTTGGCAACCTCACACACACATTTAAGTGGGAAAAAAAAAAAAAGCCTTTCACCAGTCATGTCCAGCATGCAGAACCAGAAGAGGCTGCACAGAAAGCTGTTAGGATAAGCTAACCTGTCTGTTCCTTGTGTTCTCTGTTTCCCCCTTTCCCTAGTGTTATGTGTCTGTCTGTCTGTTCCCCTGTCTGTCTTAGCTGGGTGTTTCCCTGCACCCAGCTGGCCTTGCCTCTCCAGCAGTGCACCTGGAGCGCACAAGCCTGATTAGAGCTCAGTATATAAGACGCTGAGGTTGGTTTGTTGCCGGATTATCCTGATCTCTACCATGAGTTTCCAGAGCCCGTGCCTAGTGAGTATCTCCAGTCGATTGTCAGTTGCTGTCTCAGTAATCATGCACCTTGCAAGGTGGCTTTTCTTTTGTCACATGTGCTTCTGTCTGTTTTCAGTGCCCACCAGCCACATCCAGCCTTTGCTCAGCCTCAGCCTCCCACTTGGAATTTAGTTTGTTCCACTTGTTGAGTGTGCCTTTTGTTAGTTTGTTCCACTCGTTTGAGTGTGCCTTTTGTTAGTTTTGTTCCACTCCTTATGAGTGGGTTTTTTGTTGTTGACTTTGTTAATAAACTTGTTCCCTTTTCTTCACTTTTTTTACTTTAACAAAAGCTGCCTGGGCCAAAAAGGAGCTGCTGCCCACTGTAGCGATGGCTTGTGGCAGCTGGATGAAATTGTCTGTTACGAGCACTGTATCCTCTTGCTTTGAGTGTACCAGGACCACGATCTCTTGCTACATTTATTATTACTAGGACAGCAGAGTTCTGCACTTGCTGACCACCCTTCTCAGTAATTACCTGTCCTGACTGGAACCTGACTTTCCAGTTTGGACTGAGGACTTGACTTGGGACCTGTTGTTCTTGATTTGGACTTGACTCAGGAATTCATGGAGAATACTTGGTTAAAAAAAAAAAAAAGTGTACAATACCTAGTATTACCATTTTATTTTGGTTGCTCAACAATATAATTATGGATGTAGAGCTTGGGATGACAATATACCTTTTCTATCTAAACCCTCCAACCAACTCTCATGCAGTGAATGAGAATTTAAAAATCCACTTTGCTACAGCTGTTGTGAAGAGCAAGGACTAAGTTTTGACCCTCAGCAGTCTAAATGTGAATGGCTGCAATCAAGCTCTGGGAAGCTAATCATTATCTGACAGCTCCATCTCAGCATCTGCTGCTGCTTTCAACTTTGAATGGGCCTCTCTCCTCCCCAGGGGCTTTACCATATTTTCTGGACTATAAGTCGCTCCGGAGTATAAATCGCATCAGTCAAAAAATGCGTCATGAAGAGGAAAGCCCAGGGCTCTCAAGTCTCACCCACTGGGTGTGAGACACACGCATTTCAACCCGTTAACACGTTCACACGCTCACACGCCACTCCTTGTACTGGAGTTACTGGACTCAATGTACAGACCAGGAGACAAGAGTAGGAAAAACAAAACCAAATATATTAACAATAATGATAACAAAAGGCACACTGATAAGGAGTGGGAACAAAAAACAAAAAGCACACTCAACAAGTGGAGAGAGAAACAAAAGGCGCACTCAACGAGTGGAACAATTTCCCTACATGGGAGGCTGACCATACGTTTAAACGTAGCAGGGTATTTTGGAAAACGGATATTTTAGCCCCTATGTTTTCAAAAATAACATTGTGCACACAATGTCATTTTCAAAAATGTTGTCGTTTACATGAACCCGGATAAATACGCTGTCGAGCGCATGATAACTATGCTAAATTTATGGGAGTGTAAACATAGGTCGCTCACATGACATTAAGTATTTTCAGTCGCATGTTGTGACGTTTCAGAACCTGTAAACCCTGTTTACATGCCAACACATAACTGGTGTTTTCACAAATCTCCTCTTTAGCTTGAGTTTTTAAAAATTGTTGTTTTCTGTGAAAAAAATTCTGTTCGCGTGTAAACGAGAGAAAAACATATGCATTTTCCCAAAGTGTAAACTTAGCCTGATGCTGGGCAAGGGCTGAACGTGGCTGGTAGGCACTGCAAACAGACAAAGCACAGGTGAGGCAAGGGAAAAACCCATCAGCACAAGACAGAGATTGCAACTAGCCAACGACAGGAAGTACTCACTGGGCTCAGTTTGGAATAACTCATGGGAGAGATCAGGATAATCCAGCCACCACTCTAGTTCAGCCTCTTCCTCAAGTACCTGAGCACTAATCAGGCTCATGTGCTCCAGGTGTGCTGCCGGAGAAGCTCAGTCAGCTGGGTGTAGGGGAACCCCCAGCTGAGACAGGGAACAGACAGACAGACACATAACGCTAGGGAAAAGGGAAACAGAACATGAGGAGCAGACAGATCTAGCGGATCCTCACACTAACCACTTCGAGGCTGTTTCTCCAACCTCGGTCAGTACAAGGCATGGTTAGCTGGGAGACTTTCTCTAAAGGAGAGAGAGAGGGGTCACTTCCAACCTTGAGTGGAATACCTGCAGAGGAGGGACATGTAAGTCTACAAATAATTAGCTGTGTGTTTCTTTTGTAGATTATCACGAACTCTTGTGTGTTGTGGCATGTGTTTTGCCATTGAGAATGGTGTAAGCCTAACCGCTATCTTCAAGACTATGACTTCAGCCATTAAAGGTTGGCTAGCTGCTATCGTAGCTTTTGGTACATCACACTATGTTTCTGATCTTGCAAATGATTTAATACATGTTCAAGGGAGATGCCAGCATTTACAAATAGTTAGCTGTGTTCAAACTATCCAATTAGTGTTTTACCATATAGTACAAGCTAATGATAACTGCGAGCTTCTAGTTAGATGGCGCTGCAGACGGCTGCCTCTGTGTGTTGGTGCGCGTTGTTTTGTTTTGTATGTTAAATCTGTTTTTTGCGACAGTACCCGAAGCTCTTTTACCAGAGATGACCTCCTAAACATCAGGGGAGCAACACCAGAGGATTTATTTCCAAATTTTCTGCTACCAACAGTGGAAATTCTGGACATCGTTGTCAAAGATGCGCTCACCTTTACTCACGCAGTGAAAATGGGCCAGCACGCTGTTGCGTCTCTGCCAGCGCAGACCACAGTGTTACCGGGAATGTGCATTCACTGCCCAACAAACTGGAGGAACTGCAACTGCTGTTGGGTAGAAACAGGGACTTTTCTTCATCTGCGGTTCTGTGCTTCATCGAGATGTGGCCCTGTGGATGAATACCGACTCTGCTAACTGGGATGTGTTCAGGACTGTTACCAACAGTCTGGATGAGTACACGGAGGCTGTGACATCCTGCATCAGCTTCTGTGAGGACTGCTGTGTTCCATCACACACCAGGGTGAGTTACAACAATGACAAACCCTGGTTCACAGCCAAACAAGGACAGATTCAAAGAGGTGAAGTACAAGTTTAGCAAGGCGGTGAAAGAGGCTAAACGACTGTACTCTGAGAAGTACCAACACCACTTCTCAGTTAACGACTCTGCGTCTGTCTGGAAAGGGCTCGAGCAGATCACTAACTACAAACCTAAAGCCCCACACTCCATCAACGATCGACGCCTAACCAACGACCTGAATGAGTTCTACTACCACTTTGAAAGACAAAGGGACAGTCCAGCAACCATCCCCCACGACACCTCCAAAGAGCTCCAGCTCCAGTCACGTCCACCAATGCCCACCTTAAAGGACCCCCCTCCCCCTCCCCACCCACCTCAGCGACGACTCTTTTCATTCATGAGAGGGACGTCAACAAACTCTTCAGGAGACAGAAAGCAGCTGGACTGGATTCTGTCTCCCCATCCGCCTTGAAGCACTGCACTGATCAGCTGTCTCCAGTGTTCACAGACATTTTTAACACCTCACTGGAGACATGTGACCTTGAGATGAGACCATCAGCACTGGATCCCCTCAGGCTGCGTTCTTTCTCCTCTGCTCTTCTCCCTGTACACGAACAACTGCACCTCCAGTCAGCAGTCCGTCAAGCTCCTTAAAGGTGACATATTATGAAGCTTTTTCAATAAGTTACATAGGTCTATGATTTCCATAAAACATGTTTCTGAAGCTGTTTGCTGGAAATAGCTTTCAGGAAAAGATTCTTGCCTCCCTCTATTTGCCTCTGTTTCAGTCCCTTTCAGAATGTGCTGTTTCTGGTGTCTGTAGCTTTAAATGCAAACGAGCTGCTGCTGTCCCACCCATGTTACCATGGTAACAGGGAGAGCGTCAGCTCACGTTGCACTACGAAAGTAGTGGACATGGCGGCAGTAAACAGACCGAGTTCGTCAGTAGTTGAACCGTACGTGTTCGAACCTGAATCGGATCCTGAAGGAGGGGAGGCTCCTACAGAACCTCAGAGAATTCAGCAGGACGCTTCTGAAAGGTTCGTCTAAAAACGTCTTTCTATTTTTTTCTCTTCAGTATGAGCACCGCCTGTACAGGAGGCAGCGTGAGAGGCCCACAGTTCAGACGGTCAATGCTAACGCTAGGAAGCACCAATCCTAACTTGTAGCATACCAGAATGACGGGGAGAAACTCCGCTAAAAGCCTCTACCAAGCATTTGCACCCAAACGAAACATAATTCATACAGCAATAAATCACATGGGCGTGTGACGAAAACACGGAAATAGCTTACAGTATGTCCACTTTAGCGCGTCTGCTGATTTCACCACGTCACACAAACCATACGAGAGTCCGAAGGTCCTGGTTGTTTACATTAAGGGGGGGGGGGTTCTAGCAGTCACTGGGTTGCTGAGACATTGACCAGTCTAACTGCGCTGTTAGTTTCAGCGCTCCGTCTCATTTACACGTGCAGGGGCAGAGCACACAGACGACACTGCTGAGCAGCACTACTGACCATTCAGCTCAGGATGAGGAAAAGTAGCTAGCTGGAGCACACACATTCAAATGTTAAAAAAAAAAAAAGGGGGGGTGCTGTTATTGGATGAAAATGCTGGTATGCAACCTTTCTTATTTCTTTAGCTCTATACATGCATGAATTGCCTTTTTTTATTATTTGATTGTATCAGTACACATGTGGAAATTGCGCAACAATGCAGTCAGAGCCTGAGAACATACGCTGCCACAGGTCACAGTATCTTTACCTGCACTTACAGTATGATTGCAGTATATGATTGCAGAAAACATGCCACTACAGATACTGACCTTATGTTATGCATAACAGGTTACAAGACGGCTGCAGCAGCTGGATGAAAGGCCTCCAGGCATGATTGACCATCCAGGTTTCGAACCTGTTTGCCTAAATGTGCATACAACACTTACAGGGTTGACTATGGTCCTTTACAGCTATGGGGAACAGAGCAGTGAGTTTCATCTTAACTAACTTCATTGTTCATACGCCATAATAAACTAAATAAAGTCAGTTATATCTTTTCTTGAACATATAGCCAAGTTTTTTCTTAGCAAATACTGTATATTACACATTTATTCACATGAAACATTTTATAGATATACAATAAATATTTATTGACATGAATATTTGTACATGGAAAGTGCAGTACAGTACAAGTGAAGGAATCACTGAATCCATATTAGAAAAATGTGAATACCGGTGTTGACATTATAGAACCTTTTGACTAACATAATGTTCATTTTTCTCAGTTGTTACAGGTATCTAGCCTATATGAGTTTTGTGAGCTGGTGCTGGAGCTTCCTTGGCCAGAAGATTTGTGTAGTCATCCCATCATGTGCATGTCCATCAAATCATCAATATACCCTGTGCAATACACAGACACACAGAAAACATGAATCATTAGTATCATTTATTGGATTATTCAACAACTGTTAATATAGTGACATTTTGCACTTTGAATTCTGTGGTTAAGTGTGTAGTTTTTGGTTTATTTATTGTGTGACATGTACAATATAAATGTTTGTTTTTTGAGTAAAAAAAAAGTTAACATGAACGTGGCCTCAGTCTACACTGGTTTGGCTCTGCACTCTCTCCTCATGAACTTTGGAAAGCTCAATTTGAAAAGAGGATCCCCTGATCCCCTGGTTTGTCCTCTAACAGCATTCTCGCTGTAATGCAGTGCAAAAGTATATTTTTATGATAACAGGCCATACTTAGGAGTAAAACATGACAGCACTGTTACAGTGTAAATTCAAGCACTAAAGGCTGCAACAGCTCACTGCTACACTTGATCAACAGCAGGTAACTGTAATGATGCACTGGCCTATGTAAAAAGAGAGAAGTGACATCAGCTTTATCTTACGTGTATAGCTATGCCAACAGCTGCATGCAGCGTAAAAAAGGATCACTCATAAATAAAATCCAGAGAAAAAACACTTGGAGTGTAAATTGTGCTGGGATGTAGCAGTCTCAACCATACACTCGCTTTGCCCTGGGCTTTTCTAACATACACCAGTTTAGAAGATATTTCCAAATGCCTTATTTTCACAAATTCCCAAAGCTTAGACCCGGTGAAGCGACTGTCTATGTATCGCTTGACCGACCTGGTCGCTGGGTTTGCATATGAAGACCGTGCTGATTGCTAACTAGAAGCTAGCGGTTAACGTTAGCTTGTGCTATATGGCAAAACGCTACTTTGTTAGTTCGTGTAGAACTGAAAAATGAACACAGCTAAACATTTGTAAATGCTGGCATCTCCCTCAGACATGCACTAAATCATTTACAAGACCAGAAACGTGGTGTGATGTACCAGAAGCTACGGTAGCAGTGAGCTAACGTTTGACGGCTGAAGCCGTAGTCTCGAAGCTAGTGGTTAGCCTTACGTCGTTCTCAATGGCAAAACACACACGCTACAACACGCAAGAGTTCACGCTAATCTACAAAAGAAACACACTTACATGTCCTTCCTCTGCAGGTATTCCACGCAAAGTTGGAAGTGAGCCCTCCTTTAGATGAAGTCTCTCGGCTAATCCTGCCTTGTACTGACCGAGGTTGGAAAAACAGTCAGCCTTGAAGTGGTTAGCACACACCAACAGGTTTTTGCCAACTGTAGCGGGGGCGTTGCCTTCAAAAATGAATTCAATCCACGCTGCTCTTTTGTCCTCTGCGGCTGGGAGCCGATGGAGCGATTTGTGCTGCTCTTTACAGCCAACAACAGAACAATGCGTGTAGCGCCCCTACCTACACGGTGCTTTCGATAACGAAATGGCGTATCTGTGGTAGCGCTGTATCTGGGGAGATGGGGAGGGAGCGCTGGCTGGTGGGCGGGAACATGTTCCCTTATTGCGTATTAGCAACCGACGATTGCGAATGGCTCGTGTGGAAGGGTGTTTTCAGAAATCCGTATCTCACTCGAAATAGCGCGAACGGTCTTATTTCACACTTTGTATGTGTGTGGCAGCACCAGAGACCCAAAATAACACCCCAAAACCCAGGAAAAGTTGGTTTTTCATAATATGGGACCTTTAAGTTTGCAGATGACACCACCCTCATCGGACTCATCTATGATGGCGACAAGTCTGCCTACAGGTGGGCGGTTGACCATCTGGTGACCTGGTGCAACCAGAATAACCTAGAGCTCAACGCTCTAAAGACAGTGGAGATGGTTGTGGACTACAGGAAGAACTCAGTCTCACTTGCCCCCATCACCCTCTGTGACTCTACTATTGACACTGTGGAGTCTTTCTGCTTCCTGGGAACTATCATCTCCCAGGACCTCAAGTGGGAGCCGAACATCAGCTCCCTCATCAAGAAAGCACAGCAGAGGGTGTACTTCCTACAGCAGCTGAAGAAATTCAATCTGCCAAAGACAATGATGGTGCACTTCTACACAGCCATCATTGAGTCCATCCTCACCTCCTCCATCACCATCTGGTATGCTGCTGCCACCGCCAAGGACAAGGGCAGACTGCAGCATGTCATTGGGTCTGCAGAGAAGGTGATCGGCTGCCATCTCCCGTCTATCCAGGACCTGTAAGCCTCCAGGACCCTGAGGCGTGCAGGAAAGATTGTGGCTGATCCCTCCCACCCCGGACTCCCCTCTGGTAGGAGGCTGCAGTCCATCAGGACCAAAACGTCACACCATAAGAACAATTTTCTTCCGTCTGCTGTCAGCCTTATTAACAAGGCCCGCAACCCCCCTGACACTCTTCATACTCCACCTCTGCCTCTACTTGTCTCACTGACATTGCCATAACCCTATGCATTACATTAACGCTCTTCTTGGACTTCCTTTTGAAAAAACAGACTGTGCTTCTGTAAAAAACAAACAAACAAAAAACGGACATGTATATATATTTATATTGTTATATTTTTTACTTATTATATTATAATAAGTATAATAGCTATATAATAGCTTCTTTTTAATAGTTGTGTCATGCACCAACCTCACCAAAGCAAATTCCTCGTATGTGTAAAATCGTACAAGAAACCTTTTCTGATTTCTGATAGTTAGCAATTATCATGGTCTCCATATGCAAACCCAGCGACCCAGTCATTCAAGCGAAATATACACAGACGCTCTGCTGGGTCTAAGCTTTGGGAATTTGTAAATTGACAAATTTGATTATTTGAAAATAATGCATTTGGAAATATTTTCTAAACTGGAATATGTTAGCATAGCCCCGAGCAAAATGAGTGCGTGGTTGAGACTGCTACATTAGAGCAAAATTTACACTCCAAGCCAACCATTCTGTGGAATGAGTTTCTTCTCTTGGAGTATATTTCTGAGTGATCCCTTTTTACGCTGTATGTAGCTGTTGGCATAGCTATACATGTCAGATAAAGTTGATGTCACTTCTCTCTTTTTATATAGGCGAGTGCATCTTTACAGTTACCTGCTGTTGATCAAGTGTAGCAGTGAGCTGTTACAGCCTTTAGTGCTTGAATTTATACTGTAACAGTGATGTCATGTTTTACTCATGAGTATGCCCTGTTATCATAATGTATCATAAAAGTAATGCACTGCCTTACAACAAGAATGCTGATAGAGGACAAGCCACCACATCATCAGGGGATCCTCTTTTCAAACTGAGCTTTCCAACGTCCAGGAAGGGACGTGCAGAGCCAAACCAGTGAAGACTAAGGTCACATTTGTAAGTGTTAACTTTTTTTTTCACTCAAAAAATAAATATTTATATTGTGCATCACATAGTATTGCAATATAGTACTTTCAACACAATAAATAAACCAATTAAACACACACTTAAATACAGGGGTGGGGGGCGTTTGAAGCCTCACGGATGGGATGACTACACAAATCATCCGCCTAAGGAGGCCCCAGCTTCTGACGACTGAGAAATTGAACATTATGTTAGTCGACAGGTTCTATAATGTCAACATCTGTATTCACATTTTTCTAATTTGGATTCAGTGAATCCTTCACTTGTACTGTGTTTTCATGTACATTCATGACTGCTGTCAATATATTTTTATGTATATCTGTATGTTGAAATGTTTCATATGAATAAATGTGTAATATACAATATTTGCTAAGGAAAACTTGGCTATATGTTCAAGAAAAAATATGATCTGAATTTGTGGCATTGGCTGACTATATTTAGTTAGGTTATTATAGGTAAAACTCACTGCTCTGTCCCCGTAGCTGTAAAGGGCCATTTAGGCAAACCATGCATGGTGGCCTTTCATCAGCTGCTGCTGCCGTCTTGTAACCTATTATGCATAACATAAGGTAAGTATCTTCAGTGGCATGTTATCTGCAAGTATACACTGCGATCATAAGTGCAGGTAAAAATAATGTGACCTGTGACACTTCCTGGCAGCATATGTTCTCAGGCTCTCACTGCACTGTTGCACAATTTCCACATGTGCACGGATACAAACAAATAATAATAATAAAAAAATCATGTATTTATAAAGCTAAATAAATGAGAAACCCTGCATACCAGCATTTTCAACCAATAATAGCACCCACCTTTTAGATTTGAATGTGCGTGCTCTCGCTAGCCACTTTTTCTCAACCTGAGGTGAATGGCCAGTAGTGCTGGTCAGCGGTGTCCTCTCTGTGCGCTCTGCCCATTCATGTGTAAATGACAAGGAGCGCTGTAACTAACAGCGCAGTTAGACCGGTCAATGTCTCAGCAACCCAGTGGTCGAATTTGATAATCGACACCTCTATCGAGCAGTCAGAGTCAAGAGAATCGAGGGGCAGGACCCAAGTTCACCATAGAAACACCAATGACGATCCAGAAGGAAGTAACCCCAGAGACAATATATCACATGTAGAACACTCCCCCGACTCTAGAAACCCTGTCCTCTTTTTGTAAACAACCAGGACCTTCGGACTCTCTGCTTTCATATGATACCAGGCTTGTGTGGTTTGTGTGATGTGGTGAAATCAGCAGACGCACACTAAAGTGCACATATACGCTATTTTCGTGTTTTTATTATATGCCCATATAATTTCTTGGGGTAGGAATAATGTTTAATCTGGGTGGCAATGCTTGTTAGAGGCTTTTAGCTGAGTTTCTCCCCATCATCCTGGTATGCTACAAGTTACGATTGGTGACTCCTAGCATGAGCATTGACCATCTGAACTACGGGCATCTCACGCTGCCCCCAGTGCAGGCAGTGCTCGTATTGAAGAGAAACAAAATACAAAGATGTTTACCATCCAGAAACGTCCTGCTGAATTCACTGAGTCTGAGGTTCTGTAGGAGCCTCCCCTTCTTCAGGATCTGATTCAGATTCGAACATGTATGGTTGAACTACTGAAGCACTCGGTCTGTCCATTGCCACCATGTCCCCTACTTTCACATGGGTAGTGCTATACGTCAGTCTACACTCTCCCCGATACCACAGCAACTCTTTGTGGGTGGGGCAGCAGCAGCTCATCTGCATTTAAAGCTACAGACACCAGAAACAGTGTCTAGGAAGTGCTTTAGGAACCATAAGTAAGCTTGCATTGTTGGAACGAAGTGTTCTAGTGGGGTAATAAGGCACTATGAGCTCTTTAAGATAAGATGGTGCCTGATTTATGGCTTGGATAAACAAGTCAATATAGTTCTCAAATCTGGCTTGTTCCAGCTCAGTAAAGAATCCAGACAACACCCTCGTTATATTGCTAGGCAAGGCAAGGCAAATGTATTTGAATAGCACAATTCATACACCAGGTAATTGAAAGTGCTTTACAAAAGCATAAAAATACATTAAAATCATACATTTCAAAGAAAGAAAGAGAGTAGAAGAGAATAGAAAACATACACATACACATACACTTAAAGGAAAATTAAAAACAGAAGCCAGTAAAAGAAAATAATTTAGCATTTAGAATGATTAAAACCATTGAGCAAATACATTTACTTTAAGTAAAAGCTGTAGCAAATAATAATGTTTTCAACCCTGATTTAAATGAGCTGACACTTGGTGCAGACCTCAGGTGTGCAGGGAGAATGTTCCACAGGAATGTTCCACAAACAAGTGCTTCACTTTGTTTGGTTCTCATTCTGGGAACACACAATAGACCTGTCCCTGATGACCTGAGAGGTCTGGATACCTCATATGGAGTTAATAAATCTAGAATATATTTTGGTCCTAGACCATTTAATGCTTTGTAGACCAACAGTAAGATTTTAAAGTCTATTCTCTGACTCACAGAAAGCCAATGTAGTGATCTGAGGACTGGTGTGATATGGTCCATTTTTCTGGTGTTTGTAAGGACTCATGCAGCAGCATTTTGAATCAGCTGTAGTTGCCTAATTGATTTTTTGTTTAGGCCAGTAAAGACTCCATTGCAGTAGTCCAACCTACTGAAAATGAATGCATGAACAAGTTTTTCCATGTCTTCTTTGGACAGACATCCCTTAATTCTGGTTATATTTTTCAGGTGGTAGTAGGCTGATTTGGTAATCAGCTTTAAATGGTTGTTAAAATTCAGGTCTGAATCAATAACGTGCTGACGTGCTAAGGTAAGCGTATCGTCTCACTTCCTGTTTCTGGTTGCTGCCTTACGAGTAGTGTGCGTTTGTCGCTCTTGTTCCTCCGAGTGTAATTTGCTCTGTGTTTTGTTACAGCGGCCTTTTATCCGCGTTCTAGAGTAACATTAGTTCTGCTCAAGCACCCATAAGTCTGTTTATTTAGCGACCGTCAATTTTATTTGTCTACGCGCTTGTCTGCTCTGCTAGCTATACCAACTTAGCCTAGCAGCTAGCGATGGCTTCTCTCTGTCCCTCTCCAGCTCTCTCCTGCTTGGTGTGTCACATGTTTAGCTACTCCTCTGCCTCCTTTAGTGATACTGGTACGTGTAATAAATGTAGTTTATTTGGTGAGTTGGAGGCGAGGCTTAGTGAATTGGAAGTGTGGCTCCGCACCATGGAAACAAAACCATTAGCTATAGTTAGCCAGGCCCCCGTAGTCGGTGCGGACCAACCAAGTGCAGCTCCGGCTAGCCGTCCCTCGACAGCTCCCGAGCAGCCGGGAAACCAGGGAGGCTGGGTGACTGTTCGAAGGAAGCATAGTCCCAAGCTGAAGCCCACAGGTCACCACCAACCGCTTCATGTTTCTAACAGGTTCTCCCCACTCGGCGACACACCCACTGAGAAACCAACTCTGATTATTGGCAGCTCCATTTTGAGAAATGTGAAGTTAGCAACACCAGCGACCATAGTCAAATGCCTGCCGGGGGCCAGAGCGGGCAACGTCGAATCAAATTTGAAACTGCTGGCTAAGGATAAGCGTAAATACCGTAAGATTGTTATTCACGTCGGCGGTAATGACACCCGGTTACGCCAATCGGAGGTCACTAAAATTAATGTGGAATCGGTGTGTACATATGCTAAAACGATGTCGGACTCCGTAGTTTTCTCTGGACCCCTGCCAAATCTGACCAGTGATGATATGTTTAGCCGCATGTCATCGTTCAATCGCTGGCTGTCGAGGTGGTGTCCAGCAAACGGTGTGGGCTTCATTGATAATTGGCAGACTTTCTGGGGAAGACCTGGTCTGATTAGGAGAGACGGCATCCATCCCACTTTGGAGGGAGCAGCTCTCATCTCTAGAAATCTGACCGATTTTATTTATGAACCTAACCCCTGACAACTCAGAGTTGAGACCAGGAGGCAGAGCTGCAGTCCTACACGCTTCTCTGCGCCTCCATTAGAGCAGTTACCCACCCAACACTCCATAGAGACTGTGTCTGCCCCCCGACCACGTAAACTAAGTAAACCAAAAGTACAGAGAAGAGGAGTTAAACATAAGAATCTAATTAAAATTAGAACAACCTCTGCAATAGTACAACAAGATAGGAGAATTAAATGTGGACTCCTTAACATCAGATCTCTGTCCTCTAAAGCTGTTCTAGTAAATGAGTTAATATCAGACCATAATGTTGATTTATTTTGTCTGACTGAAACCTGGCTGTGTCCTGAAGAGTATGTGAGCCTAAATGAAGCTACTCCTCCGAGCCATATTAATACCCACATTCCTCGAGGCAGCGGCAGAGGAGGTGGAGTTGCAGCCATTTTTGACTCAAGCCTTTTGATCAACCCTAAACCTAAACTTGACTATAACTCATTTGAAAGCCTTGTTCTCACTCTTTTTCATGAGAAATGGAAAACAGTGCAGCCACTTTTATTTGTTGTAGTATACCGCTCTCCTGGTCCTTACTCCGAATTTATAGCTGAGTTCTCAGAGTTTCTATCAAGTTTAGTTCTTGAAGCAGATAAAGTAATTATTGTAGGTGACTTTAATGTACATGTTGACGTTGATAATGACAGCCTTAGCACTGCGTTTATCTCAGTATTAGACTCAGTTGGCTTCCGCCAGAATGTACATGAACCGACTCACTGTTTTAACCACACCCTCGACCTTGTTCTGACATGTGGCATTGAAATCGAAAACTTAATAGTCTCCTCACAGAATCCTCTTTTATCAGACCATCATTTAATAACTTTCGAATTCATATTACCAGACTACCAGCCAGTAGGCAAAAATTCTTATACCAGACTCCTGTCTGATAGTGCTGTAGCTAAATTTAAGGATATGATCCCATCAGTATTTAATTCAATGCCATGTCTCAATACAACAGAGGAGTCTTATGCTAACGTTAGTCCCTCCCAGATTGACTTCCTGGTTGATAGTGCTACAGGATCGTTGCGTATGACACTTGACTCTGTCGCTCCCCTAAAAAAGAAGAAAATTAAACAGAGGAGGTTAGCTCCATGGTATACTCCTCAAACCCGCAAATTAAAGCAAACTTCACGGAAAATAGAAAGGAAATGGCGTTCTACCAATTTGGAAGAATTTCGGTCCGCCTGGCAAGACAGTCTTAAAATATACAGGAAAGCCCTCCGCAGTGCCAGGGCAGCCTATTACTCTGCACTAATAGAGGAAAATAAGAACAATCCCAGGTTTCTCTTCAGCACTGTAGCCAGGCTGACAGAGAGCCATAATTCTGTTGAACCATGTATTCCTTTAGCTCTGAACAGTAATGACTTCATGAGCTTCTTTAATGATAAAATTCTAACTATTAGAGACAGAATTCATCGACTCCTGCCGTTAACAGGTACTGTTTTGTCTTCAAACGCAGAAATCGTAGAAACTGTTACTCAGTCTGTCGCAGTTTTAGACTGTTTTACTCCTGTTGACCTTCACCAACTAATTTCAATAATTTCATCATCAAAATCATCTACCTGTATTTTAGATCCTATCCCGACTAAGCTGTTTAAAGAAGTATTACCTCTAATTGACTCTTCAGTTTTAGACATGATCAATCTCTCTTTATCAACAGGCTACGTACCACAGTCCTTTAAAGTAGCTGTGATAAAACCGCTACTGAAAAAGCCTACTCTTGATCCAGGGGTTTTAGCCAACTATAGACCGATATCCAACCTTCCTTTTCTCTCAAAAACTCTTGAGAAAGCAGTTGCCAATCAGCTGTGCGACTTTCTAAACAATAATAGTTTATTCGAGGATTTCCAGTCAGGATTTAGAGTGCATCATAGCACAGAGACAGCACTGGTTAAGTTACAAATGACCTTCTAATTGCATCTGATAAAGGATTTGTCTCTGTACTAGTCTTATTGGATCTTAGTGCTGCATTTGACACCATTGACCATGGCATCCTATTGCAGACACTGGAACATTTCATTGGCATTAAGGGAACTGCGCTAAGCTGGTTTAAATCCTACCTGTCAGATCGCTCTCAGTTTGTACGCGTTAATGAGGACTCCTCTGTGCTCACTAAAGTCAGCTATGGAGTTCCGCAGGACTCTGTGCTTGGACCAATTCTATTCACCTTATATATGCTTCCTTTAGGTAAGATTATCAGGAAGCACTCAATAAATTTTCATTGCTATGCAGATGATACCCAGCTATATTTATCAATGAAACCGGAAGAAACCAGTCAGTTAACTAGACTACAAGCATGTCTTCATGACATAAAGACCTGGATGACCTGCAATTTTCTGATGCTAAACTCGGACAAAACTGAAGTTATAGTAGTAGGCCCTAAACATCTTAGAAAGTCACTTTCTGATGACATAGCAGCTATGGATGGCATTGCGCTGGCCTCCAAAACCACTGTAAAGAATCTGGGAGTCATCTTTGACCAAGACATGTCCTTTCACTCCCATGTAAAACAAATTTCAAGGACTGCCTTTTTTCACCTACGTAATATCGCAAAAATCAGGCATATTTTGTCTCAAAATGATGCAGAAAAACTAGTCCATGCATTCGTAACTTCCAGGCTGGATTATTGCAATTCTTTACTATCAGGCTGCCCAAATTCGTTGCTGAATATTCTCCAGTTGCTCCAGAACGCTGCAGCACGTGTTCTGACAAAAACCAGGAAGCGAGATCATATTTCTCCAATACTCGCCACTTTGCACTGGCTCCCTGTAAAGTTTAGAATAGAGTTTAAAATTCTCCTCCTTACTTACAAAGCCATAAATGGCCAGGCACCTTCTTATCTTAAAGAGCTCATAGTACCTTATTGCCCTACTCGAACACTGCGTTCCCAGAATGCAGGTCTACTTATGGTTCCTAAAGTCTCAAAAAGCAGAACAGGAGTCAGAGCATTTAGCTATCAAGCTCCTCTCCTGTGGAACCATCTTCCAGTCTTTGTCCGGGAGGCAGACACTGTCTCTACATTTAAGAGTAGGCTTAAAACTTTCCTTTTTGATAAAGCTTATAGTTAGGGCTGGCTCGGGCTTGTCTTGGACCAGCCCCTAGTTATGCTGCTATAGGATTAGACTGTCGGGGGACATCCAAAGATACACCGAGCTCCTCTGTCCTTCTGTCCCTCTCCATCTGCACGCTTTCATGTCCTACCACGGCGTGTTACTAACTTAGCTCCTTCCCCGGAGTCTCTGTGCTTTGTTGTCTTGCAGGTTCCCATGGACAGTGGCTGAATCTGGATTGTGGATTTCAGCTGCATCTCCTGCCTTGGCCCTGCCTGACATCCACTGCAACAGCTACTGCTGTTATTACATCCACTGTCACTGTTACTGTGACTGCATGTCTGTCTCTCTGTCTCTGTCTCTGTCTCTCTCTCTCTCTCTCTCTGACTGCATTTCTGTCTGTCTGTCTGTCTCACTCTCCCTCTCTTGCTCTTCCTCTCTCACCCAACCGGTCGAGGCAGATGGCCGCCCACCCAGAGTCTGGTTCTGCTCGAGGTTTCTGCCTGTTAAAAGGAAGTTTTTCCTCGCCACTGTCGCCAAGTGCTTGCTCATGGGGGAATTGTTGGTTTCTTTGTAGATAAAAGAGCTTGGTCTGTACCAGCTCTATATGGAAAGTGTCCTGAGACAACTTCTGTTGTGATTTGGCGCTATACAAATAAAATTGAATTGAATTGAATTGAATAATTACACCAAGATTTCTGCCTTTATCTGTTGTTGTCAGTGACATGGAGTTAAGTTTAGCACTGATCTTTGACCTTTCATTTTTGGGGCCAAAAACAATCACTTCTGTTTTATCTTCATTAAACTGAAGAAAATTCTGGCGCATCCACTCATTGATTTGATGAATACACTCACTCAGTGAAAGTAAGGGACTGTAGTCATGTGATGACACAGAAATATAAAGTTGTGTATCATCTGCATAAGTATGATACAAAATATTATGATGCTCCATAATTTGAGCTAGGGGCAACATGTAGATATTGAAAAGAAATGGTGGAACCCCACACATAATCTTTTTTCGTTCAGACACATGCTCACCAATTGATACAAAGTAGTCTCTATCTTGTAAATAGGATGTGAACCAGTGTAGTACAGTGGCAGTAAGTCCCACCCACTTTTCCAGTCTGTCAAGAAGTATGTCATGATCAACCGTGTCAAAGGCAGCACTGAGATCTAATAATACTAAGACTGAGGTTTTGGAAGCATCATTATGCTGCTAGGGTATAAGCTGAGGCCTGATCAACCTCAGCTGGGTCGCCTGGGTGAGGGTGTCTGATGCTTGAAAGACTCGAAACACCCTATGACCTCAGGTAGCATCACTGACGATGTGCCCTAGCTATGCATCAGAAGATGTTTCACTACAAAAAGACTTAAAACTTGAAACTTAAACTTAAAACAAGACTTAAAAAAGACTAACAATTAAAAAAATGTCACCTTGACAGCCTAAGATGAGAACCATTACATTATAGTTGCAACAGTTATTCCATCATAAATGCAGAGTTTGAGTAGAAGTATAAAAAGAAGAAGCAGAAGTAGAAAAAAAAAAGAACAAGAAGACAAAGGGATTTGGAAAACTGAGGGCTCGAAGCTCAACGCTCCCAGGAAGAATGAGAATGTTGTGTGCTTGATGGCGGCTGGTGATCGATGGCTTTTATCAGCAGGAGCACATACACCCTCCTCTATCTCTGCCTCCTCACTCAGTGCAGGATTAGCCACTGGATACATGGATTATGACACACATAGTTGCAAATACACATGCAAGTGCACACACACACAGACAAACTGGGTGTGAGCACATACACATGCACCCCTCTCTCCTCCTTAATCCGCTTCCTCCTCTCAGACGATGCTGTGCACGAGTGTATGCACATGTGTGTGTAAGTGCTGCTGGAGGGAGGTGAGTGTGTCGTCGGGGATTATGTGAATATAGTTAAGATTTGATGTCAATAGAAATTCTTTATAATTCTCCCCCTTGCCCTCAGAGCACATTTCCTTGCTGACTAATGTACAAAGGAAAACACAAAGAGACTTGTCTCCATGCCTGCAGAGTGCAAAGATTACTGTACATGCTTGTAATCTACATATTATGCTACTGCATGTTACTAAAGGGTTCTTAAATGGTTTATGTTAAGCAGATTAATCTCTTTGTGCATGTGTGTCTGTGTGTGTGCTTTATATATTCATGCATTTGTCAGTTAATGCGTGTCAGTGTGCTGCTGTATGTGTGCTCGTATTATGTCCAACCTGATATGAATCAGGATCAAATCAGAATATTGAGACAATATAAGAGGTTAGTTTAAGATTAGAGCTTTTATATACTGACTTCTAACTATGCATTTGTGTGTGCATGATGAATACCTGACATAACCTGTTCTTTCAGTGCCCTGGTTGTTCAGGTCTTCAAAAATTAAATCAGTAGACCTAATACACTATATTGCCAAAAATATTCACTCACCCATCCAAATAATTGGAATCAGGTGTTCCAATCACTTCAGGTGCTTAAAATCAAGCACCAAGGTATGCAGACTGTTTCCACAAACACTTGTGAAAGAATGGGTCGCTCTCAGGAGCTTAGTGAATTCCAGCGTGGTACTGTGATAGGATGCCACCTGTGCAACAAGTCCATTTATGAAATTTGCTCGCTCCTAAATAATCCACAGTCAAATGTCAGTGGTATTATAACAAAGTGGAAGCAATTGGGAGCGACGGCAACTTAGCCACGAAGTGGTAGGTCAAGTAAAATGACGGAGTGGGGTCAACGGATGCTGAGGCCCATAGAGCGCAGAGGTTGCCAATTTTCTGTAGACTCAATCACTACAGACCTCCAAACTTCATGTGGCCTTCAGATTACCTCAATCACAGTGCGTAGCAAGCTTCATTAAAAGGGTTTCCATGGCCGAGCAGCTGCATCCAAGCCATACATTACCAAGTGCAATGCAAAGCGTCAGATGCAGTGGTGTAAAGCATGCCGCCACTGGACTCTAGAGCAGTGGGGATGCGTTCTCTGGAGTGACGAATCGTGCTTTACCATCTGGTGATCTGATGGACAAGTCTGGTGTTGGCGGTTGCCAGGAGAATGGTACTTGTCTGACGGTACTTGTCAGACTGCATTGTGCCAAGTGTAAAGTTTGGTGGATGGGGGATTAAGGGGCTTGGCCACTTAGTTCCAGTGAAAGGAACTCTGAATGCTTCAGGATACCAAGAGATTTTGGACATTTCCATGCTCCCAACTTTGTGGGTTAATAGTTCAGGGATGGCCCCTTCCTGTTCCAACATGACTGAGCAGCAGTGAACAAAGAAAGGTCCATAAAGACATGGATGAGAGAGTTTGGTGTGGATGAACTTGACTGGCTTGCACAGAGACCTGACCTCAACTTGATAGAACACCTTTGAGATGAATTAGAGCGGAGACTGAGAGCCAGGCCTTCTCGTCCAACATCAGTGTGTAACCTCACAAATGCGCTTCTGGAAGAATGATCAAAAATTCTTAGAAACACAGTCCTAAACCTTGTGGAAAGCCTTCCAAGAAGAGTTGAAGCTACTATAGCTGCAAAAGGTGGACCGACGTCATATAAAACCCTATGGATAAGAATGGGATGTCACTTAAGTTCATTTGCGAGTCAAGGCAGTTGAGCCAATACTTTTGCCAATATAGTGTAGCTCATATTAATTACAGTTATTTTAAATTAAAATTCATAAATCTTACATGACCAGCTAATCTTTGAGTTTCACTCAATGAGAGAATTTTCCCCCAAGCAGTAAATGGCTAATGTAAGCCAAATGGCACATTTGCAGCTCTTAACATGCACTACTGTACTGTGCTTATCAAGGAAAGCAGACATTCATAGCGAGCACACCAGTGGTGAACATGTCATCTCCTGTGTGTGATGCCACTCAGAAGCTAGGATGTCACCTTGTAGGCCAAGAGGAGCCAGTATTCAACTTTCTTTTTTGCCAGTCTTTGAAGCAATCAGACATATTCATTACAATAGTGGATTATCAAGTGAAAAATCTCAAAATACTGGATCTCATATAATGATGTTCAGTTTCTATTGCTTGTGGACTGTGGGATGATTATGTTTGAAATGAGATGGTCTGTCAGTTATAGTAAAGTAGTGACACAAGCCAGCCTCTGATGGATACGTTTTTCACAGCTTGTGGCCATCAGCTGAGTGTCTTTCTAAATTTATCACTTTGTTTTCTCTACATAACTAATTATTCTTACAGGATATCAGTAAACTATCAGCATATTACAGACATTACTGACAGATCAAAATGAAGTGTTTACACAATGTAAATGTAATGTAAAGGAGCTAGCCTTATGACAGTCTAGTAAATAAATTTTTTTTTTTTCTTGGACCATATGTATCAAGCATTTTAGAATTATATGAATTGCACTGAATGCTCCACTTATGCCAGAGACATTCCTATCTCAGAGCAGGACTCAAGTTATTTAGAAGTTTGAAGTCTTCTGACAGAGGTAAAATTTGAATAGCAAAAAACAGCATCATTTTTTCTGTAGATTTTAGGCAAACACACCAATGTTATAAACAAGCCCAATTCCAAAAAAAGCTGGGACACTGTGCCAAATGTAAATAAAAATGGAATGCAATCACTTGCAAACTATGTTTACCATAATGGTTTTATGAAGTGTACCAAGCCCATGTAGTCATATCCTTTATAACAGGGGTCATCCACTACATTTGTCCAAAGCCCAGAATTTAATAAGCAGGCACTATGGGGACCAGACATTGAAGAAAAAACAAAAAACAAACAAACAAAAAAAACACTGATTGAGATCTAATTAGCTTATTATTGTTTAATGTATTTACATTCATACAAAATTAATGTTATTTTCACGAGTCTATATTAGTGTGAAAAAAACATGGAAATACATAATGATAACTTGAAACTGAAGTAGAAGATGTTTTACTCTTCCAAGGAGCAGGAAGCAATCAAAAATATGCAACACTCGATACAAGAGTAGGCCAATGAAAGTAAACCCAAGTAATGCCCCTTGTGTCTTATGTCTTTTTCAGGCACTGGGTTCCCCTTTAGCATCATTTTTCAACATTCAGGGTAGTCCAACAAACTTCTATAGGCAGCCTATTTTCAGTGCAAATGTGTCAAATGATGTACTATAAAGAGCAAGAAAAGTCTACCAATGGAGGAGGTTGGAGTGGTTGGATAGATCAAGGAAAGGACTTTCACACAGGAGACTGGGTTTGTGTCCATTGTGAACCCAAAAGTGAAGGTTCAATTCTTTGGTAAGTGAAGTAACATAACTTACATCAAATATGTAAGTAATATATGTAAGTAAAGTCCTTATTTTAAGCCAAACCATAATCTTTTCTCAAACCTAACCAGGAATATTTGGTGCCTAAACTTCTCAATGTTAACCACGTCTTTATTATTGTTTTCAGCAAGCTTTATTTTGAAAGTTGCACATCCATCGTTGCTACCTCGACTGTGGAGCCCTGTACATTGAAAAATGATACCAGAGGAATACCCAGTGCCTTAAAAAGTGATGCCAAGGGTCCTGACAAAGGGATGAGTTGAGAGTGGCTGGTTGCTGGCATCAATTCAGAATAAGCATGTATTTGCAAAAGTCAATGATGGTAAAACAAATGTATTCTTTCTATCATTTTAAGTTGAGAAAATGTCAAAGAAGGGTAAGCTAATTATTCCATTCTGTTTCATTTATGTTTTACAGAACTTTTTTGGAATGAGGATTGTTAGCTGCTGTAAAAGTGTAGGCTAGCGTGTGGATGTAAAGCGCGAAATGCCAAATTGGACAGGAACAAGATTCTGAATGGAAAGTTTAGTTTCAAAAAGTTGCCAGATGGGTCGACTGACAAGACCAAAGTTATCTGTGTGTATTGTCGCTGTGAACTGAGTTATCACCGTAGCACATCCAGTCTGAAATACCACCTGATGGCCAAACACACGGCGAATGTGAATTCTCCGCCACCCCCTTGTCAAAACCAGGCGACAATGGATGGCTTTCAACAGAGGCATATGGATGCAATTATGTTGAAAGGAAACTTAAGAAAGGAAAGTTTAAGCCATGGTTTAACTGCACTATAACCTGAGTCCTAGTTTACAATGATGTGTACTTTGTAACTTTATCTTGTATCACCCTGTTTTGATCCCTTAGAAAGGGTTGTTGGAGGGGCTTTTTTGTAACCAAGTATTTATTTTTTTTGTCATCAGTTTATTGACAGTGTTAAATTGTGAGATTTGATTCATTCAAATGTGAATGACTGCTCAAAGTGAGAATGTTAGTGTGAAATATAACACCACATGTTGTTGATTTCAATAAAAAACATTTGCACAAAGCAAGCCTATCCACTTTTCCTTTTTGATAATGGTATTAAAATGAAAATGGGACATTTAGAATAGATAAAAATGTGTGATTAATTTGCGATTAATCACCAAGTTAACTACGACATTCATGAGATGAATCGCGATTAAATATGTTAATCGATTGACAGCACTAATACACACACACACACACACACACACACACACACACACACACACACACACACACATTTTCCCCATTTAAAGAGAAAGATTAATATTTTGAGGGCATCAGTTTTTTAAGGGACAGTGTTCTCTCCAACATAATCAGTGTTTCTCTCATCTTTTAATCACATGCTCCCAATCATCTCCATTCATGGAACATCTCAACTCAGGGGCCCGTTGCACAAAACTAGGATTAAGACATCCAGGATAACTGACTGAGCTGAGTTCAAACAATCCAAAACATGAACGTCCAGGCTTAATCGGTTGCACAAAGACCAAGCCAGGATGAGCAGACATGGATTCAACAAGCCTCAAATAGACCCCACCATCGATCACAGATTCACCGATTCATCATAGCAACTAGAGCGGCATACTTTTCCCCGTCTGAGGCTGAAGTCCTCATGGAGGCTTATGAGGAGTTGAAGGACCAAATTAAAAAGAAAGGCAACATCGCCACAGTTATAAAACAATGAGAGAAAGTGTGGCAAAGTATTGCAGACTGCCTGAATGCGTAAGTAGCGCACAAATACCCACTCACTGCTCCGCTGAAACCATCACAATTACAATCCAAATAGTTGATTAACATCTCCGAAAACATAGTTGTACTCTGATTATGAATCAGTTGAAATTGTAAGTGAAATTGTGTAAATGTAACCCCATCAGACTGCCTTGTTATACCATGGTCTGGGTGAATACTCGATTCTGATTGGCTGCAGGGTGTCCGTTAAAAAGTGTTATAGGACACCTATAAAAAAGTTCTGGTCAAATAGCCTGATTGTTCTAAATTAGTTTATTTATCACAATGGCAAGACATTCATGATCAACGGCAATGCCTGTCTTTCTGTCTTGCTTACTTTACTTACTTGCTTGATACGAAGTGAATGGTGGATAATATTTATAAAAACAATTTAGGATAGACTTACTTGCTTGATACACATTTAATGATCAGATTGAATGGTGGATAATATTTCTTGCAATAAAAATGATTTAGGAAACTATCTGTGGACTTTGATTCTTTGAAACAAAATTTTGCATCATCCTCTGGACACACACCAGCGGTAAGAGGTGCACTTTCCCTCTGAAATGATACTTTGTATCATGTAACATAACGTTAATCAATCATCTCACTTCCCTCCACTGATTAGGCCTAATATAACATCTGTGGCCGACCAAGCTGCAGGTTCTGTGGTCAGAGCCGGTTACCTTGGCAACGCGTCACAACCAGAGATATTAAATAGTCCACTTCTTGTGGAAAAACGTATTAATAATTGATTTAATATTTATTTCTTTCGTAAGTGACCATGGTATAAGCGGGATAATGCCCTTCGAGGTGTCCAATATCAGAAATGAATGGACGACGCGGAGGCGTGAACCGTCCGACGTGAAGCGGTTGCTTCCGTATGTATAATATGCTTTGATTCTGTGCTTTCTATCTTGTAGAGTCACTGTGTGACTTCAGTTTGGAAAGGAACTGATGCTTTGATTTATCCTTATTCAATAAAGGAACATCATGTTACTCTTTGATGTGTATTTATATTTATATTGGATGTGTATTTTATATATAGTCTATGGGAAACTGTCTATCTGATGATTGCAACATTATCTAAAATCATAATTTATCCGCAATGATTGAAATTAATGAAATTAATTAAAATTGAAATGAATGACGCTTATGTTTTGTGTTAATGTTTAAATAATGGATGGATGGATCTAGTTAAATTTGATAACAATGTGTAGTGGGCAGTGGAATAACTATTGGTTTCCATTTGTAATGACTGCTGACTGAGATAAGGGATGAGATTAAATAGATCCTGGAATTTAGCATGGTCTGGAGCAGGCTAGCTCCACAGAATAAATCTCCATGGTAACTTATCCCATAACATATCCCACTTTCCACTATCCTGCTTCTGTGCAACCGGATGATGGATAAGTTGAGCCAGGATAACTAACATAGCCCGGCTTAATCCCTTAGTTCTCCTTAATAGCAGCAGAGACAGTAGTCATTTCCTATGTTTAGAAATTTCACAAAATTAGTTTCCTTCTAATCCTAAAAGTGGGGCCAAGTTTGTGTCACAAACAATTTTTGTCAAGTTAGAGGTGAAGCACTGATACTGTGTTTAACAGTATATGTACAGCATAATAGAGCTACATATTGTGCAGTACTGAACATATAGCGATGATGCAACCCTCTTTGGGCTGTGGCATTGGATAGTCATTAAGTACTGTATTGTTCAAGTATCATTCAGAATTGTGCATGCAATAATAAAAATTATAAAGACTAAGGACTTAAAGCACCATTGGCATTCCCAAATTTAACTGACACCTCACAATATGAAAATGTTGGATGGAACACACTGATTAGTTATTTGAAGATCCTTACCAGTAGTGGGTCCTCAGGTTACCTCTGACCAATGTTGGTCAAGAGAACATGCAGTAGTGCTTGTCCCTCCCGACAGAAATCAGTATAATGACTGTTACTAACATATTTGTAAGGATAACACTTGACAAGGTGACCATTATCAGGAATTGATGGATGATTGGGAGGGCATATATTGCAGAACTGCATGTCAGAGGGTTCTGGCATAATATGCACCACCAATTTCGTGAATTTTCTGCTTTTCTCCTGAACACAGTGCAAATCTCTTGTGAGGCAGGGATCTGCTGCAATAAAGGTGTTATTGGCTTCATTTGCAGCTCCAGGACTGCCATACATTGCACTCAACATTGTGACATGAGGTCAACTCACAGTGAGATAAATCCATATCCAGCCACCACCCCAACTGTTAACCCTCTTATTCTAAGGTTTCAGCTTTGCAAACTTAATACTGCAACATTTCAATCTCATATTGCTTCAGGCCCACATAAATGATCTGAGGGAAGAAACACAATATTAGGTAAATTGTTTGTGAAAGATATCCACATTCTTCTGAGATATTCAATAAAGCCATGTCCGCTAGAAGCTGTGTGTATGACAGAATAATTATCAATTTCCATATCATGAGGATATTAGGGTCAGAAGCGCATAACAGAAAACATTTGTTCATGCTCGGTGATTCAATGAAGTCTGCAGTGTGTAGCATTAGGAGAATTCAATTTCAAATCCATAGACTTGTGTGTTGGCTGCAATCATGAAAATCTGATAATGTCCATAAGAATTGGTTGGCAGCCTCGATTATTATGTAAGATGAGGAAGCCAGCACTTCAAAACTGTGCACATAAGCAAATTGAGAGCAGTACTGCAGAGGAAAATATTGTAATCAATGGCAGCTAAGGCCCTGGAGTAAGATAAATATCAGCATCTAGGAAGGCTCTGTCCTTGTAAATGTTTTATTTACAAATAGCTTATGGATGCCTTCTGCATTAGATATTGATGTTGTAATGGATGTGTGATTAGAATAATGAGACATTATAGCATGTGACCTCTGCCTAATGCTTTATTGAAGTGCTTCAAGGATTATCATTCTGCATAATTCATGCAAAACAAAGGCAACACTCCAATTATTTTGACAGTATAGGCTGTTACATTTTACAATTGTCCTCAGAGTGTCGACTAAATCAATAGTCCAAAGGAAATGTGTATTATCATTACTGTAAGTATATTGTGCATGTTATTATTCTGGTAATTTATTTACAGATGGAAAGACATCCTTCCATTTTGTCCAATTAGTGGCAGGGTGTTAAGGGGCACTGGTCTAAAGTAAGATATCTGGACAACTGCCCTGAGATTTTTAACCATACTAGTGGCATAACTCTGGCAATGTTGGTCTATTGGTCCACCACTTCTATCCATACTGAATTATCTCAATTACTATTACATGGACTGCCATGAAACTTTGAACATTCATTCATGGTCCCCCATGGATGAATCTCTCTGACATCACTGATACTGTGATGTTTCCTCTGGTGGTACAATGAGGTTGAAGATTTGGGGTTTTAGTTTAGTGAAACATCTTGGCAACATGCCAAACAATTTAGTACAGTATCTACAGTACCCACTGGATGAATCCTAAATTCATCACTGATCCTTCAAATATTCCAATTGCACTATTAGCAGGTCAAAATTTAATCCAGTGAAATATCTCAACATCTACATGGCAGATTGGCACGCAATCTCATGGCTCCCAGATTACGTACCCTGACTTTTTTCTCTAGCACTACCATAGGGTTGACATTTGTGATCAGCCACGAGAAGACCAGCAACAAGTCTCCCGGGGACATTTTGAGTTAGTTACAGATTCTGAAAGTGTAGTTTCTAAGCTTTCCAATGATGTCTAACACATGGAAATCTGAAAATATTTGAAGAAGATGTGATATCCCTGATATAAACATGCTGCGGATCTTACCTCCTTCAATGAGGGCTCTGTCTGCTCGGTAGCATGTTAGCCAGTCCAGCTGGATGGCGGAGTCCAGTATGCTGTTATTGAGCCATATTTCCGTAAAAACGAAAGCACAGCACTCTCTCACAGTCTGCTGGGTCGATCTCAGAAGATGTATATAGTCCAGTTTGTTGTCCAAGGAGCGTACATTGGCGAGTACAATAGATGGTATGGCTGGCTTGTGTGGATTTGTCGCTAGCCTCGCCCGGATACCCCCACGCTTTCCCGCTTCCGCCTCCTCTTGCACTGCCTGCGGCACTTCCTCTGCAGGTGTGTTGCAGTGGTGGGGGTCGTGTCGAAAAACGGGCCACCAGAGTAGGCCGAGGTCAAGTAACTCCTTAGCGTGTGCCGGGTTTAATTTGCAGTTTGCTGTGTTGCTGATGTCAAAAAGAGTCCCACGGCTGTATCTGCGCATTGGTACAAACAAGTGTGACGAAAACATAAAATCACTCGAACACACCGACGAAGACAAACATGTACACACCACATTATGGGGACAGAGAGGAGCCGCTGCGCCACACGCGCCGCCGTCACTACTACTACTCTTCGTCGTCTTCATTATCGTCTTCATCTTCAGCTAAGGTCACCCGTAGATTAGGGATGTTCTCCAGTGTAATGCAGTCACTCTTACTGATTTCTTCAGTTTCATGTTCTCGTTAAGGTTCAGAATCAGAAGTGAGATCAGCGTCAGCATAACCAGAAGCTGCATAAGTAGCCATGTGGTTCCCTTTTAACATGCAACTGATTTTCCGAAAAAAGAACAGACGCAAAGCCAGTATGCTAATGTACTGTTGAATCGCCACACCCCCAACTAGGACTGAGAATTTCCTCTAAAACAACCCAAATTCGAATACAAAGTTTATGGTTTTAAGGCCCCCAATTATGTTATTTGAAACATGGAGTGGCTTCTTCATGATTTCAAGTTACATATTCTACAAAAAAACAAAAATCACTAATTTAAAAAAAAAAAAAAAATAAAATAAAATTCTTTGTTTACACAACTTGCGCTGGGCCAACTTGTTGCTGGTTTTCTTGTGGTGGGTCACATTTATGGCGTTGGTTATCTCAATAAACTATTGGATCAATTACATTTTACACACGAATTCATGTCGTTTCATGTTGAATCTTGATCTGACTTCCAGCACTATCAGAAGGTCAAAACTTTCCATCATCATATCATATGGTCTATATGACCACATACCTTACAAACTAATGACATTCCCACCAGCCTCAGATAGACTAACTTTGTGTTTAGTGCAAAAAAGCAAATGTTAACATGTTGACATACAGAACTAAGATGGTGAACTTAGTAAAATTATAGCTACTTCGCATCAGCATGCTAGCATGATGGTACAATAGCATCTAAAGTGGCGGCTAAGTGGCTAGGTGGAATGGTGGATAAGCGGCTAGGTGGAACAGTGGTAACGATGTTGCCTCACAGCTAGAAGGTCCCGGGATCGAATCTCGCTGTGGGCGAAGGCACCGTGTCCTCCACCATGCCTTCGGTGCCTGCTGCTTGAGGCCTCTTCTTGCATGTTCTCCCTGTGTTCACCTCCTTAAAATACCCCCAATAAAAATCACCACCTGACGAAAGAGATTGGGTCCCCGGGCGCCGGTCGGATGGCAGCCCACCGCACCTGGTCTGCCGTGGAGGAAGGTGACCAGAATCGAATAAAGGCGGAGGACAAATTCCACCAAAATCTGCATGGCATGTGATACATGTATGTAGTTGTTGTGTGACTAATAAAGGGAACTGTCCCTCCGATTCTTCTTCTAAGAAATGTTATTCTGGACCAAAGTGACGTACTGAGCGATTCCTATCCACTCGTCACAATTACAGAAATCTTATTATTTAATCTTATCTTGCTTTTCAGCATGTCAGACGACGAAACACGAGTCATAGAACAGCCTATGATGCCTTTTTTTATGGGGGGGCCCATGGGTGCCAAACGCTAGTGGCACTGGGTCTGAGATTAAGTTTGGAGAATGGAGATCCCAGGTGAGGGATCAATGCTGGGACAATGCTGGGTTTTGCGTGGCAAACTTAACAATGTCACCCACAAAGATGTCTTCCCCCTTCCCCGTATTGAGGCCTGTCTGACCAGCCTGAACAAAGCAGAGTGATATTTCACACTGGATCTTGCCAGTGGTTTTTGGAATGTTGAGGTTGAGGAGAGCAACAAAGAAAAGACTGCATTCACTACACCATTTGGTCTCTTTGAGTTCAAAAGGATGCCGTTCGGCCTGTGCAATGCACCCGCAACCTTTCCAAGACTAATGCAGAGGTGCTTGGGAGAGCAGCTAACAGAATCAGCTCTTGTGTATTTGGATGATGTGATTGTGTGACAGGGCTGGAGTTGATGGGGATTTTATATGCATGTTTTAATATTGTGCTGCATGTTTTTATTTAACTTATTGTGTTTTAATTTGCAGTGTTTGGGAAATGCATGCTTTTACTGGGTTGTGTTTTTTAATGTGTGCAGTGGCTACCCTCGCCAGCACTGTTTTCCTATTACCCCTGAACACAGCACACTGATCAAGCCCCGGTGCAGCAATCAGCAGATCAGCAACAGGTGCGGCGTATCAGACTAGAAGAGAAGAAAAGTAGAAGCAGCCAGCAGAAGCGAGGACAGGGTGGCCACACGCAGCCAGCTTGGAGGACAGCGAACCGGTAGAGCATACAGCCACGGCGACAGACACAACGGTGCCCGAAGCGCAGCAGGCTGTACCCGTCCGGCAAGAACACTCCAGCCTGGGCCGTTAGATTGACTACCACCCAGGAAGATTGACGACCGGAGTAGCAGAGGAGGTGCTGCAGGGAGCAGACGGTTGGAGGCCGTTCCCGGAGCAGGAAGGAATCGGCCGCTGGAGACGCATGGTTGCTGGCGTGGCGCGTGGGAAGCGGCTCCATTAGAGGACCCAGCGGTCAGAGGACGAGGGGTACTGTTGGGTTTAATGGACCTGTTAGCCATCATCTATTTTATGTACATTGTTGTGACTTTTGTTTTAATAAATTAGATACCTATCCCTTGACTCGCTTTTAACTCTGCTCACCCCTGATTTTTAAAGAACCTGTGAACCTTTAGAGTCCTAGAGCTCTGCTAACCTCTAGGTGGCATTGTCGGGTTTTAATTGCTTTCAATTACTTTTAAATCTCTTAATTGGCTTTGATCTATATTTATATTAGTTTTTTAAAGGGCAATTTGCCTCCAGGAATTTTTCAGATTACCTGGACCATCTGGAGTCAGTGTTCCAAGCCCTGGGACACTTTGGCCTTAAACTTCACCCAGAAAAATGCCAACTTTTCCAGAATCAGGTGAAATTTTTGGGACATGTGGTCAGCAGCCAGGGAGTCTCACCTGACCCTGACAAAGTGGCAGCAGTTGCGGGTTGGCAGCCTCCCGGCACTGTAAGGCAAGTCTGTGCATTCCTTGGGTTCGTGGGATATTACAGGCATTTCATACAGGGTTTTCAAAAGTTGCTAAACCCCTTAATAAACTTTAAGCTCACCCTCTGTTCAGTGGACTGATCAATGTAAAGCAGCCTTCCAACAACTAAAACAAGAGCTCCTCTAAGCTCCTATTTTAGCATATGCTGATTACACTCTCCCATTTACAGTCTACACAGATGCCAGTAATTGTGGGCTTGGTGCTGTCCTGGCCCAGGAACAAGATGGCTTGGAACAGGTAATTGCGTCTGCTAGCAGGAGCCTTCACTCACCTAAAAGCACCGATTCCAGTTGGCAATACCTTTGGAAAAGTTCAAAGACTATCTGTGGGGGGCAAAGGTTACTGTAGTGACAGATAACAACCCACTAGTACATCTGCAAACAGCAAAGCTGGGGCTGTAGAACAGAGATGGGTTGCACAATTAGCCAACTTTGACTATACCATCAAAACTGCCCAGGGAAAGACAATACTAATGCTGACGTTCTCTCTAGATTCACTGCTGCTTCCACAGGCTCTGTACAAACTGGAGAAAAGCAAAAAGAACGGCTTGTGAGAGTGGTCGACGCTCCACCCACCTCAGAGGTTTTGCTTGACAATTGGGGCTGGGATCCAGAATGGTGGAAGAAAATACAAACTGAAGACCCTACTCTTTGGAAGGTCAAAGGATAACTGGAACGAGGTATGTCACCTAGTGCTCCAGAGAGGCAGCTACTGTCTCTACCACTTCAGAGGTTATTGAGTGATTGAGAGCGGTTGGAATTAAAAGATGGTGTTGTATGCAGAAATGTACAAGATTTGCAAACCCTTGAGACTCTTCAACAGATGGTTGTTCCTAGGGATGGGAATCGAGTAGCTCAAATCCTTGGAATCGTTTGCCTGCGTGGCTAACAATTCTGCTTATCGATTCCGCCTGTCTTGCACATGTGCAATAACGTCATGCACGCTGCATTGTTTTGGTTTAGAATGTAGCCGATATGGCGTCGAGGCAGAAACGCTCCAAAGTATGGCTATATTTCATGCAAAAAAGTTTCCATTTCTTTTATGGGGGGAAATACCTCCAACATGCCAAAACATTTGTCCACACAGCATGCAATTCATTTGCAGGAATGTCACATGTTTGATACGCTATTTAGTAGGGTTGAGCCGAATATTCGTTTCAGACCAGTGTCCAGTACGGATAGAGCATTTTTGACGAGTACGATCATGATACGAGTAAAACTCGTCAATATCCGTGCTCGTGCTAAAGGAAAATCCTCATTGGGTAACTGACTGTCTTCACACTCTGTGATTGGCCAGTCACACACAAACACGGCCGCCCCTCCCTACACAAACACGTCTCTGCAGCCAGAGATGTGCCCCACTGTCGCGCACACGGACAGTGACTGATCTCCCAGTGCTTGGCTAGACTCTAGCTCATGTTGCCCTCTTTAGTACTCCTTAGGTTTTCTTCAGCTCGCCTCTGTTTCGGTTTGTATGATTTTCAAAGTTACTTGGTGAACTTGTTTCGTAACGTACGTGGTGCATCTGACAAGACAGAGCTGAAAACAGCTCGTGTTGCATCGGTCACTGCCTCCACTCCGGTCGTTTTTTTTTTTTGTTGTTGTTTTTTTACCATCTGCTTGCTTTTAGTTTGGCTGGTGATATAAAGTAAGTTGGAAAACTTTGCTCGTACTGAACACGGTGCTTTTGAGAAGAATACAGTGAACAAGGCTGACATATTATTTCCCTGTTTGCCATCACTGGATGTTTGCATGAATCACCAAGTTCACACAGATCATTAAAAAAGAAACAGTCTTACAGACCACTTACACACATATTTTGTGATCAAAAACATTGATTTGAATCTCAATTTTGATCGATCCATATCAATTTCAGACTTAAAATTATGGACTGATTTAAGCCCCACCCATTTCCAGTTAAACCACACCCACTCCAAGTACAGACAGATGATTTAGATGGCTGAACAGATACAGATACAGATAGTGATGTACTTGCTCATCCCTACTATTTAGCGACGCTTGTGAATCTAGCGGCAGAGCAAACACCAGGGCGTCATCTGTTATTAGTAGTCAGCAGAGGGGAAAACTTGGTGACAGGTGGGAGAAACAGCCATATGTGGTGGTAAGCTGGCCACACCCAGAATCAGGCCTGAAGGTAAAGAGGGCTCTAAACGGTCACATCGCAACCTACTTCGACCATGCCTCCACTACCCACCCCAAAGGACACCAGTGTCTGGAAGGCCATGAACAAGTCCCCCAGCCTGAGCACAGGTGGTCCCAAAGATCCACAAGGGGAACACTGACACAGAGGCCTTGTGTGAATGATTAGCACACATAGGATAGGGGGGAGTTCCAGAGGGTGTGTGTGTGTGTGTGTGTGTGTGTGTGTGTGTGTGTGTTCAAGGGACTATAACACAATGGTTAGGGGGGAGTGTCACAGGGTATGTGCGTGCCTGTGTTTGGGTTATGGGTCACCCCCCCCCTTTTTTTTTTGTTGTTAACAAGTGCACCTCCTGAAGTGACCCAGGTATGCCAGATTGGGGGGAGGAGTCTATTGGAGTCTATTTTTTTTTGTTTGTTTGTTTAATTTTATTTTAATTTATCTTATTATTATTATTTTGCTTTCCTTTTATTATTTTGGTTTGTTGCAGACATTTGTTTCTTAAAAGTGTTTTTGTTTGGAATTACTTTCGACTCTTACTTTGGGGGAGAAATACTATGACTGCACCATGGCATTTTAACAATTGGTTACAGCTGTCAGGCTCTGAAATAATTTAATCCTTTTATATGTAGGCTCCCTACCGCCATACTTCTGGATGCCACCGGGCCAGCTGTTTTGCAAGAAGAGGCTCCTGGCAAACTGTCTTTTTTAAGAGACTTTAGTCCTGGACTATTTTAGCAAATATTTTATGTGTTTTAATCTAAATAGATTCTTTTTCAAAGACTTTACTCTGCGTGCTAATCGACAGAGGGGTTCCACACTCGTTACATGTGCCTCAGGTCTTTGGTGAGCTGCTCTCATATAACACATTGCTTTGTTGTTGCCACAGGCTGAGAAGTGGCTAGTTTTGAAGGGCTGATTGCTGTGTGTGTGTGTGTGTGTGTGTGTGTGTGTGTGTGTGTGTGTGTGTGTGTGTGTGTGTGTGTGTGTGTGTGTGTGTGTGTGTGTGTGTGTTATTGAAGGTAAACATGTAGAGTTGTGTGCTCTGCACTTGGAGGAGAGGATTAGAGGCTGTGATTATTGAGAGCCCATGGTCACACACTCTGCTACCAAGGTCTGTGTGTCTATCTGGCATCGGTGAAGAATCGCTCCATCCCACCAATTTTAGTTTTTTCTAGTATTTCTTCTTCCATGCCATCATACATCTCATGTCATCAAAAACTAATGTTCTTTTTTCTTTCTTCTGTGCTACTAAGTATGATCATATTGTACCATTACACTGGGATTAAAATTTGTACTTTATGTATGTATATATGTTTTAGTATGTAATGCATCAGATGTACAACACACTTCAGTGCAAGAAGTAGTGTGTTTAGGTAGTCAGGCAGGAGGCCTTGGAAGTAGTATGGTGTTTGGAGTGGTGGATGGACATTGTGAGGGACCAAGCAAGCAGGCATGAGGAGTGTCAGGTGGATTTTCTCACACACACACACACACACACACACACACACACACACACACACACACACACACACACACACACACACACACACACACACACACACACACACACACACACACACACACACACAAAAGATTTGCAAAATTTGTCAATACATAAAAGTTCTGAGCCCATAAAAGAGGTCAACTGATCAGGCTATTATAACTTAAACTGGATGGAATGGAACTGAACAGACAAAACAAAAACAGACAAAACCTCCCTAACAAGCTATACACAAAGATGACATATATATTGGCTGATCAGACCATTTGTGACAAAGGGGATAAGAACTGACTAGACCAGTGGTTCTCAAACTGTGGTACGTGTACCACCAGTGGTACACGAGCACCTTCTAGTGGTACATGGAGGAAGGTCATAAATATTTTTTGAAAATAAAAGGAATTAAAAAAATAATATCAAAATAGTTCAAAACTTAGACTTAAAATACATAAAACATATTCAATTTATATTTAAAATTAGCATTGTCTCTCATTTCATTCGGTTCATGCAATTAGCCTGTGCATAGGCTACCTGAGACATGATGAGTTGAGTTGAACTGTGTGTGAAAAGATAAACAGAGGTAAAATGCAGAGAGGGAAAATGAGTGGTTCAAGAACACTGCAATCGTGGCTTCAAACTGGAACTATTATGAAGAGGACTGCTGTTCAGGAGGAGAATATTTCACGCAGCCACCTTGAAAATGAAGAGGAGGATGACAGCGTACCGAGCACAAGTGCTAGCAGCTACTCGAGAGGCGCCAGTGAAGTATCCACAGCACCCACTAGCACCAAGCGTCGCAAAGCAGTCAGGAAATATGACTCCAGTTACCTCAAATTTGGATTTAGTTGGTTCGGGACCAACGAAGAGCCGAGGCCCCAGTGTGTGGTATGTGATGAAGTCCTCAGCAATGAATCCATGAAACCAGCGCACCTCAAACAGCACCTTTTAACCAAACAGACAACGCTGAAAGATAAACCATTGGATTTTTTTCTAAGAAAGCGGGACGAGCTGAAAAAGTCCAAGTCCACAATGCATTCCTGTGTTACATCCACAGCCAAAGCACAGACAGCTTCATACTGTGCCAGCCTCCGTATAGTGAAAGCCGGAAAGCCACACACAATTGGCGAGCAACTGTGTCTGCCATTAGCCAAAGAAATTACACACATCATGTGCGGGGAGAAAACTGCTAAACAGTTCAACTTGGTGCCACTTTCAAAGGACACAGTGTCACTGAGAATACGGATCATGGCAGATAACGTTAAAAAGACACTGACTGAGTGCATCAAAAGAAGTCGGTATTATTCCCTCCAACTGGATGAGATGACCAATGTTGCAGATTTGGCTAATTTGCTTGTGTACGTCAGATATGAGTGCGATGGTGCAGCTCAGGAGGATTTTCTGTTCTGACAACCACTGGAGACCAGAACTACAGCCGAGCACATATTCCAGCTACTGAACACCGTCATGCAAGAGAACGGACTTGATTGGAAAAAGTGTGTTGGAGTCTGCACCAACGGCACCAGGTCGATGACAGGCCGCCACAGCGGAGTGGCAGCCCGGATTCGGGAGGTGGCACCTGAGATGCGATGGACACACTGCAGCATCCATCGGGAGGCGCTTGCAGTGAAGAAGATGCCTGCTGAGCTGAAGTCAGTGCTTGACTCAGCTGTAAAAACAGTTAACTTTATTAAGGCCCGACCGATGCGTTCTCGTCTGTTTCATGTACTCTGTGATGAAATGGGCGAGCGTGTCCAGCTCCTGCTTTATACAGAAGTCAAATGGTTATCAAGAGGGAAGGTGCTTTCAAGGCTTTTCGAGTTGCACAGAGAGGTCCAGGTGTTCTTACAGGACAAAAACTTGCCCAAATCAGATGTTTTTGGGGATACTGTATGGCTCAGTCAACTGGCATACTTTTCAGATATTTTCCCCCATTTGAACGAACTGAATTTGGGACTACAGGGACTCTCTGTCAGCGTTTTGGACGTGCAGGACAAAGTCAGCCCAATGCTGAAAAAGATGGAGCTGTTTGAAGTCAAAGTCATGGCAGGTGATATTTCAACTTTCCCCACTTTGGAGAGTTTTCTGTCTGACAACGACCTGCAACTTGATGACAGGGTCAGGGACAACATCGCAGCGCACCTCGCCTCTCTGACAACAGTTCAGGGAATATTTATTACATCCACTGTCATTGTTATTGTAACTGCATGTCTGTCTGTCTATCTCTCTGACTGCATTTCTGTCTCACTCTCTCTGTCTGTCTCACTCTCTCTCTCTTGCTCTCCCTCTCTAATGAGGCAGATGGCCGCCCACCCAGAGCCTGGTTCTGCCTGAGGTTTCTGCCTGTTAAAAGGTTTAAAAGTTTTTCCTCGCCACTGTCACCAAGTGCTTGCTCATGGGGGAACTATTGGGTCTCTGTAGATAAAAGAGCTCGGTCTGTACCAGCTCTGAATGGAAAGTGTCCTGAGACAACTTCTGTTGTGATTTGGCGCTATACAAATAAAACTGAATTGAACTGAATTGAATGATGCCCGAGGTGACCAACTGGATGAGAAACCTATTCAGTATGGAAACCTCTGAAATCCCCAAGGATTTTACTGTTTGCAAGCAGGAGAGTTTAACAGAACTGTCTTGTGATGAAACGTTGAAGACTGGTTTCATAAAACAGTCTGTCAGTGTGCAGAAATGTGGTGTTTTCAATTTTGGATTTGATTTGTATTTCTTTCCATGGGTACTTATTTTGTGTGGTTGTTTATATTTTTTGTGCGTTGTTTATATTGCATGGTTGGATTATTGCTAGTGCTGTCAGGCGATTAAAAAAAAATAATCTAATTAATTACAGGATTTGTAATTAATTAATCTAATTAATCGCATTTTAATCTCATATCTGCTAAAGGTCCCCAAATAAAGAATTTGAATTCTAGGACATTACAATTCACTGACATTCACATTACAGCTGGTGAATTCTTTTCATCACTGTAGTTCTCGACGGTAGCTGGAAATTAGAGTCAGATGACGCTATCTGAAACGCCTCTTTTAGGCCCTCGTCTTCCACGATTGAAATCGGCCTGCAATCAGCAGCAACCCACTTTGCGATTGAGTTTGTCAGTTTTTCTGTCGTGGCTCTGCTCATTCGTTTTCCTAACTCAGCAAGTGTGGGTTGGCGGAGTGAGCTCACGGTAGCACTAGCGGCACAAGCAGCAACTACATGTTTACATGTAGCGTGTAAATGATAATTCAGGCTGGAGCTGCTACGGTGATAGGAAAATTATTTTTTACACAAGGTACAAATCACTGCGTTCTTGTTAATAGTCCCGTCTTTGTTCTTTTTATAAATAAACTTGCCGTTCAAAGGTCCAAGTAGGCTTGCCTCGCTCTCCGGTGTCGCATCCACGTCTGTTGTCACCCGGCTTTTGACTAGTAGCGCAGGTAGGATGCAGCCTACGGGTCACTCAAAGGGCCAAATTTAAAATGCTTCCGCAGTGACTTGCCACTCATGATTAATTGCGTTAATTTTTATAGCGCGTTAATTTGCAGCGTAATTAATTAATCTAATTAACGCGTTAAACTGACAGCCCTAATTATTGCATGAGTTGTTGTTCCTTTATTGATATTGCGCTGTGTGTTTATTGATTTGATTGTTTTCTTTTTTATGATGTTTCTGCCACTGAGCCCCTGGACTGAGATGACAAGTAGGTCAATCAGCTTAAAGACTGGCACCTGGGTGATTGGAAAAACGCGCTCCCAGCCAATCCGAACAGGACTACGGACAATGGGTTTGGCATGGGAGCAGGAAAAAAAGTTTAAATAACAGGTGGAGTTGGAGAAGGAACGGGGGGGAGACACGCGCAACACAGCGCAGCGGAGGAGGTAGCCGCTGGGAATGGAGCGGGAGAAACGCCGTGCCGCTGGGGACAAAGAGAACACCTGTGCAGATCAGATCGCTCGACAGAGGAAAGCCGTCAGTGCCGTACGCACAGCAACTGCAGTGGAGGAGAGTAAAATCTCCTCCTTCGCGGTAAGTAGAAAGACAAATCAGCACTGTGAAAAAGCTGTGCGCAAATAAGGAGTGTGTGTTTTATCTGAAGAGAACAAGTTATCTGGACGCTCCTGTCATCCACAGGGCCCGTGGACAAGGAGGCGGCGCGTCGGATGCCCTGACCAGGTGCGGCTATTCCTGCTTCCCCTGCACTTCGCGCATTATGGCGTATTGTTGGACTGTATAGTACTGGACTGAGCCAGTTTTACCATCGCCACAGTAGGCTAATGGGACTGGCTTGTCGTTATTCTGGTTTTAATTATTTATTAAAATGAAAACTGTGTGAGATCACTCCGCTTGTATTTTAATGACGGTTGCTCTTTTAACTGGTACCGATCCTCCTAGCCGTTGTGAGGACCCTTTCCTCTTTAAAAAAAAGGGTGGCGTTGTCGACTTTTATCATAAAGTATTACTGGGTTGCATTTTATTCTGAAAGTTAAAGTGCCGCTACACATTACCAAGTTTCTCCCGGGCCACAAGTCATTGTTGGACTTTTGGATACAGCAATGCAGGGAATACTCTGTGCTGTTCAGATAAGGCTGTGCGTCCTTTCGCAACAACATATCTGTGCGAGAAAGGCTTCTCTTCACTTGCTACATTAAGACAAAATACAGAAGCAGGATGGATGCTGAGCCAGACCTGAGACTGAAGCTGACCACGATCGAGCCAGATATCGCATGACTGTGCACGCAGAGACAGGCGCACCCTCTCATTAGGCGTATGGAAGTTGATAATAGTCTTTAATATGCTGGCCTGTTCTTAGTAATTGTTAGTGATTCATTGATCCCCTTTTTCCTGCTATGTTGCTGCAGGTTATATTTCTAAGTAGCAGAGTGTTAACAGTAAGGACACATTGGTTAAAGCGGGACTGAAAGACTGTATTGAGCCTAATAATTTTCAGACAGGTGTGTGTTTTTGGTCCCACATGTGAAGACAGTGACAGTGATGACAAAAAAGGTCTTCATGTGTTGTTCATACCGACATAATGCACTGACTTTTCTCATGTGAAAGTTCATTCTTGTTAGAAATTTGTGATTTTTTTTAAAAAAATTTTTTTTGTCTATATTAGAAGATTTTTTTTTGAATAAACAGAAGTGTGTGTGTGTGTGTGTGTGTGTGTGTGTGTGTGTGTGTGTGTGTGTGTGTGTGTGTGTGTGTGTGTGTGTGTGTGTGTGTGTGTGTGTGTGTGTGTGTGTGTGTGTGTGTGTGTGTGTGTGTGTGTGTTAATGTTCACGCTTGCCGTGTGTATGTATATACTGTTTTGTACAGTGTGGCTGTGGCTGGCAACAATTATCAATAAATAATCCTCATTCAGAGTAAGCATGCCTCCTTTGTGAACTGCCCATTGCTAATAGGGTAAGGCTTCACTACTGTGTGTTCAGGTTGGTCATAATGGCGGTACTTGGAGAGCTCGATAGTTTCTCAGGTGGTATACAATGTAAAAAGTTTGAGAACCACTGAACTATACTACAAATGAAACATGACAACTAGTCAGTCAGTAGATACCGTATATTCTAATAATTAACCAAAACGAAAACACCAAAAATCCTACTTTGATTTAAAGAAAATTCTAAACTAAACTTTTTAAATCCCCCTTGATGCTGCAGGCACTTGATACAGTCAAACTGACCACCTCCTGTATTTAGCTGCTCTGCTCCAGCAGCTGTATGTTTTACTCAGGCCTGGCCAGATGTCCCTCAAGCAGCAGCCAGACTCTCAACACTAGAAACTCAAAAGACAATCTATTAGAACTTAAGGCAACCTAAACAGACAAACTGCAATGTGACTGTACAGAACACAACTAAATGTGCACACTATAAATAGAAACTAGTGTACTGTGAATTTTTGCTAAATAAATATGTATATGTTGTATGAAAACAAAAGCTATGTGCCATCCTTAATGTGTTTGCTGTCTGCATTTGCAATGTGGAATAAGGTCAAAAGGTCAACCAAATGAATAATTAAATGTAAAGAAAATTAAGGTGAGTGTAGGAGGTTACCGACATTCATAAAACTGTGAAGCAGCAGTTGCAGCCATCACAGACATGTTATGCCTAATGAAGCAGACTGGATTTTGCGTCTGTGCCTTAAAACCATAAACACGATCAATCAGGCAACCAATAACAGCTCTAGGCAGCGTTTACGAACTACCGTTGAGCTAAATAATATTAGCAAATATTTTGGCTGTATTATGGCATACATGTGGCATTTTTGGCTTTCTGTTGGCATTAGGAAAGCCCTTTGGCTTATATGTGGTATGATTAGGGTTATCCATAATAGATAAAAAGGCGCCAGCAATATATGGCTGAGTAATGGCATATGTCTGGTTAACCAAAAGACTGGACAAGAGCGGGAGTATATTAAAGTATTATAAATGCATAATTAGTAAAAGTTAATTTTAAGATGAGATTTCTGTCATTGCCTCATTGAAATACCGGGTGAAATCGAAGTTTTCCATAAGGTTAGTATTGTTATATTAGCCTAACTGTAACGGTAGGCTAACTGTGTGGTGGTAATCATTGAGCTAACTGGTAGCAAACTTGATTTTTTTAAACAGGCACACCCAGCCCATTCGATGTAACTACATTATCGATGTTATAACACAGAGAGAACTTAACAGAAAGGAATAGAAAAGTAGAATTCATAGTTTCCTAACCTTTGGGCAGATAGCTAGCTAGCTAGCACTACTCATTAATTTCTCCAATCCGCTCCATCTCCAATGCGATTTTCTTGCCCACTGCATGCATCTCCACTCCATCTCCGGAGTCCAGAGCAGGTGGAGACCGGAGACCACAAGATCACACACGCAGTATGTGACAGGGCTATGTATAAAGGCAGACTGAAATGTAAACAACAGATGGCATGGTAGAGGACATGCCAACAACGGGGACCTTCTAGCTGTGAGGCGACCACTTGTGCCACCGTGCTACCCAAGAAAGAGTTGATGTTCTGCTTAGCTCTTTGGAAAATGAAATGACTGGAAATTCTGAGCAAGCTCAGGACAATGATGTGGCAAACTGCACAGATGACAATTCTCACTGTAATATGGACATGTCTGAGGAGGAGGATTTTAGCAGTGAAGTGGGAAGTGATGAAAGTTCTGATGATGACAATGTTTCCCATCCAAGCTTGGCATCTGTGTTATCAGACTGGGCCATTAAATATGGTGTCTCTTTAGCTGCTCTCTCAGCACTGCTGTCCATTCTCAGGGTTTATCATCCTAGCCTTCCAAAGGACGGTCAGTCTTCGCTGAAAACTAAGACACATTATGTAGTGGAAAATCTAGCAGGTGGCTCTCTCTACTATTTTGGTGTAATGAATGCACTTCGGAAAATTTTTGAGCAAATGTCAAGCAAAGTCCAAGATAGACACATGTTCAAATTACAGCTCAACATTGATGGTCTACCACTTTTGAAAAGCTCCTCTGTGCAGTTCTGGCCCATCTTGGGCATGTTACAACATAACTGTATGAAAAGACCTGTATTGATTGCATTGTTCTGCGGTGTATCCAAACTGACTTCTTTGCCTGAGTACCTGGGTGCTCTTGTAAATGAGCTTAAACAGTTGGGAGATGGATTTCTCATAGGTGCAAAGACTTTTTTTGTGAAAGTGAGTTCAGTTGTATGTGATGCTCCAGCTAGATCTTACATCAAAGCCATCAAGTCTCACACTGGGTATTCTGGATGTGATAAATGTATTCAGTCAAGTCTTTACATGAACCATCATATGACTTTCCCCAATATGCATGCTGCTCCTAGGACTGATGAGCTTTTTAAATGTTGTAGTGATGAAGATCATCATGTGGGGCACTCACCTTTTACTGAATTGAATATTGGCATGGTTAGCTGTTTCCCCCATGACTATATGCATTTGGTTTGTCTTGGTGTAGTACGCAGGCTTTTAGATTTGTTGATAGAAACTGCTGGACTTTTATGTTGCCGCATGTCTGCTGGTCAGTCCAGCGTCATATCGGAAAAACTGATCAGTTTGAAACCATTTGTACCAGCTGAGTTTGCCAGGAAACCAAGAACATTAAAAGAGAGACTGAGGTGGAAAGCAACTGAACTGAGACAGTTTCTATTATACACAGGTCCAGTTGTTTTAAGGGGTGTTTTGGCTGAGGAGGTCTACAAAAACTTCATGCTGCTTTCAATTGCCATTCACATTTTAGCTAGCCCATCATTATGTTTGGTGATGAATGACTTTGCTAGGGCTTTACCTTGCTCATTTGTGGGACATTTCAGTCGATTATACGGCGCTCAGTTTGTTGTGTACAACATTCATGGTTTAGTCCACCTCAGTGACGATGTTAAGGTTCACAGTCACTTAGATCTCATATCTGGATTTCCTTTTGAAAATTATCTGTATAAATTAAAGAAAATGGTCAGGAAACCACACAATCCTTTGACTCAGATAACCCGACGTGTCTCAGAAATGGACAGCACCAGCGCTGAAACTGTAACTGAGAAACAGAAAGCTTTAGCAAAAGGGCAGCACAGCAAAGGACCTGTGCCTCATTTAATCGATACTGTAAAACAGTTTAAGCATTTATTGTTTGATGGTGTGACTATCAGTATTTCATCTGGTGATAACTGCTTTAGAATTGACAGTGCTGTTGCTTTAGTACGGAATATACTTCTGCATGAGGGGTTTTATTATGTAGTGTATAAGGAGTACACCAAAAAGGAGATTTTTTTCACCTATCCTTCAGACTCTTCTGACTTTGGCATCCTTGTTTTTTCAGGTCTGTCATCAGACTTACAATGTGCAAAGCTTGACAGGAATATGACAAAATATATTAGGATTTCACTTGGGACTAGGGACACCTTTGTTGTTTTCCCTCTACTACACCTTGATTAAACCCCAAGGTTTCAGTAGGTTAGGTAGTTTATTGTCCTCACAAAGGAAAATCATTTTCATAGTTTGGTGCACACACAAGGTGGTTCAGTAAACATTAAAACGTCAGAACAGAAGGGACAAAGCTCTTGGTGAAGTTGACTCTCTACACGTACATATGATGAAGAATAATGGCCTCCACCACCTATGTTTCTTTCTATAAACTTCTCCTTCGATGATGGTTTGATGTGTGTGTTGCAACAAAGTTTATGAGCAGTTCCCTGTTTTGCAACTGTTGCCGTTGTGTTGTGTTGTGTTGTGTTGTGTTGTGTTGTGTTGTGTTTATGAGATGTAGAAGTAGAGGAAATTATCGTTGTACCATATGCTGAAGTTGGATATCAAGTTCTCGTAGGCAGAGAGAGAGAGTCCTTGTTATTAAGCAGTGCAAGGAAGTCCATGGTGCGCACGAGTGGTGAGCCATCCTGAATCTGAAGCAGCTGAACACGCAGCGCCAGATGATGGGTGTTAATACTCAGGGGTGTGCATAGAAGATTATACTTCAGCCTGGTCATCAAGGAGGACTCTGGGTTCACCAAGAGGAGCTGAACACACAGCATTAGATGTATCTGGAGACCCAAAAGTTTTGACGTGGCTGGGGTCACCAGTGCCAAGCTTCACCTTAACAGTGCCTGACAGCAACAGGGAGGTGAGGAGATAGATTCACTGAGGACTTAAATCCCTTCTTGCTCCAGTAAGGGTTACATGGGTGCAGAACATGCAGAAAAGCCTACCAAATGAATCATATTGTCATATTGGAGTCTGCCAGTGGCCCCCTTACAAAAGAGAGGGTATACAGAGGGCCATCAAAGATCAGCAGGAATCTGATCACACCTGGACCCTGTACAATGCACGGGTGTTATACACAGCAAGTATGTGTAAATATACCTCTGTAAGAAACTGATTAGTGATAAGGTCAGTGACATAATATTAAAATTGAGCTTTGTTATAAACAGTTGATTATCATGAGGCAAGGAGAAAGCTGCCACTTGCAGAGCAGCAAACTGATCTTCAATCAGATGTTGAGGCTGTGTCTGGAAAGCCACCAAAAAGAAAGATCAAGTAAGAATTTTTTTAATCCAAATGTTCTGAGTATTTTAGTGTTACTGCAACTTCTCTGCACTGCACAATTTTTCCCATTTATTGCATATATCCTTCCATCACACAGTAATTTATACATGATATAAATTGTTTGTTGTTATTTTATGGGAAGCCTGTTTAATATGAAATATTGGATATACACAGTCAATGATTACTTTGCCAAAGCAATGAGTATGCCACACACTTTGTTGTTAAAACATGTTATGTAAGCTTGACAGACAGAGACATAGACAGAATAACAGGCACAGACAGACAGACAGACAGACAGACAGACAGACAGACAGACAGACAGACAGACAGACAGACAGACAGACAGACAGAGACAAAAAACAGACATAGACAGAGAGACAGACAGACAGAGACATAGACAAAAAACAAACATAGACAGACAGATAGACAGACAGACAAACAGAGACATAGACAGAAAAACAGACATAGACGAACAGACAGACAGACATAGACAGACACACATGCACACATTTTTTTTTTTTTTTTTTACAAAATATTGGATATACACGGTCAATGGTTACTTTGCCAAAGCAATGAGCATGTTCAAACATGTTAAGCTGTACTTGTTTAAACTTATTTCTTTGTCCTCTTTTGTACTGTATTTATTGTGTTTGTCCCCAAAGGCCACCTAGGCATATGGACATGTATGAAAGTGAGGAGGATACCTTTTTCCCAAAAAAGAGGGCACTTCTGAAAGCCCCCAAGTCATTCCAAAGATACATGATTCGCCCGTCCAGTGATACAATGGAGTGCATTACACTCACCCAGGGCTCATCAGATGGAAGATCTACCAAGATTTCAGAATACCAGGTAGAAGCGCAGATTTCACAATTTCATTCAATTTCAGTTCTTGGTGTTACAATTACTTTTCAGATCTAGGTGAAATGAGAAGTAATTCAGATGTCTACATTAGTGATATTTAAGGATTTAAATCATGCCTGAATACCCCATGCCTAGGATGAAACCCCCCTCGAGTCATCACTTCACCAGGCCATTGAGGTGGCAAATTATATTGAGCCTCAGCCAGCAAACAGCCCAAGTCATCAAGGCCAGACTGTGAGGTTGTGTCCTGAAACCCAGGCAGCTCCAATCTGGGAGCAGCAAGATGTCTCATCGAGGCAACAACTCAAAAATTCAACTGTCTGCAGTCAGATGTGTGGATGTAAGAATTACCTTTCCAGGCTCCATTTGTTACACATTATTTGACAGACAGACAGACAGACAGACAGACAGACAGACAGACAGACAGACAGACAGACAGACAAATGTTTGATATTAAAACTAACTTATCTCTTGCATATTTCTCTCATATTCAGCTTTGCTTCATGACTTCCTGGTGAAGCAAGAAATCATAATTGAGCAGCAGCACAATATAAGGATGGTGCAAGACCTTCATGCAGTCATGCACAGCATGACAAACCCATCACCTAGCATGGAAAGGCACAATTCGTATTTCCCCTTCTGCAATATCGAGCAGCTGATGGCCCTGGAAGGAGACCTCCAGTCTCTTCCCGGATTAAAACAGGAATTGGTGAGCTGCCTTTGATTCCTTAGGGTAATGTAATGGTAGTTCAATGCAAATTAATGCAGGTAATTCTCTCTTGCTATTTTCAGGCCTCTCTAGGACTTGCTGGGGGTGCCACTATGAAAGAAACCGTTTGGGGCATCCTCAAACGAGCTATTAGAAATGATTTGGCTCTAAAAGTAACCTGGTGTGGACTAAATGGAAAGCTGGCCTCTGACCGGCTTCATCTAAAAGCGGTGGTAGTGGGTAAGTTTTGTAACTGTATTAAAGCTTATAAAGAGGAACTATGCAGGATTTGTGGCTTAACTGTGCTACATTTTTACCTTAATTAAACAGCTTTGGAGTAATTGTGATGGTTAACTTGTTACGGGGGAGAATGGAGGCTCTCTGCCTTCCACTTGCGTGTCACTTAATGCATCTCCCAGCTGAAAAACAACTTTGCAAGATCAGGGCCGCTGCCCTGGTGTCCCAGCTCTCGTCTCTGTGCACTGCAGCTCAAACATGCCCCGTAACATGTAATCTCTTGTTTGCAACATAACTACACAAATGTACACGTTGTACCATTGTATATGATATATAACATTTGTTGTAAACAAATGCACATGGCCAGGATGAGGGTTAGCAAAACAGCGGAAAAGCACCCGGACTTCCATAGTTCCTCTTTAATGAAGCATTCCCAGGTTATAGTAGATTTAGTAAGTCTGTTTGTTTGTCTTTGTTTATATTTGTTTGTCTTTGTTTATATGTTTATGTTTATATCACTTTTAGATGCTGGGCGAAGAAACCCTGTCTGCTCTTCAGCCACCGAAAATGAGATTGCAAAAGCATCAAGCAGTGGTTTTACTGGGCTGGGGATAGAGACGGTGGGAGGAAGATGCGCCAGCCAGGACCAAGCCAGAACCCAGCCAGGACCCAGCAAGGACCAAGACAGCACCCAGCCAGGACCCAACCAAGACCAAGCCAGGACCAAGCCTGGACCCAGCCAGGAGCACATTGAACATTAATGTTGCAGATATGTTCTATAACATGTTTACAGTTATATTGTTTTTTTTATCCCCTGCATTACTTGCCATGCAATTAATAAAATGAAATGAAATGTTTTAAATCTTCCTATTTGTTTTTCAAATACAGCAGTAAATAATTATTACTCATAGACATACAGGGGCTTTAATGTAGGAACAGTCATGCATTATGGCCTGTCAGTTTGGGGTACTTTTTGGCTGAGTTGTGGGGATTTGTGGTTCTTCTGGGACAATCGTGGCTATATTTTGGAAGTCCACAATTAGTTTTGGGTGAAGTTTGGCTTTCCTGTGGTGCGATTTTGGCTTGCCCATCGTCTTGCCAAAATGACAAGCCAGATTTGGGCCAAACTGAAGCCAAAAGGTTTTTGCTATCTGGGTAATAAATAAAGTGGATTTTATATGTTAAAACAACAGTTGAGCATTTTGGGAAATAAGATAATTCACACTCATCTGTGTGTTCAGTGCAGAGCTAGATTCAGGACATTGATAGCCTAGCTTAGTCTAAAGACTGTTGTGGTCATGATTTTGTGTTTTTCTGATTTTGCTTCTACTGACTTTCTCTCTCCCTCTCTGGTAGTGCGAGTGACGAGGGGCGGAGCGATCTCCTGGAGCGCTGCTCTCCCGGCACACCTGCAGCTCGTTCTGCCTAATTCACCTGGCTTCTTAAGCCGCCCTCTGGTAGTCTCCAGTGCCGGAGAATTCTCGCAGATCCCCGCACGCGGAGCGCCTCCTGAGTTTTCCTGCCTCTCGTCACGAGTTGTTCGCCTTCCAGTTTTCTCGAGTACCAGTTTGCTTAAGTATTATTTTTGTTGCACTTTGTATCTCGGCTTTTTCCCAATTATTGATGATTTTGTGTTGGAGTTTTAGTTGTTACTTTTCTAATGAGAATTTCAGTTGTTACTTCGTTTTTGCTATCGTTCTGCTGAACTGATTTTTCGTTGTTACTTTGTGAATAAACTGTTCCATTTTTGATACTCTGCTCCTGGGTCCTGCCTCTCCATTGTATGGCCATAACAAAGACTCAAATTTGGGGGAAACAAGCAGCCTGACTGTCCAAAATGCAAAAATATTCTTCCTTCCTTCATTCAGTGACTAAACCTATGAAGGTCACTGATTAACATGTTGGATCTTGTTTTACAACTCAGTTTGTGTTGGAAGTATTTCTTGATGATCATGACAACTTCCCTGTGACAACAAGACTCCAGGAAGCTGTCTACTGTCACTGAACCTGGTTGTTTGTCAAGAAAAAGTTCCAGTGAATAAGTCCCCCTTATACAATTGTTCTTACATTTCTGTTTGTGAATGAATTAAACAAACGAGATACAAGTATTAATCTATTGTAGGTGTTATTAGGTGTATTTCTCAACATTTGACACAGGCATGGGATTAAGATTAATCTTCTCATCAGTCCTAAAGAAAGCAAATTAAAATATTATCCAAAATGTTGAACTATTTCTATAAAATGACTGTTTCTTTTGTGGGGGACAAATTCCCTTCTCAATTAACTATATTCTGCGATACATGTTAATTTGTACTATATATAATTAATAATAATGCATTATCATATTATCATCTTGATCTTGTAATATATCATACCAGAAGAGGCAAGTGAGAGAATATGTCTTTTAGTTATTTAGGTGAGCTGACCTTAAATAGCTTCTCATTGATCCATTATACAATAAAAAACACAATGCGGTCTGTAATCCAAGATATTCCTTATTTCAGAGATGGATGAGACTGGTTGGTTAATTTAATTTATTTCTAATAAGGGCAATATTGGCTCAATATATCAGCCTAACCAGTACTCCCAGTAGCATTAAGTGTGTATGCATGTGTGTCTGTATGAGTATATGTGTGTGTGAGACAAAGTGTGTGTGTGTGTGTGTGTGTGTGTGTGTGTGTGTGTGTGTGTGTGTGTGTGTGTGTGTGTGTGTGAGAGAGAGAGAGAGAGAGAGAATCTGCTAATCTCCTTAGCTTCATTAAAACAGATAGAAGCGGATTAGCAGGAGGTGCATGTAAATGAACATAATTCCAGGAGAAATTGAAACAGCGGCAGAGATAAATATGTCATGAGGGAGAGACAAATATAATCAAAATAGCAATTAATTGAATTCCCCTTACGAAGCATCGCCTGTTATTTGGTGGAATTACAAGCAGCTACAGTGAGCTAATTGATGAGGCCGATAGTCAGGATTTATGTTGCATGTCTTCTCTGTTCTCCACCATCATCTCTATTCTGCTTCTTTCAAGTCTGTTTTCCATCCTGTAATTTCCTTCACATCTGTCTTCCCTGTCTTTAATTTGTTCAGTGACTCTCCAGGTTTCTTTGTCTCCTATTTCATTCATCTCCTTCCATCAGTTTCACTTCTGCTTTAGACCTGTGGGATTTTGTTGGGCAATTTTTATATTACAGTTTTTTCCAATTGCTTAAACACAATTTTGCAAACTAGGCTAGTTTTATCAAAATACTTAACACAATTCACAAAACCACACACCCAAACTGCAAAATACCTCATATATCCTGCAAAATGAAGCACTGCAACCAAAACAACATATAACATTATCAAAATCAAACTTTTGCACCAAATGGCACACACTTCATTCATATTACTAGATTTTTTTGTAACTAAACACTGTTGGGCATAATGAAAAGCATTCTCGTCTTTATGCTTTGTCATAATACTAAAATAGTTCAAAATGTAGAAAATTCTTCAGATTGTTTACATGCACAGAAATATTTGCAAATACACACACGCTTTTTTTTTTTACCAAACAAGTCAAGTGTCTGTGCAAGATGTGCACAGCAGATAGACTTACATTGGCATGAACAAAAATGTGCTCACAAAAAACAACAGTAAGAAAAATAACAACAAGAAAAATAATTACGCAGCATTTTGCTGCATCATCCACATCACAGGCAATATCTTCCCTTGCCAGACATCGAGGGAAGAAGCGCCTTGAGTGCCTTATACATCCCTGAATTGCACCCACATCAATTTCATCAACCTTAAAAAGACACTCCTCACCAGGAAAACAACAGCATTGTTCACATCCCTAAAATGGCTTACATTGTGTCACAGAAACCAAGAGAGTAGCAGTCCATTTCATTTGTTCATGAAAAGTCTGTCCATTCGGCAAACCTCACCCTTACCCAGAAACCTCATTCAGAAAGGAGAATTTGTCTCCTATTTTGTCTGTTTGTCTGGAATAATTAATAGAAATAAAGGAAAGCCTGACCTGGAAACTCAGTGATAGCAAGTGTCTGTGTGATTTGTCCTACATGGTGGACATTACCGGTATAGATAATGGATGGATAGATGGATGGATGGTGGACATTACCAAGTATCTCTCAGAACTGAACTTCAAGCTCCAGCCAGCTTCTCAGTTTTCTGCTTTCAAATGTGAAATAAAAGTTATGGTAAGTGCAACTGGAAAGAGGTAACACTGTGCCCTTTTTCTACTCTGTGTAGTGGAGTATGCTGCTTACATACTATTGAGTAGTGTTTGTGAATGCACCTCCAGACTCCCTTCAATCAGGGCCAGGCTATATAAAGCACTAGTGAGCAGATGATCACTCCCTTTTTGACTCCTGCTCCTGGTGCACGTGGTGGCTGCTATTGTTTAGTGTGTTGGCAGGTATGTGAGGAAGCCATTTTATTTGTGACAGTACCCTTTTTTTTATTCTGCACTTAGTTGTAGCCATGGCGAGATGAAGCTTCTTGAAGTGTACACAAACCCCCCTGCTGGTCAAAGACTGTTAAACAGCCAGATATATTATAGGTAGTGATGGATGGTACCATGCCAACGCTTCGGAGCGGAACCTATAAACTACAGGTAATTGTAATTTTATCAATTTGTAATACACTTAAGACTGTCCTGCAACAGTGCAGCCATGGGAATGACGGCCAAGTAAAATAAATCAATTCATCTTAATAAATGCATTTCAGGTATCATTCATGTATTATTCATATAAATGAAATTTAGATTTTTGTTTATGGGTATGTAACATGACAATACAATTGAATCCAATATTACTTGTCAAATGTTATCAATAAATAACTTTGTCAACGTTTGAATAACTCATAATGTAAGGGGAACAATTGTTTTCAACTGTTGCAGTGTTTTAACAAGGTAAGGGGCAGTGGATGTGCTTGTGAACATGAAGAGGGCAATGAATTTGATTGTGCAACTTAAGGACTGTTCATTTTTATTCAGAAACAAAATATGGACTGGGTCCAAGCACACTCCCCTCATTATTTTCATGCAAAGCACAAAAATGCCTCAGCATGGATGAGGTGTTGTTGTTGTACCCCACTTGTTTACACTTCACCTTGGATTAAAAGAAAAGACAGTGAAAAATATAGAACAATGCATAACAAACATAAAACACATGTAATAATGTGAAAGTTTACTTATTTTATTGGGGGGAGATCAGATCAAGATGTTGCCACATGGGGAAAACTTTCTCTTTCTCACCAACTTTAATCTCAACTTGGCAGGTCCGGATGGCAGCAACAATATGAAGTCTCAGAGTCTTTACGTGTTTGGTGCAGCAAACACCAAACAGTCTTAGACAAACCAAAATCCAGGAAGCAAACAGCAAGATTCGTAGTCAGGGACAAAAGGCTAAGGTATTTACCGGGGAACAGAAGAACAAGCATGGTCGGAAACGGGCAGGTTTGGCAACGGGAGATTAGTCTATGAGTAATTGCTTGAGAGTCTTGCATTTGAACAATGGCAGTCTGGCAAAGACTGAGTACGGCAGAGCAGCTTAAATACTGCACTGATTGCTATGAGCCTCAGGTGTGTGATCAGGTGAGCAGGCAGGTAGGCATGGCTGAGTGTGGAAAGGCACTGAGGGCACCAGTGAGCAGATGAGGAGACAATGGCAGCAGGTAAAATAACTTCTCTACTATGGTGAGCAGTTTTTTTTTTTTTTTTAAAGTAACCTTTGCAAAGTTCAATTTCTGCTCAATACTGACTGGCCCAAACCAGGAAAACCAGCTGTGAGTAGTATCATCATCATCACTACCATCTGACATTAGATGGCCCCTCCTTGTGTGCCGCACCTATGATAATTTTCTGGGGGTGCAACTGAGTATGGCCCCAGGAGAATGTTCTACAAATCAGAGTGGTCCTTCATTGAAAAAGTTCCCCACCCCTGCACCAGTGGAACAACACAACACCAACCCTAAATTCATTCACATGGTTTTTCAAAGTGTGAGATAGGAGAATTAATGAGTGAGATCAGAATCCACCTGATTTTGATCAACTGAAAATAATTATATTTTAAATATTTGACAATGCTATGAAATATATAATAAATATGATTTGTCAGTAAATTGAGATCAGTGGGTTTCTTTCTTCTTTCAATATGTTACTTAAAAAGCAAGTCTTGTAAACTTCACTTGAGTCGTCACCAAGTACAATAGGAAGGCCTTTGAGGACAACAGAGCGAAGTGCTGTTACATCTGGCAACTAAAAATACAGAGAGAGAAGAGATATAACTTAAGAACCTTGTAGCATTTTGAGGGGTGGGGGGAATATGTGTTGATAGACTGTTCTGTATTTCCTCTAATAATGCAGGCTTATATTAGAGACAGGGCTTTAAGTTGTAAGTATATTTCGTATTATCTAAATACCTTATTTTACACATCCCTTTTTCCCTGTTAACATTTTCTTTGTGTTGATAAAAAACTCAACATTTCAATTAAATTTCAAATGAAATGCCCCCGTGCATGCATTTCATTGAGCAGAAAAAACACTCACTTAAAATGTGCAAACTACCATATTATTGCACTTTTTGGATCCTAAGAATGACAGACTGAGAGACATATAAAAACCTGTTGAAATTTAACAAAAAGATGTTTGGATGAGTAGTTCACAACAACTGGTATAAGTGGTGTGAAAGGACTTTAAAAAGCATGATTAAATTGTTCTCCTCAAGATTCTTACTGGCAATGCGATTAAACTCAGCAAAAACCTTAAAAATGGGGAGGGGAAGGAGGGAGAGGGATAGCAACATTAAGCTGACATCATTCAATTAATACTGTAAAAAATTAAAGAGCTTAATATGAAACTATGGTGATTAATACATTACTACTTATTAGTACACATACTGCTATTGAAAACATTTTACTGATTTGTGTATAGTGCATGAGGACTTTCATGAGGATTATATGTTTTAATATTCCACCAAATGTATTTGATATGTTCTGACTGTGTGAGGCTGGGGTCCTTGCTGATAAGTGATTTTGCAACACTGCTGAAGTCATCATTGTCAGGGTAAGCCTTGCAACTGTACATAGTTTCTGTGAGCTTTTCAAGTATATCATGTTTCATATCTCGTGATGGAGTCATTGGGAGACGGTCTCTCATATATAAAAGGTCTGCCTGTCTCAGTCTGTACTTTACATCCACTGAGAAATTGGGTATGTCGAAGAACTCTGGCCACTGTCTTCTCAGCGAAGGTGGCAGTTCAGCAGTGGACAAGATCTCAGTGTCTGCTGTGCTGCAGTCTGATTCTTGGGTGGGTGAAGACAGGGGTGTCAACTCGAGAAGCACAAGAGGAATTACTTTCAGCGTAGCTCTTTCAGGCAAATTGGTTATTTGAGTCAAATTGCAGAGTGCATTATTAAAGTCGGGGTCTTCATATTGGAGTCTGAAGTCGTACTGCAACGACAGCTTATCCCTCAGCTGTGTTTTTAGTTCTTCAATGGAATCCGGTCTCTCATTCAAGGTTAGCTTCCTTATATCGTCATCATCTATGACAACTCGGAGCATCAATCTTTGGTCTATTTTGATGTTGCCTCCTGTGAAAAAACGAGACCTTCATCTAAGACGTGCAACATTTCGGTGTTTAATCCACTCAGCATAATATGTACCATTTGAGTGTAACAAACTGTTTGCCATGAACTCTGTAAAGTGACAGAGGAAACACATCATTCAATTCAGACAACTGGGTGACTGAGAAGGTGGGCAAATGGCTGTGACAGAGGTCATACGCTCTAAGATGCTCATCATACCATGAGGTCATCAGTCTGCAGAGAAATGCTATATCGGTGTTGATAACGACAATCTTTGCAAATCTTGCGTCTGAAATCTGGGAGCCCTGCGCAAGATCCAACAGAAATGACCATATCAGCACTGTACTTAATGCCATCAATGCAGACAGAGGAAGCGACAAGTACTGTGTTCAGCTGGTTGTTCCTTTGATTGAGCCAGTTCTGCACATTTTCTGGAAATGAGAAAACCATCACTGACTTCACTTTATGAATTTCAATAGATGGCTTAAAAAAAAGATGTGGCAGCTAAATGGAAGGCCATCATTTTATGATGTCTGTTTGCCAAAGTAAGGGGTATGTTTTTAAAGTTGGGAGAGTGATGCACAACTTTCTTGAAGAACTTGTAATTCCCCTCAAAATGCATTGTCCACAAATCAGATAGAGGACCAAAGGTTCAAATTAGCTGAGGGTAGTGCTCAACGTAGTGGTGCTTTGGTCGTAGCTTTTCCACCTGGGAAAAACTGCTGAAACAAGTGCCTATGTTCAGAGATTTTGCTATCAAGAAAGCACAAGGACTCCTCTGTAAAGCTTGTGGACATTGACAATTCCACCACATCTTTTAAGGTCATTAAAACCTCCCAAGTTTCATCGCCGTTTGGAATGTGTTGACCAATCAATAATGGCAGAAGTCGGAGAAGAGTCCAATTTTCGTGACCATTTCCTCCAATTGTTGACTTTAAGGAGAAGGTCTTAGGAATGAGCTGGGGTTGATTTGTTCTGTCTGAAAATGTGTATGGGAACTGTTTAATAGCATCATTCAGGGCCTCAAGGGAGATGAGTCTCTTTGATATCAGTGCCTTTAAGCACAGGGCCAATTCTAGTGGAACAATACCCTCCAGAAGACCGTGCAAAATGTCTGGAGGGTAACCATCAACAACATGAAAATGTTGCAAGCTTTCACTAAGCGGACAGCTTTCTTTCACACCATATTCTTGAGCCTTGGTTGAATCCTGTGACACCTCTTTTCTTTTGTTCTTTGTTGAAATAAGCCTGTCCATACTTCCTTGTGCTGTATTTCCTCCCACTTGGCCACACAGAACCGACAAACTTGGCTAACTGTGAAGCTTTCAAAGAACCCTCCCAAAGAATCGGCATCCAGATTGTCTGCTGCGACAAACAACACTGTGTCCCTAACAGTGGCTCCCAACTGTTCAACATATATGCCCTGTTGCACAAGAAAAACAAGGTCCTGAAAGAGAGGGCGGAGAATTTCACCGTAACCATGGTCTTTGATGTTGTTGACCTTGCAAAGCAGAGCAAGCTGAATGGAATGAAGAGATGAGTGATATTTAGGGTGTAAATTGCCAAGTACCCAGTAGATGGCAGTTTGCTTGTGTTTTTTTTCTGGAGGTTCCCAAGGGGTTAGCCACCTCAAAATCATCAATATACAGGCAAAGAGCAATCCTGCACTTTCCCTCATTCAAGAAAGCATTGTCTTTGAAGCGGGCACCATCTCTCTAAGATTTGTATTCCTCTGACAAAGTTGCCTCACATGACATGGTCTTTTCCAGAATTTCTCTATTGTTCAGCAATGTTTGCAGCATTTTTAGTATGGGGACATACACAACTGTCTGCTTGTGATTTTCTAGGACAAACTCAACTGGCGTAAGGGAATTCGCTTGAAATGTATGATTTTCGCCTGTTAGCAGTTGACAACGATCCCCCATCAGAAGTGAATGTGAAGAATACATTATTCTCAGTGACCACTTGAGCTATCTTATTCACTAAAGCATCATCAACATTTGCACAATGAGTATTTAGAATTCTTCGAATAGAAGAATGTAGCAATGGCTGTGATAACAAATAAATTTGGTTGAGCTAATTGATGACCTCTTGCATGGCAGTTTCAGAGATGTTAAGAATTGACGACATTTTCAGGAAAAGAGCAGCCACATTGCATTCCAACTGATTCTCTAAGTCTTCCACATCTTCATTCAGCTCAGCAACTTCACAGTCAATATCATCAACTTCAGGATCACTCTCCTCCACCTGAACACTCACATTAGTTGGAAGTTCTTCAGCTACATTTTTTGAAACAATTTCAGGTTTGAACGCCATCTTGTTGTGCATCTGATGCTCTTTGCTTTTGTGTGCAGTGAAGGTAGAATAAACACTACTCTGAAAGTTACAGACTTGATATGGGCAAGCAACCATTTGCCTCAGCTTAAGATGTCTTCACAAATGGGTAAAGAAGTCTGCTTCTGAGCAAGGCTCCACAAAGTTGCACAACTGACAGTGAAATGCATGTTTCTCCACTTTTGCCTGCATCTTTTTGAGAGTGCCATGTTGATCAGTGTACTTTGAGTGCATTAAAAGAGTTAAATGTGCAGAGGCATTCCTTATGAAGACATGGGAGTAGGGATGTCCGAGTGTGGTATCCATGTTTTAAGTGGTAATGCTTAAGCAAGTAGCCTCTCTTTTCAGCAGAAAATGTGCAGTACTTACAAGTCCACTGCATTAGATAATACTGCTCTGGTTGACCTGAAAAGACATGGTAATTTCAGCATTGAGAACTTGTTAAGAAAAAAAAAAATTAAATTTTTTCTTAACAGTCACAAATTAAAATGTACAAATATTTTTTTAATCACAAATTAAAATCTGCAATGAATTATTTTTAAATTAATGTAATTGATTATTTTTGAACACTCAAATTGAAATGTACAATGAATTTCTTAATCCAACTGTAATGACATTAATGCATGTCTGTTACCCAACCCATGAAACAAATATAAATATTGAATGATTCATTGTTCAGTGTATGAGGCATTAGGTGAATACCTTTAATTGCTGAGACTGGGGTATGTGTGGACTGTTGACCATCTGCATCAGCCTGAATGGGGGACAGTGAAAAAGAACACAAAATTAAGGCAACAATTTCACAATATAGACACATAAATGTGTGTGTAATCTCTGCACTCTTGGTATCTGTATTCCTATATTAGGTTTTTAGTTCAGTGATTAACTATATCTAGGGATGGAACCTATCCGATCCAACGTCAGTATTGGGTCCAAAATTGATGTGAAGAATAGACTGGATATCTAAGTGATGGTATCAATCCACGTATCTGATCCATAGTCTGATGTTTTAGCCAGCGAGAAGCAGAGCTCATGTGATGAGATGTTTGTGAACTCTACTCATGTCTACACTGTGACGGAGCAGTGAAGAAGAGGTTTGATGCACTGAAGAACATATAAATGAAGGGTAGACGCCATGCCAGACTATGGCCTGGTTCTGAGCAGGCAGAGGTAAAAAGCCAGAACAGCGTTAAGACAGGACTGCTCTTGGATAGATACTGCACTCTTTTAACACCAAGACCATATATATTGTCTTGGTGTTAAACTGGATATTGGGAGATCACAATCAATGTTTGGCATACATTTTTCATCACTCTCCCCAAATTATTAATTCTGGAAATGACATAATAAACACCAAACAAAACGCGTTTAACACTGGCTTGCATTATACTACTGCACTACTGCTATACTAAATATTAAAGTCAATGATTCTTTTTAAAAAGTGGAATGCTTAATCTAAGGCCATTCAGTAAGACACTTTTTCAACACAAAAATATAAAAACACAAGAAAAAAAGACCTTGCTAGGGTGCCACTAATAATCTATTGCAATAGATGATATTCATTCAGATATGCAGATTTTCATAATTTCTATCATTCAGCTGAATTTCACTTACTTCTATTAATAACTAAGGTTACTGATACAGATTTAATGATACAGAATAAAGTGGCATGTGCTGGAGGATGCTCCAGTGCATGAGCCTAGACTCTCAACTGTTAGACCAGTGTTAAAGTCACCACTTTAACACTAATAATAAATAAGTAAATAACAGGGGGAATTTGATCTACTCCTCTGATTTTTGTGATTAATGCATTTTCAAACAATTTCAAATTATCAGTGCAGGTTGATCAAACATGGAGTGGGAGCACTGCACATGGAAGGGGAGATGACACACACACACACACACACACACACACACTATAAAGCAACAACCGATGACGTTGGCGCAAATAACGCCCCACTGTGCATTTAGCTCCTACCTAAAAAAAAAAAAAAAAAAAAAAAAAGGCTCCTGAGCCGAAATCAGCAGGCTGAAGTTGATTTCATTCAAGCACTAACTCTGTAAATGAATTACTTTATCGACATTTCAAACATTTTTAGGTGAGAAAGTAGAAGTTTAGATCCACAACGTGTCGTTATTTTGTCCAAATAACAACTGTTTACAGTTTTGTTCGGGCAAATTCGTAGTATACATTTGTTTCTGAAAAATGTTGAAGTTAATGTCACGGTCAAATAGCATGCTTGCTAGCGGTGATATTTGATTTAACTGACACTCCCTGGCAGCACACAGTAGGCTACTACACTACAACAAGACAAATCGATGGTTTACAAAAGAGTAAAATATTTACTTACCAAATCAGTGTGCTAAGCACAAGTAATCCCACAACGCCGACGATAACTGAAAAAAGTGTTGGATGGAGGTAGGCAGAATGAACCGGCTTCAGGAAAGCGCAACGTGGGCGGGGCAGATCTGCGCATGTCTGATAGAACGCCCAAAGGACACTGGGTACAATAAATGATTTTTTCTAATTTGACTTAACTGGGATACATCAAGTTAAGCAAGTTCTCCAACCCCAAATTTATACTTACTTATTTAGAAGTAGTGTTCACAACAGGTTGATGAAAACTGAGTTTCGTTCACTTATCACTAGTGCTGTCAGACGATTAAAAAAATTAATCTAATTAATTACAGGATTTGTAATTAATTAATCTAATTAATCGCATTTTAATCTCATATCTGCTAAAGGTCCCCAAATAAAGAATTTGAATTCTAGGACATTACAATTCACTGACATTCACATTACAGCTGGTGAATTCTTTTCATCACTGTAGTTCTCGACGGTAGCTGGAAATTAGAGTCAGATGACGCTATCTGAAACGCCTCTTTTAGGCCCTCGTCTTCCACGATTGAAATCGGCTTGCAATCAGCAGCAACCCGCTTTGCGATTGAGTTTGTCAGTTTTTCTGTCGTGGCTTTGCTCATTCGTTTTCCTAACTCAGCAAGTGTGGGTTGGCGGAGTGAGCTCACGGTCGCACTAGCGGCACTAGCAGCAACTACATGTTTAGCGTTTAAATGATAATTCAGGCTGGAGCTGCTACGGTGATAGGAAAATTCTCTTTTACACAAGGTACAAATCCCTGCGTTCTTGTTAATAGTCCCGTCTTTGTTCTTTTTATAAATAAACTTGCCGTTCAAAGGTCCAAGTAGGCTTGCCTCGCTCTCCGGTGTCGCATCCATGTCTGTTGTCACCCTGCTTTTGACTAGTGGCGCAGGTAATATGCGACCTGCCACTGCAGCCTATGGGTCACTCAAAGGGCCAAATTTGAAATGCTTGCGCATTGTTTTGCCACTCATGATTAATTGCATTAATTTTTATAGCGCGTTAATTTGCAGCGTAATTAATTAATCTAATTAACGCGTTAAACTGACAGCCCTACTTATCACATTTAATTAATTTGTATGTTAGCATTTACAGTGTACAGGGGGGCACTCGTATGGAACAGGTTCAAACAACCACGCTCATCATCACGATGCTTTCTGACTGATGTTATAAATAGCCTTGACCGACAGTAGGCCTACAATCTGCCAGTGATTGAGACATTCTGCCTGGCTTCCTTGTTCACGTTTCCAAAATCACGCTGCTTTAAATGAGATGTGCAGTGACCTGTCAATCAACTGGCATGGCACCTGAGGTGGCCAATCAGGTTCCAGAGGTTAGCTCTGCCCCTGCCGTGCCTCCCATGCTGCTCACAGCATGTTACAATACATGGTTAACCAGTCATTCCACTTCTGAGTCTGCGTTTGAGTCCTAAAAACAGCCTCAGTACATAACACATTATGCATCATAATTCAGTGTAGTGTGTATTACCTTAATTTGATGTTGCATTCGTTGATAAAATGTCGGGGCACCACCTTCCTCAGCTAAGAAGGACTGCAGAAATTAACTGCTATAACGCTGATAAAAACTAACGAATGGACTAACTGTAGATCAGTCTGATAACCTGAAGTGTAAATTCTGGATACAGGGATTGTAGATATTCAGTTCAAAAGGACACCATCTAACCAGGACTTAAATCAAAATATCATTTATTAAGCAGAATTGTGGATAATGGGTAATGTACCATGAATAATAACACAGAAGATGGGAGGTGATATGACAGAACACACAAGAAACTTATGGCAACACAATGGTAAATAAATTGGCGATAGTGGGAGGCAGTCGAAAGGGAATAATGGGGACGCGAACGCAGAGTTGAGGGGAAAGAACGATTAATGGAGAGAATTTGGACGAATTGACCTAATCTTAACCTCACGGACCAACTCTTATTCAAACCCGCTTAGCGTGCCTACTTGGTTGCTGGCGTCCCGTTGTGCTCTGCTCCGAACTGGCTCGAAGACGTTCCAGATGTTCGTCTGTGGCTCGATCTGCTTGGTGGTCTAGTGGAAGGCCCAGGCACCAAGGTGACGAGCTGATGCTGAACGGAGCGTCTCTGGAACTGGTTCTGCGGTGTTGGTTACAGATGAGGGACTGCTCCGGATGGTTGTGAACCGGACCAAGGATCAACAGCTGGCTGCAGGGTTTGGTTCGGTTGAGTCCATGACGGACGATTTTAGACTGATAGTACGAATTAAGAGTCTCTTCGATGGCCGGTCGAAGAAGGCTACAAAATTAGTATTACTTGCCTAAATTTACTGATGTTAAAAACAAAATGTTTGGCTAAATAGAAAGTCAACGTTAAAGCTTACGGCAAATTATAAGAATACGTCTTCTGAAGATAATTTACGCTACTCGGAATGGCTTTGAGTAGCTCAAAGACGAAAAACTTAAAGAGCAAAACGACTGTGCAAAACTTAAGACAAAGAAGTAAGGAAAAGAACTCAGCTGAGAGTAACTAGACGTGGAAAAAGAAAACAAAAGAACTACAAAAACTAACTAACTAACTAACTTAAGACAAGACAAGACTAAAAACTAAAAACTGAGTAACGCGCACTACATGCAGTTTTTCAAAGGTCGCTCCGGGGCGTGTCGAAAGGGCAGGCCATTGAATCACGTGAGACAGTTTGTGACGCGCGATCGCCTCAAGGAGCTGAACTAATCAATGATTCATACGAGGGGCTCATCTGCTTCTCACTATGGTCAATCACATATAATTTCAATGACAAAATTTCAATGACATTTCAATATTGTTCACAGCATGCATTAGACACTTACTCTGGTTGGGTGACAACATTAAATGGTAATCATGGTACAGTTTCATCCCAACATGTATAATGATTCAATGTATACCTAATACAGAAATAAAGATACAGGAATAAAGAAGGCAGGCTATATTTGCCAAAAATGATTATCACGATTACGGTTACTTATCGATAAATGTGCCAAGTCAAGCATATTCAATCTGATGGTTAGGAAACTCTGGATGGCAGTATGGTTTTGTGGTGACAATTCAGACAAACTTTTATAAAACCGTTAAAATCACAACTTGGTCATACTTCAGGTCAGAGATACTGGGAAAACATCAATATTATGCGTACAACGAGTCCTGTAAGTTGAAAATATCAAAAGTTAAGTTTAACATAAAGGTCTGGTTATCTTGGAGTGTTTGAGGAAAAGACACACAAACATGTATCACCAGTTGCTTCAATGGATGTCCGGTTTACGACCCATCAGCATTTGCTGATGTTTGTGGATTCCTCTGGGGCATGCCATTTGTCTCTTCAGGCAGCCTTAATGTATTGAGTCCTCTTGGGGCTATCAGGAGAGAATTAGCATTGCCATGAGAAACCTAGTGAGGAGAAGGTGAGGAGAAGGCCACCTTTGATGTTGAGGTGTCTGTGTCCCTGGCTTCCCTGAAAAGAAAACATGGAGGAGATGTCTCTTGTCCAGACATCTTGTCTCTCTTCGAAATCAGATTGCATTATTGGTAAACCAGATGGTCTATTAATTCAATCAGTTGGTGGGTTTACACCTCCATTTCCCTTGAGTATCACCAGAAAAGGAGGGAAAGAGGGGGTCAGTTAAAGGCCGGTTATGCTACATCAGTAATGTAATGTGTAATAGCACAAGTATTTTAACTGTTGAATACTTATATCACTTATATGCTTACATTACTTTTTGCACATTGGTATTACTATTTTAACTTAAATAAAGGAACTGAGTACTTATTTTACTGCTGAGTAACCTAGATGAATATAATGTTTCTGGTGACCTCCAATGGTTCAATTTTTCACCGTACTGTATATGGCTGTGATATGGCTGTTGGGTGTGGTTACAGGTGCAACAGAGCACACTAATGAGCACACCTAACCAAACCCAGTAGTGATGCTCAAGGGGTTAATGCTTTCCATGAAATAAATATCTTAAATATCATAACTGTATGTATATATGGGCATGTGAGTGTTGTAATGAAGACACACTTCCAACCTGGCCCTATCCTTTATCCTCTATTCAGATTCTGTCGAGGTAAAAGCAGTTTAAAAACCTTAGCATCTGGTTGCTAGATATGCTGCGATTTTAGATAAATTTACTGATAGGAATATAACAATAAAACACAAAAAATAATTTAGAACTGAATACAAACAACTGCAAATAACAACTGCATCATATAACTCTGACTTTAGTTGAAGTTGAACATGACAAATGTTAAAATGAATATGACAGTCTAATCCAGCTCTCATTTTGTTCCCTTTTTATTCTTCATCCTTTGTCACTCTTTTTCCCCCCAGCCTTCCAGACAAACAAGGCTACATAAGCCATTTGGTTGATTCAGATCCCCCCTTTCTTCCCTGCGCTCTGCGCTGATTGTGATGCCCTCCTAAACGGCCCCCCACCGAGAGCGCCAACGCACTTTTATGAAAGATCCAGTGTTTCCCTAAAAGCTAATCATGTTAGACATCAAAGAGTGAGGCTGCTGCCTTGATCAAGACACATCTGAAGACACTGCCTGGTGCACTGCTCCTGCTCCTCAGGATTAGGCCTAGCAAGTGTCTGCATGTGTGTCTGTGTGTCCCTGCATAAGAACAAGAGCAGAGAAAGGGAGTGGAAATGTATGACACAGTCAGGGACATGCACAGATATTGAAAGGGCTCAAAGCTAACAAGAATCACAGCAAATGGATTTAATATACAGTTTGTTTTTCAACAAACTTTCCATTCGTCAGCACCTGTTATATTTTCAGTTGATTTCAATAAATTACAAATGTCACATAGCATATTACACAGGCAATTTAAATAGAGAGAAAGTAAACATCCATTTGTCAATTCTGACCCTAAACACTGACAGCAAGGAGGGAGTCAGAAAGAGATCACTGACTCAGTCAACCTGATTTCGTTGGGCAGATCCTTCCAAGCCTCGGGCCCTGACTTCAAACACTCTGTACCCGTTTTCAGCTGAACTTCTGAAACAGCCCAAATACCTCTGGCCGGTGATCTCAAAGTATGTAACCGCATATACGGTATTAAGGGATCAGAGATATGAAAGGCCATGAAGAACCTTAAAAGTAATCAGTAAAATCTTTAAATCTGTTCCAAAATGTACTGGGAGCCAGTGTAAAGAGGCTAAAACAGGAGTGATATGATTTCTTCTCTTGGTATCGCTTAAAAGCTTGGCAGCTGAGGTCTGTCCAGTTGTGTACAAATGCGAATATCCTCCCTGATCTTTCTCAGGCCATGCACTGTCAATGATCTTTGACCTCTCCCAGTCGAAACAACAATTGCATTGCAAAAATTCAGTAAGTAGATTCTGAGTTAAGACATCAGAAATTAAGTTTCATGCTCAAACATAACAAAGCTGTTGTCTTTGACCCAAATCAAAATCTTTCTCAAAACTTTTCAAGTAAGCAAAATAAACTTACTGGTTGATCAACATGTTGCTCTGTACTTGCTTTGCTCTGTCCCAAGGATGAATGGATGGAACAGTGTGAGGCTTCAATATGAGTTTGGTGGCAAAGCAGTTCTAGCTGTAGCAAAGGGCTACTGAGGGCTACACTTTGGCTCTTGGATTTTCAGATCAGCTGGTGGTACATGAAGGCTCACCATTTCTGTGCAACTGTGCAACCTAAAACAGAACATGTTCATTGGAGGGGGTCTTTAATGTAATCAGACCCATATGGTGGCTTTGGTTTAGGCAATGCCATATTGGTTGTAAGGTGCTAACACTACCTATAAAAATCAGGTAACATATTTGTTATCCATTGTCTCAGAAGCAGAATTCACTGTGTAATGCATGCATGGTTCAGAGTTTATGCAGGTCTGATAGCTGGGCCAATTGATATATATTTACAAATGTAAATCTTCAAAGCCTTATGTATCAATCAAACAGAAACTGATACATAGAGCTCAGTGACTTTTCTCAAGCTGTCCATTTCAGCCTCGATAGCAGCAGTTTAAACCTACATAACCTTGTGAAACAAAGCCAGTGTAAGGCCTTTGTTCAGTGACTGTGTGAAAGTAGAGATACATTTGCTTTCCCCTCTATTACCACCTCATCATGTTAAATTGCTTTAGTATGTTTAACTGAAAATTAAAGTGATTGCAGGAGCATTTTAATGGAATTGGGACTTGTGCATGAACTCCCCTGAGGTAAGAGAGATTCCACATGAATGGGCCCTTAAACACACAAACACACACACACACACACACACACACACACACACACACACACACACACACACACACGAACACACAGTGATGAGCATGATCTCAGGTGACACTATTTTGAATACCAGTAAAAGTCTGTGGTTATTATTGTGATTGGGCTATATTTTGACACTTGAATAATATTATAAAGCTAACAGCACACTGTGTCTGCAGACATCTGATAATGCTTAATGAATTGAGGGAGTATCTGCTGACAGTCCTTTGCCTTGCATGTTGCCAGTATTCATCAAGGGTGTGTCAATAAATACATTCTGTTAACAATGAAAGGAATTTGGTACTGAAGCAGACAGCTTATAAACTGTCTGCAGTGATGAAAGACTCAATGCCAAGTTGTTAACCTGTCTGTAATAAATGCATGACTGCCAGTTTAAATCTACCTATAAAAGTAAGTGACTCCAGACAACTCAAAGCATGTGTACTATGCATCAAATGATTCTGGTTTATTACAGTTTATTTTCATAGTTTTTGTCACAATAACATTATACTCATCAAAGTAATCATCAAGGTTGCTGAAATCTAAGAACACCGTGACATTGCTACATAATATGGGATGATGTATGGAAAAAATAAACCAACAGTTAATCAAGATTTTCTAATTCACTTTATCTGGAGGTAAATCTGAAAGTGAATCCACCCAAACATAAAAGTAGATATTCAGATATTTCACCAGACGTGTGTAAATGTTGACCTTGTCATCGGTTTCGGTTTGCAAAGACCCTATTCTTCATTTTTTATTCTTCTCATATTACCTGCACTTTAACAATACCTGACAAATTATCTTTCTGTGAAGAGTTATGATTTTCAAAAAATGCCCCTCAAGCACTAAAGGAAAAGTCATGGAACTGTCAAAGTCATTAGGATGAATGTTCGAACCAAATTTCATGCCAATCCATCAAATAGTTGTTGAGATATTTCAGTCTTGTCCAAAGTGGTGGACTGATAGGCTGACATTGGCATCTGTATATTCTATTAGTGTAGCAATGTAGTTCAAAGTCAAAATGCATCAGCCTATTGACCGAAAACCTTCAATCTGCAGAACCTCTCGTAACTGTAAGACTAAAGAAACTCTCTAAACAAATGGCTCCTCATTAACCTCAGTAAGTGTCAGCAGATACTGAACAGCAGTATCAACAGAACAAATTCAAAGTATTTAGAAATTATTCACCAGGCAAGGTTGAAATGTAAAGAAAATGCCCATCATTCTAAACATGTAAGTGACAATTCACACACATATACTGCACAGTCGATGTTATTTTTGTGTTTACAGTGTGTCTCAATGTTTAGTCCATTCTATTTTATTTCATACTGTAACCACTAATCCTATAATAGTATGGCCTGTTTATGGCATATTGTATCAATTCAGAGCCTAATAAATACATTGCTAACATCAACACTGAGGTAGACTTTTTTTCTTGCCCATTCGTATTTTCTCCACGCCTTTCATAATAGCCTGGATACGCATGTATGACAGGACTTTAATTGCCTGAGTTAACAAGGTGAGCTCCACTCGGCCACCTTTGCATAACGCAAATCATAGCAGGGATATTCAAATCCAATCCCCAATAAGCTATTCACCCATTTGAGAAGTGTGAGAGCATAAATCCAGGCAATAACAGCAATATGTGGTGGGATCTAAAGTGGTAAATCCTTAAATGATGTTCTAACGCTGAGCGAGTGACTTCATTGGGGTGAGGTGACCCCACTCTTCAGAGACAAGACAAGGAGAGTGAGGGGAAAGGATAGAAGGGAAAAAATGAGTTGGGGAAGCAGTGGGATTGGGAGACTATCGTATAAAAGCAGGGACAAATGGAATAGAAATTGAAGGATAAAATTACTTGAAAGTATTTGTTAGGCCTTTACCGTAAGTATTGATATGTTAAAAAGGAATGTAAACCTAAACACCTAAACTTGTACAAAGTTTCCTTTCTCACTGTAGTGTTAATTGTGGTCTATCCACTGTGTAATCACATTTGGCTTGCTAACTGATGTGGCATCACACTTGGATATGCTCTTTCCACTGTGACATCATATTTGGATTTCTTCATTCCACTGTGACATCATATGTGGTTGTGTTCTGTTCATTCTGACATTACAAATGATTGTGTTCTTTCCAAACTTTCCAAGAGTTTTTGCTCTAACAACCGTAAGTTCATCATTTTTAGAACAACTGTGGCTCTAACATCAACATTGTTTGTGTTATGTCCACGTAAGATCAGAATTGAATTTGTTCATTCCACTGTGACATCATAATTGCTACTGTTCCTTTGAATCTGATAGCACAAGTTGTTGGTTTCTGTCCACTGTGATATCACAAATGGATGCATTATTAACACTGTAACATCACAATGAAAAGGGTCTCTCCATTTCGACTTCATATTTGGTTGTGTTCTGTCAGCTGACCACAATTGCATATGTAATTTCCATTGCGACATCAACATTGGTAGTGTTCTGTTCACTGTGACATCACAATTGATTGCATACTCCACTCCACTCCAACACACTTCGACATTCTTTCCAACATTACAATTGAGATTACATTACAACATGACAATTCATTCTACTGTGACATCATAATTCTTGTTGTTGTGTTCTTTTGACTCTGATATCACAATTAATTGTGGTCTGTCCACTGTGTAATCACATTTGGCTGTTCTAAATGATGTGACATCCACTTGGATGTGCGCTTTCCACGGTGACTTCAAATTTGGATTTCTTCATTTGAATGTGACATCATAACTGGTTGTGTTCTATTCATTCTGACATTATAAATGATTGTGTTCTTTCCGAACTTTCCAAGAGTTTGTATTCATTTCTCTGTGACAACATATTTGGGAGTCATCAAACCACTCCAAGAGCACAATATTATTTGTTTTGGATGTTGGCTTGGCTTGCTAGGCCTATTCCAGACTGAATGTAAAGTACATTAAACAAGCAAGGAGAACAGATGTCCACAGTCAGTCCATCCCTCATATCATAGTCTTGTTTCAGTCAACATTCACTACTATACTTTAAAAGTGGTTTGGTGATCAACTGATTTTTATTGATTTTGTTCAGGTTCGATTCATTTTTCATGGCAGATAAAGATACAGATATTCCAATCTGAATTTCACATCTTGACTTTTAGTGGCTTATTTTGGCTGCGTCAAAATAAACAACTTTTGGATGGATGGATTGCTATGACATCTTCCTCTCAGGATTAATGTAAACTAGTTTGGTGATCCATCCGCTTTTTATTTATAAGGCAATCACCAAGTCATAATGTCCAGGTATTCAACCATTTGTCCAGTACTTTGATTTATGATAAAATACCTACAAAACTAATTACATAATGGTGAAAGCCGAGAGTGACAGCTCATCCATGCTAGTTCAAGGTTCAATTTATCAATCCATAAACACATGGAAATTATAGTGCTCCATCCAGATAGATAAAAACAACATTAAACTAAATTTCACACTGAAGTAAAATGACAGAGAGGACAGGAAGTGTATTTTCTAATTAACTTACAGCTGACATCTTTACATCATTCATCACTGACTGCACATGGTCCAGCAGTCAAATTCTGGTGAATGACACAAGGTGGAAATTTGCTTTGCTATATCTCTGAAAACGTCTTCAGTCTTTTTGAAAGTGGGTGGGAAACAAAGACATAGGGAGATAGGCTAGCCACACCAGAACTGTGCTCATTCCCTGCCTCATCATCCCACAGTCAGAGGTCAGTAAACCTGGCCTTGCTTCTACTACACTGGAAAAGCCAGATAGTATAAACACGGCAGCTGATTTTCCATCAGCTCTAGTGTAACCTGGCCCCCAGCAGCAAAGCCCTCTGGGAATCTGTCACTGACCAGCTGTTACACTACAAAGTGGCATCTTGGATAAACAGTCATAATGGGTTTTTCTCATCCAGGTAAGCACTCAAGAAAGTGTTGTTGCTCGGTCTTTAGCAGTTCTTAGTTAACTTACAAATACTGTGTATGCGAAAATTTTATTTTCTTTTTGATCTGCTGTTTGTAAGTGAAAGCGAGATGCTCAGTCCTGTTTAATCAGAACTGATGCAGCTTTGCAAAATGTGACCTCTTATCCTAAGTGACTGCACTGACTTTACTAAGTCAGAAGTCCTCAGAGTTGTTTGTATGCCAATTGGAACTGAATAAGAGTAAATAAATTTGAGGGATACAGCAAAACTAAATCAAAGAATGAGGTGCATGCATATAAAATGTGTTTTGTTCTTTGTTTCCAAAAAAGTTGTCTTGTTTATTCTGTAATGATGTGAATGTGACATGAGGTTGCTGAGTGGCTCCGAGGATTGCAAATGGCTTTGGCCACAGATATTTTTTACTGACATTCTGCAAAGTGGTTTATGTTTTCAGATTCTTCCTGAGACACTCAAATGCAGCCATAGTCTATGAAAGTTTGTGTTTTTCCTCAGTTTCCATGTTTCCTTTGACTACACACTGCTCACTGTTGGCTGACTGATTGCATATGTGTCTGTGTGTCCATGGCGAGACATAAATCTGTCATGTAGCACGGACTCGCCTTACTTGTGGGTACAAAATGCAGGTCCCTATAATGTAAATCATTAAATTTTAAGATGAAGACTTGTGTTAAGGTTGGGGTTAGGTTAGGTTTACGTTAGGGTTATGGTTAGGTAAATAGTAGTTATGGTTATGGTTAGGGTAAGTCTCTGGGAAATTAATGTACATTTCTGTAATGTCCTTAAAAGGCCTCTCCAGACCTCTCTGGCATTGTTCCTCTAAAAGCACTCCTCCAGCTTCCTCCTGTAGCTGTCCTTGCCCCTCCTAATCTCCCTTTTCAGCTCCCTCAGCATCCTCCTCAGCTAAATTTTGTCCCCTGATCTAAAGACCCTCTTCATCTCATTCTGCAGGGCTTTCAGCTCTGGGGACACCCAGGGTTTGTTATTTGGAAAACACTGTACTTTTCTGGTAGGCACAGTGTTTTCCATACAGAAGTTTATGTAGTCTGTGATGCAGGTTGTGAAACTGTCAAAGCCCTCCCCATGTGGACTGCACAACACTTCCCAGTCTGTGTTGTCAAAGCAGTCACCATAAGCATATGGCAGTGCCATTCTGGATACAGTCCCTCAGTGCCATACTGGACTCCTCCGACCATATTTTCACATAGCTTATGGTTGGTGACTGTTAATTTATTCAATAAGGTATGTAGGCAGGGAACAGATGACCTAGGTTGTAATCAGAGCAAACTTACCATACACAGTAAGTGCAGTATTTTGTTGTCTCTGGTGTGGCATTTAACAAACTGGGTGAAGTTGGGGAGAGTGGAGGAGAGGGACTCACTCTCTGGATGGCTGAAATCTCCAGAGATGGGGAGAAGGTCCTGGAGGTGTGATATCTGCAGCTGTGGATCCACATTGTGTAGTAGCTCGCATGCCGCTGCTGCATCTGCCGACGGGGGATGTACACCATTATCACAATGACGTAATGGTTCTGAGCTCCTGAAGGCTAACAGATAGCAGCTCTATGTCTCTCGTGCAGCACTGCTCCTTTATACTGATGTGCCCTGGGTTATGCCATCTGTTGGCCACAAATATTGCTATGCCCCCATCGTTCCTCTTACCACACCCCGTCACTCTCCTGTGCCGTCTCAGCAATTGAAAACTGTCCAACGTAACATGCAAGTCCGGCGTGTGATTAACTTGAATATTAATGACCCCAGAAGTTATGAAAAACTAACATTTATGGTTCATATGTGTGTGCTTCCAACATACATGAATGTCATTTTTGCGGTTCAAATTAGATTGAAGTAATGAATGTGCCCATTTCCACTGTATAGTCAAAGGTCGAAGTTGCTACTCTCAAATCAGTTCTTCTGTTAATGTTAACAGAAGAGTTGATTGGAATTCACTGTACGAGTTAAGGTTTTTTCCTCCTTTTTTTTTTTTTTTTAACTTTTAAGGCATGAGGACTGAATCCAATCACTGAAAGGGAATACATAAGTACTGTACATAAACAATTGACAAGACTAGACCGACGGCTCTGTGAGCCTGTAATTAGGCACAGCATTGCTTTGACCTAAATACTAACATCAGCATGCTAATACGCTTACAAAATGATGTAAGCTAATATGCTTATACTATTTAGCAGGAAATACCATTGTCTCCATCTTAGACCAGTATGTTAGTAACAGCTTTTAATTATCACACCACACAATGTACAGTTGAGGCTGATGGGAATATAATTAGATTTGATCATAAAACACATTACTGGATTACTGGATAAATGAGAGCTTTAACCTGATGATGACACTAAGAGAATCAGGTCGGTGGACACCCAAAGTGATTCTGATACAGCATCTGGCAACCATGACTATCTCCACCATATTCCATTGCAGTTTAAAAAATAGTTGTCAGTGCCTCACAGTGCCACTGTAGGTAAGATTCTGAGAAATCACGTTTTTCTGCCCGTTTGGTATGTTGAGTGTCATCATATACCAATGCCAGTGAAGGCCAGTTAGGGTAATCAAAGTAACACTGCGTCTATTATTCAGCTTCAGTTTGTCAGCTATGCATGCAACATAATTTTAAGTTTGGTAATTTCATACCTAAAAAGGCCTTACAAGTCGTTGTTGACTCTTTTCCTTTAATGCAGAATAGGTTGTCACTTGAATTGGGAACCAAACATTGTTCCATAGTTAATTAATTCATCCTAATATTGAGCATAGTGATTGGATGTTTTTTCTGAAATTCTTTTCAGATTTGTATTTTACTTTTTACTTTCACTCTCTTTCCTTCCAATGTTACATAACTGTCCCACCTGGCTTACGCAGTTTTCATCAAAGAACCAGATATTTTCTAATACAGTTGTTCATCTTTAGTTCTAATGATTCAACATAAAGTTTCAGTGTTGCAACTGTGAGTCACCTAACACTGAATGTGCACAAAAGCTCAGTGTGGAAGCCCAATCAAAAATCACTTCTCCAACATCACTACTCTTTTGTAACTAACTGCTATACACTGGCCACTGTCATGTATTATGCACCGCAAACTATTACGCCCTTGACCCATGTTTTTCAGTTTCAAATACAGTTCAGAGTTGCTTCTAACAGCAGCGATTGTTTTAAACAGAGCCTTTCCTCCATGGCCAACTGTATTTATCTCTATTTTGTCAGTGACGATTTGTTTTTTCTCACTGAATAAGTATTTGCTGGCCTTCAAAGTCTAACATCAGTCAAATCTTACAATACAATACAAGGCCCATACAAAACCCAACATCCAAATCTTGCTGTCCTTCCATTCATCTATCTGTCCACTCATCTCTTCATCTTTTACTGAGGGCTGTCTGTTGTAACCATGGAGATAGAAGTTCTTGTCAATAAAGCGTTGCTTCTCATAAGATTTTTCTGCAATGTTAAGGCATCACTGATTTGAGGGTACTACACTGTGTTAATCCTTTGACCCTCAAGCTGTGTTGGCACAATGTAAATAGAACAGCATGGCAAGCAGAGACATTGTTTGGCTGAAAGTGATCAGTGAACAGCAACAAGGCTGAAAAGGAGAGCGGGAATGTTACAGTCAAAGTAAACCACGTCCATGTCCTAAATTTGGGGAAATAACTAAGACTGATAAAAAACAAACAGACAAACCTTAATTCAATGGACGTCATTTTTTTCACAAGTTTCAAGTGGCAGTAGAGAGATGAGAGGAACCAAGGGAGAGAGAGATGCAACAAAGGTCTCCGGCCAGACTTGAACTGGGAATGTTACAGTTCATAGTCGACATCTTAATCGCTTAGTTACAAGGACATCCTACATACAGGACTTTATCAGACATGGGAAAATAATAAATCTTCACTTCTGTATTTCAGACAAAGGGCCTGAAAGAAAACTGCACTCACCTGGAGGACACCTGGTGGACAACATGACTACTGTTGCCTTGTGCTGTCTTTGTGAGAGCTTTGGCTGTCTTCAGACTGGGACTCCTGTAGCACCCAGTGACTGATGTCCAGCAAGAGATAAAAAATAAGTAAATAAATAATGTACGCATGTTTGTATGTTAGAATGTTTAGATAAATGACATTAATTTCCTGGCTGCATTTCTCAACTGACTCCACTCCGCAATGGCTCCCTGCATTGATGCCACAGTCCTTTTCAGCAGTCAGTATTGTATACCATTATCTTGTCAAATGACATCCTCAGTGTCAAATGACCCTGCTTCACTTTAGTTACAGCTTTGCAGCCAACTGTTGAGAAAAGCCATTTTTGTTTGTTTGTTTTGCTTTGTGTTTGCACATATATGCTGCCCAGTCAATTAGTGTTAATTATGCCAGCTATCTTTTTTTTAATTATTATTTTTAGCCTTTTTATCTTTTTTAAAAAATGCTCAACCTCATCCTGAGTTTTGCTTGACTAAAAGTCTGGGCATTTTAGTCTAACTTTAGTCAATGCAAACTGTTAAGATTTGAGTTATTTTTAGTCATCAGATTATACTGGACATTTCAGGTAGTCTAGTCCTGTCAAAAATAATAACTTTTTGTCATTTCAGTCCAGCGTATTTCCACATAAGATTTTCTCTTATCCTGTCATTTATCTGGTTGAATGATTAAGAATGCAGCTTTGCACTAAGTGTCTGGTCTGGTGGTCTGATGTTATCAGTTGAAGGAATATAACCAGATTCATTTGATGCAAAATCACATCAAATTATTATTATTATTTTTGAAAATGTGAAGAACAAGTAAAAACAGCATTTTTTATGCCACCAAATACATGCCAAAATATATCAGTTAGTAAGTTAGCTGGTCAGGTGTTAGGTGCATGCTAAGCTCCTATAACTGCAACACATGGCTTTTAGCTGGTTGTTGTTTGTTATTTTTTAAATGAAGCTGCCACTGCTCTAGCTGAAACATCATTGTCATACAATCTGCCCCGCTATGCTTTCACATCAGCACCTACCTGCATATATGACACATGTTCTCTCTCTCTCTCTCTCTCTCTCTCTCTCTGCCCCTTTCACACACACACACACACACACACACACACACACACACACACACACACACACACACACACACACACACACACACACACACACACACACACACACTCACTTGACTGACTGTGCCAGAGATCCTAATATGCACACAGCACAGAAAACTGAAGTGCTGCACTGACCTCCTCACCTACTCTTTTTTTGTCAACAAAAATGAACAGAGATTTTGGAAAGTTATGGAAAGCATTGAAAAATGCATGCTGAAGAGAAATGAGTAGAGTTTGTATTTCTGTTAATCCCTGGCTCTGTTCTTTGCAAGTGGATAATTGAATAATCCACATTAGAATGTTGAGAGTTTGATATGATTTTGGATTTTTGGTTCTTCGAAGCAGGCTTAATTTATATCTAAGGCTGTTTTCAAAGCAACATGTCCTCAGGCCCAAACCTGCAAAAGTGCCCTTTTGCAGGACTTACTGCATACCTCTTTCATAACTAATCATGACACTATCACCTGTCACCAATTAACCTGACAGGTGTTTTTGACAACTTTCCCAGTCTTTTGTTGCCCTTTGTTTGAAACTCGTTGCTGGCACAAATTCAGAATCAGCATATATTTACAAAAACCAATGAATTTGAGGTAAACAGTAAATATATTGTCTTTGTACTGTTTTCAATTGAGTATATGTCTGAAAAGATTGGAAATTATCACATTTTGTTTTATGTTTTATACAGTGTCTTGACTTCTTTGGAATTGGGGTTATATCACCTATCATGACGAAAAGAACTAGATCGCGGGTACAAGCGGCCAAAATGGGTTTCCTCAGGAGGGTGGCTGGTGTCTCCCTTAGAAATAGGGTGAGAAGCTCAGTCATCCATGAGGCACTCAGAGGCACTCCTTTGCGTTGAAAGGAGCCAGCTGAGGTGGTTCGGGCATCTGGTAAGGATGCCCCCTGGGCGCCTCCCCAGGGAGGTTTTCCAGGCACATCCAGCTGGGAGGAGACCACGGGGAAGACCCAGGACTAGGTGGAGAGATTATATCTCCACACTGGCCTGGGAACGCCTCGGGATCCCCAGTCATGAGCTGGTTAATGTGGCCTGGGAAAGGGAAGTTTGGGGTCCCCTGCTGAAGCTGTTGCCCCTGCGACCCGACCCCGGATAAACGGTGGATGATGATGATGATGATGATGTTATATCACCTTCAAATATATTGATGTGTAATAATTCTAATAAGAGACTAATGACTTAATCAGTTTGCATAGCATTGCCAAATGTTATCAGGGCAGCGGACTGTACTGACATTACGACAAAGTCTCCATCTGACCTTGACGAGAGAGTTTTTGTGAATAGTAAGTAGTTTAACACCATAAATTTACAGATACATACTGTAAGTAGTCAGTTTGACAGTTTATGCTGGATAAACTGGATATAAACCATGCCGAAGCAAAATGTCTTGGATCTCTGTATGACAGAATATGGAGGGAGCCAAAGAAACATGCAGCATTTGAACCAAGTAAGGCACTTTCAATTTGTTAAGGTCATGTTTAGCCCAAAAACATTAAAAATAAAGCTAATAATCAAATAAAGCCCTGCCTGGTTGCGGTGCAAAAAGTTTTTTAGTTTTTAGTAAGTTTAAAGTTGAAAGTCGAAAATGTTCAGAGCTTTTTGAAAGAGTGGAAATGGGGCTCTGGATTGTGATTGCTGATTGTTTGTCCATGAGTGATACCCAGCAAGAATTGCAGCTCAAAGTGCTTTACAACAAAGAAATTACAAGTGCTTCACAAAGCATACAAAAAAATGTAAAATGAACACAAAACAGGGATTTATTTGATAATAGTATAATCATGTATTCCTTTAATACAATAGCAGTCAGCGATTTCAAACTTAATAGGCAAGTACTCAAAAACTACTTTGCCTTGTGTGCACACTACCTTTAAAGCAAACAAGCAAAATTCCTGATGGACATAGATTCACCACAGGTCTTGATTAACCAAAATAAGCTTATTTCAGCCTATCCCGAGAACTCTTCCTGTCGGTTTAACCTCATTGTGGGTATTATCATGTTGGGTACAAAGCTATCGCAGGATAGCACATGGGAGTTCAATAAATCTGACCTTGGATTAGTTGCTGGTAACAGGGAATTTGCAAATGAACTAGATCACGATCAGGATCTGGAAATGAAGACTGACTGAGCAGATACGACAATTGATAGAGTGGATGTAGCATCTTTTCAGTTGTCTTGATTACAGGATAGCATGCACCTGGAGAGGCTCTGCTTGGGCTCTGGCAAACCTTTCTCCACTCAAGCAATCACAGAGAGACAGAGGCTTCAAGGGTGACTGGGAGTTACTGCAAATCAGACTAATCATGTTCTAGGGGCAGATGGTACACATTACCTAGGTCAGCAAAAGGGACAAGAGAGTTGGATGAAGGAATTTTGCTTGGGTATTAAGATGGAGGGGTGGCGCCACTGTAGGTGACATCTCCACGAGCCACAGCAGCATTCAAGTCGCCAGCTGGAGACTAGGAGGAGCACACTTGAAGGTGGACACAGCAGGATGGGAAAGTTGTCAACGACACTTTCCATGGGATACCAGGATAGTCAGGGAACTCTAGAGATTTCTTGTTACATTGGAGTGGACCAGGATGGGCTCTTCCCAGGTAATGAACCTGTAGCTGCTAACTTCACTTCCCAGGTGGAGCATAGTAGTTTGAAACTGGGACATGGTCATTATCCCCATCTGGTGTGAACAGAAGAGGAGAAATCCTTCTCCCCTCCACTTTTTGCCATACTGCCAGGGCTGAAGGGACCGTCCCTTTGCAACACAGCCAGCTGAGAGAGGAGTAGTAATTACCCTTGGAGGACATTGTCCAGGAGGAATGGAGTTCAAATCTCAACCTGGATAGCTTAGATTCCACTGGGGTCAGTGGGGGCATGCTGCCAGTACAGAGGAATAAAAGTAGTAGACATTGTTATAGCAAGTCGCTGTTTACAAGGAGTTAATGTTAACTGTTAGCAAGTATGTTAGCAATGGCACTTACATGCATAGGCTCTGTTGAGGAGGCCACTGTAATAATCTGGTTTAGTCATGGTATTAATGCAAAGATGGAAGGCTTCAGGGCATAAAATGTACGAGCATAGTGTATCTTATTGCCTGATATTTGGCCTTGGAGAAGTTTGCTTAAATGTGGCCTAAATGTAGCAGCGGTAGTAGTTGCTGTAGCAGTAGTAGCAGCAGCCTCTCTCCCACTCTAAATTAACTTATAATCCGAAAGTCTGATGACAAATATTTTACCTTGATTAAAACATATAGGTAGAACAGTCAGGATCTAAAAGTGTAGCTTAAAATATGTCTTAGTACAAGATAAAAATGTGAATTTGTGACAGAATGTCAGTCAAAAACTGCAAACACAACACTGAAGTAATGGTAAGATCATAATAAGGTGATTTAGTGATTGTCCCATCTCTACAACCAAATCCTGTCTGATCAGTGAGTTAACATTGGGTCGCTGGCAAAGTACACGTACACTCACAGATCAGTTTAGCGTGTCAGCAACAAAACAGCCCTGTTTTTAGTTACTTTTGCTGGAATCATTGGACCAAGCAGGTTCATTCAACATATGTAAGTCTTTTGCTTTGTACTATTTGCTGTCCATGATCACAGTTAAGCTAAATGTCCTATTTCTCACCTTTGTAAGAATCCTGTGTGCACTGTGATTGACAGCCAAAGCATGCTGTAGCAAACAGTCATCAATTTGTTGGACTGAACCAACTCAAAGGGTGGTCCAAAAGTGTGTGATTTTTAATTTTTTTTATTAGTCGTCGTTGTCGTTGCTTAAAATTGGGAAATGATCATTAATATATGTTGCTTAAATACAATTATCTGATTGCTCTGACTGTATGATTATAAGCTAATTTCTACAAAGACAAAGTCATAGCTTTGCTTCCCCTGTTTGAACAATAGGGATTCATTTGCTCCATTGCTCAGGTCCACACACACACACACACACACACACACACACACACACACACACACACACACACACACACACACACTTGTTTGTGAGGTTGGTGCAGATTATATTCCTCATCAGTGATAATGAAAACAGGTGTGTATCATTAGGTCCTCTAAGCAATGAATGACCAGGCACTGCAAAAGTCAAGCATCTGCCTCATCAAAGTTTAGCAAAGATAAACTCTGACAAATCCATTAAATAGGGCTGGAGATTGTGTCCAAACAGTAAACTCATGCTTGAATTTGTCCATCTTACAGGCTTCAACAGAGGTGAACGGTAAACTGAGTGAATATTCATAGAACAGAAGTGTATTGTAGCTATTGTAACAGGTAAGTATAACTATTTTTATACCTAAAACCACAACTGAGAGAACAGTCAGGGGAAGTCAAAAGTTCTCTTTTACTCATGGTCTGAAACAGGCAGAGGTCAATGAAAGAGGAGAAGGGCACACGTATCCAGTTAGGGATCAGGCAAAGCTGGAACGCAGAGCAGCAAGCACATCAGATGAGAGAATTGATGGGAATGGGCCTATATAAATATTGGAAGGGTAATAGGGAAGTGGAAATAGGTGTGCAAATGGGTACTGGACATCGGGTGGTGAGAATCGTGGTAACACAGGGATTCCTGGAGGGCAGGAGGGAATGCCAGGATACTGTATATGGCAATGGTAGAGAGGAGATAATAAAAATAAATATGGAACCATAATCAGGTTTATGTGATAAATTCACCTTTAATAGTGATGGGTGCATAGGTGGAAGCTTGCTGTGAGGCTGAGAATATTTATTTGTTTATTTATTTTGCATTTCAGCTTTCTAGGGATAGTTTGGAATTTGAAGTGAGGTTGTCTGAGGGAATTGTCCATGGTAAGGGTATTATTTACAGTAGATGGCAGTTTGTACACCCCTGTTTGGAGAAGCAGACAGGAGTACCGGTGTGGAAGCTAAGCAATATACAGCTGTGGAAGAGGGTAACAGCAAAACACAGTTTGGCCACTTGAAAAAGCTTAGCAGTTTAAGAGTATGCAAGAGCATATTTAGAATATTTTCATGCTTTGTCATCAGTCAGCCCTTTGGCACTACATTTTCCTTTTATTATGTTTGTTGTCTCTTCCATTAACAGCCTAAACTCAGCTTATTTACAGTGTAAAACGGTGTGTGCGCATTGGAATATCAAAGTTCTTCGGCTGAGAAAAATATAGCTCCAAAAGACAGGGCTGTCTTGAAGGCAAGGTAAAGCAGTGAAAATATTCTTATTTTGTGTATACTTCAACTGGTGTTGATTTTCTTGGGTGGGCCATTTTAAGTGTTTAAGATATATTTTGCTTCTGTCCACATCCAGAAACAGTACGTGGCTTAGTTTCCTATACCAGTACTCCTGCTCTTGATGTACAACCACCATCTAGTGCAGGTCATACCTGTACACTGACTATTATTATACTATTCTAGTACTAAGTACTTCATACAACCCAACTCTGCATCTGTCTCAATATTTTCTTAAGAAACAGCACCATTATGCTAAATTCTGAAGTTTGTGAATAGTAGGAATGACCATCTCATACAATGGAAACAGGATTTCTGTATAACATTGAAAAAGTCTCTGTGGAGATCTGCAGTCTCCCCTCCTTTTCCCCTCTGTGCTCCATTGTTTCTCCTTCCCTTTGTCTGTCTGTCTGTCTGTCTGTCTGTCTGTCTGTCTGTCTGTCTGTCTGTCTGTCTGTCTGTCTGTCTGTGTCTGTGTTGCTGCAGGGTGTGGCCAGCACTCACCTGCTCGCTCAGTATATGACCACCCGGATTACAACCAGTATTCGTTGTATTCTCTGCCTTGCCGTATGGTAATGACCAGACCCAAAGGTCATGCTAGTTTGTCAGTATTTTTGTCTTCTCTGCCTTTGATATTTCTAATTGATTGTTCTCCCTGTTGTGCTCAAGTGCTTAGGCCACACCTGTCTCGTCCATGCCCTGTCGGTCTGCTCTCACAGAGGAACTGCCAACCCTCCAGCTCAGTGCAAGAGACTCAGCCTCACCTGAGCTCAGTCATTGCTTATTATTCATTAAACTGTTCTCCCACATTCTGCCTCATTTGTCTGAGCCTGGTACTTTGGGTCATGTAAACTCAATTAACACTGAACAGTTTCTGCATCTCATGAAATTTAAGAGAAGGAAAATATCATCTGTATCTCATACAGGTTAACTGCTGGTCTATTCCAGATGTTAGTTCCAGTTTCCCATACAGCTGTAAAATTTTAGATGTTGAAGCTGAATGAACTTGAAACTTGAGACCTTTGTGATGATATTGTACTGGGTTCTGCAGTTTGAAAGAATATCTAAATATAAAAACTATCTGAAATAGGACCTGACATAAGGGTTGCTGCACCTTGTGCTTTTAACACACCTCTTTGAATATTTGAAAAGAAATATTCTGATACCTGAATAGGTTTCACCTTCCATTCTTTGACTTTTAATGGCAAATCCATTTTTCCATATCACACACCAATTCTTATTCCACTAAGTGACAACTCTAATCATTTGTTTCACTCCAGATAGCTGTTATTTCTGATAATTAATGTCATTGTTGCCATGTTTGATTTTAAATATTTGAATTGATGACTTGAATATTTAGTGCCTCTCCCCTATGTCTCCTTCCGGGCAGAGCAGATAAAGAGCACTGTCTAATTGGTCTGTAACTTTGACAGTTAAAGCAATTAGGATGACAGGTAAGAGTGTTTAGAGGGGCTTGTACCCTGTAACCCCCACCCTTCTGCACTGACAGCTCCCTCTCTGCCCTCTGCCCCAACTCTGCCCACCTCAGCTCCACTTTTCTTCCTTTTTCCCTCCACTCATATCCACCAGTGTGGCAATTTAGCATTGAAATAGGAACCCATGACTGCCACTCTCTGTCACTAGACATAAAAGAATTTAGTGATCTCCAGGGTTCTTTGTATTCTGTCCATGCAAAAAATCTTGGCAAAGTACTAATAGGCTCAACTTTTACGTCCAATCAAATCCATTCTTTTCTTACAAAGTTACATGCACTACCTTTGTTAAATTGGTTAAGATACTGCAGAGCTGTGAGGAAGGTTCCAGTGATGTATTGGTTTGCCTATATACTGGTATCATATTAACCTTTCCTTAAAAATGCATTCAGTGAATTTTATTCTTTGCACAAAATGACTATATTGCCTGGAAATTCCAAATCATGGCTTATGCTGCATCAGTCCCCTTCTTGATCTCATGCTCCATCATCTCTCTAGATAATCACTTCTAATAAAAGACACCCAGGAAGGATGCTGCTTTGGAGAGTTTAATTAGCATACTGCACTGGTAGATTTTTTTTCTTTTTACAAATTTGGCCATATGGTTGAACGTAGGTTTTATATTTATGGCATGGAGATCAGTTGTACTGGTTATGATAACACTTAATTTACAAAAATAACTGAAGACATCTCCAAAATATGGATACATAATCCAATTTTTTCATCAATGTCAGGGAACATGAGGCTAAAGATAATCGGAATCAGCCATCATTGAATTAATGTAACTGTTAAAACAAAACTATTATCTGCTTAATAAGATCAGTATATGTGCCAGTACCAACCATGCATAATGGATTGATGCATGAAACCCTGAATGTGGTGGCATCACTGAAAAGAAGTCCATCACAGTAACAAACAAGCAGAAAAATGGCAGGTTGCAAGCAAGCCCTTCAGGCTAGGTCAAATTAATTTGACTCAACCTGGAGGAAAATAAGAAAATGTATGTGAACAGTAAATTAATGTCCATACTATCTATTATAAATATCCATCACAGTTTAAATACCCACTTTCAACTTCTCAATCATCAATCTAACTTTATTTCTATAGCACCTTTCATACATAAAAATGCAGCACAAGGTGCTTGACAAAAGATAAAAACATAACATAGCAATATAAAAGCAACTACCCCTCCCAACACACCCGCAGACATACATCATGCACACACCCACCCACACACAACCACACACACACACACACACACACACACACACACACACACACACACACACACACACACACACACACCCACCCCAATGAAAATGGCAGGGCACTGAGGCATCATGAGAGGAAAAAGGAAAAGAAAACCACTTACGGGGAGCTCATCCGCACTGCAAAGGATCACCGGCCGTGGCCACAGGGAGCATCGCCGCAACAGAGACACCCGACCCAGACAAACCGGGGAGGACTCCACACGCAGACCAGAGCCCCCCAGGGCCCGAGGGGTCCCCAGGACAACGCCCCAGCGGGCAGACCAGACACCCCTCCCAGCGCGGAGGCCCCCCATGAGGAAGCATTGGAGCTAAAATCTAAAAGACAATAGAAAAAAAAGACCTAGAACCTAAAAGACAATAGAATAAAGGACCTAAAACCTAAAATTGAATAAAATAAAAGAGCTAAAAGACAATGTGCTCGGATAAAACATGTCTGAGTTAAAAGAGTATAAGAAATCAATTAAAAGCCAAACTAAAAAGGTGAGTCTTGGGCCTTCTTTTAAAAACACCAACAGTCTCTGCGGTCCTGATGCACTCCAGCAGGCTGTTCCAAAGCTTCGGACCATAGTGGCTGAATGCCGCCTCCCCGTCGGCTTTGGTCCGAACCCTTGGAACAATCAAAAGGCCGGTGCCAGAGGACGTCAGGATCCGCGAGGGCTGATATGATAGAAACAGGTCAGATAAATAAGATGGCCCAAGACCGTTAAGACACTTAAAAACTAATAAAAGCACCTTAAAGTCGATCCTGAAACACACAGGGGCCAATGCAGCAATTCTAAAACCGGTGTAATGAGCTCCCGCCCTCTGGTCCTCGTCAGCACACGTGCAGCTGAGTTCTGGAGTAATTGTAAGATATAGATAGTCTTTTTGGGAAGACCAGAGAGCAAGGCATTACAATAATCTAGACGGCAGGAGATAAAAGCATGCATCAGCACCTCCGTGTTAGCCTGAGAGAGAAACGGGTGGACTCTGGCTGTATTTTTAAGATGGTAAAAACCAATCTTTGTTATATTTTTAATATGAGGAATAAAACTAAGCTCAGAGTCAAAAATTACGCCCATGTTCTTAACAGAGTGTGAGGGTGTAAAACCTTGTAGTTTTGGTAAAAGTGTCTCTCTCTTGCCTTCAGGACCAATAACTAAAACCTCTGTTTTATCCTGGTTGAGCTGTAGGAAGTTTTCTGCCATCCATGACTTAATGTCTACAGTACAGTTTAAAAGGGTATCAATAGGCCCCATGTCATCAGGAGACACGGCAATGTAAAGCTGTGTATCATCAGCGTAGCTATGAAAGCTGATGCCGTGTCTCCTGATGACATCCCCAAGGGGAAGCATGTAAAGATTAAAGAGTACTGGACCTAAAATTGACCCTTGGGGTACCCCACATTTCATTTCACGGGTTCCGGAGGGACAAGTATCCAAACTTACATAGACACAACGGTCTGTGAGATAGGAGTATAACCAATTAAAAACAGTACCAGAGAGGCCCACCGGGTTTCTGAGTCTATTTAATAAAATGTGGTGATCTACTGTATCAAAGGCAGCACTTAGATACAGTAGCACCAGGACTGTGAGTTTTTGTGAGTCCGCATTACACCTGATATTATTTAAAATCTTTAAGAGGCTGTCTCGGTACTGTGGTTCACTCTAAAACCAGACTGATATTTCTCTAAAATGTTGTTAGTATTTAAAAAATAATTTAGTTGGTTAAAAACCAGCTTTTCTAAAATCTTACTTAAAAAGGGTAAGTTGGATACGGGTCTGTAGTTATTAAGAATGCTGGGGTCTAAATTGCTCTTCTTCAGAAGGGGATTCACCACTGCCGTTTTGAAGGCAGCAGGGAAGACACTCGTCTGAAGAGAGCAATCCACTATATTTAAGATCTGTTCCTTAAAGAATCCATAAAATGTCTTTAAAAGTGATTTGTTTGTTTGTCTGTTTGACTGTTTTATTGTACGATATGAGCTGTTCACGGAATATTTCATAGTGAACTGTGAGTTGTTTTTTTTCTCCACCTTCTCTCCGCAATCCTGCATAGTCTTTTTGATTTTTTAATTTCATCTTTACTTCTCCATGGGGGTAAATGTTTTGTTTTTACCGTTTTTGTTAAAAGTGGAGCCACAGAGTCTAAAGTTGATTGCAGTTTCCTGTTAAAATTGTCAGCAATAAAATCGCAGGAGTGCTCTGTAAAATCTCGATAAAATTTGCAGCCACCTCAGAAGTTAGGTGATGTTTCCTCACTGATCTCACTGGGGCGCCCTGATGGTTAAAACTGGCGATGTTAAAATACACACAATAATGGTCGGACACAGCCAGGTCAACAACAGAGGACACACCAGTAGAGAGGCCATAAGTTATGACCAGGTCCAGGGTGTGTCCTCTGTTGTGAGTTGGCTGTGTGACGTGCTGGTTAAAATCCATGCAATTTAAAGGGTTTAAGAATTCTCTGGACAGTGAGTCCGAGGTGTTATCAACGTGCAGGTTAAAATCACCAGTTATTAAAATTCTGTTGTAAGAGGTGTGTATGATTGATAAAAGCTCTGAAAATTCACTGATAAAAGCAGTGGAATGATGGGGTAGTCTATACATAGTGATGCAGAGAACAGGAGGACTGCTCAAAACAAAGGCGTGATGCTCAAAAGATGAATAATTGTTAAAAAAAAAGACTTCCTTTGACAATAAAATATTATTAAAAATTGATGCAGTCCCGCCTCCTCTCTTGCCTCCCCTGGTGGAGAATAAAAAATTAAAATTTGGTGGGCAAGCCTCAGTGAGAACAACTGGTGCCTCTGTGCCAAGCCATGTTTCTGTTAAAAGTAATCCATCTAACTTGTTGTCTAAAATCAGGTCATTTATGATAAAAGATTTGAGAGAGTGCACGTTCAGCACAGCCAGGTTAGTGTTCTTGCTAAACGTGCGCTCATGATCACAGGAAGATAAAATGACCGGGTGTATGAGGTTATCCCTTTTAAAAGCACTCTGTCTGTGAGTCCGGGGAAAACGTCTGCCTGTCATGGTAATGACAACTGTGGACTGTAGGGGGGGGCTAGTGAGTGTAATAGTATTGTGAACAGCTGGTGTGGACGGAGAAGAGAAATCTGGGGAGGGGGTGTGACAGGTAAACAGTCAGTCTCATGGAGCATACTGGACAGCGTGGTGAATATTAGCAGTTAGCATTTGGCTGCCGAGCCTGTTGGCGTGAACTCCGTCGGCCCTATAAAACGAGGGACGGTTCCAAAACAGGTTAAAATTGTCAATAAAACCAAAATTAAAAGCTCTGCAGGCGGACTGTAGCCAAGTGTTTAGATAGAGTATCTTGCTGAAACGCCATGCTCCGTGATGGGACAGTGTGGGGAGAGGACCGCTGATAAAAATGGACTTACCACAGTTCTTTAAGAAGCTAAAAAAGGTTGTTAAAATCCCTTTTGAGCAGCTCAGATGGCATCTGAGTGGTGTCAACGCAGCCCACGTGTACTAAGACACGGCTTATGGAGGATGGGAGTGACCGCAGCAGACCTGGAAGTTTCTCCAGGATAACTGGGACTGTGGCTCCTGGAAAGCAGTGAGTGGCTGCGTTAAAAAAGCGAATTCCCCGGATTATTGAATTGCCCACTACTGAAGTGGTTGGAGGGAAAAGCGGACGAAGTGGTGGAGGTTGTGAGGTCCCATGGCTAGATGATGTGTGGTCAGCGCAGTGCATCCGGACAGACGGGTGCAATGTAGGGGATGTTTTGGCAGGCTTGAGAGAGGGATTCCCCGCTGGCTCTGGACGAGGAAGACCACCGGAGCACAGCCTCCTTCAGGATCAGACGTCGGGCAGAAGAGGTTGCGGACCGGGATGAGGACCGTTGAGAAGAGTCCTGCGGAGCCAGGGTGAAATTCTGCTGTGCTCGGCGGGGTGTGGGGCGAGTTGTTCGTCTAGGTGCGTTCACCGGGACAGCCGGGAGCGGTGGAGATCTGCTGAAATCATTTAAAATCCTGGGAAATGAGGAAGAGGTCCCCAGGTTCCCAGCCAGTGGTGGAAATTCGTGTGAGTCCAGGATGTTAAATGATTTTGAAGCTGGATGTCAGAGGTTGAGGGAGCATGAAGTGACAGCCTCTCCCTCCTTTTGCAGTCGCCAACAACCACCCAGGTGTCCGTGTTGACTGGGACAGGGACCTTGGGTTTAGCCCCGAGCTGGAACCAGGGGTCCTCAGGAAAAGCGGATGGAGTGGAACCAGCGCCCGGTGCGGTAGCAGCGGCCTGTGTAGAGCCGAGTATCGAGGCAGTGGTGGTAGCGGCCAGAGCAGGAGCAGCAGCGGGTGGAGTGAAGCCTGTGGCCAGGGCCATAGTCGCGCGCTGTCTGAAGGCAGTAGTCGAGTAGGGAGCCGTGGCCTCAAGGTCTTTACTGGAAGCAGAGGCTTGTGCAGGGCCGAAGAGGATAGTGTCCAGGTGTCTCTCAGCTTCCTGGATTTTGTATAGAGTGGAATCCTCTGCTCCAGCTCAGCGATTTTCTTGCCGAAGGCGAAACAGCTTTGACAGCCGGATGGCGAGGTAAGTGGAGCCATGGCTAGCTGAGCTGTGCTCAGCTAGTTTACTTTTCTTGAGATTGAGGCATCTGATTACTAAAATTGTTTCTCTGATTAGGAGGAGTAGTTAAAAAGAAACAAGATCTAAAAGGTGTACCATAAAAATGTTGCTGGTTGCTGTTGTTGGTTTTGACAGAGGCGTTTGGCGGAGAGACACAACGCCGGCGCAACACTAATGCATGAGCGTTAAGGTTACCAGAAACTTCTACTTTGATCTACTGTTTTTACCAAACTTATAAGCAATTTCATTGAGGAATGAGGGATTATTAATGACATTAATTGCAGTTTAACCTCTAAATGACGTGGTTTTGATAGTCTGGGCTGACTGCTTGTTTATAACCTGTTCTGCTCAACATATTTTTAGTGACATCGCTGTGTTAAAAAAATCTTAGCAGTTGCTTGGGCGGGCACATTGTTATCAGAACTGATGGCTTGAACAACGAGGATAAAACTCAACCCAAGTATTTTTCCTTTATTCTTTCTTTCCTTTCCTCGTGCCTACGATTTCAATAAGTCTTTGGTGAGTCTGACTGGTATTATCAAAAAGGACAAAGAGATAAGCAGCGATTCAAGTCTCCCTTTCTCCTGCCCAGGTAGAACTGACTTGAGGACACTGAGCTACAATTTTCAGCACATTAGAATAATTTGACAACACTTAAAATTCTACACTTAGTGGCTTTAAAATCAGTATTCCATGTTGTGTAGTAAATCCAGAACCAATGGTATAGTGCTCTGAAAGTACCTCAGAGCACATAGCATTGCATCCATTTTATAAACAAGACCAGCGATATGTTGCCATACACCAGCTGTTTCTTAATCACAAAGCTTATTAGGTTAGAATTTTGAAATTTAGGGAACCTATCATTCTTACAAGGTGTTTTTTTTTCTACATGATTATGAAGTGAGGAAGGAAAACAACAACACAAAGGGAGCATTGAGAGGTGGTGTAGATGTTCAGATGAGGACAAATAAACTCAATGAGAGAGGGAAACGAAGCAAGGCAGAGCAATCATTCAAATGAAAGCCCCTCGGAGGTGTGCCCTTTATTGAATTCACCATTTTTTCTATTGCTACCTCATCTGCTGCTGCAATAATAGAGAGAATGTTTTAGTTGATTAGCTACCTGCCGTGCAATGGCAAACATAATGCGGAGGAATACACTCATCAAAACAATCAAAAAGGAACTGATTATTAGAGGGGAAATACGCAGGAGGATGAGAGAGAGGAAATCAGTGAAGGTGTAAGGGAGGGGGAAAAAAATGTTGTCCAGATGAGCTGGAAAACACCAGGAGAACATTTCTTTCTTTCACAGCAGCCAGGATATACACAGAGGTAGAGAGAGAAAAGAAATGAATGGGGAATTACCGGGAATAGGGAGAAAAGAGTTGAAAAAGAAAATGGAGAGAGAGCAGCAGGTCTTTGTAATTCTGTATTGGTAGCTCTTCTCCCTCCGTGTTGCCTGGCTGAATTGCAGTGACCTAGAGCGATTCTTGAACAAATAAGATTGCCTTTGTGTGTGCATTATTTTCTGTTGACATTTGCTAAGCGCTAGAGCTCCTGGCAATGGGAGATAGATGAGGGCCCTAAAATATCTTGGTATCTGCCAGGGCCTTTCATGTTACCTTAAGACCAGCAGTTATGTGTGTGTGTGTGTGTGTGTGTGTGTGTGTGTGTGTGTGTGTGTGTGTGTGTGTGTGTGTGTGTGTATTACTCATATTGTGGGGGCATAATCTGTTTAAGCAGACAAAAAAGTCACCATAACGTAAACCTTTAAATTTTAGGGTGAAGAACTGGATAAGGTTAGGTTCAGTTTAAGCTTAGGGTAAGAGCTAGGGTTATGCAAGTTGTGGTTATGGTAATGGAAATTCTCTGGGAAATTAATGTAAGTCCATGTAATGTCCCCGAAAGTGATGGAAACACGACTTGTGCGTGTGTGTTTGTCTGGCCTGTCTGTCTGTCTGGACGAGACAATAGAACGAAGAGAAAGAGAAAAAGCAACAGGATTGCCGTTCAGTAGAAATTCACTGGACATTTGTTTCTGACAGTTGAAGGTAAAGGTCACAGTCTTGCTTTTCTCTCAGTGCTTTTGTTTATTGTTTTGGTGGCATAAAAACGAACCATTATTCTTGGTGGCATCCCACTGAAAGTGCCCATCAACTTCCATTTATCAGCTAGATAACAAATCTTAGGAAAGATCCCATACTGTATGTATTCATGCCAATTTCTGCCAAGTTTGACCTACAATCAAAACACAAACTCCACCTGACTCAAAAGATTGTTCAGATCTAAAAAGGGATAGGAAATTCTGTAACTGACAGACAATTATATATCAGTCAACATGCAGTACGTATAGACACTTACAAATCAGCCTACACATCAGTTTTAGAACAAGATATTTAAAGTAAATCTCTGTGTAGCAGAGCGAGAGGTTTATGTGAGGTAGGCTTATACTGGAGACAGGCCTTTATTTCTAATTCCTTCTGTTTGATATTTGCTCACTAATTCTAGTATGAAGTCTGTTGTCTAATGGTGCTTCAGGAGACAGATTCCCTTCATTTCTTAACAAGGCTGTCTTGTGAAACTTACAGGACCACATTGTGAAAAATTCAAAAAATTGCACTGATCCATTACAGTACTTCAAATGTACGTATAGCCACTAAGTGGCATTTGTACACCACAACAAAATATCACTTGACTGGGAAACACAAACACACACACACACACACACACACACACACACACACACACACACACACACACACATATAGTTAGAGTGACTAAAATGAACAGTTAGACTGAAAATGAATAATCTAGAACAACAAAATGGAAGTGGAAAATGTGGAAGCATTTTTTCACAGTGCCTAATGCTGCTATGTTTCACACATAGTCATGTTGAAGAGGTCCTCTGAGAGAAAGAGACAGAGAGGCAGCACACTACCAGAGATCATCACTTCAACAAACTTTCAGAAGTGTAACCACATTGGCAGATGCAGGATGCCAGTATGTCAGAAATTCTTTTGGATAAAATGGAAAAGCTGTTGATAATCATTAAATATAATATTTTCTGATTGAACTGTTGAAACTGCATCTCTCAACCACATGATTAGACACTCTTTCTGTTGACAAAATGTAAATCATAAAAAATAGAATTCACAGATATTAAAATGGATAAAGTGAAACTGAATGTGGAAACAATTAAAACGGATCCTTTATAGAGTAGTGAACCCCTTAAGAAGTACTACTGGGCCCACTACTCTGAAAATCCTGGCTCAAACACTGCAACAATATAAATAATGAGATAAGATGCATCTGATGTAAATATCCTGGGGAAAACTACATTTACAAATTAAAAAAAATTGCAGCAAAACTTACTAAAGTAAAAGTACTGGCAGAAGAATGATCTCTGTCAGTTTGGCATTAGATGCATTACAGATGCAGATACAAATGCATAATTGTACATGCAGTATGCATGCATATGTAAAACCTTGATCTTTGAAGTAACTAGTAAGCATAGCTGTCAAATAAATGTAGTTAGTTCAAGTTCAAGTTCAATATTTGCCTCTGAAATATAGTGGAGTAGAGGTACAAAGCAATTTCCAATATAGAATGAAGGATTAGGAGGATCAGGTAGAGGAGACTGATGACATCAGCTTTGAAGCAGGAGAGGAGCTCTTGAAGCTGGGACAGGAGGACAAGCAGGGCTGTTGTAAAAGACAGCTCAGAACCGCCCTGCCAACTACATCCAGGTTGTTGTGTCCTAATGTCCTGCTTTCTCAAACAAATTGCAGGAAAACATGGATGTAAGGTCTGGACGACACGTATTGTTTCTATCTACTAGTGTTGGGAAAGTTCACTTTCTACATGAACTAGTTCAAAGTTCAGTTCACAAATTTTAAAATCAACTAGTTCAGTTCATAGTTCATAATTCAAAATTTTAAATTTCACCGTTCCAAAAATGAACTAGTTCATAATTCTTTTTTCCATATGTTGCTGTGAGCTATTATTTTTCAAAATTATTGCCACAGCCGGTCCGTGTACCTTCCGTTCATTCTATTTCCAATTCTGAAAGGTAAATCAAAAAACAAATTTAGGGCCATTTTTCCTATTACCATTTCTGAAACAAAAATCGGACAACTATTTAATGACCCTTTTTTTTAAAAAAAACTATTGCATTTCTTACTCAAATTTTAGTTTTCGTTGAAATGCCTTAAATCTCTCTTTTTCGATTTTCAATTTTCAATTTTTATGCTTTTCAGTCCATGGCCCGGAAATAAATAAATATAGCCTACGTGCGGATTGGTCCGTGTGTCAGGAAGGTCCTGCTCTGGGATCACCTGCTCAGGCCATTGCTCCCACTCCCCCTAGAGCAAGCACGAGTAACACCTTCCAAAGGTACCCCCAGTCCCATCAGTTCAGAGCCCCCCTACCATTGATTAGCAAGTTATTTCAAGATTCAAGATTCAAGATTCAAGAAGCTTTATTTATCCCGAGGGAAATTGCTGTGCAGCAGTTGCGATACAAAGTGTAGAAGTAGTACGAGTAAGAGGATCGATAAAACACACAACTAAATGCAACAAAGTGCAAGGCACAATTAGAATGATATAGCATGAATAAGGTGAAGAATAACGGATTATATCAGATGTAAAAAGTTTACAGACAGTATTGAAGAGGTCTGATTAGGAGTCCAAGGAGCAGGACCATTGATGTGTATGGGTACCTACAAGCACTCCTCACTCAAGAGTGCATCTGGTTAAAGTGATACTTCAGCCCACCTAAACAATGCAATATTGTTGTGGTGTGCACAAAATCTCCTGACACTCATTGCTGAGCACCCTTCCTTGACACCTAGTTCTGACAAATTTGTTGAAATGTCGGCATACGAGAAATTCTGTGTAATCATTTCTCTAATTACATTTTTGTAGGGCTCAAGTGACGCCATCTCATTCGTCTTTAGACTCCAATCTGCTGTGTTTAAGACGTACTCGCGGAAAAAAGCTAAAATACTGCTTCCGGTTCACCGCATTTTTTTGCATTAAAGCTAAAATACTGCTTCTGGTTCACTGCTAATAATAAAGATATACCCGCATTATTGTATTTTGGATTAGCATCAATTGGATTCTTCGAATATAAAAATCTATAATAGGAAAACAACACAAAATCCAATTTTATAGCAATATTTTAATGGATAACAGCTCTTGTTTGTTTGTTTTAAAATCTGCTACATATATTGGAAAACTAAAAATGCCTGTTTTTTTGTTTTCCGATTTGCATTTCAGAATTGGAAATAGAATGAACGGAAGGTACACGGACCACAGCCCATATAGAACCACAGACAGCAATTGCTTTAACACTGTAACTATGCATCAGATTTCATCTTCATATGCAGTTGAATCCTTATCCAGCCATGGTTTACATTAGCATTGAGCGGACAACATTTCCCCATGGCTGCTTTAACGCTTTGTTGCTGTCCATTCAGTCCACACTAGTTGCAGCTGCAGCTTTCACCCTATGTGACTGAAGTGCAGATTTTCTTTTTGAAAGCTGGCAGGCGAAGTTTGCACAGAAATGTAAGATTTTTCCCATCCTCACCGACCTTGTCATAAAACTCATTAAAATGATCATATAACGTCTCTTTGCTGCTTTTTCACGTACATGCGACTTTTTGTTTTGATGACGCATGCAGCGGTACGACACTGGTGGCTGGTGTTGCCAGGTTGGGTGTTTTTTCCACGACATTTTAAGGCCAGTGTGTTTTAGCCGGGTTTTCGCCTGGAAGAAATCTGGCACCATTACTGAACGAAGTTACAATGAGAGAGCGTGCCGTTCAAAGACACCAGAATGAACGAGTTCACAGTAATGTTCATCAGGCAGTAATACAGTACGCTGAGTTCATGTTCGCCCAAAATATGAATGAGTTCAGGCACAACACTGCTATCTACTTTTACCAAACTCTGGATTTTGGTTTTCCACTATCTTAGTGCTGAGCTGGGATGAGCAGCAATCAGCAACCACCACACTGTGATTGAATGAAACATCTGTCAGTCAAGCAAACATATCCCAAAGTATTGCTCTTTTTAAAGAAAACTCAACTACTTCAAAACCAGTCAATCCCAGTCTTGTCCAAAGAATGAAAGGTAGAATCTTGATGAGCTGATTTTTTTTTGACACCAGTTTGTCCCTGTATGTCACAGTCCTGCGTCCTCACGCCTCTAGCCAAACTCATCACTGCCAGTTCCACTCACCCTCTGTCACCTTCCTGGGGAACATCATTTCCCCTGGGAGCATCCAGATTGATCCTGCTAAAGTCTCTGCTGTGATGTCCTGGCCTGTCCCCACCTCTCGTAAGGAGCTACAACCTGGGCTTTGCCAATTTCTACCACCAGTTCATCAGGAACTACAGCTCCGTGGCAGCTTCCCTGACAGCCCTGACGTCGGTGAAGGTGGGGTTCCAGTGGACTCCAGAGGCGGCTAAGGCATTCCAGACCCTGAAAAACCGGTTCACCTCTGCACCCATCCTACAATTGCCAGATCCAGACCGCCAGTTCGTGGAGGAGGTAGACGCTTCAGATGTAGGGGTGGGGGCTGTCCTTTCCCAGCGGTCCTCCAAGGACCAGAAATTACACTCCTACGCCTACCTCTCCTGCAGACTCTCTCCAGCTGAGAGGAACTACGACATCGGGAACCGGAAGCTGTTGGCTGTAAAGTTGGCCTTGGAGGAGTGACGCCATTGGCTGGAGGGGACCAAGGAGCCATTCCTGGTGTGGACTGACCACAAAAACCTGGAGTACATTCGCTCAGCTCAGAGGCTGAACTCCCGGCAGGCCAGGTGGGCTCTTTTCTTCACACAATTTAATTTTGTGCTCTCTTATCATCCAGGTTCCCTTAATGGCAAACCAGACGCTCTTTCACGACAATTTCAGGAGGAGGAGAAAGTTCCCCCAGGAGGCCACCTCAATCCTGCCCACTTCCTGTTTGGTGGCTCCTGTCCTCTGGGGAATAGAGGAAAGAGTTCGGGCTGCCAGCGAAGACCAGCCAGGTCCTAGTACTTACCCTCTGTGCTCCTGTTCCTTCCCCCTGTGCTAAGGCCGGAAGTACTCCAGTGGGGCCACGCCTCTAATCTGTCTTGCCACCCAGGAGCTTACAGGACATGTGAGGTGGTCCATCAGAGGTTTTGGTGGCCTACACTGGAGCAGGACACTCGTCAGTATGTCCAGGCATGCGCTATCTGAAATCAGAACAAACCTTCACATCAGACACCTCCTGGCCACCTCTGTCCTCTCCCTGTTCCTCATCGACCCTGGTCCCACGTCTCTTTAGACTTTGTCACAGGATTGCCCCCCTCCAGTGGCAACACAGTAGTGCTGACAGTGGTGGACAGGATCAGCAAGATGGCACACCTTGTCCCCTTGACCAAGCTCCCATCGGCCAAGGAGACCACTGAGCTGATGCTGCACCATGTCTTCTGCCTACATGGTCTCCCCAAGGATGCGGTGTCGGACTGGTGCCCCCAGTTCAGCTCCATTTTCTGGAGGGAATTCTGCAACCTGTTGGGAGCGACGGCCAGCCTCTCCTCCGGGTTCCACCCCCAAACCAATGGCCAATCAGAGCACATCAACCAAGCAATGGAGGTGGCTCTTCCCTGTGTGGCGCCTCACAATTCTTCATCATGGTCCCAAAAAATCCTGTGGGTGGAGTATGCGCACAACTCCCTGGTCAGCCTCAGTCACCGGGATGTCCCCTTTCCAGTGTGTCTATGGCTATCGGCCTATGTTGTTCCCCAGTGAAGAACAGGAGGCCTACCGCCCCTCAGCCCAGTCATTTGTCCAGCGCTGCAAATGCATCTGGTCCCAGGCCCACAATGCCCTGCTTCTAGCTGTTGAGCGTTACTCTGTCCACACCAACCGCTGTCGCTCCCCTGCACTGGAGTACCGGGTGGGGCAGAAGGTCTGGCTGTCCACCAAGGACCTACCCCTCCTGGTTGAGTCTCGCAAGGCGGTGCCACGATTCATTGGACCTTTTTCCATCCAACGGGTCATCAACCCCACTGCTGTAAGACTCAACCTACCCCGGTCCATGCGCATTCGCCCCACATTCCATGTCTCTCACCTGAGACCCTGTAAGAACAGTCCCTTGGCCCCTGCAACACCTGCTCCACCACCACCGTGCATCATTGACGGAGGTCCAGCCTACACAGTCAAAAGACTACTGCGCTCTTGCCTACGAGGTCGAGTCCATTACCTGGTCGACTGGGAGGGATACAGCCCAGAAGAAAGGTCCTGGGTACCCGCCCGGCACATCCTGGATCCCGACCTCAGCTCTCCAGCCATGCCCCATACCTGACCATCTGCACACCTAGCCTATTAGGTTCATCTGGAGGGTATTTACGCCACGCTGTCATTCTTCCAAGTTCCCCAGATTGTCTTTGCATCATGCCAGACTCTCCAGCAGTATTCTCCTGATTGATCTCCGGTATCTGACCTTGCCTGTTCCCGACTACTCCTTCCGTCCTAGCCCTGTGTCTGCGGGTGGGCAGATCTTACCACCTCGGTGGTTACAAAGAGCACGTTCCTCCTCTGAGAGTGTTTTCGACCTCGCCGAAACCTGTCAGTGATTTCGGCGCTTGATCCGCTCTTCTCACACTAACTCCTTCTGAGCCGGCTCTCTGCTCAGTACGGCACAGTGTTGCTCCGGTTGTCCGTTGTTCCGTGTTCTCAGTATATCGGCCGGCACTGCAATTGGGTCCTCCATTAGCCCGTTACAGTGTAGACTGAATGCAAAATACATTTTCTACATATTTATACATTAATATATACTCTTTTGTTACAATCTGGTAAATTAAAGGACCAAAATTTCCACACTTGAACAAAAAGAACAGGAGACCAGAGCAAGTGAATCATTTCTATGAATCTTCCAAGAACATGCAAACATACAAAACTAAATGAATCACAGAACTTGAAGATCTCATAAGAGGAGCAGCCAGAAAAGAGTCAAATCCAATCCTCAAGGAAAATGCATTGCCACAGAGCAAGGCATGAACAGAGACAGGTGGGGATTAGGCACCTGAGCACAAAAACACAAGAGTCTCGATTGTCTGATTGACAGCAGCTGTGCTCAGGAGAGGAGGACACTGGATCCACTCAGCCACACCTTGCATTGAAACATATTCAAACATGACAGACAAGGGAGAGAGACAGCAGACAGAGGGAGAGGGAAACACAAAACAAGATGGGGAGGTGAAATTGCAGATCCCCCCACATCTTTATGTATTCTAGAATATTATGAAACCCAGGTAAGCTATTATTTGAGCTTGTCCACTGTGTGTAAAAAAGGCTTGGACAGAAAAACAGGAAGGCACTACAATGAATAGAGAAAGCCTCACTGTAAGAAAACAGCCAAATTCTGACAGTAACATACTGTTGTCCATTAAAACAGTACTATAAGATAGAAAACAAAGCATTCTGGGCAATATTTATGGGCAGCTTGCCGTTTTCCATAAAATACTGTAATATACTGTGAATAATGTTGCATTCTGGGAGTGATGTAGAATTCATGGCAAAGAGGCCACACAAACACAGAACGCTACTGTATTTCTGGAGGGGAGGGGCAGAACAGTCAAAGCCAGCGAATTTTCTTTGTGAGGATCATCCATCTTAATCCTGTACTATATCAAGGAGATCACACGGTAAGTTGAAATGCATTTTATCTGTCTGGTGATATTTGTTTGTACTATCCCGTGAGGACTAGCCATTTGGACTTTTCTGGAGAAGCACAGGATTCCAGTGGTCGAGGCCGGCTGGCTTAACTATTAATAGAATTTCAAAAATTGCGATTTGAAAGGCTGCGACATGTAAGATATATGTAGCACATCTCACCCAGGGCAAACTTGTGTCATGCAGAAGTGCATAAGGGTGACAGAGAGCGGCATATGTTGTAGCCAGTAGCAGCGTTGAGTTGCAGAGTGGGCAGTGAGTAAGTACCGTGGAGCCGAAAGCGGCCGCAACTTTTTCGAAATTTGATGTAGGCAGCACTCGCTCCTGTCTATGTAACATGGCGAAGGCAACAAACGCAAAATACAGTTTATCTAAAAGCTAATGAATGCATAGTATCAACATCCTGAACAGCAGCTGCTGCAGCAAACGTTAGCTTGTCTGCACCTAGCACATAAACAGTGTAACTTAATACCTAAACGTTCCGCTAAATTTAAGTGAATCGTCGAACTTCTTCGACATCCTCAGGAGATTAAGTAGCTCCTTGGATAAGAAAAATACATAACTTAAAAAAAACCCGCAAAACTTTTTCATGTATTTCAGTTTGTGTGAAAGTGGAAGTTCTAGATTACATTTGTTGGATTGCTGTTATTTTTCAGTCCCAGTGACAAATTTTGCATTTTGTATCAAAAAGGTAGTGATACTCACAGTTGTTAGATGCATCATTCCCATGCATCATTTATTAAAAAGTTTATTAGTGCTATTTGATCAGCAAATAGCCTTGTTCTGTTAGAATACCTGAAATTTCTGTATTGGAAAAAAAAAACAGTTTGTATGAACAAATGAAGTAGTTCAGTTGGTGTTGCCTTTTAAAGTAAATCTTGGGTTACATCATTTATGTCATATTTTCTAAGTCTCTTTTTTTCCATAGATTTTTTTTTTATTGCTGTATTTAGTTAGCGAAGTCATTCATTACATGTTGCATATATCACACTGAAATTGCTAATCAAGGTTACAGTACAGACAGTGCTTCTTTCATAGTGTTGTGGCTGTCTTCAATACTGCCCGTAATATGCTCTTTTTTAGAAAAAATGACTACATGGTACTGTATTTGGGATTATGGTGAAATTCCATTGCTAATTTGCAATGGAATATTGTAGACCCTGCCACGAGTATACTGTAAATTCAACAAAACACAGCACTATATTGTGCTGTGTTTTAGTACATATTATAACAGTAATAAACTGTAAATAAGTTTACAGTAAGTTTACAGTAAGCAAACTAGCAAAAACGGTAATTTACTGGCAACCCTGTTGCCAGTAATCTACTGTAATCAAGAAAATACAGCAATGTACTGTAATTCAGTGCATGGAATTATTACAGTAACATACTGTAGAGTTGATTACAGTAGGAGAACTGTAAAATTTACAGTAAAATATTGGCAACCCTGCTGCCAGTATTTTACTGTTAATCTACATGACAATCTTTTACAGTGTAGAACATTCATCTTAATGCAATTGACTATACCAGCCAAGAACGGATAAGGGTTGTTCCATCTGTTAAAATGCACCTTATGTTTGTCTATCAGTGGTACAAACTTCTTTTCATTCAGACTTCAAAACTTTAATGAAATATTGATTCCTAAATCCACACCTGACGATATGGAGGGGTAAATCATTTTCAGGTATTTGAAGAGCTGGATTGTTCAGAAAACATTCACTCTTAGAGAAGCTCAGTTTATAACCTGAAAAATGTGGCAAAATTATGCAGTATCTCAATTACGTCTGGGACAGAGGATAAGATACATCTAATAGCAAATTGTCTGTGAATAAAGATACCTTGTGCTGGGCAATCCCATGTATAGAGGGAGCACATTTAAGCTTCATGGAAAAGGGTTAAGAAAAACAATAAAGGACTAACAGGGCACTCCTGTCTTGTTCACCTTGTCAGTGTATGAACTGTGAACGCAACCTGTGTCCAAAACCCCATTTCTTTAAAGTGGACAATAGATACCCCACTCCACCTGATCAAATGCCTTCTCTAATGAGACTACTATTTCTGTTTAACTTAATTTATTTATATAGAGCCAAATCACAACACATTTATTTAATGACAGTTTCAATATAGAGCAGATCAATTATTATTATTATTATTATTATTATTATGTAAAGAACATAATAATAATAATAATAATAATAATAACTTTTCATACATAAGAAAATGTATCACAAAGTGCTTTACAATTAAAGATAAATAAAATAAAGGACCCCCCCCACCTATACCCCGCCCACACAGACCCACACATAAGATCACAAACTCACGCAATCAACATGTTGATGAAGTACATACTGAGGAAACGCCGTCTTGAATTAAAAAAGAAATTAAATTAAATGAGGAAACACAGGAGATAAATTTGAAATATTAAAACAATAATAATAGTAACTAGACAATTTCCTCTGGGGAAATTGTGAAAGGGCCACGGGGGCTACTGCCGGAGTGTGTACATTGTGATGAGATTCTTCAGATTTCAAACAATTAATGCTAAGCTAACATTAGCATGTCAAATAACACATTAAAAAGATGTCAAACACCATTAGAATGCATTTAAGAATCATTTTACCAAAGGTTACCGTGTTAGCATTAGCATGCTAATCATTAGCATATTAGCACAACAACCTGACATCAAAAGCCAAACCTGTATGCACTAACAAGTTCGTAGGACCTCATGTTAGCATTGGCCGCTGATAGCATTGTGGCTAATGCTATCAGGCCAACATCACTCATTACATTACGAACATTTCAATTTCATTCAAGGGCTACAAAGAGTAGGAAAAACCCCTACTGGGCCAAATTTGAGGATTTTAACCCTGGTTACATGTGTGTTGATGTTTGTGTGTGTCTCGCTGTGTGTGTGTATCTGTAATCACATGAAGCTACGTGTGTTTGTGTGCATAGGAGTGTGGGAGAGGAGTGCTCAGAGAGGTACTGAGGCTCTCAGGTTGCCACGGCAACCTGAGGTGGTTGCCATTGACGATAGTGGCCCCCCGGGTAGACAGACAGAGGCCGACAGAAATTTGGAGAAAAAAAGCCATTTTCTGCCTCTGCATGCTCTCACATTTGGGCTTATGCTGAGAGAACAGTAGCTTCTGTCAGAAAAAAACACAGACTATCATTGCTGTAAGGACTTCCTGACCTATTTGGTGTGATTTCGGTGTTTCTACAGAAAAGAAAGGAAAAGAGGAAAAAGAAAAAAATACGCAGTATAACAATAGGGCTCGGGGCTTCACCCCATGGTCCTAATAAGAAAAAACACACAGTATAACAAAAGCTGCAGTGACCAGTATATATTTACAAGATTATACAACAAGATTCTGAATGGAAAGTTTAGTTTCAAAAAGTTGCCAGATGGGTTGACTGACAAGACCAAAGTTATCTGTGTGTATTGTTGGTGTGAACTGAATTATCACCGCAGCAAAATACTGGATGTGCTGGATTTAATTCATTCAAATGTGAATGACTGCTCAAAGTGAGAATGTTAGTGTGAAATATAACACGTGGCTGTTTTCAATAAAAAGCCAGGCTAAAAAGGTAAAAGTATCAATATTACATGTTGCCCTCAGATCTTGAGGCAAGCTATTCTATAAACGGGGGCATAGTAATAAAAAGATGACTCACCATATGCTTTGGGTACTGTTAAAAGGCCACTTCCAGAAGACCTGAGGACTCTGCTAGGTTCATATGGTAAAAGAAAGTTAGATAAATAAGAAGGAGCAAAACCATTAAGAGCTTTATAAACCAATAAAATAATTTTAAAGTCAATTTTAATACACACAGGAAGCCAATGCAGAGACTTTAAAATCGGTGTGATATGAGCTCTCTTTCTGGTCTTTGTCAGTATTCTAGCGGCTGAGTTTTGAAGTAACCGCAGTTGGAAAATATTCTTTTTAGGGAGACCAGAAAGAAGAGCATTGCAGTAATCAATCCTGCAGGTAATAAAAGCATGAATAGGTGTCTCTGCATTGGCTTGAGAGAGAAACTGGCGTACTTTGGAAATGTTTTTTAAATGATAAAATGCCTTTCTTATCCTTTATATGAGCCTCAAAGTTTAATTCTGCGTCAAATATTACGCCAAGATTTGTTACTTGTTGACACGGGCTAAAAGAGACTGCTTGTAGTTTGCTAGCCAGTTTCTCTCTCCGGTCTCCTGTACCAATAACTAAAACCTGAGTTTTGTCCTGGTTGAGCTGTAGAAAGTTCTCTGCCATTCAGGATTTAATGTCTGAAATACAGTTTAAAAGGACATCAAGTGGTCTGGTGTCATCAGGAGATAAAGCAATGTAAAGCTGTGTGTCATCTGCATAGCTGTGAAAGTTGATGCCTTTCCTCCTGATGACATTTCCAAGTGGAAGCATGTATAGGTTAAAAAGGGTTGGACCTAAAATTGACCCATGGGGAACACCGCATGTCATTTGATAAAAACTAGATGCATGTTCACCCATGCAGACATAGAATTTCCTGTCCAGTTATATATATCCAGTTTGGTCTGTAGAGAGAAAGAGAGATTTTGGGGGGATTTTTGAAACTGACTTTATTTCATCAGTTTTCGCCAACAAAACATTTGTAACAAAAATACAACCATCCTCAAACACACACACAGAAAATAATTAAATAAGCAAACGAAGAAAGAAAGAAAGAAAGAAAGAAAGAAAGAAAGAAAGAAAGAAAGAAAGAAAGAAAAAAAATAAAACAAATAACCAACTAAATAAAAACTCAAAAAGAATAAATAAGTCACATCATCTCCTTGGAGGAGATCAGCTGGTTTTCTTTTACCGAACACAAAACGTCACCATGAGTCCATTTCACGCTGAACTGATCCACATCTTTCATCTCTCTGCAGTAGTTAAAGTCAATCATTATTCTAGCTTTTACCATCCTGGTGAACAACAGCTTAACGTCAGCGTCTATTAAATCATCAATCTTCCTCTTCCTGCTGACATAAATGGACATCTTCAATTGTCCCACAATAAAATTCATCAGTTGACAGTTGTTGTTTTTCAGGCTTTTTGTACTTAAAACCCAGAATGAATCTCTGCTTGGAGAAACCTCCTCCCAACTTTCTGAACAGGCTCTCTAACAATGCAAACAGAGGCATGAGGCAAAGACACAGAGTAACAGTGGAACACCGTCTCTCTGTCGGGACAAAAAGGACATCTGTTACTCAAACCTGGATCAATGACAGAGAGAAAGGCATTTACTGCCACTATCCTGTGTAAAATTCTCCACTGTAGATTGGCCACCTTCTTTGTTAGCGGAGCCTTGTATAAAGCTTGACGTTGTGTCCCAGTCCTAGGTGACCTCACCAAGGTGTGTCATCCCCATCCTGAAGTTTACTTTTGTTAAGACATTTAACATTTTGTACGGTGTTTCACCGTTTACCTCCTCCAAGTTTAAAAAAGTCTGACATTTTTCATCTAAAGAAGACCGAACACAATTTCAAATCTTGGACGAACACCTAGACAAGGAAAAGCATTGACTGTGTGAGGCACAATAAAACCTTCACACCACTGATCCAAGGGTCAGAATCCCTGCTCTACAGCACAGGTCTGTGACAGCTGGTCTTGCCCAGAAGGGGTTGTCCAAAATTGTCTGCTCCTGCAGCAGCCAGTGTAAAGAGTCAGTCTCAGTGGTTCTGTCTATTTCCAACATTATCCACACTGTGAAGACTCCACGGTAGAAAGGAGGCAAGGTCTGGAACTTCAGAGTCTTAAAATCCATGAGGAAAAATTAAACCTGCAGTCCCAGACTGCCGAACCGCCTGAACAGCACCCATGCCAGTGGTCGCCACACCAAGTCTTTCAGTCCAAAAAGGAGTCTCTGGATGTGCTTAAGGCGGAAAGCAGCTCCTCTGCTGGCCAGGTGTATCAGTCCTTGTCCCCCTTCTTCTTTTGGAAGAAACAGAACAGCCTGTGGAACCCACTGCAACTTATCCCCCCCAAAAAATCAACAAGAACAGCTTGAATTTTTGACAGCAGGTTTGAAGGAGGATCCATACAAGCCAATCTGTGCCACAAAGAGGAGGACACCAGATTATTTATCACGAGCGTCTTCCCTCTATAGGAGATGCTCGTCAAGAACCATTCCCACCTTGTTAGATGACCCTTAATTTTCTCTAAAACGTTCTCCCAGTTCTTTTCTAAAAACGATTCCTGACCTAAAAACACTCCCAAATATTTTAGCCCTTCTTTTTTCCAGGTCAGGCCTCCTGGTAGAGCTAGACTATCTAGCTGCTTCTTTCACTTCCATCACTGCTTCACTTTTTCCCCAGTTCACCTTTGCAGAGGAGATTTTGTTAAAAAGCGCCACAGTATTTTCCAGAACATCAATGTCTTTCTGATTTTTGCTGATCATCAGCGTAGGCTGAAAGTTTAACAGCTGAATCACAACCTGGAAAGCAAACACCAGTGAGCTCCTTTCTGAGCTTATGAAGGAGAGGTTCAACAGCGAGTGTGTACAACATGCCGGAAAGAGAGGAACCCTACCGCACCCCCCTCTGCACATTAAAAGGCACAGCCAAGCCACCATCTATTTTTAGTATACTTGCAATATCAGGATACAGTACCTGGATCTTGGCTATTAAAACCTGAGCAGAACCCAAAAAGCACTCAGCGTCTGCTACAGATACTGATGTTCATCCCGGTCAAAAGCCTTTTCTTGGTCTATGGAAATAAGACCAACATCGATACCCAATGAGCTAGAGAAGTCAAGTACATGCCAAATGACAGTGATATTATCACTTCTTAACCTGCTTTGCACACAGTAAGTTTGGTCAACATGGATGACCCCACTCATCGCCTCTGAGTCTGGAGGCCAGAGCCTTGGAGAGGATTTTAGAATCTCTACACAGCAGAGAGACAGGTCTCCAGTTTCTCAGCTCCTGTAGATCACCCTTCTTTGGCAGGAAGGTGATCACTGCCCTCCTGCAGCTCAGCGGCAGTCGTCCTTTATTCAAACTGTCCTGAAAAAACTCCAACAGGTCTTCACCAATCACTAACCAGAAAGATTTATAAAATTCTGCTGGTAGTCCGTCAATGCCGGATGCTCTGAGAGCAGTGTACAGCTCATTCATGGACAGCTCTGCGTCCGACACTGCATTGCTGTCGGCCTCCACCTGAGGCAGTCCAGCATAAAATTCTCCAGCCAGCTACACGTCCTCTACAAATTCTTTTTTAAAAAGTTCATTATAGAAGTTGGTGGCATATCTACGTAGCTCCGGAGTTTCTGTGATTGGAGATCCGTTACTGGATCATAGAGAGTGGATGACCTTTCTCTGACCGTTCTTCCGCTCCAAACCAAAGAAGAAACGAGATGGGGCATCAATTTCAGAGGCGCTCATGAAACGTGACTGGACCAGAGCACCCTGTGCTGTCAGGCCCAACAGGTTGGCTAAGGCAGCCCTTTAGATTTTAAGGGCTTCAATATGCCCTTGATTTCCTGTAGAATAAGCTAGAATCTGTAGTTCTACCACCTCAGTCTCCAGATCCTGAAGAGATCTTGTAATGTGCTTGGTGACATTGCGAGTATACTGCTGACAAAACTGTTTTATCTGACTCTTTCCGACATCCCACCACTGCTGCACTGAGGAAAAGTTGTTCTCTCTGTGTAAAACTCATAAATACTCAAAAGCCTCTCTAAAAGATTTGTCAAGTAAAAGCCCAGTATTAATATGCACTGTGTAGCTTCACATTTTGGATATAAGAGGAGCACTGAACACAAAAAATAAGCCCAAGACAAAATAAAGAGTAAATGGTCATCCAGTTTTTCCATTGATCTGCTGTAAAACCTGCAAAGCCAGATGAAATTCATTAGGGAATTCTTCCAACTTCGTTTGGTACTTTGATATTTTCCACCCTAGTCTGAAGTTCATCCAAGCTCTTTGTTGTTAAAAAGCCCAACTCTGTCGACAGTCAGAATACATGTCTTGCTGTACCAAGAAAAAGATTCTGCATTGGATCTATGATGACAAATCTGATGGCATTATAGTAATTCAAGCGGAAGAGTTCTGACCATCTTGCTCCATGCTCATGTTCCAATGGTTTCTGCTCTGCCTTTGACTTTGCCCGTTTGGCAAGTCCACCATACCATGTGTTCCTCCAATGTGCCTGGCTTCCATGAAGACCGGTCAAATTCAAAGTAGTCCGTTTTAGCACCAAATTCTTTTCTGCTGAATGTTTTCAGACACTTGTGGCATCCTGTAAGATAGAACAAAATCAATGTCTTACAATCACATATTTATATATATTAAAGTGTTAACAAAATATAACATTAAGAGATATAGAATTTTCAAACACTGACAAAGAGACCAAAAACATTTCAATTACCTATGTATGCTGCATGTCCAACAAAGCCTCCACACTTTCGAGTTGCTGGGACATCTGATGACAGACAAAGTAGAGCAGCTCTGTAAACCTGACGTCCTGTGAAAGAGCTGTCTTCCAAAACTATGCCATGCCAAAGTTGTTGAAGCTCATCAACCAAGGGGTCTAAGAAAACATTTATGTTTAGTGATGGCTCCTTTGGCCCAGGTATCAGTCCAGCGGTCTTCACGAGGTAAATTTAAAATTACAAAGTAGATGGCACCGACTGAGTAAGGTGCATTTTTAAATGGTTGAAACCAGTCCACATTTAGCATAAAGGCCAAGTTATTTGGCTCTGATAAAAGGCTCTGCATGTACATATTGATAATCCTGCCACACTTGTCCATCATAAACATCAGCAAACACACCCTCTAGTATTTTTCATTTTCTCCACTCTTAGCATCTCTCTTCAAATCCAGGTCTTCTTACAAGTGCCGCCAGAGACTGTACAACACTCTTGTAACAATAAGGCCATATTGGATAGATATACTCTGTGCCACTGGAAGATTTTGCTTTCAAGACCAAGGCAGAGCCACACTTCTTCCTCAGCACAGACCACTTCTGTGGGTGCTTGTAGAATGGGACATAGCTGCACGTCTTGCACACCTTTGTACCATCCTGTCGGAGCTCATAGGTTTTAGACATCATGTATACTGCCATACTTTTTGGACAAACCACATACTGCAAGAAATTGTCTCTGACGATTTCTGTCCATTTCCTCAAGGAATCTCACAATCTTTGGAAGTCTTTGGGATTCTGCTTGCAAAGGCAGTGAATGTATCAGCAGAGAGAATATTTCCTATTATCCACATGCGCTGCTTGATGCACAAAAGAAGTGCTGTGGTAGCATTGTCTGAAATCTTGTAGCTTGCTTGCCATGACAAAATCATCATGGCCAGAACCTTCATTAGCAAACTGTCTGCTTGTTCAGAAGACTGACTGCTCCCATGTACTTCTCCATCTTGCCATTTAGGATGGCCTTCAGTTGGCCTATTTTATGTCCATTTGAAAATGAATAGCTTACTGTATGGTGCAGGGTCATGCCCAAATCACTGTACTTAGCCCCTATGTGATGTCCATTTGAAAATGAATAACTAACTCGGCTAACTCAGTCTATTCATTCATTAAAAAAGTTTTGGGGGTAAAATATTTTTTCTGATTCTTCTACAGTTTAACATACTGGAAAACAAAGCATTTATGTAGTACTCACCACAAAACAAGAGATGTCCGCTTCCTCATCCTCATCAAATTCTGAATCGCTAGCATCGAGGAAAAGATGAATGCTTTGGTCATCTGATGTTTCTTCTGGTAAACAAGCAAAGGCATGATGATTACATTATACTCATGTCACCATTTGAAGCATTACATGTACGTATTTTGACGTAATTTGACATTAAATTACTGTTATCAGAGTTTTCAGTCCGTGAATGTAGCTCTTCAGTTGGACTGAAATCTCCCAAAGGTTGAGTGATCTGGTCATCTACGGTTCCGTCTGGGAAAATACAAAGAGATACCAGTTCATATTAGCTTGTAATGTGTTCAGGCAACGTGCACCAGGAGATACACAATCTTAAACATCCTGTAGGGGGTGTGGTGGGAGGTTTTCACTAATCAAGTTAGCATTTATCAAAAGTCTTGTCTGGTATTAGCATCGAGATCACATGATTTGGTTCAGGCTATTTTGCATCGTTTCATCAGCCTGATCAGAAAACATCATGGCCGCCAGTGGTGGAGAACCTGTTTCCTTGGGGGTAAATAATCGTATATTGTTCATAATTATTTTCAATAAACAACAATAGAAATTCCTAAAATTAATTAGGACATTTGTCTAAACATTCTGATGAAGAAAAAATGTTCCAACTGTGTTTGTGGTTTTACCTAGCAGCTTTTGAAATGTACGTATCCCCTGAGATACGTTGCCAGATTAGGGGTAGAAATTTGGTCAATGTGCATTACAAAATTTTGCTTCAAACTGGAAGGTATGTTAATAATTACTGCAGTACCAGATATTATCATGCACAGCTGTGCCTATTACAACATTATAACTGTATTTTACATTATTTAAAAAGAAAGGAAAGCACAGGGATGAGAGTGATAGAGGAGATCCCTGCAAGTTCCTCTGACTCTGAGTCAAACAGTGATGAAGATGAAGAAGTGATTTTCAGCCAGCATGAGATACAGGCAGTGAATGAAGGCAGTTCTGATGAGGAGGATGAAGAGATGGATTGCATTACAGAGTCCAAACGAACAAAAGGATTCAGGTGACAGTAGTTTTATCTAGGTACACTTATATGTGCAATCCATACAAATGCATATATGTAGTAGTCAGTGGCTTGTATCGCCTCCCTGAGGGCAGAAGTTCAAAAAGGATGTGGCCGGGGTGGGAGGGGTCTCTAGTGAAAAATATATAAAATACTGTGGAAATATAGACAGCATAAAAAAAAAAGTTTCTCCAGTGTTCATTGAGAAAATGAAATTGCTGTGTTGTTTTTTATGTAATATTCAGTGCACAAAAAGTTCATATGTTCATCATGAAATGTTCAGTTTTTGTGTCACTTTTCTATGAGATTGCTTTGTTATGAGATTAAGATGGATTGGTAAAAATGAACAAAATAAACTTTAAAAGTGCTATGTGTAATGTAAATGAGCAAGGAATACAACAATTTATAATTTATCCTCATCAAATTGAACATCAATATGTTTATAATTTGTGCCCTTAATAGGGCAACGTATCCTGGGAGATACAACTCAAAAAATCCAAAATATTGAATATATATATATATATATATATATATATATATATATATATATATAGAATGTGGAAATATTTTTCTTAGGGCCTAAAGAGATGAGTGATAACATTAAATTATTTTTTGCAACTTTTTTTTCACTCCTGCCTGTTTTAGGGTTAATGATGCATTAAATGTTGTATTTCCGATATTAGAAGATCCAGGTTGACACAACAGAATACAGATGCAAAATAGCTTGTAGCTATAATTTGGTATAGTGTATCAAATGGTTGTTTGAACTGTACATTGTTTATTTTAAATGAAATAAATGCCTAACAGCTGCAGGTCTTGTGAAGTTCCCCCAACTTTTCTGATCCAAACTCTATTGATGAAATAGCGTTTTCGATGCTCGTAATAATGCGTCTTAGAGAGTTCCTGGTCACAATGTTCACAGATGCGCCAAGGTCGTTTTCTCTTTGGTTTAGGGATATCCATTTTACATGTAGCTGAGCAGAAATTTGACTGTTTCAGCATCCAAATATTTGCTTATGGACTAGAAATACCTTGCCGACATCATTGCGTCAGAGGAGGCGCTCAGTCACATGCGAGGTCGCGCTCTCGGAATTTCTCGCAAGACAGGAGCATATAAGTTCAGCAGGGTTTACAAACCATTTTATTTTCAGCTGTGGATTCTTTCCTGCCAAGCTTTAACTCTGTACATACAATGGCCGGACGTCGTCTTCAGTTTACCCCAGAAGGCACTCCTTTGCGACGAGTGGACGGCCTGGCTGCGGAGCGACCATTTCCAGAAAGTCCAAACAATGATTTAGAGAAGAAACTGCTGAGCATCTTCAGTGGATTGTCTCGGCAGTTCATGCAATTGGTGGCCGACATAAAAGAAGAAAGGGCCGAGATAGATAGAAGCCAGACTGCTTGCTTTGGAGGAGCAGCCCCAACCGAACTGCAGCTGTGAAGAAGACCTGAAGAGGAAGAGAGGGGTGCATAACCCAAAAGTTGCAGTAAGTAACATCAGCATTTAATACTACATTGTGCAGTTTTTTGGCCGCCAAACCTTTATTATTCTTATTGCACTACATTCCGAACATTTGGTAACCATTCACATTACATTTAACATTACAATGTATTTTTGTATTTTAAAGGAAAAGGTGCGGTGTCTGCACAACAGTGACGGAAATGACAGGCGATATGAACCTGAGAACAGGTAAGTTTAAAAAAATACACAAAAATACACAGGATATGCTTCAGGGCATTCGATCGTTCGCAACTGGACTTTGTCAATTTGTCTTGGAAGACGTTTCGCCTCTCATCCGAGCACGCTTCATCAGTTCATGCACATCAGGCTAGATAGGACAGCTCTAGTCTAATGAAATGGTGTTAGATTCAAGTATTTAACCTCTAAGTGAGGCCATCCCCCAAAACCAAGGATGGTATCACTCTATTGTGAGGCAAACTATCCCCCATTAAGGCGGGGTAGGGTGCAACCCCACATTTCCTTTCTTTTTTTCCCCAGTAGTCACTGATTTTATTTGGTTGATCCTTGTTAATGTGTGTTTGCCATGATTTCATTAAAGACTTTTTCAAAATGTTTCTGTCAACTGTGTCCTTTGTGTTCAACTGTGTGGTAGTGTTGTTTTCAAAAGGTGGATCACCAAATAAATGAATCATTAAAATAAAATGAAATATATATATATATATATATATATATTTTTTTTTTTTTTTTTTTTTTTTTTTTTTGTGGTGACCAATGACCAATAACAGCAGAGTTGCCATCCAATCACATGATCTCTCACTCATGTGATCCTGAGTAGATCAACATTGGTAGTATTCATGCGCTAATTAGACCTATTTGCACCTTTGCAAAGGCGTGAATAACCACGCCCCCAGCCAATAGATGGTCCGTATCTGACTATATTCGGAGCGGGCAAAGTTCCCCGTAAACCTCATAGATCTGGAAAAAATGTTTCAGGTTTAACTGCCCTTTGACGTTTAGTTTCTACCAGGAATCTTTTTATTTTTTCCAGAGGGTAGGACACTGTCGCGTCCTCCTGTGAGCGCGTTGATTCACATTCATCCTCATTGTCAGACAGCTCCTCCATCGTTCTCTTGGTCTTAGCTCCACTCTATTCTTTATCACTGCCGTTCTTTCTTTTACCAGGATTATTAAAAGGACTTATTTGATCAGACACGTTTTCCTCCATCAGCACCTCACTGATCACACTGTCAACGATCTGACTGCAGCTTGCTTTGTTTCTGTTCCCTTTCTTTTTATCTCCTTTCTCACTGGTCTGGACATTTCTTTTGATTTCTACAGTGTTTCAATTCTCAGTTTCACCCTGCACATTCTGCTCCCTGTCCTGCATATCTACCACTATCTCTTTTGTTTTCTCACAAGACCTCTGTTCGCCCAGCGTGTCTGACCCAGGCCGCGGAGCGTCAACTGAGGCCAAGCGGTCCGCGGGTCGCTCTGCGGCCCGTGTGGTACTGAGTGTTTCAGAGACATGATTAAAGTGTTTTCAGAGACATGATTAAAATATCTTGTTCCCCCCATTTAAAATCTGGATTCATCTGGATTCATAAAAGAACAGCTAAGGACTTTAAAACATGTTAAAACTACTGTATTAGTACTCTCGGTAGGATTTCGTTCATGTTGAATGAATGAGTGAAGGCTAACGACACGGATGCTAACCATGCTAACAGTAATAAGGTCTGCACGCATTGCAGTTTTGACCGCCGGCAGTACACAGTTTCCGGTTGGGTTTTCAGAATAAGAGCGGAACGATATATCGAACATGGGTGATCCTGCTACATTTAAAAATAAGAGTTTATGTGCAAGACATGATTTCAGTATTAGATTTCATTGTTATTTTGGAGCAACATCGAGCTAGACAGAGACGATAATAAATACTGGTGAGTTAAAAACAGTTCTAGGTTAAGTTAAAAAAGGTGAAACAGTTCATGGTAGAATAAGTGGAGATTAAAAAGAAGTTCATTGAGTATAAATACTTACGGTGAAAATGTTGTTTACAGGATGGATTACTACATGATTATATGATTGTAATTTAATCGTTTTTGACTTGATAAACGTGTAATGTGTGTTCTGAGATAGGCCAGTCACTAATAGAGTGAGACATCAGACAGTACGAGTAACACAGAGCAACACAGACGTTAAGACTGATATGTTTTGTTACCATTTCTGCAGGAATAAAAAAATGAATGTGCGACACAAAGGATCAACTACAGTATCATTCTGAAAAGTGTAACACCCGCTCAGCAGCCCAGTTGGCCGCAGGACCCGCGGTCTGCTCCGCAGCTTGTGCGGCACCGCCAAAGCGACGCGCTCCGCAGCCTCAGGGCAGGACCACACCAAATGTCCCTCAGCACCACAACCAAAACATTTCATATTTTCCGAAGAAGCAAACACAATGTAGTTAAAAGCTTCCACCTTAAAGCTGAAGGTCAGGTTCAGTTCCTTCATGCTGTCTTTCAGGATCATAAAAACCTGTCTCCTGTGACAAACAAAATGCTTCGGCTTGGGAGACTTACAGCCCAGCAGGACCATCTTAATGGGGGGCTCTAGCTGTCCATAGCGCGACAGCTCTTTAGCCAACCCCCTTTGTTTTTAATGAACAGTGCGATTGAGGTAATAATCTTTTATTTTATTTTATTTTATTTTAGGACGGGCGTGAAAGTGTCACGGATCACAACGGCATGTTCAACCAGTCTTTCCACTTTTGATACATCGTCCAGAAAGATGACAATGGCGCTGTTCATCCGACAGGTGGATTTTACGCTTTCATAGCCCATGACCTCTCCAACAGCACAGCCAGCCGACATTGGGTGATAACTTCACCACGTTGGCATGTCAGCTTCTCCAGCTCCATCTGACCACTGACAACGGGCATGGTGCCCGACTGCCAGCCCCACCACCAACCTGAGCCAAAAAAGACTCAAACTAACCCAAAAAACAACTGATAACGACAACTAAAGCAAGAAATCAACACATTCAAAACCCAAAACAGAAAGAAAATAGCAAAGTCAGAAAACTCACTCACAACTTCTTCCACTCACTCAGAGAGAGAGAGAGAGACAGACAGACAGACAGAGAGAGAGAGAGATCCTGTTTGTCAGTAACCACAGATGTCAGTCATACACTGGTCATTGTGTGTTTGTGTATGTGTCATTGGTGTCACAAGTGTCACCAATGGAGGCCAACGTAAAAGGGTAACGGGGCAAACTATATGGTGGCACGGTGGGACAAGTGGCAACACTGTCGCCTCACAGCTAGAAGGTCCCGGTTCGAATGTGGGCGCTGGTGGCGTGTCCTCCACCATGCCTTCGGTACCTGCTGCTCGAGGGAAGGGGCCTTTCTGTGTGGAGTTTGCATGTTCTCCCCGTGTTCACCTGGGGTATTCTCCATAAAATTTACCTCCACTAAAAACATGCAAGAAGATCACCACCTGACCAATGGTGACGAAGGAGAACTGGGTCCCCGGGCGCCGCTGTCAGCTGGCAGCCCACCGCTCTTGGTCTGCCGCAGAGGAATGACATTCCAAGATAAATGCAGAGAAAATAATTTCACTTGCATGGCGTGTACAGTTCCCTCCCTGTAACTCTGTGTGCTTTGATGAATATTGTTGACTTCTGACTTCTATTCTTCTATATGGGAAACGCTAATGTTTCAGCTAGATTGCAAGTTTATGTAAAGCAGCAGTAGGTGCTTCAGTCCAAAACTAGAGGGCTAAATAGCTAAAAGCCGTACGGCTTGCAATCATAAACAACAGCCTAGTATGCACCTAATACCTGAGCAGCTAACTTACTAATTAATGTGTTTTGGCATATATTTGGTCATATAAAAATGGTGTGTTTATTTGTTTGATTTGGCATAAAAATGAATCTGGATGTCATCCATTAACTGCATATGTAATGAAGTTATTGGTTAGACCAATACGTTTTCATTGACTAAAATAGCTTTGTTTTTTGGGTTTTTTTTTTTTTTTTTTTAGATAAATTCGATAACCGATTCAATAGGACCAGGGACAGATTAAAAAACTCTCCACCCCCATTGTCAATGATAGGAATTTCCAATTTATTTAAGAATTCTGATATAATAATTCATCCATGTACTGCAAAGCATAGTGTAAGACAGGGGCGATTCTAGGGTCAGAGCTTTGGGGGTGCTGAGCACCCAATGAGCCCCACCACAACCCAGCCGTGTGTATATGTGTGTGTGTGTGATTATTATTGTTGTAAGGCCTGTTCAGGTTAAACCCTTGATTTAAATTAAAAATGAATAAATACAGCAAAAGAAAAACATGTATTAACTTTATTTTATTGTCTAGTTTGATAGACACACACAACTGAGAAGAAGATAAATCTAGGAATAAATAAAAACTGCCTGTGTGCAGCAGCCACACTTAATGTTTTCACACAGACTGGTGGTATACAGTGATATGTCATTTCGTTTTTCAGCTCGTACACACGTTTGTTTTCACTCTGGTCCAAACGCCGCAGCACTGGCAAAGCTTCGTGTCTCCATGCCGACTGACCGGAAGTTCAGTTATTTGGTTATTTGTAGCGGCTCTTTTTGTTTCGGATCGCTGCAGTTCGACTGTAGCCGTGCTAACAGCACCAACAGAGCTAATGCACCTAACGGTGCTAACGGTGCTAACTGAGCTAACGCTAACTGCTAAACGGTGCCTGAACTCTAGTAACGTTACTCGCCGATTTGGTATCAGAATCTGAACAACTCTAAAAGGAAACAAGAGTGAGACAGCTTTGGAACAACTTACTTCATTCACAACAACAACTAAGCGGATTCTCAGAGTGTCTGTAGCGTGCTGGACGATGGGCTGTGGTCCAGCAGAGCGGTAACTGCAGGTAACTTTGAAGAGAAGTAACGTTAGTGAAAAGAGGATGATACCATTAGGCGGGCGTGTTTTCATTTTCATTCTTAAAATATAGATTTAAACCACAAACTATGGATTGAGTTTTGGACATTATCTAAGCCTGTCAAATGTGAACTAAATTTTTAGAATAACGACATTTCTTACTCCAGGTTTTTGGGGTGCTGAATTTCAATTTAGGGGTGCTGAAGCACCCCTAAAAAAGGGCTAGCCTCGCCCATGGTGTAAGATTTATTGTAATTCAGCAAAACATTCTGGTTAATTCAATATATGTCTAGTAAACCAATTAAATCTCATCTATTTATGTTTTCCATATTTAACTGTTTTTTGTTTTGTTTTGTTTTTCACCTTCACAAAGGTGGTTCTCTTTAAACCTGGCTAGATCGTCAAGGTAACTTACGCTTTTCAGCTTACCTGCTCCAGAGGAGGTTTTGGTCCAGGTTTCGGATCTAAATCAGATATTAATAGCACCATCCTTTCACTCTTTCTTTAGCAATTTAAATTCTCAGCTGAGGGAATGCATGACATATGCAAACGTGTTGAGCTGTGCAGTAATGTCATTGAACGAAACTGTTGGCATCATCTTGTGGTTTTTTTGCCACAGGAATCTACATGCATTCAGAAAATATGTTTCCCATTTACTTCTTCAGGTATTTACACTTCAAATTTTACACAGCATGTATCATCTGTAAACATGGGCGTGGTAGTGGGGGGAAAAGTGGACCTGACTACCCAGGGCCCGAGTAGGGAGAGGGGCCCATGACAATCCTGATTTTTTTTTTCTTTTTTTTTTTTTTTGTGATGTTTTTATTTCGAATGAATTGGGCCCTCCAATTAATTGGTGTCATAATTTATTTCAAATATATTTATAACATCAACTGAGAGAATGAACTTTATGTCACAGTCCTCCCAACATATTGGACATTCTGGGGCCCCCCCCTCTTGGACGCGCAAAATGGTTTAGTCCGCCCGACAGCGACCGGCGACAAGTGTAACGTCAGTGAGCACAGATTGAATGACCTGGGGGTTAGACAGCATGCTGCCCAAAAAGCAAAAATCGGGGTATCAAAAGAAGAAAGAGCGGAAGGCAAAAGAAAAAAGGCAGAATGAAGGGAGGCAGCTGTTGACTGCTTTCTTTCCAAAAGGTGAACCGAGTTTGCTTGTTATGCAAAATCCAATTAAAGTTAACGTAGGCCACTACAGACAGCTGCTGCTGATGTTTGTATGCTCGTGTGAAGTCTTTAGCTTTGCTAGTTTCCAACCAGGCTGCTTGCAGCTTTTGCAGCTTTAGATAACGTTAGTTGTCACTATTAACCAGTTTCAGAAACAAACAGTGGCGCAGCTGCAGCAGCTGGAGCAGCAGTGGCCAGTCCTGGCGGATCCTCTGAAGATGAGCTCCCCCCTCCGACCCCCCCTTACGTTGGTATGTTGGTTCGAGAGAGAGAGAGAGAGAGAGAGCTGCTGGCTGGTAGAATTGCTGCCTAAATCCGAGTTGTTTACCTTAAGTTTAAAGTAAGTTAGCCTTTTCGTTCAGTCCATGTGCTATAGCCAATTGTCTACTGACACAGCAGAGCTGAAAAGTAAAACTCTGTGCTGAGACTTTATTTTTGTCTGGTAAAAAGCCTTAACAGTGCAGAGTAGTGCTGTACTTAAAAGCTATTATCAGTGCTCAATAAATTCATGATGTTACCAAAGCCAATGAATAATCATGTTAAATAAGTGTGATCTCAATATCAATCAAAAATTGTGATTATGATTTTTGCCATACATTTTTGCCATAGATAGATAGAGAGAGAGAGAGAGAGAGAGAGAGAGAGATGTTTCTGAGTGTGCAGTTGTCTCCTGTTCTCCTGTTCAAGAATAAATGTTTTTAAATCAAAATTTGCAAGAGTGTCATGGATCAAAACGTTAGTACAGTAACCAGATGTAGCCTAATGTTTTAGGTATTTGAGCAGAAGTAGACCAAATGCATCAATTCAGGTGGTGAATGAAAGAACCACTCATCACTATAATCTGATCTGGCTGTAGCTTAAAACCCTATTTATGCTTTTTTAATTTTAAATAAATACCCTCTTTTTGTATTTTTCTTTTTTTTTTTGCCCACGCGCCTCGTGCACTGGCATGGATAGGGGCCCACTGACATTGAGAGTGTACAGGGCCCAGAATTTGGTGCTACGCCCCTGCACTAAAAGAATAATGGAGGCACAGCAAGTGTAGACCACTTTATGTTTTTATTAGTTATATTTCACTCTAACATTCTCACTTTGAGCAGTCATTCACATTTGAATGAATCAAATCTCACACAATTTAACACTGGCAATAAACAGATGACAATAAAATAAATACTTGGTTACAAAAAAGCCCCTTCAACAACCCTTTCTAACGGATCAAAACAGGGTGATCCAAAATAAAGTTACAGGGCTCTATTTTCGACTCCGCCGTGGTGCAGGCAGGCGCATGGCGCATTTGGAATTTTGGTAAACCGAGGCGTACAGAGGTGCGCCAGGATGGGCGTTGCGGCGCAGTAGGGGGGAGGTGTCGGCATAATGAGCCGACGCATTGGAATTTTCAACCATTTCGGTCTGCGCCGGCGGCGTAAAAGGGCGCTGAAAGCTTGCCACCTCAGACCTGGTCAACTCTGTTCAGTTCACACCGACAATATACACAGATAACTTTGGTCTTGTCAGTCGACCCATCTGGCAACTTTTTGAAACTAAATTTTCCATTCAGGATCTTGTTCACATCCATTGCGTTTTGCGCTTGACATCCACACAAACCGGTAGCCTATTCTTTCACAGCTAGCGAGCAGACAAGACCAAACACATGCGTGGGGCGTGCCTTTTGTTTTGTTTCCGGTTTACAATCGGATCCTGAAGTTTTTCTTACATTCTTACTTTCTTACAAGTTCACTAGGTCACAAAGAGCGTTAATCTTGTGATTAAAAAAAAAATGACACCGTTAAAATTGATTTGCGTTAACGCAATATTTTTGATAGCTTTTTAACAAGTCCATTTTACATTAATTTCACTTTCATTTGGTCAAACATTAAAGTGTATCCTTTATTATGGGACAGTGTCAGACCTGAATGCAATTTGTGAGTTTTAATTTTAAATATGCTGTGTCAATTGTAAGTTTAAGAAAGAAAGAAAGAAAGAAAGACATGCCTTTATTAGTCACATACACACAGTTACAGAGGTGGGAAACTGCACATGGCATGCGTTTTGTGAAATTTGTTTCTCCGCATTTAACCCGTCCCGTCACGTCCTTCCCCTGCAGCAGACCAGGAGCGGTGGACTGCCAGCCAACAGCGGCACCCGGGGACCCAGTTCTCATTTGTCACCACTGGTCAGGTGGTGATCTTCTTGCATGTTTTTAATGTTTTTTTTTTAAGGAGGATACCCCAGGTAAACACCTGCAAACTCCACACAGAAAGGCCCATTTTTCCTTAAGCAGCAGGCACTGAAGGCATGGTGGAGGACACACCACCAGCACCCACAGCGTGATTTGAACCAGGACCTTCTAGCTGTGAGGCGACAGTGTTACCACTTGTTCCACCGTGCCACTCACTCTACAATATGCAGTTCTCATGTTGGAAATAAGAGGTAGGCACTGAGTAGAAAAAGCAATATGCTAACTTCCAGACTCATCCCATTAGCACCTTATTTAAGATAAGATAAGATAAGATAAGATAAGATAAGATAAGATAAGATAAGATATACCTTTATTAGTCCCACAGTGGGGAAATTTCAGGTATTACAGCAGCAAAAGTGGATAGCAAACATAGAGGGCATCAGTAAAAAGACATTAAATATTAAATATCAACCAAACAATATAAACAAGGAGTAATGAAATGTGAGCAAGCAATACTGATATTACACATTGATATGGTTGATATGATTGCACATTGATATGAATTTGAACCATCAGTACTGACATTTCACATTTGCACCAACAGTGTTGTCATTTTTCCTCTGATATTTATTTTACATTCGTCATAGCTCTCCTACCTCTACCTGTCTGAAGTGTCTGACCATGGGCTCTATTTTCATCCCCGCCGCTGGCGGGGTGGAAGGTGCGCACCCCACACAGTGGTATTTTCATGCAGCGCAGGCGAGCGCACAGCACACTTGGTATTTTGGTAAACCGAGGCACACAGAGGTACACCAGGATGGGCGTTGTGGCGCAGTAGGGGAGGTGTCGGCATCAGCTGGCAGATTTGGATTTTCGGTCCACGCCGGTGGCGTAAAAGTACGGCGAAAGCTCGCCACCCAGACCTGGTCAACTCTGTGCGCCAACGGAGCACCGCTGGGCAAGTGGATTTTCGTAAACCGGTGGAGTTGTGCACTCACGTCACCAATACCTCACAGACAGGTTTCCACAGTGTCTGGCATTTCACTGCGAACAATAATTAGCAACAGCCACGATGCAACTATCTGAACTATCTGGTCTACCTTTATTCCACCTCCACCCTCCTTTTATTCCATCCTCTCCCATCTTTTCCCCTTCTTTCTCCACATATTGTTTTTGCCTGTCCCATTTTTATTTTTCCTCTATTCATCGAATGTTCAGTTTTCTCTCTATGTTCATTCTTTCATTACTTTCACACCTCTAACAACTTGCTTACATCCTTCAGCAACCTTTTTCCCTGTGATTGTTCATTCTCTCTTTCTCTCCACCTTCCAGTTTACCCCCACCTCTTGAACAGCTGATTTTGCATGCACGCAAGCATGCACACACACACACACACACACACACACACACACACACACACACACACACACACACACACACACACACACGTTGTGTTTTTATCATCACATTTCCTGGAGCCTTACCCTTACCCAGCCACTTTAACCTAAACCTGCCTGTTCCTAACCCTGTACCTAACCTAACCTTACCTAACCTGTAACCCTGTCTTCAGTCTTGTATAGGTATTTGTACAGGTTAACATAGAACAAACATTCAGCCTCAATAAAAACAAATCAATAAAACATTATTATTCCTTTGTTTCACCAAACATTATGGGAACAAAAAATTCATTCACATCCTGCACTGTGGGGCAGCCTACCCGACCCTCGGCGCTGTCTCCCTCAACACCAGCAACGTCGTCTACCTCATCACATGCAACATCTGCAAGAAACTCTACATCAGAGAAACAAAACATACAACTGGCGACTCTGGGCCCTCAGCTTCCCCCTGCAAAGGTTGTAAAGAATCCTCTTGGGAGCTGGAAAAGAACTCTAAGACAGCACGTTTATAGGGAGACAATCTTCAAGTAACAAGAAGGCATAGAACCCTATTTATTAGGGCTGTCAGTTTAACGCGTTAATTAGATTAATTAATTACGCTGCAAATTAATGCGCTATAAAAATTAACGCAATTAATCATGAGTGGCAAGTCAATGCGCAAGCATTTTAAATTTGGCTCTTTGAGTGACCCGTAGGCTGCAGTGGCAGGTCGCATCCTACCTGCGCCACTGGTCAAAAGCAGGGTGACAACAGACATGGATGCGACACCGGAGAGCGAGGCAAGCCTACTTGGACCTTTGAACGGCAAGTTTATTTATAAAAAGAACAAAGACGGGACTATTAACAAGAACGCAGTGATTTGTACCTTGTGTAAAAGAGAATTTTCCTATCACCGTAGCAGCTCCAGCCTGAATTATCATTTAAACGCTAAACATGTAGTTGCTGCTAGTGCCGCTAGTGCTACCGTGAGCTCACTCCGCCAACCCACACTTGCTGAGTTAGGAAAACGAATGAACAGAGCCACGACAGAAAAACCGACAAACTCAATCGCAAAGTGGGTTTCTCCTGATTGCAGGCCGATTTCAATCGTGGAAGACGAGAGCCTAAAAGAGGCGTTTCAGATAGCGTCATCTGCCTCTAATTTCCAGCTACCGTCGAGAACTACAGTGATGAAAAGAATTCACCAGCTGTAATGTGAATGTCAGTGAATTGTAATATCCTAGAATTCAAATTCTTTATTTGGGGACCTTTAGCAGATATGAGATTAAAATGTGATTAATTAGATTAATTAATTACAAATCCTGTAATTAATTAGATTCATTTTTTTAATCGCCTGACAGCACTACTATTTATGGTAAATGGGTATATAGATAGGTTCATTACGTATAAGGCTACACATACCATGTACTTACTGTATAGTCTATTAGAAACACCCTCCCCTTTGGGAGATAGGCCTAGACAGTAATCTCTATTAAAAAATCCTGTTCCATCAATTAAATCTTGGTGTTTGTATAGGTTAACATAGGACAAACATTCAGCCTCAATAAAAACAATCATAAAACATTATTCCTTTGTTTTCTGTCCTTGTCTACTAACTACGGTGTGCTTTATTTATTTATTTATTTATTAACTTTACTAATAGTTTGCATGCCGTGTTATGTGTGAGCACTTATTTTCTTTCAGCACTTTATGAATTTATTGATTGTCTAAACTGCATGGTTTGATGTGATCTAGCACATAATTTAATTCCAGCTTGGCATAGCATTGTACACCAAGCACTTATCATGACTCACATATGATTGTCAGTAGCACTATTATTATTATTATTATTATTATTATTATTATTATTATTATTATTAATAATAATAATAATAATAACATTACTAGTATGGTGATTATTATTAAATATTATTACCACCATCCATGGTATACAACCAGAGTGTAGTACTAAGTCCAGAAAAACAACAGCTCCAACCACAAGGTTTTAATCGATAAGTCCACAGAGCAGCTGACTCCAACTAACCATCCTTAAGGCCCAGGGCAGCCAGGGAACTGGGACAGGCAGACCACGGCCCACGGCTTTATACACACAAGGGTCAAATTACACCACATGCAAACAGGAATGAAGGGACCAAGGTGGAGGTATGACCGGATCAGTAGGCCAGTGCAAATAAAAAAGGAAATACACCCCAACAACTAATCCCAAGGCAAGTGAGTCCTCACAATGTGACTGTGTAAACAGATTTTTGTCCCCACAATGTGGTAAATACCAGGTCACTCTCACACACACACACACACACACACACACACACACACACACACACACACACACACACACACACACACACACACACACACACACACACACACACTCCTGTTGTCTCATTACAAGGGACCACATCCATTTTGTCTGAGCATGAATATCTAATTGGCTTGCCTTCTCAATTCACCCAATTCATCATGTTATATTGAGCTGTTAGTGGTAACCAATGTGCCAGCCTCCATCAGCCCTATATAACCATTAGTGCTTCAGCCAGAGTTGTCATGTAGCATCATTGGAGGTGGTGAATTATAATGGTGAGAGCTTTTGGTGTGCAGGCTTCATTCTCAAACCAAGTACCATTGGATCTTACCAGGAAAATATGAGAAATTACCATGATACAATAATTCAGTGGTCTTGCCACAATAACAATAATGAGCCACCGTTGTTGATTTCCAGATTTAGCCAAATAAGTTAATGAAATAATGCAGTCTCAATCCTCAAAACATTTTATTTATGATTGTTACTTTGTCCAATTACTTTTGGTCCCTCAAAAAGGGGGAGGCACACATAGAAATGGTTGGAATTCCTACACTGTTCACCTGATTTGGATGTAAATAGCCTCAAATTAAAGCTGAAAGTCTGCACTTAAAGTACACCTTGATTGTTTCATTTCAAGTCCATTGTGGTGGTGTACAGAGCCAAAATTGTGAAAATTGTGTCAGTGTCCAAACATTTATGGACCTGACTGTATGTGTCCAATTGATGCGGCAGGTATCGGGTCCAGGCCTGGAGCCGGGTCCAGCATGCTGGCAGGCAGTATTCTCTCATCAAGTCTGTGTTTTTCTTGGCCTCTCCTCTTTTCCTTTGTCCAGAAGCAAAGACCAGGTCCAGAGGAGAAGTGTCCCTGAGAGGAACAGCAGCAGGCCAGGTAGGAGGGGCAGCAACAGCCGAAGAAGTCTGTGTGTTTACCAGGGTACCCACAGTTCACAATGCACTGTATCAGCGCCTACACTGTCTGTGCTCTAGCAACATGTAACGTGTTCATGGGTCAAACTTTACGAAGTTATTACACTCTTATCATGGGTAAGAATCCCAACTATCACTTAATACATAAGTGCAGCAATATGAAATCTAGTATTTAATAAATTCTCTCAATCATCTAATGACGGAGTGTGATCCTTTCTTGCACACAGACATTTTGGATAATGCACTAGCTGGTGAGAGCACAGTGGCAACCTTACAAATAGAACAGGTGCAGCAGTATGAAAATTACAAAATAAATAAATAAAAATGAACTGTGAGAAACACTTTAATCTTGATGTTTTCACTCAAACTAATGAAATTTGCAACAATTCAGCCACTTTGATATGTTTTCCAGTGGGAGAAACACACTTGGTCCTAATTGAAGGTTAAAAGTAAAACTTTTCTGCTGAAGTGAAACCTCTGACCTCCCCTAGTGTTTCTAGCACTGTGTGTCAGTCTCTGGAGCTGTACAGTGTGACATCTTGAAGAAATGAGAGTGGAGGATGGAGCATGAAGCCTGATAATACACTAGTGCTGGATCCACCATTCCCTCCTGTTATTGGATGTGATAAATATCAATATGAGCAGATAGGATCAGTCATTTCAGTGGCCATACAGATGAAAGCGCTGCAAAGAACAGTCGCTTATGACTGTGTATTACCTGCTGTGGAAAAAAAATACATGAAAGAGACCTAGTCTGTTTTTCTGACCAAAGTTCTGCCTACGTTTCACTAATGCACTATAAATCATTCAATCTTGTTTGTGAAAGCCAATATTTAAATGGTACATTACACAGTAAATCCAGCAATGTGTGGAGTAATATTAATAATTGTGTCTCATTTCTTCAGTGTCTAGCTCTTCTTCCTCGACACGTTTTCCTCCCTCATGTGTTATTTTTTCTGGGGAGAAAAGGAAAACCACTGAGTTTACAAGTGAGTAAAAGTGTCTCTTTTCTAAGCCACAGCCTCATGCATGCCTGTTAATTTACTGTGCGGGGAAACATTGTGGAGCCATTAGAGGCTCTTAAATTGGATTCAAGCAGGAAAGTCATTATCGTCCACATAAGGAAGATTTCAATTGAGAGTGCTTCATCTGATATTTGATATAACTACCATATTAGAGACAAATGTTGGATAAGATTCTCGGGCAAAGATAATTCTCTGCAGCGTTGTTGGATTAACTTTATTTCACTTTAATAACAGTTGTGGATTCATTTATATCTTATTTCCCTGCTGAAAATGTTTATATATTTGTGTCCTTTAAGCAAAGAAATCAGTGTAGCTCAATAATGTCTTAGGGTTTATCATTGTATTTATTTCTTTGTAAAATGCTGTGGGCAGAAATTCCCTGAAATAGAATGTAGTCTCTCCATTCTATAGCTCTAAACTATAAGGATGAACTAAACAGGATGCCAGTTCTTGCTTTATGTAATTGAGCAGGTTGGACCTCCTGCAAGAGTCCAGTGTCAGTGTCAGTGTCCTCTGCTCCTCTTCCTGTCCACTCCCGATGCAGCCCACGATAGCAGTGTCATCTGCAAACTTTTGCATGTGGCAGGACTCTGAGTTGTATTGGGAGTCCGATGTGTACAGGGTGAACAGGGCTGGAGAGAGCATGGTCCCCTGCGGTACTCCTGTGCTGCAAACCATGCTGTCAGACCTGCAGTCCCCCAGTCTCACATACTGAGGTCTGCCTGTCAGATAGTCTGTAATACCAGGTGTGAGCCTACTCCCATCTCTGTCAGTTTATCTCTGGAGCAGAGGCTGGATGATGTTGAAGGTGTTGGAGAAGTCCAAAAATGTAATCCTCATTGCACCACTGGCCCTGTCCAGGTGAGAGAGGGATCGGTGTAGCAAGTAGGCAATGGTGTCCTCCACTCCCACCTTCTCCTGGTAAGCAAACTGCAGAGGATCCAGGGCGTGACGCACCTGTGGCCTCAGGTGGGGTAGCAGCAGCCGCTCCATGGTCTTCATCATATGTGATGTCAGGGCGACTGGCCTGAAGTCATTCAGCTCCTCAGGTTTTGCATCATCCCCAGGATGATGCAGGATGTTTTCCACAGCTGAGAGACCCTCCCTTGCTCCAGGCTCAGGTTGAATATGCACTGTAGGGGGTCTCCCAGCTCCAACATGCAGGCCTTCAGCAGTCAAGGGGATACTCCATCTGGACCTGCTGCCTTGCTGGGATGAAGCCTCCTCAGTTCTCTGCACACCTGGGCTGCTGTGATCTTGGGTGGGGGGTGGTCTCCTCTGTGCTGGTGTCTAGAGGGAGAGAGAGAGCAGAGGGTGGGGAGGGAGGTGCAGTACTCTGAGGTGCGAATGAGCTGCAGCCGGTGATGATCTTCATCCATCCTACACCTCCTTTGTGCTGTTGTTCTGCAACTTCTGCTCCAGTTTCCTTCTGTACTGCTCCTTCACCTCCCTGAGCTGGACTCTGAGTTCCCTCTGCATGCGCTTAAGCTCCTGCTCATCACCGTCCTTGAAATCCCCCTTCTTCTGGTTTAGAAGGCCCTTGATGTCACTCGTGATCCAGGGCTTGTTGTTAGCATAGCAGCGTACAGTTCTTAAGGGAACAACAACGTCCATACAGAAGTTGATGTAGTCAGTCGTGCAGTTCACAGCCCCCTCAATGTCCTCGCCGTGTGACCCCTGCAGTACATCTCAGTTGGTAGTTGCAAAGCAATCTCTCACACATACTCTCTCTAACACATAAAGTAGCAATATATTTAGCCCTTGAAATTCAAACAAAAATATGATTAAGGTTAGAGAACGATAATGGTTACAAGTAAAGAAACATTTACTGTTGGTGGGAAATATGAAATGAGCAGCAATTAACGGTCCATTCATTTTAAACATTGTACAGCTCTTTCCTCTTAAGGATATACATATTTTTAATGGAAATTTTGTATCCTATATTTATGACTGCTTGACTTTTGTAGTACTTGTTTTTTCTCTTACTTTATATATTTTGACTGTTATGCACGACAACAGTGAGACAAAGATCCTTTTGTGTGAAAACCGTCTTGGTAATAGACCTGTTTCTGATTTTTGTTTCTGTTTCTGATATTATCATATAGCACCATCAATATTTTTTTGGACAGTCCTGGCTGAGAATTTGGGGGCATAAGATCAACAGTGCCCAATTTTCTCAAGGGCGTCGAGGGTGTGGGGGATTTTAACGTGCCAGACATTAACAACCCCTGATCTAGTTTGTGATATTTCCTGTTTATTTACAGGAACATCAGTGAGGGGAATAAGAAATGGGGGGATTATAAGCTGTTCAGCGATACATAGTGAAGTTTCCAAAGTCGAATTGCACCACTGTCTTTGAGCTGTTACTTTTGTAACCCAATGCACAATAAAACAATTCTGTGAGTTTGCATTTCAAAGTTCCTTGACTGCATTGAGCTGTGTGTTTTTGTTCACTGTGATGGAGTGATGTGCAGCCGCATCTGGCTCTATATTGATGTTCCTGTGGAGAATGTGCTATGGTATGGGTGCAGGTCAGGGTTACGCATCTATCACCCACAGCCATTAAACTCGTTTTTTTCTCCTTGTTTATCAGCAAATACTGCTGCATTCCTCTGCTGCCCAGACAAACAGCACAGAAATGTTAACTTACTCCAGATGTCACTGATAATGAATAGTGTCAAGCCATGATTTACTCCTGGATGACAGTGTTGAGGAAATGCAGGGAGGGACTCTTTGATCCAGAAAAAATGAGCTAATGGTACAACTATACTCCTTGTTGTTCTTGTGTGAAGGAGAGTTGGAAGGGCACTGGGGGAGCAGGGCTTGAGGGAGTGGTACACAAAAAAACATACATGAAAGAGTTACTCTTCTTTTCCCTGTAGTACATTGCTATCAGAAAGGATCTGCACACTTCCAAGGGACCATTCTTCATTTGCCATGACGGTTACCACTGATGGCAACTCCTTGGCGTCAGGCTACATCTTTTTGAACCATTCCATGCAGCATTTGTTTGATCATCTGCCGATTTTGATTTCTGATCGCCATGTTGGAAGATAATGATGTGTGTATATGTGTGTTTGTGTGTGCCTCACAATGAAGTTTAAAGAGATAATCAGGGTACAGCTTCCTGCCAGAGTGCTTGGGAGCTTTACTTGGTCGCATGGTAACTGCTAATTAAATGAAAATGTCAAACACAGTGCACTTGTAATATGTGTCTGTGTGCATATGGACATGCGTGTTTCATTGAGAGTCTTTGACCCACGCTGGCAATGTTCTCTCATCATCAGGATGGAAGGATATTACAAACACTAACAAGTTTTAGACTGGGCTTCAAGGAATCGTATGTGAAGCACTTTGAAAAGGAATTCAAAAAGCTGCAGCACTTGTTTGTGAAAGTCTGACCTCTAACAAAGAAAAGTAAATCAAGTTCTGCTTTCACTTAACTACCTTCAGAATAGAGTCGGTGCAAAGAGAAAAGGTATTTTTCCTCAGCAAACACACTGAACTGTTTAATTCAGCCAGCGTGGGAAGTATTTCATTGAGAATGCAATTCCATGAATAAGTTTTTGTCTTTGAAGGAAAACTACTGTTCTATAAACCATAGTTTATCCTCATGCTTACATTTCCCATTTACAAGTAACACAATTTGAAGGAGAATTCAGATTTAGCTGATCTTATCCCAGTCAACTCATTATCAAATTGTGTATACTCTACACATCGCCGATGGGGCGTGGCGGCACAGACGGTATTTTCATGCGCTGCGCCGCGCCGCGCTGGCGCATCTCCTCCTTCTCATCTCAGTCCCACCCAGCGGCACAACTCGGAAAAAGGGAGGGAAGAAGGCGTGGAGTGGGTTTGGCACAGCCGAGTCAAATCTTCACCAATCACAGCAGCTCCTCTCCTCACCTTTAAGAACGCTACTGGCCAGGCACATGGCAAGTGGCAAGTCCAACGCCCAAACTTCTCCAAGGAGGAGACTGACGTCACTCATGTCTCTGTGTGTGTGTGTGTGTGTGTGTGTGTGTGTGTGTGTGTATATTGTTTTATATTCTGTTCTATATTTTGTGGTATATTTTGTTTATATATATATATATATTCTCTAGAAATATTTTGTTTTTATATTTGCTTTTTATATATATATAGTTCTCTCTTTTCTAATTCTATTCTTGTAAGGAGCACTTCAACAAAAACAAAAGGATTTCTGATTCTGATGTCTAAGTATGAGGTCCTTAGATGGTAAATCCTTGGCCTCCTCTTCATCCTCCTCAAAGCAATGATGTACTCCATCTTTGTAGATAACGTTAAGCATTACAATGATTACATTTGTATTTGGAATGAAATGACGTGGGTAATAGCGGACAACGATCATCACTTAAGTTTTTTCATGTGTCTGTCTGTCTCATGAGTGCTCTGAGATAGATGCAGTATATATGCTCTGTAGGATTCCACGGCTGTTTCTGGTTGGCACGGCGACGTTAATCGATTAGTTCGCATCCCTGTTTCACCTGTGTACATTCGGTCAGGGTGAGTGATCATTACGCATGCCGAATGCGCTTGCGATGTCGTCAGATGAGATGCTGATCAAAATACAGGTCTGACTGTATGTGCTGACTCAGACAGTTGCATTGAATCGTCGCTGTTGCTAATTATTGATCGCAGTGTGCGTTCAATGACTGACCGAGCACTGCTGAAAACACCGTTAAAACCACGCTGCCCTCTTGTTAACGATGTGATATATGGCGTCATCAACCACGTTTTCAGAGGATAGCAGTTATCACCTAGCAGCCACCCATCCAGAGGGGTGTCCCTCTGAAAGACTGTAGGGATGCTAGAATTCGCCAGGATGGACGAGTCATGTGCCGACCCAGGGAAAGTGGCATATACGTTTGTCATTCGGTCAGGTTGAGTGACCAATACGCGTGCCGAACGCGCTTTCTGTGGCAAGGAGGTAGTAAAAAGGACAGATACAACTCCTAATTTTACTAGAGAGCTCGACAACGCCACCCTGGGAATTTCACCCAGGGAATTACTCTTGTGAGACACAAGGCACACAGGTTCGTAGTTACCAAGAGCATGAGACATGGTTCCAAATTTAAAATACAATTTATTGAATATTCATATTTTCAAAAAACACAATCCTAAAAGCCATTCACACCAAAAGAGCACAAACCTAATCAGGGCTGAGGCCGAAGTGGATGGACGAAGGCTAGTGCAGGGGAGGGATCCACCAAACAAAAGAAGAAGCAGAAACTCAAATCACCAGGCACATGTGGCAGACACACTCAGTGAAGAAAACCCACTCCCAGGGACACAGCAAGACAAGACGGGGAGGGAGGATGCCACCACCAGGGCACCAGCACAGCCACCACTGGCCTACAGCAACTGAGAAGGAAGAAAATAAAACAGATTAATAAGGTTGCACACTTAAAAAGAAAGAAAACCCAACAAAATCACCATTAATGGGCAGGTCCCAGGTGTAAACCATATATCAAATAATGACTGCCCAATATCACCAAAAATAGAGAAAAATAAAGAAAACAAAACGAAACTCAATGACCTCAATAGAGGAAATGACTCGGGATTAACAAAATACAATTACATAAATAAAATAAAAATAAACCCAAGCGCAGTAATCAAGAAAATAAAGTCAACCACACCCATTCAACCACTCATGCCACATAAAAGGACTCAGTCCTCAATAAATAAACAAATCGTTCAGGCCGTGGCGTGCAGCCAAACAATTTTGCACAAAGGGACGTGACGCCAATTCTCTGAGCGCCGCAGGACGCCGTAACGGCAGCAGCAGCGAGTACGCCCCGCAAACGCAGTGCACACAAAGCAGCAGCAGTCCAGTGAGGTGGTTACAATAACGCCTGATTCAGGAAATCAATGTTAGCATTTACTAAGTATACTAAAAGTGATACGGTTGCATGTTACACACACATACCTTGTTAGCGGCAACAGACACTCACACACTGACCAGAGAGGGAGGAGGGGGCGAAAGGACTCCAGGCAGCCGCCAGCATTTAACTGTGACCATAGACATAATATACGTAGACGCCTCATTGACTGACTCTTCCTATTGGAGCTGACGTTAGGCGGGGCCACCATCTTGGATGAGTCTCCCATGCGTCCCCAGTGCACTTATTCCTACGGCGGAAGGTGTATAGCTATTACTATAATCATCATATCTCCTCTCATTTTTACCCGATTTTCACACAGTTTGGTTTGTTACAAGCGTCGGAGATGTAGTTATGATACAGGACGCTGTCACACATTAAAAACAAATGCTTTCATGCTGAAATACTTACATACCTACATATGGTATGGCATATTAATAAATTAATTTATCTAATTAATTTTAGATTTTAATAAAGAAACAGTTTGATTCATTTGATTTCACACACACACACACACACGGCCCTTCTGTACACACCAATAATGCAAGAATTTCCTCATTTTTGTTTTTGTGCGCTGAGTTTATTTAATGTAAAGTAAAGCACAGGCACAAAAACCAGACATCTCACATAACCTGTTGACATGCGTATTAAACTTGGAGTAAGTTTTTTACTCAGTTGTGTTGGAATAAAACTTCACCAAAACAAACTGTCGAAACGAGGAAGGTTTTTTCTTTTTGGCCAACTCATCATGTGTCGGCCCATAACGCACGCACGCACGCACGCACACACACACACACACACACACACACACACACACACACACACACACACACACACACACACACACACACACACACACACACACACACACACACACACACACACACACACACACACACACACACACACACACACACACACACACACACACCTTCTGGTCTGACGTGTCTAAATTTAAACAACTGTTCACAGCTTTAGGATGACAAAGATTCCATAATAGCCTGGACTGAAACTGCTGATGTTTGTGATGTACACTGATTTTAAAACATACATACAAAGGTCCCATATATACCTGCTCAGTACATTTTTTCCTTCTTTCTTTTTTTTTTTTTTTTAAGGCCTGGAAAAGTTAGCTTTAAAAGTCCAGGTCATTCCAGCGTCTTACACTACCCTGTTAAGCTTGTAAGTGGGGCTGGGAAGCTAAATAAAATAAAATAAATAAATAAATTAGGGGCATTGTTGCGCTCTTTATGTTGACTTCAATTGGCTCTGGTGCTAGCGGAGACCCACCCAATATGGCGGCGACGCTGGATTACGCTCCAGCACGTAATGAGGCGTCTACGTATATTATGTCTATGCTCATAGACATAATATGTCTATGCCTGTGACCACGTTAGAATTTGCCACCTAGTAGCACCAACCGCAACGCAGATAGAGATGACACTTACCACTGCCAGATAATCACGGCGCGCACAGGGAGCACGGAGCAGCACACGGTCGCCCTACAGCATAACACACATGCCTTAGCATGACAATAAGACAAAATGACCAGCGTGGTGAGGCAGCGTACGGCCATACCTGTCGCGCACACAACCTCTGACCCGGAAGTGACACAGGTAACGATGGGAACGCAGAGGAAGAGACGGTGGGCGGACGACCGCTTTTATACCGGCACCCTCAATGCATAACGGAAGCCCAGGTGACCAAAACGTTCATCCTGCTACATTTCGATGTGGTCAGATGAGATACTGATCAAAATATATAAATGTAGGTCTGACTGTATGTGCTGACACAGATAGTTGCATTGAATTGCGGCTGTTGCTAATAATTGATCGCAGTGAAATGCCAGACTGTGGAAACCTGACTGTGAGGTGTTGGTGACGTGTGCGCAGGACTCCGCCAGTTTACGAAAATCCACTTGCCGCACAGAGTTGAGCAGGTCTGAGGTGGCGAGCTTTCAGCGCACTTTTACGCCGCTGGCTCAGACCGAAATGGTCGAAAATTCCAATGCCCCGGCTCATTATGCCAACACCTCCCCCCTACTGCGCCACAACGCCCATCCTGGCGCACCTCTGTACGCCTTGGTTTACCAAAATTCCAAATGCGCCGTGCGCCTGCCTGCGCCGCTCGAAAATACTACTGCGCCGGCGGCGAAGTCGAAAATAGAGCCCATAATGTCCAGCTTCATTTTAAACACAGAATTCCTACAGGGCAGAGTCTATTGGCATTTTAATGATTTGTGTAAATATGAAAAGGACTGGGGATAAAAGAGACAAAAAAGTTTGCTGATGGCAGGACACTTCTTTTGGAGATTGTGTACATTTTTTAAAATAATTTCCCAAATTGGGATCAATAAAGAAGCAGTCTAAGGATTAAAGTCTTTCTCTTTTACAAACAAATCACATTTTTTGGGAATCATCAACCATGCAAATAAGAGGTAACATGGAGTCATAGCAAAACTAGTTTAATTTAACTTTTTCCTTTGTTTTTCTTTCATGTATCATGTGCCAGTAATGAATGTGGTGCTATCTTGAGTTCTTTTCAGTGTGTATTCACCTGTCAGAGACGGTGACACGTTGGGTTTGAAGCTGCATAACAGTCTGTCATCCCTCCTCACCTACTCCTGTCTTACTTTAGGAACAAGAACACATACATTGTTCAACATGTCAGTCTTACAGATCAACTCTGTGTGTGTGTGTGTGTGTGTGTGTGTGTGTGTGTGTGTGTGTGTGTGTGTGTGTGTGTGTGTGTGTGTGTGCGTGTTTTAAGTAAAGTGGTCTGGAAAATGAAACTCGCTTGGACATGAGAAATTTCAAGTGGTTCAATGTTCAACTTGTTCACTTACCTGGCCAACTCTACCCCTGCTGCTCTGTCATCACCTGTATTTATTTATGAACCTGAGCATAGAAAGAAGGGATAAACATGGGGGGGCGTAAGGAGTATGCCAAATTTGAACTCACATTCTTGATAGTTTGAACTTGGCGAGCTGAACCCTGGAGTACTGTCAAGAGTGTCACATCTCTGAACACATTAAACCAGATTATTATGATAAACGGACCATAGACCTGAAATCTAAACAGTGATTTTTTTCTCAGGAAAGATAAATCTCAGAACCTATTTTGGTGACATTATAAGAGTTTGACCTTGGACTTGCAATGTTTCCCTGGGCCTAAGCCCTGGAATGATGTTTTGTCTGATGTGTGATGATGCTGAGGTCTGAAGACATCCAAGTATGGACAAATCTATTTACAATGTGCAAATTGCACGATTCTTTTGCAGTGCCCTTGCATTCTCATGCATTACTTGCAAACATGTCATTTGTTATAATTAGTGAATCATGTCAAAATTGATGCTAGAGGAAAACATCTCTAAAATCAATTGAAAATTGGATCTTGCATGTTGCAAATTTGGTGGCGGCCCTTGAATCATATCCTTTGCTATCACCACTGGTTGAAATGCATGCTTGAATGCTTGTCTGCCCTTCATCCTTAGATCATTCTTGGCTAATTGTGGACTTTTACTGTGATTGGGACCGTTCTTGGACTGTAACTGCTGACATTTCACAAGAACACAGAATAAGACAGGCCTCGATAGAAAGAAAGGGAAGACAAAGAGAAAGCAAATGGGAAAGAGGGACAGAGAAATTAATGAAGAGAAAAAAGCTATTTAATTGAAGATTAAAGACAGAAAAATGAAAAAGGAACCTGTGAGACAGACAGAGAAAGTGAGAGAAAAAACGAGAGTGAAAAAGAAGAGAAAGATCAGAGGAAGATGGATTTCATTACTTCCCCAAAAGATAAAAAGGCACAATTACCAAAAGAGCTTGTCGTCCCACCCTTTTTCACTCATTTTTTTCACATCACCTACCCCACATCCTCCTGTTCTTATTATCCAGCTCTATCAAGGTAGCAGCACTTTCTTCTGTCCAGCTTGAATGTGAAAGGTCAGGCTGGTGATCAAGCCAGTAATTAGACAGACCTGGAAAGAGGAACTAGATCACTGCGTGTCACCCTCTTCAAATGAACAGCCAGGGAGCCGGTGTCGTCTTCCTACCGCAAATGAAGCCTGTGCCTCTTTTCATTTAAAAGGAAAACGAGAAAAGAACACAGCAAGGTGGCTCGCCTTTCTTTCTGCCCTTAATCCACTGCTAGTTGCTTCTAAGTCTATTAGTGTCTGAAAACTTTAAGACAGAGGCTAAAAGAAGTGGGACCTCTGAGAGAGTGGAGATGAGGGTAGGCTTTTAATGTTATGTGAGGGTAGTATTTGAACTTTTATCTTTTTCTTCTTCTTATATACACATATGGTGGACACAGTAACATAAACACCAAGTAATATAATGTAATTCAATATCATATAATAATGTTACCATGGTAACAGCATTGCATGCAGACGCACCAGCCAGTAGCTCCCTCAAACTTTGCAACTTTCTGTTTTATTTTTTGCTATGACTGGACCATGTTTACACAAATATGTCTGGCAGCCACAAAGCTCTCCTCCTCCCCATTTTGGTCAATCAAGCCATATTTCCTTGCTTACTACTTACTTCCTGCTGATAAAGAGATGAAGCCATCAGCAAAAAGTAGCTTGTGTGGACAGATGAAGGTACAGGAGCTCAACAGAACTGTTTTGCGGGCATATGTTCTGTCACAGTCCAGCATAGCACTTACCTGTGTTGCAGCTCTTCAGCCATGCCCCATACCTGCCATCTGCACACCTAGCCTATTAGGCTCATCAGGAGGGTATTTAAGCCACGCTGTTATTGTTCTCAGTTGCCGTATTGTCTTTGTGTCATGCCAGACTCTCCAACATTCTTTTCCAGACTTATCTCCGGTGTCCAACCTTGCCTGTTCCTGACTACTCCTTCCGTCCAAGCCCTGTGTCTGCGGGTGTGCAGATCTTACCGCCTCAGTGGTTTCAAAGAGCATATTCCTCCTCCAAGAGTGGTTTCGACCACGCTAAAATCTGTCAGTGATTTCCACGTTCGATCCGCTCTCCTCGCACTAACTCCTTCTGAACCAGCTCTCTGCTCAGTACAGCATAGTGTTCCCCCCTTTGTCTTTCTCCCCGTATTCCTTGTAAATTGGCCGGCACTGCAATTGGGTCCTCCACTAGCCCGTTACATGTTCAGAGATGCCACCACCAGGAGACATCAGTCTTGAGGAATACACATCATCAGTGACATCATACATTAGCAAATGTGTTGATGATGTGGTGATCACAATAAAATTGTTTCTAACCAGAAAATCTGGATGAATGGAGGGGTGAGGGTGCCATCCAGAGGGAGCCAACAAAGCTGCCTTTAAATTAGGTGACAAGAAAGCATACAACAATACCAGAGTGAGACTGAAAATTGGCATAAACTGAATAAAGTGGAGATGTCAGCAAAGACTGGACAGAGACCTTATCACCAACAACACCAAACATATATGGCAGGCAATCCAGAGCATCATCACCTACAAAAGCAGGAGTGCCTCACTGTATGTGAGACCATATTGCTAGATGAACTTAACACCTTTCACTTTGAACTAGACAACAAAGAATCAACTGGCAAGTCCACTCCACCACCAGCAGACCAGCTACTGTCAGTATCTGCACCAGATATCAGAAGAACCCTCAGAATATCAATAAAACTGCTGGGCCTGATAACATCCCTGAATGTGTACTAAGAGTATGTACCAACCAGTTAGTTGTTGTCATCACTTTTTTTTTTTTTTTTTTTTTTTTTTCAAAAAATGACTGTCAAAGGAGAGTCTTCCCACTTGCTCCAAGACAGCAACCATTGCCCCTAGAGAATGTGTCAGAATGCATGAACAAGTTTTTGCATGTCTTCTTTGAACAAACATCCCTTAATTCTGGTTATATTTTTCAGGTGGCAGTAGGCTGATTTGGTATTGAGCTTTAAATGGTTGTTAAAATTCAGATCAGAATCAATAATTACACCAAGATTTCTGGCTTTATCTGTTGTTGTCAGTGACATGGAGTTAAGGTGAGCACTGATCTTTGATCTTTCCTTTTTGGGGCCAAACACAATCACTTCTGTCTTATCTGCATTAAACTGAAGAAAATTCTGGCACATCCACTCGTTGATTTGATGAATACACTCACTCAGTGAAAGTAAGGGGCTGTAGTCATGTGACGACACAGAAATATAAAGTTGTGTATCATCTGCATAAGTATAATAAGAAATATTATGATGCTCCATAATCTGAGCTAGGGGCAACATGTAGATTTGATTAGATTGAAAAGAAGTGGTCTGAGAATGGACCCTTGTGGCACCCCACACATAATTTTTTTAGGTTCAGACACATACTCACCAATTGACACAAAGTAGTCTCTATCCTGTAAATAGGATTTGAACCAGTGTAGTACAGTGCCAGTAAGTCCCACCCACTTTTCCAGTCTGTCAAGAAGTATGTCATGATCAACTGTATCAAAGGCAGCACTGAGATCTAATAATACTAAGACTGAAGTTTTGGAAGCATCATTATTCAGATGTATGTCATTATTATCATTAGTATGTTGAAAAACAACCCTTTCAATAATTTTTCCTAGAAAGGGAAGATTTGATATTGGCCTGTAGTTACTTATTACTGAAGCATCCAGATTAGTTTTATTTAGGAGAGGTTTTATTACTGCAGTTTTAAAGGCCTGGGGAGACTGACTGGACTGAAGAGAATTATTTATTATCTGCAACACATCTGGAGCTATGCGATGAGTATCAAGGCAGCATGTTGTGGATTTTAACTGTGATGCAGTTTCTGTCAGCCTTGTATGATCTAGAAGGTTAAAATATGCTAGATTAACTGGAGAACAAGAAGGCACAGATGGACTTATCATTTTGCCTGAGCTGAAGCTGCGCACTGTTTGTCTTATCCTTGAAATTTTATCTGTAAAAAAGGCTTGTTGGATAGTAGTTCAGGAGGGACTGATGCTGTGGGGTTTGTCAGTCTGTCCACAACAGAAAACAAAGTGCGGGCATTATTACAGTTTCTGTTGATAATCTCTGAGAAGAATGCTTGCCTTGCCTTCTTTTGTTCATGGTTATAGGTGTGGAGACTGTTTTTTGTAAATCTCATAATGAACCTGGAGTTTGGTTTTTCGCCACCTGCACTCTGCCTGTCTGCAAACTCTTTTCTGGACTTTGACCAGAGTGGTGTTTCTCCAAGGTGCCTTTTTCCTTTGGAAACTTTGGTCTTAATCGGGGTGATGGAGTCAATAATAGTCATAACTTTGGAACTGAACCTATTTACAAGGTCATCAGTTGAAGCTGAGGGCAGTGTTAGTGATGGCATAAAAGACTGAGTGAAGAATGCACAGGGGTTATCATTAATATAACGCTTTTTGATTACCTCTGTTCCACTTTTGTTAAGAATAGCAGGTGCTGCCATTTGAAATGACACACAGCAATGATCAGAAAGAGCAACATCCGTCACCACAACCTCAGAGATATTGAGCCCTTTGGAAATAACCAAATCTAATATATGCCCTTTGTTATGTGTTGAATGTGTTACGTGTTGAGGCCAAAATGATCAAGAATGTTTAATAGTTCTTTTGCACATCCATCTTTGAGATTATCAACATGAATGTTGAAGTCACCTACTAACACAACACAGTCAAAATCAATACAATCAACAGACAGTAGATTGGCAAACTCATCAGGAAACATTGTATTTTGGGGGTTTGTAGATGGTTACGAAGACTGATCAACAGGGAGACTTTGATTGAATGGCAACATATTCAAAAGATTCAAACTGACTGTAAGAGACTCTCTTGCATTGAATGCTATCTTTAAACAAAGTGGCGACTCCGCCTCCTCTCTTATGCATTCTTACTTCACTTATGAAACTGAAGTTCGGAGGGACTGACTCATTGAGAACTGCTGTGCCGTTATCTTGTCTTAACCAAGTTTCAGTTAAAAATATAAAATCAAGCTTGTGCTTGATGATAAAATCATTGATTAAGAATGATTTGCCTGCCAAAGACCTAACATTTAAAAGAGCTAACTTAAATGTGCTAAAAAGTCCAACATCCCCATGTTTTAGAACATACTGTGGCTGACATGGAATACATGTTAAATTCGATGATGTGATGTTCCTGGAGAAATGGACCAATCTTCTGTTCCTACATATTGTGACGTGAATTAATGAAGCTTCTGGCATAATGGGCCCTGCCTTTTCCTTGGGAAAGTCAGGCATAATATTTGCCTAAAAAGCTGGACCCAGAACACATCAGTTACCAACACAAATAGGTGGCTGTGCTGGGCTCTTACAAGGGGACTGGAGTAGGTTCAGATCAAGCCGTGGAGGGGGTTGTGGTGGTGGTGGTGCCTGTTGGCACTGTGGTGGTGGAGGAGGACAGGGTGGTTGTAGGGGGCGGGGTGGAATTTGAGGGGACAGGATCCCAGATGGACGAGGAGATGGACCAGCGCCATCTCCTCGTCCATCTGGGATCATTTGGTCAGTAAACTCCAGCAGGGGAGTGGAGGGTGATGGGATACCCAGTGAAGATGATGAGCTAGATGGAGTTTGGGCAGTTGGAAATGGTGACCTAGGTGGAGTTTTAGTGGTTGGAGTCAGTGAATCCTCACGAGCAGTGGCCCCTGGTGGAGGACATGAGGCATCCTCTTTTTTGCTCTGGCATCCCTCATGGTTAGAGCATACAGGTGGGGGGAGAATCGGTTCTCCTTCATGTTTTGGTGTTTGCTGCTTTTGTTTGGATTCCTCTTGTCTCTTGTCCTTGGGAGTGGGAACAGTGTGACACATTAAGAAAGATAGGTTGGAGGCAAAAGTTTTAGTCCTGACTTGTTTAGCGAAAGTCGGTCTCCTTTGAAAAAATGTCTGCAGTCCCAGAAAAAGTTGAAATTGTCAATAAAATGCACTGAGTGGACATCACATGCAGTTGAAAGCAATCTGTTTACTGCCAACAATCTGCTGAATCTCTCTCCTCCTCCTCTGACTGGTGGTAAGGGCCCACTGAAGAAGACTCCGGCATTCAGAGAGCTCACTGCAGTTTACCTAAATCTCATTTGAGCACTGTAGATTGTCGTTTTGCAATATCATTTGCCCCCGTGTGCAGTACAAGGTATTTCAAAGTTGGAATTTCTGCAACAATACTGAGGATTCTGTTGGTCATGTTGGAGACTGTATCATCAGGAAAGCACAACTTTTGTGTTTCTGCTGTACATTTTTCCCACATCTTTAATAGCAGAATCACCAACAACCAGAGTCTCAGGACCAGTTAGTAGCTTTCCTTGTAGCTTTCTATCTTCTGAATTCCTGTCAGGCCTTACCCTTCCCTGTGAGTCCAAGAAGTTATCCACGTAGTCAGTTGGAGATTCAGGGTCCTGCAGTAGTGGAGCAAACCAATTTTGTAACTGCACACTAGTTGGTTTGGGAGCTTTGTTGCTCATCTTCCCTTTAGCTTTTATCTACGGCTGTGTTCTACTCTGCATAGGTGTTGAGGAGGATGATAACGCAGGCCAGCCTGTCGCATCACAGATCTCTGGGCGCTGGGTTTTACCTGTTGGACATCTCCCCATATCAGCTGATTTACTCTTGGGCTTTGCCCCGAGAGCATTCCAGGGAGGACTAATACTGGCAGATTTATTGCTCGGTACACAGCTCTTTAGTTTCGTGGGAGCTGTATCACAGCTAATTAGCTGGATGTTGGCATTCTCCAGTCCGCTGTTCTGAGTCAGCGGCAAAGTGCTATCATTTCCACAAAGTCCGTTCACTTCTGCATTTATTTCCAAATGCTGAAATTTAGTTTCCAACACTGCAACCTGCTGCAGAAGTTTGTAGAGGTCATCTGTGGAGAAAAGAGGCATCTTGGTGCTAGTTAGCTTTAGCTGCCAGCAGCCTTTTTCTGTTGGTAGGCCGAAGCAGGCTTTTTCTGTCAGTGGGCCAGAGCAGAGTGTATCCGTGAAATATCTGGTCGGGGCTGCTCCTCCAGAGCGAGCAGTCTGGCTTTTATCTTGGCCATTCTCCTCGCCATTTGCGCGATCAGCTGCGTTACCAGCCGAGACAATCTCGACTCATCACAGAAGAGTGCCTTCTGGGGTGAACTGAAGACGATGTCCAGCCATTGTATGAACAGAGTTAAAGTTTAGCAGGACCCAAAACATAACTTTTCTGATCCAAACTCCATTCGTGTTCACAGACACACTGATGTCGTTTTCTGCTGACATCATTGTGTCAGAGGAGGCGTCCAATCATATGCGAGGTCGCACTCTCTGAATTTCTCGCGAGACAATCTTGTTGTGTAGAAAGAAAACATGCTGTAATTTTGCTAGGTATTTTGATTTTCTATTTTTGTACCTGAATATTTTAGAAAACATGTAAACTTCTTTAAACTGACATCATCGAAAATTAAAAAAAGAAAAGTTACTTTGGTGTGTTCCCTTTTTATTCCTACTTAAAGAATCATCAGTGGAATTACCCTGCTGGAATTTTGCAAGCTAATCACACAACCATTTTTCATCTGGTGTTGCGGTGGCAAAATGCGAAAAATTATGACGTGTCCAAGAACTGTAGATGCTTTAATTTTCACAATTTGATTTAGAAATTTAAGGGGAAAATGAAAGGCTTTTGAGAGTCAGGACACTTATCCTGTATGTAAACTATACAATTATTTAAACACACTCCTCATGAAAAAAAAAAAAATCTTTCTCTGTTGTCAGAACACACACACACACACACACACACACACAATCCCAAATTGCATTTGTACAACTTGCAGCATTTACATTTGCATTTTCCTCACGGTCACAGGGGCTGAGAGAGAATTTCCACGGCAATATACAGTGATGATGATTGACGGAAATGCTACTTTTCATGCAGTGTGCATAGCCTACACTTCTCCTGGACCCTGTGGGCGACAAGAAAAACTGCAGCTGACCCCTCCCACCCTGGGCACAGTCTTTTGCAGACACTCTCCTCCGGCAGAAGGCTGTGGTCCATTAGGACCAGGACCACATGCCACAAGAACAATTTCTTACCTTGCGCTGTCAATCTCCTGAACAGGACATAACTCACACTACCGCCCCCCCCCCCCCCCCCCCCCCCCCCCCCCCCCCCCCCACACACACACACACACACACACACACCGACAATCCCGACCCCCTCCACCATGTAACACTTGTACCTTTTAATTAGCATGTCTTTTTTCCTGTTTTTTTAATTGTCTTTGATGTCATCAGGTATGCCAAATCCATATTATATTTATTCATTATGATATTTTTTATAGGTTCCTAACAAGACTAAGCATTATTTTACTAAGTCAAATTCCTTGTTTTTTTCTTGTGGAAACTTGGCTCATAAACCTGATTCTTCTGTACCTAAAAAATCTATAGTGTTCAGTCAAAATGACTACCACTCTGATGAAATGCTGTGAGAAACTAGTTGTCTATCAAAGACAACATCCCAGGCAGCCTGGACTCTCATCAGTTTGCATTCAAAATCAACGGATCCACAGAGGATGCCATCTCCACTGCCCTCCACTCAGTCATCACAAAATAACGACGCCCACATCAGAATCCTATTTGTTGATTTTAGCTCAGCATTCACCACAATCTCCCACATGAAACTGACTGACAAATTTAGTACTCAGGGTTTGAGTACCACAATCTGCAACTGGATATTGGACTTCCTCACAAACAGACCCCAGGCAGTTCAAATTGGCATTCACACATCCTCCACCCAAGTGGTCATCACTGGAGGCCCCCTGTGCTGTGTGCTCAGCCCTCTCCTGTACACCCACAACTGCAACCCCTGACACATATGTGTGTGTGTGTGTGTGTGTGTGTGTGTGTGTGTGCGCGTGCGTGCGTGTGTGTGTGTGTGTGTGTGAGTGAGTGTGAGTGAAAGTCAGTCTGTGTGGCCCAAAATAATAATAAATAAAACAAAATAATAATAATTTAGATCTACCTTGGTCAGTCACATGATCCACAGCGTGCCCTCACTCTGCCGTCCCTGCCCTAACGTGCCCAGACATGCCCCTCTGCAAGTACTATGCAAGTTTTAGGCAGGTGTGAAAAATCAATGTCTGTTAGAGCCATGCCATCACTTCCAGGACTTTGGCTGTATGTTTGGGGTTGCTGTCCTACTGCAGAATAAATTTGGGGCCAATCATACGCCTCCCTGTTGGTATTGCATGATGGATAAGTATCTGCCTGTATTTCTCAACATTGAGAACGCTATTAATCCTGACCAAATCTCCAACTCCATTTACCTCCACCATGCTTCACTGTTGCCTGCAGGCATTCATTATTGTACCACTCTCCAGGCCTTCAAAAAGCAAACTGCCTTCTGCTGGATCCAAATATTTAAAATTTTGACTCATCAGTCCAGACCACCTGCTGCCATTTTTCTGCACCCCAGTTCCTATGTTTTCGCGGATAGTTGAGTCGCTTGGCCTTGTTTCAAAGTCAGAGGTATGGCTTTTGGCTGCAAGTCTTCCATGAAGACCACTTCTGGCCAGACTTCTCTGGACAGTAGATGGATGTACCTGGGTCCCACTAGTTTCTGCCAGCTTTGAGCTGATGGCACGGCCGGACATCTTCCAATTTCGATAGGAAATAAGCTTGATATGTTTTCCATTTGCTGCACTAAGTTTCCTTGGCCAACCACTGCATCTATGATCCTCAACATTGCCTGTTTCTTTGTGCTTCTTCAAGAACTTGAACAGCACATCTTGACACCCAAGTCTGCTTTGAAATCTTTGTCTGGGAGAGACCTTGCTGATGCAGTATAACTACCTTGTGTCTTGTTGCTGTGCTCAGTCTTGCCATGGTATATGACCCGTGACATGAAACTGTCTTCCACAACCTCACCTTGGTAGTTCCTAGTTGGCTGTTTCTCACCCAGTTTTAAGCCTGTCCGCACAGCCAAAAGTATATCTGAAAAAGATGTAGACAAGGCTGGTTGGACTTTTCAATCTTTCCAAATCACCTGAGACCTTATTCGTAATTATTGCATATGCACAAAATGGTGCTTGAAATGCATATGCCACTTCCCACGGAGAAGTTTGGATTTCTAAAGACAGATTTGACAGCAAAATATGCCCTCCTGTGTGGAAAAGCCTAATGACCAAACTATGATTAATATATTCACTTTATCATATATATTTAGGCCGACTGTGTTATAAAATGTTTGTAAAATTTGTAACTGGTGTACACAGAAATTGGTGTCCACCTCTCTATTTTGAAAGATAAAGGCCAACCCAAATCTGAAACATTTACATTTGTGATTTATAATAAGAATATAATATACTTATATAGCGCTTTTCAGGAGACTCAAAGAAGCTTCACAAAGAGAACACAAAATATATACAAATAATGAAATACTAAGGAAAAAGAACAAATAGGCCAGGAATAGGAAAGGAAACTGTCAAAGATGGAAAGTAGTGTTGAACAGGTGAGTCTTAAGTGATTTTTTTGAAAATGGAGAGTGAGGAGAAGTCTCTGATGGCTTTAGGAGTGATTTCCAGAGTGTAGGAGCAGCGACGGATGCCCTAATCTATCTATCTATCTATCTATCTATCTATCTATCTATCTATCTATCTATCTATCTATCTATCTATCTATCTATCTATCTCAGTGACGTGCGGTCAGGGGAGGCAGGAGAAGCAGTGCCTCACCTCTTAAAATATTTTAAAAAACTTACTGTGGTTTATGAATTCGTTAAGAGGAGGAAATTCGGACTTAAGCTCATGACTGTTCTCTAAATTTGTTTTCAACATTTCTATGGTCAAAATCGCTAAAGTTACGCATTTCCTGTCCAAATAGGTGGGAGAAGGGTGAGGTGAGGCAGCAATGAGCTGCGCCTCACTTCTGACAGCGCTGTGCCACACACACTGACTGACGCTGTCTCTCTTTATATCAGCCATTAGTGATGGCAAAATGAGGCTTCCTGAACTACTGAAGCTTCGCAGCCCATTGGTTTGCCAGAAGGTTCACTACCTGAAGCTTCATTCAGTTCTCACTAGTGACACCTGCTGTGGAAAGAAATAAAACTAATTTTGCTCATCACCTGAGGACACTTTTTCTGTGATTGTATATAATAAAACATTAATCTTTGTCACAGTTCTCTAACATTATTTTTTGATTGCAGATGCCTGTATGAACACCACAAATAAAACTTTGTTTTTGTGCTTAGTGTAGGGATGTGGGACTGGGAATGTTACACAGGAGACACTGTTTCATTGGGTGGTGGATTGTTTTTTTTTTTTCTTTAACAGTGTTAGGGCTCAGACCGTTCCCCTTCTTAGAAACAATCTCTCAAGCCTTAGAAACATTTGCATTGCAGGACAACATAAAAACATGAGAGCCAGCTGGTAAAGGTGGGGATGTCGGTGTTTCTGTCTACTCAAACAGACAAGGGGATCTTCTGTTCTTGCCAGGTTCACCCCTGCTAAGTAATGATCCACTTCCACCGTGGCATCTGCTGTGGCACTTGAGCTTCTTCTACTTTGATCCACTGTTGTGTCCAGTAGATGCCAAAGGTCATCTAATAAACGTTAAAAAAAAAAAAAAAACGGTAACTGTGGCTCACATTACTATCAATTAATGTTAATTTTGACAAAACAAAGAAACAGACTACTTACTGTTGGTCATGGATATTGTTAATATTGAAGATGTTGCTGAAGAGGCTGCTACCTGAGCTGGGGTGTTTGCCACTGGCAGAATTTACTGCAGAGTTCCTGATAATGTTGGCACATTCATACTTCAGCCTTGTAACAGCCTCTTGAAGAAGCCCTGTTTTTTAAACCTTTGGTCCAGTAAGTGGGTAATGTTATCACACTTTGTGATTCAACTGTTGTGATGATGTACAAATAAAATATAATCATTCACATATACCTTATTGTGAGCAACCATGTCAAAATACTCCCAGACAGGAGAAGACTTCCTCTTTCTTGGAGGCTCCATAGAAAGAGAGGATGAAATATCACAGTGTACAACACTGTAACCCTCCAGCTAGGTTTGGTGTTATTGTATGTACCCTAACTAATAGAAGTTAATACCAATAATAATACTATGACCAATGATAATAATTGTTATGATGGCACTAGTACTGATCTACCTATATAATCTACTTCATTCGCTAATAATTAGGGCCACGGGGCATTCGCCCGGGCCCTATTGTTATTCTGTGGGTTTTTTCTTATTAGTGGGCAAGCTGGCAAGGCCGCTTGCACACTTATGTTCTTCCCACTATTTATTAGTGGGCAAGCTGGCAAGGCCGCTTGCACACTTATGTTCTTCCCACTATTTATTAGTGGGCAAGCTGGCAAGGCCGCTTGCACACTTATGTTCTTCCCACTATTTATTATTCTTATTATTATTAGTGGGCAAGCTGGCAAGGCCGCTTGCGCGCTTGCACACTTATGTTCTTCCCACTATTTATTATTCTTATTATTATTATTATTATTATTCTCTCAGTTTCTTGACCCCTAACTCCTCCTTCAATTCTGAACCTAAAAATTTCAAACAAAGTTTAGAAAATGAAGCCTCCTTTGATCCAGTATGCTATTAATTTGAGTCTTGATATCTGTCATAGTCTTGGAAATATTCTACAGTATGTCCTCTTTTTTCTCCATTAAAAAACATTGGACTGGAAGTTAAAGAATCAGCAATATTTCCAGATTTTTAACTCCTTCATAATTCCAGCCAGAAATTTCAGTTAAAATCTAAACTATTCATCTTACCTAGCAGATTTTTTCTACAATTCAACTTTGTGATATGTCCTGTACTCTTCCAATAATTAATTTTTTTCCACAATATTTTTAACATTGAAGTCTATGGAACACACGTTTGGAAAAGCTCAAACCCAGCCCTCTTTCAACTCTAACTACTCCTTCATACTTTCAGCTAGAAATTTCATTCAACTTTTAAACGGGTCAGAAGAAGTTGTACTTTACATGTTGTACACATCGTTTTGGTATGTGTCATAGTTTCGGCGATATCATAATTTAAGTTTACTGCTGTTTTCCGAGCCTTTCAGATCTGTCCCATTGGTGTGTATTGCGCCCAGCTAGAGCGTATCACGTGACCTACGCTCTAACGCTGTCTGGCTTGAAAAAATCTCTGTCAACCTCTTGTATTTCCCTCATTTGTCAACCCTCATGCGCAATTTCTACATAAAAACGTAGAGAAATTTGTCTTCTGTCACACAGTGTTGTTGTCATTGTGATACGAATTACGGTTTTGGAATACATCGCCTCTGTCTGCAGAGAGTGCCGACCACCAGGCCCATAGACAGCCATTCAAACTGCAGCTGCGAAACACTGCCTGAACACGGAAATGAGGGGACTTTTTAAATTGCGATATTGTCAGAACCCTACTAGATATCAAAATACAGATTTCACCGGAGAACTCTGAAGTCTTTGAGACCCGAAAAATGTTTCAATCATGTTTCTACGTGGACGTATGACAGCGTAGCGTTTAGATTTGTAAAGGCTGTGATCTGGGAAGCGCGCAGATGGAAACGGCATGAAACAGACAGCGCGCCGTGGTGTCTGCGGAGCATTTCAAAACAGGACTAAGCCCAAAGAAGAGGTGAGTTTTTAAATAGAGATATAGGAAAAGTATAGTAAAACTCTGAAGTCTGTGGTTTCAATCATGTTTCTACGCGCCAGTTAACGACGTCAGGTTCTTGTTATCATGCTGTGTTCTCCGCGGATAAAATACGTGATCGAGGCGGCTGGGTTTGACTTTCACTGATCTCTTAACGTGTCCACGCTCTGTCACTTTCTCTCTCTCAACCAAAATTCATGTTGGAATTATTAAGTAACGACAGTGCTGTAAAAACAAATGCCACGTCCACTGTGGGACATCGTCAAAAGACAGCGCGGCGTATACGGATAAAAGACGTGATCGAGGCGTGAAAGTTTCACTTGTCTGTGGCTTAGGGGATAAGGAGCAGCGCTATGAATCAAGTAACCCCGGTTCGAGACCGACGTGAAATACTTTGCTTTTTTCATTTTCCCCGTGTGGGTGAATTAAGCATGATGACAGTATGATGAGGAGTGATGTGTGTGTGTGTGTGTGTGTGTGTGTGTGTGTGTGTGTGTGTGTGTGTGTGTGTGTGTGTGCGTGCGCGCTCTCTCCTTCTCAACCACAATTAATGCTGGAATTATTAAGTAACGACAGTGCTTCAGGAAGTTCCAATTCCCTTATTTATTAATAAAAAACCAACTTAGATCGCGTCCGCTGTGGGACGGCATCAAACAGACAGCGCGTGTCATGTGACCCGTGCTCGAGCTTCAGCTCCGCTCGTCAAACGTCTTTCAACGTCTTGTATTTCCCTCATTGTTCAACCTTCATGTACAATGTTAAAATACACACGTAGAGAAATCTGTCTTCTGTCACACTGTGGTGCTGTTATTTTATAGCCCAGAGAAGAGGTGCGTTTTTAAATAGCTTCAGTTCCAGCGTAGTTTCAGCGTAGCGTTTACACATTTAAAGGGTGTGATCTGGGAATCGCGCAGATTTGCAAACCTGTATGTGTGTGTGTGTGTGTGTGTGTGTGTGTGTGTGTGTGTGTGTGTGTGTGTGTGTGTGTGTGTGTGTGTGTGTGTGTGTGTGTGACAGAAACACAGGAAGACATAGAATGACGTGTGAAATTAATGGAAATGCGTGCGGAAAACACACCATACATGTGTCTTTTATTCTGAAGGGACTTTTATTGTGAAAATGATGCCGGGTAAAGGAGGTGAGGTGTGGATGTGTATGTGGCTTGACTGCGTGACTGACGGCGTCTTCTGTATTCAGTGTGTTGCTGTGCTTTTGGCTTATAGTTCCTGCATCTACCAGCTTGCCCACGCATTTTCTTCAGGAAATGCATTTCTAGTTCTTCCTATTATTATTCCTCTTCCGTGTCAAATTTCGATTCGCTACTAGTCCTAGAGTTTTGGGAGCACCCAGGCGAATTATATATCAAAACGTGCGTCTCGATCGGGATCGGCGTGCTATTATTTTTCTCTACAGAATATGACCCGTCTCCCGTCTCCACGGCAACCGCTTGAGATTTCAATGGGTGTGTATTGCACGGAATGTTCGCGCTAGAGTGGAGGGGATTAACTGCCAGAGTGGAGAGAAGCTCTGAAAATTGGCTGAAACTTTCGTCTTTCCACGCTCCTCCAAAGCACAAATTTCACTCTACATGCGTGAAACTTTCCAAGGTTGTAGTGCCGTTTGTGCTGATTCTCACGATGTGCCTGGCTAAGCGATAGGAACTACGGTTTTTGAGTTCTCAGCCTCTGAGCAAGGAGAGCGCCTCTGACCTCGCCCATAAGGTCCAATACAAATCAAAAACGGGCGAGACAGAAACCAGCCATTTTTTAACTCGCTGTAAAATCCGCATTTTTGAGCTCAGCGAAAAAAAGAAAGTGATCAGCTTGTAGAGCAAAGCCTTGTGGCTCTCACGGTGAAAAAATTTCGGCAATAGGGGTTTCGGTCTTCGTGTGAGAAGCGTTTGTTCGAGGGGTGCGCAGGGGCCAAATTCAGACGTTTCTCAGGCTCGTCTCATGCGTTTCCCATAAGAAATGAATGGGACGAGCCGAAAAATGCGAAAAAATCTCCCCCTTTTTCAACGGACTACTGCTCCGGCATATGTTGACCTAGAGACGCCATTCGAACTTTCAAACGCAGACACAAGTCTCGTGTATTGGTGTATTAATTCTCGTTTTGATAGGTCGTACAGTTTTTGAGCAGTCGCAGTTAAATGACCGTGAGCGTTTTGGGAGAAATTGTGAGTTTATAATGGGTGTGTATTGCACGGAATGTTGTGCTAGAGCGGAGGGGATTAACTGCCAGAGTGGAGAGACGCTCTGAAAAGTGTCTGCAATTTTTTCTTTCCACGCTTCTCCAAACCACAAATTTCGCTCTACGTGTGTGAAACTTTCCAGAGTTGTAGTGCCGCTTGCGCTGATTCTCACGATGTGCCTGACTAAACGATAGGACTTGCGGTTTTTGATTTATGAGCCTCTGAGCGAGGAGAGTACCTCTGACCTGGCCCATAAGGTCCAATACAAATCAAAAACAGGAGAGACAGAAGCAAGCCATTTTTTAACTCGCTCTAAAATCGCCATTTTTGACCCCAGTGAAAAAAGAAAGTGATCAGCGTGTTCAGCCAAGCCTTGTAGCTCTGATGGTGAAAAAATTTCAGCAATAGGAGTTTCGGTGTTGGCGTGAGAAGCGTTTGTTCGAGGGGTGCGCAGAGGCCAAATTCAGACGTTTCTGTCTCTGCTCCTAATTGACTCCAATCAAATGCATGTGTGTCTGCACCTGTGTCTGAGTGGGTGACGTCATTGATCAGGCCACCTCAAGTTGCTATGGCAACCTCTGAGCCTCAGCACTCCTTTCCCACACACACATACACACAAATATGTAGCTTCAGCTGCAGCTATGTAGTGGCTTGACAATGAGCCACAGCCTAGCCTCTTAATGGTGAGTTGTAAATGTTAGTGAGGTAATGAATGATGTTGCCCTGTTAGCATTAGCCACAATGCTAACATGCTAACCTTGGCTAAAATGAATGTTCATTGCGTTCTAATGGTGGTTCAGAGGTTTTTAATGTGTTATGTGACATGCTAATGTTAGCATGCTAATGCTAACATGTTAAACTTGGCTAAAATGATTCTTGAAGGCGTTCTAATGATGGTTCAGAGGTTTTTAATGTGTTATTTGACATGCTAATCTTAGCATGCTAATGCTAATGCTAACATGCTAACCTTGGCTAAAACGATTGTTAAAGGCATTCTAAAGGTTGTTCAGATGTTTTTAACGTGTCAGCTTAGCATTAATGGTTGGCATCGTCCGGCGGCGGCACCCGTGGCCCTTTCAAAATTTCCCAGGGGGAAATTGTTTAGTCTATTTATATAATCTACTGAACTTGCTACTGACACGCCGAAACACTACCACCCCACTACCATAAACGCCAACACACCCACAAAGACGCGTGCCTTTCGAACCCACTTTATACGGAAGTGATACTCGGAATAAGACAGTTACGTCACCCACACAAACCGAGGCCTCGTTTGTCATCGGTCACGTGATTTCCACAAGCACGATACAAGCCTCGAATCGGGGCTTCATCTGGCACGCCCACTTTTACTCGACAGATGCTCCGACGTGTCAAATCATTTGTCCCATCATTATCGGCCATGCACAGTGAAAATGCTCCGGGTGTTGATTAAAGCATAATTAAAAGCTTTTAAATCAACTAAATGTTTCGATTAAGGCCAAAATTGAAATAAAAGCCTCTATTTTGGGTTCATATATTTTTACATCTAACTCCAGAGGAGATACCTCACCAGTTATGAACCTCACTGCACATCACTGATATATATATGTGTGTGTGTGTGTGTGTGTGTGTGTGTGTGTGTGTGTGTGTGTGTACAGTTGAAACCAGAAGTTTACATACATTGTAAAAAAGATACATAAATCTTTTTTTTTGCTCACTTTCTTTTTTTTTTTTTTTGCTCACTGTCTGAAATTAAATCTGACTAAACCTCTCCTGTTTTAGGTCATTTAGGATTACCAAAATTATTTCTCTTTGCTAAATAGCAATGGGAGCAATAATGCGAGAGAGAATATTTCTGTCAGTTTCTTATTACTCTCTTCAAAGTCAGAAGTTTACATACATTTTTTTAGTACTTGCTAGCATTGACTTTAAACTGTATGACTTGGGTCAAGCGTTTTGGGTATCCTTCCACTAACTTCCTACAATTGTTTGCTGGAATCCTGACCCATTCCTCCTGACAGAACTGGTGTACCTGAGTCAGGTTTGTAGGCCGCCGTCACGTCTTTTAAATTCCGCCCACAAATTTTCTATGGGATTGAAATCAGGGTTTTGTGATGGCCACTCCAAAACATTGACTTTGTTGTCCTGAAGCCTCTTTGTGACTACTTTGGCAGTATGCTGAGGGTCATTGTCCATTTGGAAGACCCATTTGCACCCAAGCTTCAACTTACTGGCTTGAGATGATGCTTCAATATTTCCAAATGATGTTCTTTCTTCATGATGCCATCTATTTTATGAAGTGCACCAATTCCTCCTGCAGCAAAACAGCCCCACAATATGATGCTGCCACCCCCATACTTCACAGCTGGAATGGTGTTCTAAGGTTTACAAGTTTCCCGCTTTTTCCTCCAAATGTAAGATTTGGTTGGGGGGGGGGGGAGTGGTGGGTGCTGATCCTCACCTGCCCCTTTTGCCCCTTTTTTACTTTATTAATTTAGCACTAGGAATAATAAAGGGCAGATTATGAATGGATTAAATTCATGTAAACCGGTGGAGTCGTGCGCTCACGTCACCAACACCTCACAGTCAAGTTTCCACAGTGTCTGGCATTTCACTGCAAACAATAATTAGCAACAGCCACAATTCAATGCAACTATCTGAATCAGCACATACAGTCAGACCTAAATTTATATATTTTGATCGGTATCTCATCTGACCACATCGAAAGCGCGTTCGGCACGCGTAATGGTCACTCACCCTGACCGAATGTACACAGGTGAAACAGGGATGTCTGGTGATCTGTGACTCAAATTGCCTGGTGACAAACGTATATGCCATTTTCCCCGGGTCGGCACATGACTCGTTCATCGTGGCGAATTCTAGCATCCCTACAGTCTTTCAGGGGGACACCCCTCTGCATGGGTGGCTGCAAGGTGATGTGGTTGATGACGCCATATATCACACGGTCAACAAGACGGCAGCGTGGTTTTAACGGTGTTTCCAGCAGTGCTCGGTCAGTCATCGAACGCACACTGCGTTCGATAATTAGCAACAGCGACGATTCGATGCACATACAGTCAGACCTATATTTTGATCAGCATCTCATCTGACCCTATCGCAAGCGCTTTTGGCACGCGCAATGGTCACTCACCCTGAGTCTTTATAAGAGAATTTCATTTTGTTAAAACACACACAATATTTGCTAAAACAGTCCAGTTCTAAAGTCTCTAAAAAAAACACAGTTCGCCAGCTACTGAGTTCAAGGTCCAGGGAGGAGCTTCTTCTTGCAGCTGGACCCGTCTGCATCCAGGGGTAGGGCGGCAGGAAGCCTACATGTAAAAAGACTAAATTACTTCAGAGTCTGACGGCTGTACCACTGTAGATGCCCTCTAGTAGGATGTTCATCCAATAAACAAATTCCAGGGTACGGTCATAGTGTTTCCTCCCCCTCCAAAATATCAAAAGAAACTTCAAACAAAAAAACACTCTTAAACAAATGTCCACACCAAACCAAACTAATAAAGGAATTAAATTAATTAAATAAACTATAATAAGGGGACGGGGGGGACACAGCTATGAATATCCCCCTAGGATAGATTGTGGGAATCAGCACGTCTCTGACGTCATGAAGGTAAGGAGAGGTTACTTAGCTGAGAGGAGGAGTGAAGCGCGCCTCACTCCTCCACCATCCTCGCGGCGCGTTCTCTCTCTCTCTCTCTCTCTCTCTCTCTCTCGGTCTCTCGCGCTGGTTCCTTCTTCGGCTCCTACCACAAAAATCTCTCCGGCCCACCGAGCGGTCATACGCTGGCTCCTCTGCCTGCAATGCGTCGCCGCCGTGTCCTCTTACTGCCACCGTTCAGCTCCGTCTCCCTCGCCTGTGATCACCTCCTCCCGACTCCGTCGCCGCTTATCGTCCTGTCGCCTCACGCTTCCTCCAGCCCGATGCAGCACACCTGTGTCACTTAAGGGAAAGAACTAACCCCCCGTGCACCAATCACAGTCGCTGCCGTTTTGTGGACAGGTGCAGCTAATCACTGCAAATCAGTCGGTGCACTTGGTAACAAAAAGGGGGGGGGAGATCCACAACCCCAGCACAGGCACGCACACACACTCACACACCCTGTGACACTGCATCTATCTCAGAGCACTCGAGAGACAGACACATGGAAAAAACGTAAATGATGATTGTTGTCCGCTATTACCCACGTCATTTCATTCCAAATACAAATGTAATCATAGTAATGCTTAATGTTATCTACAAAGATGGAGTACATCATTGCTTGAACAAAATGAACAAAGAACAAAATATACCACAAAATATAGAACAGAATATAAAATATACACACACACACACAGACATGAGTGACGTCAGTCTCCTCCTGGGAGAAGTTTGAGAGTCGGACTTGCCACTTGCCATGCGCCTGGCCAGCGGCGTTTTTAAAGGTGAGGCGAGGAGCTGCTGTGATTGGTGAAAATTTGACTCGGCTGTGTCAAACCCACTCCACGCCTTCTCCCCTCCCTCTTTCCGAGTTGCGTCGCTAGGTGGGACTGAGATGAGAAGGAGGAGGAGATGTGCCGCTGGCGCAGCGCACGAAAATACCAAAGTCTGTGCTGCCACGCCCTATCGGCGCAGCGGACCTGACATTGCGCTGCACCTGCACCGTGCCGGCGGCGGAGTCGAAAATAGAGCCCTCCATGTTATGTTCTTTATGAATATGGGTTGCTACCACTCAACTGGTTACATTGCAAGGTATTTTTCTGTATGGTGTTTCAAATTCGTGCTCCATGTGCCCCCTTTTAACCTTGAGCACCTGCCCCTCCCAAGGTCTCTGTATGGCCCTGGTCATTATGACCAAACAGTTCCACTTTAGTTTCATCAGACCATAGGACATGTTTCCAAAAATTAGGGTCTTTGTCCCTGTTTGCGTTTGCAAACTGTAATCTGGCTTTTTTATGTTGCTTCTGGGGTAATGGCTTCTTCCTGGCTGAGTGGCCTTATAGCCCCTGTCAGGACTCGTTTGACTGTAGATAATGACACACTCTTAGCAGCTTCAGCCATCATCTCCACAAGGTCTTTAGCTTTGGTTCTGGGGTTGATTTGCACATTTCAAATCAAAATTCGTTCATCTCTGGGAAACAGAGGAACATGGCACCTTTAAGCATCTTGAAATTGCACCTAAGGATGAATCAGACTTGTGGAGCTCCACAATTATCTTCCTGATATCTTGGCTGATTTCTTTTGATTTTCCCGTAATGTCAAACAAGGAAGCAGTGTGTTTGAGGTGTGGCCTTAAAATACATGCACAGGTGTGCCTCCAATTAACTCAAATGTTACCAGTTAACCTATCAGAAGCTCCCAAAGCCATGTCATCATCATCTGGGCTTTCCCACATTGTTTAAAGACATAGTAATCTTTGTGTATGTAAACTTCGGACTTTGAAGAAAGTAATAAATATAATAACAATAATATATAATAATATAATTTAACAACAGGTCTCTAAATAGCCTGGTGAAGAAGATGGCACAACTGAAAACACTGAATGCAGAGCAAAGGGACAGGATTGAGACACTGGAAAATAGGGTTGATGAGCTGCTCTGGTTGCCATGCCGCTTGGCAAGAGTATAGAGCTCGTAGGAATAAAATAATTAAAATGAATAGACAAAAGAAAAGAGATTACTATCAATGCAAATTTGTGGAATGTAAAAATGACTGTAAGAAAATTTGGAGAACACTTAATAAAGCAGTTGGTAGGAATAAAACGGGCAAAGTGCCCTTGTTCATAGATGTTGACGGTAGACTGTCACATTTTATTATAAAGAATAAGATTATGAAGGATAAGCTATGTAGTCAATTTAAGTGGATAAGAGTAGAAGTGGTAGAAAAACCTTTGCATTCCATTAAAAGTGACAAGCCATGTGGTGTTGATAATTTAGATGGTAGGTTACTGAGGCTGGCGATGAAGTCTATTCAGGAGCCGATATGCCATATCTTCAATTTAATTATTGAAAATGGTGTTTATCCACAGCCAAAGGTTGTTCAAAGCAAAGGTTGCTCCGCTGACAAAAAAAAAAAAAAAAAAAACCAGCAGGGAGCCTTTTGCAGGTCCAAATTGTAGGCCTGTGAGTATTTTACCAGTTTTAAGCAAATTAATGGAGAAAATAATATGCAAGCAAATCCAATGTTATTTTGAAGAACATCAACTCTGAGAGTCAACATGCATATAAAGTAGGCTATTCCACGAGCACAGCACTAACATCATTAACTGAAAATTGGTTTGAGTATATTGATAGGAAGTCTATGGTTGGTGCTGTACTTTTGGATTTCAGTGCTGCATTTGATATTATTGATCATGAATTACTACTTAAGAAACTTGTGGCATATAATTTCAAAGCAGAAGCTATCAAGCTTATGGACAGTTATTTGGTGAATAGACAGCAATGTGTAATGTTTAATGGCAGTCTTTCAGATATGTTAACCCCTCAATGTGGTGTCCCCCAAGGGAGTTGCGTTGGTCCATTGCTCTATTCTATATATGTAAATGATTTACCACATGTACTTAAAAGTGCATGTATGGAGATCTATGCAGATGATACTACAATGTATATCTCCGCAGAAAATGTAGTGTGTATTAATAAGTTGTCGCAAGAGGAGTTGATGATGGTCTCTCACTGGGTTACTGAAAACAGGTTAAAGTTGAATGTTGTTAAAACAAAGAGTATCATTATGGGTTCTAGCTAGATGCTAAGATCATTTTTTTACACTCTTTATTTTGCTTTTTTTCTTTTACAGAAACAAAAACCAATGTACATTAATGCAAAATACCAAACTGGTAGAAGAAAAGAACAGGAAAAGAAAATCAATGGAAGGTATATATGTTAAAAAAAAAGAAAAGAAAAATAAATGAATAAAAACAAATAAAAAATGATGGAACACACCAGCTCAGGTTACAGAGTTGATCACTGATCATTAGGTCTGTTGCCTTTTTCTTCCTTATAAGCCAACCATTTCTGCCACCTTTGGTCAAAGGTCCCTGTTTTCTTTCTGAGACAGTAAGTCAGTCTTTCCATCAGGTAAATCTCCTCAACAATATCCAGCCATTGTCCTGGGCTTGGAGGGTCACTTTTCAACCAGTTTCTTGTTATGGCCTTTTTACATGCCAAGGTCAGTATTTGAAAAAGATACAGGTCTTTCTTTTGTATAATGTCTTCTGGAGACAAACCCAAATACAGAGTCTGGGGGTCTCTGGGTATCCTGTAAGAGAAGATTTTTTCCAGAATCTGAACCACTCTGTCCCAGAACCCCTGCAATTTTACACATGATCAAAAAACATGCGTGTGATTGGCACTCATCTGCCCACATTTTCTCCAACATTGCTGCTGTTCACCTATTTGTTTATTTTTGATGTGTGGTGTGATGAAGAAGCGAATTATATTCTTCCATCTGAACTCCCGCCATCTTTTGGAGCTGGTGGAGGTTTGTTGAGTTGTGCACACAGCATGCCAATCAGTCTCTGTCAGTTCAGTTCTCATTCCCATTTTGATTTCACATAAAGTGAGCTCCTTCCATCTTGCTTTTGTAGACCTCTATACATTTTAGAGACAATCTTAACAGGTGTACATTTATATGCATTAATGAATACTTCAATCACTTTGTTTCCTTCTGTAGAGATTCCGCTTTTGATTTCTGTCTCATAGAAATGTCTTAGGTACAAGTATCGAAACAGGTCACAATTATCTAAGCCAAATTCTCTTTTAAGCTTTTCAAAAGTTTTGAAAGTTTTTCCATCCAAGAGTGTACACATGCCTGTAATCCCTTTTTCTCTCCACCTCGCAAATGTGATGTCAGTTAAAGCAGGTTTGAACAGAGATGTTTGAGAAGGCCAAATTAAGAGTTTACTGTCTCCTTCCAGTTGATATTTTTTAACTATCTCGTACCAATTTTTAAAGGCATTCTCCAAGATTGAATTTTCCCCCTTTTGGTTTGTGTGTTGTTTTTCACCTAACTTGGTCTGGGGAGGTGAATTAAGCAGGTTCAGTTCAATGTGCTTCCACCTAGCTTGGTACTCAGAAGAGCACCAATAGACAAAGTATCTCATCTGGGCAGCATAATAATATTCCTTTAGATTTGGTACTGTGAGGCCTCCATGTTCTTTGTCAATTTGAAGTGTTTTGAATCTTACCCTTGGTCTAGCACCGGCCCAGATAAACCTTGATAACTGTTTGTCCCACATTAAAAACTGGGATTCTGGGATTCTGACAGGTAGAGATAAAAAGAGATATAGTAACCTCGGTAACAGGTTTATCTTCACTGCCTCGATCCTTGAACTAAAGTCCAACCCTAGTGTAGACCATTTTTTAATGTCTTCCTGTATCTTATTATTTATTATTTTGTAGTTTATTTCGTATACTTCAAGTCAAGTTTCTGACTAATTAACACTCCCAAGTATTTTATTGAGGTTGCATCCCACTTCACATTATATTTCAGTCTAATATCTTTACTTGGTGTGTAATTAAAGAAAGTATTTGTGTCTTAGTTATATTTAATTTATAACCTAACTTTTGGCCAAAGTCTTCTAGGATCTCCATGAGTTTAGGGAATTTTGAATTAGGGTCTTGAAGATAGACAATAATGTCGTCCGCAAAGAGCCCTATTACATGATCCTCATTTGCTATGTTGATTCCTCTCAGCTCTTTATTTTGTCTTATACTCTGTGCTAGGGGCTCTATAAATATCGCAAAAAGTGCAGGGCTGAGGCAGCAGCCCTGGCGGGTGCCTCTGTATAGCTTAAAACTGCCTGACAGATGGCCGATTTTTATTCTTGCGGTTGGGTCCCTGTAGAAAGCCTGTATACACCGTACAATTTGACCATTAAAGCCCAGCCTCTCTTGCACTTGATACAAAAAGGGCCAAGCGACCCCATCAAAGGCCTTTACTGCGTCTAAACTGGCCAGTACCGCACTTAGATGTTTATTATTAATCTGTTTTATTATGTGTAGAGTTCGCCTGATGTTGTCTTGAGTTTGGCGTCCTTTAATAAACCCCGTCTGATCCTCGCTAATCAAGTCAGGCAGGAGATGCTCAATTCTTTTAGAAATAATAGAGGTAAACAACTTGTAATCTACATTCAATATAGAGATTGGACGATATGATGCACAATTTTCTTTATTCTTCCCTTCTTTTGGAATGACTGATATCACGGCCTCTTTCCATGATGATTTCGATAAAGTCCAGTTAAATGAATCTAACATAGTAGGAGCAAGGTCCTCTTTAAAAATCTTATACCATTCATTCGGAAGCCATCACTTCCTGGGCATTTATTTGTCTTCAGTTTACTGATGGCCATGTCCAATTCTTTTTTTGTAATGGGAGCAGTTAATTTATTGTTTTGAAGTTTTCCTATGGAGGGGAGGTCTAATGATGACAAATATTGAGTAATATTTTCTTCATACGCAGTTTACGGCTGTGAATATAGGGTTTCATAATAATCTTGGAAAATTTTATGGATTTCATCCGGATCATAAGTTATTCTATTCGTTATAGGATCCTTAATTTTATGTACTGTATGTTTCATTTGTTGAGCCCTAAGGCGTTTTGCTAGAATTTTGGTTGCTTTTGGGCCTGACTCGTAAAAGCTTTGCTTCGTGAATCTCAATTTCTTTTCCAATTCATCATTCAGAATATTATTTATTTGGACTTTTAATTCTTTAATCTGTTTTTTAACCCCTTCGTCCTCCTCTCTTGGTTGTTGCTTCCCTAATCTTCACAGATTTCTCTCCAGTTCATCATATTTCAACCTCGTCAACTTTTTTAAATGTGCTGTTCTTGAAATGAGCTTCCCTCTCATTACTGCCTTCATTGTGTCTCATAAAATGGTTGGGTCTACTTGATCAGTCGTGTTATCCCTTATACATTCATTAATTTCTCTTCTAATCTCCTTGGCAACCGCTTCCTTGTTTAAAACACTGATATTGAGTCTCCACAGTGTACACTTCTGTCTGTCGTTCAGATGAATAGATAAGTGAATTACATTATGGTCTGATATATCTGCTGTTCCTATGGAACATTCCCTCACCCTGTGTCTATCTGTAACATTCATCAGAAAGAAGTCTATTCTGGAGTGAACTCAGTGAGTGGCTGAGTAGTGGGTATAATCTTTTTCAGATACATGCAGGTTCCTCCAGATATCAAGCATACCTGTCTCTCGAATAAGCAAATTAAGATCTTTAGACTTCAGACATTTATGTCTTTTAACACTTGTGGTTTCTATAGAGTGATTGAAGACTGTGTTCCAGTCTCCCATACAGACTAATACTCCTTCACTCTCAGATGTTAATATGTGAAACAGAGATTTAAAGAATTTTCTATCGCTCTCTGGGGGAGCGTATATATTAGCAAATGTGACAAGGATATTGTCTATCCGTCCTTTAACAATTATATATCTACCCTGTTTATCAGCATTTTCCTTAATTAATTCAAAATTGAGGTTGTTGGAGATCAGAATAGCCACACCTCTTTTCCGGGTGTTTTCACATGAACTGAAAAAAGAGTTTAAATACCCAAACCTTTTTAATTTCTCGTGTTCAGATTTTGACATATGAGTCTCCTGGAGAAATATGGTTTGCACCTTGTCCTTTTTAATTTTTAGCAAGAACCTTACTTCTCTTTACAGGGTTGCTGAGGCCATTCACATTTAAGGAGGCACATTTCAGATTATGTGACCCTGTCATATATACTCCTCAAAACAAGCGAGCTAGTGATCCCACAAAACAAACACTTAGTAACATGAACTGCAAATAGAAAATACAAACATGAACTTGAACGGACCTCCATAAGTGAGGGGAGATGTTGTTGCCCCTCAACTGTGACCCCGTTGGTGGGTTGAGGGAGCAGCCTCTCACTCCGAGAGGGCCCAATGTTAAGGGTGGGTAATGAGTCCAAAAAAAACTCAGCCATCCTATTAGTCCAACTTAAACAGTATATGAAAAGGGGAGGTCGCCTCTCCCAGGCGCTTTATGCTCTGTGTGGAACTTAGAAAGTAAAGAACAACTCACATGAAAGTCTCGAGTTTAAAATTTCCATACCGGACAATGCAATTTGAACCCACGTTCATGTTTCCTCGGAGCATCCTCTCTGAAACTCCTTGAGTTTTGCCCTCGCTCTCCGGGCCGTGGTATGCCCCCTCTCCTGTCTCCCAGCTGCCAAAAGCTTTGTCTCTGCGTGGTTTTCTTCTTCGGTCAGCCCCGGGTCTTCCATGAGGAAGCCACGTTTCTTCAGCTCTCTCTGTGCCTCCTGTGTGGTGCTGTATGTGCGCGTTCCCGTGGCCCAGTGAATTCACATGCTCATGTACAGTGTTTGGAAGCGGATATCTTTTTCTTTGAGGGCTTTTTTGATCGGGTTATATTCTTTGCGCTTCTTTACGATTTCCGACGCATAATCGTGGTCGAAGTAGATGAATCTTTGACCCATTTGTACTTTCTTCTTTTTCCACACTTCTCTCAGTATCATCTCCTTGGTGGTAAACTCCAAGAAGTTGACAACGATGGGTCTCGGGGGCGCGTCGGGTCTTGGTCGGGGCACCAGGGACCGGTGAGCCCGCTGTATTTTCAGGTCCATTTCTTGTGGTAGTGGCAGCTCGCTTTTAATGAATTTCTCTACAAATTGTAGAACCGAGTCTCCCTCTTCCCCCTCTGCCACCCCGAAGATGCGTATGTTGTTTCTTCTTGACCGAGATTCCGTTAACTTTTGCTGCAGGGATCTTTGTTGTTTGAGATATGTACAGAGAGTCTCCGTTGCCTCCTCCGACCATCTCTCAACCTGCTCCACCCGGGACTCCGTTGCCCTGGGTGGAGCGAGATTATCGAGTTTCCCGTTGACTTCTTGCCTTAGTTGGATAATCTCGTGTTTCAAAGAATCATTGTGTCTTTAAGCTCATTAATTGTCCTGATGATATCCCTGGGATTGTTGCGGAATTTTTCTGGCTTGCAGCCGTTACACTCCGTGTGTTAGCTTGAGCTAGTCTGGCGTTGCTGACGTTAGCTTTCGGTGGCGAGTTGCTCTTTTCCTGTGTTTTGTGTTGCTAGACAAGTAGTTTTTCCTTGACCTGGGAGAGCGACTCCTTAATGCGTCTTACTTCGCCATGAGCCTAACCGGAAGTCTCCACAGTGCCAGTTTTAATACAACACCATGACAAATGATTGTTATTATATTTCTTGCCTGCAGCCGACGCTGAGCTCCTCCAGCACTCCCCTGAGTCTGCGCTCTGGAAAAGCCTTCTCCGTCTTAATGACCTCCTGAATGTCATTCCATATGCTAAGATCTAATCCTGAAATAAGTCTTGTTTTGCATGGTGTCGCTATTGAGCAGGTGAGAAAGACCAAGTTGTTGGGTGTGATCGTTGATGAAACACTGTCCTGGTCTTCAAATATCAATAAAATTGTATCTAAAATGAGTAGTAATATTTCAATGATCAGAAGAGGAGCTCATCTGTTGACTGCCTCAAGAGTAAAATTGGCACTACAATCTTTAGTTCTATCCAGTCTTGATTACTGCCTAACAATATGGTCCAGTGCTACAAGGTAAGATTTAGATAAAATCGAGCTCACACAGAACAGGGCAGCATGCCTCGCTCTCCGCTGCTCTGGGAGGAGTAGTGTTGAGTGGTTTTCACTTAACCCGACCTCTACCAAGAACTAATGCACTAAAGAGGACTACAATGTATAGAGCAGTAACATATTGGAATAAGCTTCCACCTTATATAACCATGATAAATAATAAAGCAAGATTCCAAAATAAATTAAGAGGAGCAGTACTTAGCAAGGAAGTCAGTTTAGTGACTAGTTTTAGTTGGTTTATTCTGAAATTCTGAGTGTGTAAAATGGAATAATTGTTGTTGTTTTGATTCTGTTTTTTCAATATTTTAAGGGTTGAATTCCATTACATCTCAGATCATTTTTGCTTGGATTTAGTTATGTTTAATGGTAATGGTTGCATTTTTATTGTATTATGTTTGATGTCTGAAATGTAAATTCTTGGACCCCAGGAAGAATAGTCTTCACTGCAGTGAGGACTAATGGGGATCCGTAATTAATAATAATAAATAATAATAAATAAATAAATAAAAACTTCACTGAAATATTCTCTCTCTCATTATTGCCGCATTTAGCAAATAGAAATCATTTCGGTATTCCTAACTGACCTAAAACAGGAGAGGTTTAGTCTGATTTAATCTCAGGCAGTGAGGAAAAAAAGGTTTATGTGTCTTTTTTTTACATTGTATGTAAACTGGCTTCAACTGTGTATATATATATACATATCCCCTCCTTGGGAAAGACCTGCATTTAAAGACAATGTTCAGCAACTGTTTCATTTATACTCTTGAAGCCACACATTTAGCATTGCCAACAATCCGGACACTCAAAAAGATTTACTTGAACAGTTCCTCTTTTTCTAACAGTCTGCACAACATCAAGTCTTTTTCCAGTTTTTTTATCACTCCAAACTTATGTGCTTCTGCTCTCCTCCTGCTATCTCTCAGCATATCTAACTAACTTGCGCCAAGGGGGCAGAACATGCATGCATCCAACATTCAGCTACATCCATGGGCGAATGAAATCACACCTTTCTTCATACAACCACCACATGAAGTGAAAACAGACCTCTGGGACAAAAGAATAAATAAATGAAATGCAAAATGAAATAAAGACTATGATAAGGTATTAAATTAAAATAATGCTCAGTGGAAAAAGAAAAAATTCTAAATGTTGTAACACTTCTTTATTTTCAGGTCATTCAACAACTGATATTTTCTTTCTTCTCTTTTTCTTCTCAACAGGTTACACTGTCCCCCCTTTTAAATGTATGCACGTCCTGCTGCATGCTTAAAGGGCTGTCTGGTAATTACTGTCTCTGTTTCTTTAAAGGGAATGTTTGTTAGCCAATCTCTACTAGCACTGTCATTGAGAGAATTGGGCAGGGCAGTACTCAAACCTTGAAACAAGGATGTAACAACAGAAACTAGGGGATTACCCAAAGTCAAAGTCGAAATGTTTTATTGTCATATGCAGAGCAAGAAACAAGTTTCCTAGTCTAATGAAATTCTTACTTTGCTGTCCACGACAATGCCAAGATGAAAATCAGGGTAATGGAACCTACGTGCTGGCTCACGTTGTCTGAGTGATCTCCTAACATGAGTATCTGTTTCTGTTTGTCCCTCTGTCCTTTCTACAGTTTGTATCTCTCCTTCTGTATGGTCTTTGGCTTTTGGTTCCGTAGGACTTCCTTCCACAGGTTCTGAAGTTGTATCAGGTAGGTATCCAGGTAAGTTATGAGCTTCCACTTCAGGTAAATCTTGATTTTCCTTTTCAGGTAAGTTTTGAGTCTCCATTCCAGGTAGGTTTCCTTTTTCCCTCTCAGGTGAGTTTGCTGTTTCCTCTTCAGGTGACTTTTCTGTTTCCTCTTAGGGTGAGTTCCCTGTTTCCTCTTCAGGTGAGTTTCCTGTTCCCTCTTCAGGTGTTCTTGGAATATTCAGTTTCTCCTTCCTTCCTGACATGATAGGAGTGAGGATTCGCAGGGTCTTGACCATGGCTACTTGAGGCAGATGCAAGACTGTGTCGTGGCATATCATACACCTTGACAAACCTCCTGTCTTGAACGCTCGTAAAGTAGCAGTTGTGTGCCAGTTTTCATATGTGTCATAATCTATATCAAAGGGTTCTTCATCTTGTTGTTGCTGCCTTGTTTGAGGTCTCTAAGGACTGCCTTCATGTTTTGTTCCTCTCTCTCAGTTTCAGGAAGAAATCCACAAGGGAGTAAAAGGTCTCTGTGTAGCGTCCATGGTGGTCCTTCACTCTTTTCCGGTTTTACACAGTACACAGGTAAGTCTCCCATTTGCTTGGTAACCACATAGACTGTGGACTCCCAACGATCTGCCAGCTTATGTTTGCTGCGGAGACGAAGGTTACGGACGAGGACCCGATCCCCAACAGCCAATGTAGACTCTCTGACAACTCTATCAAATCGCCTCTTGTTTTTTTCTGCGACCTTGCAAGAGTTTCCAATGGCAACCCGATAACTTTCTTCCAGGTGAGATCTCAAGTTCCTTATGTACTGAGAGTGTGAACTGGGCTCTTTTTCTTTGATTGGCAACCCAAAGGCTAAGTCTAAGGGTAGCCTTGGTTGTCTCCCAAATATTAACTCGTATGGCAAGAACCCAGTGACGTCACTCCTCGTGCAATTGTAAGCATGAGTGAGCAGTTTGACATGATCTCGCCACTGAGTCTTCTCTTTGTCTCGTAGGGTGCCCAACATACTGAGGAGTGTTCGGTTATACCGCTCGACAGGGTTTCCCCTGGGATGGTAAGGACTCGTTCTCACCTTACGAATACCAGCTAATGCACATAGCTCTTTGATGGTATGAGACTCGAAGTCTCTGCCCTGATCGCTGTGCAGGCATTCAGGGAACCCATAATGAACCAAGAAGTGTTCCCAAAAGGTTTTTGCGATGGGACTATCTTTCTGGTCTTTGGTGGGGATGGCTACGGCATATTTCGTGAAGTGGTCCATAATGAAGAGGATGTCTCGGCCAGGTTTTCAAGGCTTGAGTCTTTTCAGGGTCAGTCTTCACTCCATCCCTGGATACAATGTGCCCCAAGTAACGCACCGAAGTCTGAAAGAACTTACACTTATCTGGTGAAAGTTTCAAGCCATATTCCTTGAGACGGCTGAGCACATGGATGAGCCTAGTCTCATCTTCTAAAAGAGTCTCCGAAAACACTATAAGGTCATCAAGAATAACTAGGACCTCCTTTAGATGCATGTCACTCATGCATTTCTCCATGAGCCGTTGGAATGTGCTCGGTGCATTGGTGACTCCCCGGGGCATTCAGTTGAATTCCCAGAATCCAAAGGGGCACACAAAGGTGGTTTTATGCTTGTCACTTTGATTCATCTCAATTTGATAGTATCCGGACTTCAGGTCCATCACGGAAAACCACTTGGATCCAGCAAGAGCGGAAAATGACTCTTCCAGATTTGGCAATGCATAAGAGTCTCGGATTACACCTGCATCAAAAAGAGCTTGAAGGTGCTTTTTGACTGCTTCATAATCGTTGGGATGAATTGGGCAGGGTCTCTGTTTGATTGGGGTCTCATCCTTCAGTTTGATCTGGTGCTGGATTTTGGTTTCATGACCAAAATCAAGATCATGTTGGGCAAACACATGAGAGAAACTACTGAGCTTCATTGTGATTCTTTCTTTCCACTCCTCAGGAAGAGAAGGACCGAAATCAAAGCTTTCCCCAGAACACTTTGGCTCTGCTTGGTGAGAGCACTCAACAACATGCTTCTGATCCTCCTCATCAACTACATGATGATTCTCGATGACAGCATCTACACAGTCAGGTCTGCAATAACGCAATTGGTGGGTAGAATGATGTCATGTTCGGTTTCATTTCTAAGGAGGACAGGCAGCTTGTTTGAGCCATGCTCTGACAAGGAAATGAGACAACAGTCTACAAACACACCGCCTGACAAGGTGGATCTGGCTGGTTGCTCTAACAGGCCATATCTCTCTGTGTTGACTGAGCTGACACACATACAACCTTCAAGCAACACTCTTTGTTTTGCTGGAAAGACTTCCTGTTTCCTCCCGCTGAGCTTCCCAAACCAAGTTTTCCACTTTTTGTTTGTTTTCTCCTCAGTTGTAGTGTACGAAGGACCTGGCTGTAGCCATGGCAAAGTGAGCTATGGGAAACTGAAAACTCATCACAATACTGATCAAAGAAAGGGTCTAAAGTGTTGGTGCCGATTAACAACAGGATACCACTGTTTGACCGGAGATCGGGAACGATTAAAGCCAAGGTGGAAATTTCAGGCTCGGACTCAAGAAGGGCTTCAGGAACTTGAGGTCAACCTTCACATATCCCAGGTAAGGAACAGGTTGGCCATTTGCTCCTTCTACTTCAAGGATATTGCTGATGGGTCTGATAGGATGCTCAGACAGATGGGTCTGATAAAAGGACTTGGCACACTGTGGTGACCTGTGACCCCGTGTCTAGTAAACAACTGCAGTCCACCCCACCCACATTTACACTGGCCGTACATTTGCTACCCACAAGATGTTTCGGCAATTTTCTTTCTTGTTTGACTGTGGGAGTGAATTGCAAGGTTTGGTTCACCTGTAGATGGGGAACATGGTGGTTGCTTGGCTTCCATTTGCCCCTCAATGGAAGCCTCTTCTAGTTGAACCGGGGAGTGGTGGGTGAGCCATTCTGGGCTTCCCAAGCATGCTGCTTCTCCCTGAGCTCTGCTTTCTTGGCCTGCACAAGGGTGGGATTGGGCATGTTGTTGCATGTGGATGCAATGTGGCCATCTTCACCTCATTTAAAGCAATACCATGGCTTTAGTTTCACCATGGCTGTCATTTGCTGAAGCTGTCCCTCCAGCTGGGTAATTTTAGTCTTTTGCTTCTGTTATGGACTTACTGTGGCTTTCTTTTTTTCCAGGCTTCTCCAAACTGCATGCACTGAGTTTTGCAACCTGAACTTGAAGTTCAGCAATCTGCTTCTGGATGTCTTTGGTCATGGTTACAAAAGCTTGTTGTGCTTCCTGTGGCACACTAATATCCTCTGTGTGTGGATGTGTGCAGCCTGCATATTTGACATGGCTTTTGGCCAGGTAAAACCAAAGTGCTGTTTCATTCTGCTTGCTTTGTTAGCTGTTTGTCTTCTTCAGTTCGTAGTAAGAGAAGAAGTTCTGCAAATGATGGTGGCTTGGTCTTGAGCTGTTCAAGCTGAGGACTGGTAATGAGAAGACTATTCCAACATCCATGACAGAATTGATTGAGAAGTTGTTTGTCAGCATCATGAGCAGAAATTCCTCCTTTATTGACCAGCTTAAAGTTGTGTGAAGTCATAACCTATGACACTCATCTTAATCTTGTCTCTCTGTAGTCATACAACGTAAATAACAGGTACACACATACTTTTTCCACACATACATTACACACGCAACACACACACACACACACACACACACACACACACACACACACACACACACACACAGTCTTTTCTATGAAAAGACAGTAGGCAACACTGTCAGCTTATGCTCTGGCTACGAAGTTATGCTAACTTGCAGAGCTAACTCATTATGCTTCACAGTACTCACTGGGAAAGGAAAAGAATAAACACAGGTAATGTCCCCAGGGTCACTTCTCGTGGTTCACTGGACACTCAAAGATTAACTTGAGCAGTTCCTCTTTTTCTAACAGTCTGCACAACATCAAGTCTTTTTCCAGTTTTTTATCACTCCAAGCTTGCGTGCTTCTGCTCTCCTCCTGCTATCGTGGGCGGAACATGAGCCAGTCTCACCAACAGCGATCCAGCTACACCCATGAGCGAATGAAATCACCCCTTTCTTCATACAACCACCAAACGAAGTGAAAACAGACCTCTGGAACAAAAAAATAAATAAATGAAAGGCAAAATGAAATAAAGACTATGATAAGGTATTAAATTAAAATAATGCTCAGTGAAAAAGAAAAAAATCTAAATGTTGTAACACTTCTTTTTTTCAGGTCCTTCAACAACTGAAATTTTCTTTCTTTTTTCAACACGTTACACCTGGTTTTATTCATGTACTAAGAGAACATCTGAATGTGAATCACATTCACTATGCAATGATAATAATAATGCACAGCTTACAGTATACATCCTAAGAGTGTTCTGAAAGACTGGTTATATTATCAACATGTTAGGAAGCAGCATCAGACATAAGGTCATGATGGTGCTTATGATGTGTTGCTCCAAGATGGTTCTTCTAAGACGCGTTATTCTGGAACAGGTAAGTACGAGTATAGACAGTATACTCACTACAAAAACACTGCACAGCTGCCCTAAATTAACAGCATTGATAATTACCAAAATCATTTTTTATGTTTCTGTAATGGTTAATACACCAATATGTAGCTCTCTCATTTCAACCGAAATGCTTTTAATGCTAAAATATAATTATTGTTGTTACCCATGAATTTTCAAATTCACTGATTTACAAAGAAACTGAAAAAATAGTAAAGCACATTATTATTTCTTGATTAATATGTCAAATTCTAGTTATTTTGTGATGTCTTTTTTTTTCTGGCACCTTGTTTTTCCTTCACTCTCTCTCGGCAGTTTGTAGTGGGACAGAGGCAGGGCCAAATCGTTCTGGAGCGAGCGTCATTAGACACACCTGCAGGTCATCTGCTAATCTGCTTGGCGTCTTAAGGCACCTCATGCTCGTCCCCTGTGCCGGACTATTCTCTTTGTCTACCAGTCGTTTGCATCTCGCTTCTAAGCTATTTTAACCTGCCTCCAGTGCCTTTTGCTGACATTGTTGAATTTATCACTGTGAGTTTTTTCATAGTCGCTTTTGGTTCTGCTTTGTTATTCCCCAGTTTTTTGGGTGATTTTTGAATTATACTTACTTGGGGGACTTTTGATAGTTCTTAAGTTCGCCTTTGGACTGTTTTTCTTTATACTGGGGTAGCACATTGGCACAAGTGGTAACACTGTCTTCTTCTTCTTCTTCTTCTTCTTCTTCCCCGTTGTGGTGATTTTGTGTTTTTCTCCGCTGTCCAGCATTATCCCTGGTTCAGGTGATATTTTAGTTTGTACTTTGTCAATAAATCTTTGGTTACTTGGTCTCTGTGTTTGGGTCCTGGCCATTATTTAGAACAAACCGTAACATATTTACTTGCATTCCTGAACAGAAAAAATAGTTTTAGTGGTTTAATGTTATGCTTGATTAAATTCTGTCTTCTCAGCGAAGCCCAGTGAGCCGGCTCAAATTTGGGTATAAAAAGGTGAATTCAGTTTGAAATTCCTCATTCCTTTTCAAACTGGTAAAACATTGAGAGCTCACTGAAAATGAAAGAGTCCACCTTAAAGCACTTCATGATGCTGGATGGTCTCTGAGACAAATAGGGAAAGACATAAAGTGTTCTCACAGTGTGGTCAAGTATGCTTTGGGGTCAATTGCCGAGACTGGTACTTACAAAATGCGCCAAGGAAGAGGCGGGAAACGAATGTTAACTGAAGCAGATGTCAGACATCTCAAGAGACAGAGACAGAAGGAAGACCACTGCTGATCTTCAGGCAGAGATGAATGCTTCTAGATCAGAGTCTGAGAAAGTCTCCAGAATGACCATGAGCAGACAAATGACGGAACAAGGCTTAAAGGGAAGAATAGCTGCTAAGAAGCCATTATTGAGGCCTGCAAACATCCAGAAACGCCTCAGATTTGCCAGGGAGCACAAGCACTGGACTGTTGATGACTGGAAGATGGTACTGTGGATGGATGAGTACAAGTTTGAACTCTTTGGTCAGCATCATTGTGTTTATGTCTGCAGAGAAGCTGGAGAACGATGCCAGATGCATTGCACCCACAGTGAAACACCGTGGAGATTCCATTATGGTATGGGGTTCCATTTGTGGAAAAGGCATGGGCAAATTAGTGAAAATCGACGGTATCACCAACAAGACCGTCTACCACAACATCTTAGTGCATCATGGAATCCCTTCTGGACTGAATCTGATTTGGCATGGGTTCATATACCAACAAGACAATGACCCCAAGCATACTTCAAAGCTGTGCAGAGACTATTTGACCATGAAAAAGGAACTTTGACTTTGACTTGGCCAGTCCATCAGTACTGGAACTGATGGACTGGCCAAGTCAAAATCCGGATTTTAATCCTATTGAATACATTTGGGATTTAGTAGATTAAAAGATTGTACAAAAGTTTCATCTAAATGAAGTCTGTGGGAACAGCTAGAAATTATTTGGAACTCAATAACAAAGAGACTGTCGAAAAATACACAAAAAAAAAAATGCCAGCAAGAATGCAAGCTGTTATTAAGGCCAAAGGAGGCCATACAAAATATTAAGTTATTTTGGTTATTATTATATCATAATCCTTGTTAATTTCACCATATTATTTTTATTTTATGTTCGTCATTATCTTCATGAAACATCTGCCATCCATAATCAAACATTGCATTTTCTATTTTACCAATTCTACTGTACATTATACATACATATATACAAATTTAGATGTAATACAAGGTTATTATTCATGAATGAGTTGAAAATAGTGGTAATGGTGACAATAATGAGCATAGTGATAATATAACAAACTCAAATATTGATAATATACATTATTCAGTATTGATACATGATGGTCTAGTTTAGTAGCAGCTAATGTGTAGGCCTCTGTCCAGTCACCTGTAGACATTGAATTCACCCATAGGCTAAGCCTAACATGGCAGCATTGGCACAAGTAAGCTTGACTTGCTAACCCAGAGGTAAAATTGATTAAACACAAGAATGAGGATGGAGATTGGGCTTGTTGCACAAAGAGGGTAATCAAGAAAAAAAGTAAAAGCAAAACCTCCAGCCACCTACCAGACCAGTAGGAGCTCCCTCCTACTGGTCTGGCAGCGATCTTAGATGGGATGATTTGTAGTGGACTGATTGCCTTTGATGGGTCTGGGGGTGGCCCATCGTAACAACCCCCCCCCCCCCCCAACTATAACTAAATCCATTAATGATTATACATATGTAATGGACCCTGCTGTCATGCCCGCGGGTACCATTCAGAGTGGCTCCCCCCTTATGTCTTGTTATGGTATATTGCACCAATTACTCTCACTCTTTCTGTATTGTTATATCAAAAGAGTCAGCATGTCAGTCACAAAAAAGTCAGGGCGGGATTCTCATCTCATCCACATCTTGTACTTACTGCCTCCAAGTGCTCTGGACCCAGTGCACTTCCCTCTATCCTCCTCATTGACAAGACATTCTGTTCTATACAGGAGGCTCCTCAGTGCTGATCACCTGTTATTGTGTGACCAATATTCTGGTTACCATGACTGAAGTCGTCATCTCCATGACAACTGAGGAAGCTGCTGAGGGAGCTTGAAAGATTCAGTTGAAATGTATGAGAAATCTAGGAAGTGTTTTTTTTTTTTTTTTTTTTTTTGTAACTCTAAAAACAACAGTGAGAAAAAACTAGAAGTGCAGCAAGTACAGGCAAGCAATCCATGGCAAAAAGGTTAAAAATCAGTGAAGGCTTCTATTAAGGCAACATAAGGTTTAATTGCAGGTTTAAGAGACTGCCACCACTGAAGCTGTTGGCTAAAACTGGGAGGAAACCCCATCATAACTGCTGGGCTCAACAATTAAAGGCCAATAGTCAGTGTGATGTGTCTAACTCCAACCGCCTCCTTAAACCCAGTGAACCCCCACTTTAGCTCCCTAAGCCTACAGCAAGGAACAATGGCCTTATCTGGTTCACTCAACCTGCCTTCCCATTTAGCCCCTCTGCCAGCCACAAATTTGCATGTCAATCATAGCAGCGGATGACATTTAAAAAGCCTGTAAAAGGACTTGTAGGAAATCACAGAAATTAATTGCGAAGCACATGTGCACGTTCGTGTGAAATGCACGCGTGCATGCACTCACACACTGTACAAACACACACACACACACACATACACATACACACACACACACACACACACACACACACAGACACACACACACACACACACACACACACACACACACACACACACAATCTCCCCCTATCTTCCCTCACGCATGTTGCTCACCAGGAATTGTAATTACTTTACATTTCTTTGTAGAGGGAAGAAATTACTAAAATGGTTGAAGTGAGCGGGCTCTGGGCATAATTAACACTGTAGCTATCGAAAGTCTCACAACTCTTTTGAAACAATGAATTTTGCAAGTCTTTCCTTTTCCTTTCTTTCTGACATTCTCTCTTTCTTTGAGTTCAGCTGAAAACAACCAGCAGACACCACTTCTCTCTCTAAGATCAATAGAAAACACCAACGGTGATTTGCCTCTGAATGGTGGGGAATCAACACGATATCACATTCTAGCTTTGCATTTAGATTTATTGTTTTCATTTTGCCTTTATTCACTTTGTGTGATTCACTCTGCCTCTTTCTCCATGCTTTCTCTTTCTCTCTGCCTTTCCCTTCCACTTGAGCAGAAGTAGTGTTATGGAAATTGTCTACAGATTTATAAGCAGTTGAATAAAGAAGCTGCTGGTGACCTATCCTACCAGATACCTATGCTACTAGAGAAACTAATGAGACTGAAATAGGTTCCTATCTTCAAGCTTGGACAAATGACATTTGACAGGGAATGCAGTGCTTAACTTTGGCAAGTGTCATACCATGATGCACAACACCTGATGCTATTAGGGCTATACAGCCGCCGAGTATTAGGACCCAGAGATGCAGAACCAGAGGCAGAGATTGTGTAAAACCAAGTAAACAATTTATTAACAAAACGAAGAACAGAAAACACGCTCAATGAGCGGAATGACGAACAAACAAAAGGCGCACTCAAACGGAGTGGAGGACGAAGAAAACAAAAGACGCACTCAAACGGAGTGGATGAACTAAGGGAGCACCGACGAAGCGGGTATGGCACGAGGCATACGTGGAAGCGGCAGACAGGCACTGAAAAAGAAAAACACAGCACGTAAGAGGCTGGAAAAAACGAAGGACTAAACAAAGACTTTTGATAACCAGAGAGACAGACAAAGAGACTCGTACTTACGGACCAACAACCAGAATTCAACATGGGGATGAGGAATAATCCGGCGACGAGGAGCAGGAAGTCCACGTCTTAAATACTCTCCCTGATGAGGGAGAGTGACTGCAGGTGAGTCGCAGTGGGAGGAGCTGGCAGCAGGTGAGGGGCTGCCCAGCCATGGATCCAGGGGTAGACAGACAGACACACACACAGGGAAAAAGGAGAGGAGACACACAGGGAGAGACAGGAAGCTGGGATCGTAACAGTACCCCCCCCTCAAAGGTCGCCTCTCAGCGGCCTAGCAGGACGATCTAGGTGTGTCCGATGAAAGTCGTCGATGAGGGATTGGTCAAGGATGAAAGACCGGGGTACCCAGGAGCGTTCCTCCGGCCCGTAACCCTCCCAGTCGACGAGGTACTGGAAACCCCTGCTACGACGTCTTACGTCCACCAGGCGGCGAACAGAGAAGACTGGATCCCCGTCGATGAGTTGGGGGGGAGGAGGGGGCTCAGCTGGTGGGCACAGAGGGCTAGAGGAGACCGGCTTAAGCTGAGAGACATGGAAGGTGGGATGAATTCTCATGGAATCAGGGAGCTTCAGGGTGACGGCTTGAGGGTTGATGACCTTGACGACTGGAAACGGGCCGATGAACCTGGGGGACATCTTCCTAGATTCGGTCTTGAGAGGGATGTTTTTGGTAGAGAGCCAAACTGACTGACCTGGTTTGTAGGAAGGAGCTGGAGTCCTGTGGCGGTCGGCCGCGCGTTGTTTAACCTCTTGGTAGTGCTTGAGGGCTCTGGTGGCCGTCTGCCAGATCTCCTTGACCCTCTTAATATGCTCAGCCACGGAGGGAACAGCAATCTCGGCCTCCTGCACAGAAAAAAGAGGTGGCTGATAGCCCAGGGAGAGCGATGAAGTGTGTAGCCTTAGAGAAACGGTCTACAACGGTGAGGATGGTGGTGTTACCTCGGGAAGGAGGTAGTCCGGTGACGAAATCCACCGTGATGTGGGACCATGGCCTGCTGGGGACAGGAAGAGGCAGAAGAAGACCAGCAGGAGCCTTGTGGGAGGCTTTGCTGCGAGCACAGGTGGAACAGGCAGCCACATACTCTCGAGCGTCGGCCTCCAAAGAAGGCCACCAGAAATGGCGACGCAGCAGAGAGATGCAGGTGCGATTGGCTCCGGGATGACAAGAGAGGCGGTGAGCGTGTGTCCACTGGAGCACCTGAGAGCGGACAGACTGAGGAACAAACAGCTTATTGGGAGGGCCATTACCTGGGTTGGACGTTGCGCCTCCCTGACCACTCCTTCGATCTCCCAGGAGAGGGCAGCGATGACGTGTTTAGAAGGGAGAATGCTTTCGGGTTCCCCAGCGTCTTCTGAGGGGGAAAACTGCCTGGAGAGAGCGTCTGGCTTGGTGTTCCGGGAGCCTGGTCTGTAGGTGAGAGTGAAGTTGAATCTGCTGAAGAAAAGAGACCAGCGGGCCTGGCGGGAGTTCAAGCGCTTGGCAGACTTGATATACGATAAGTTTTTGTGGTCTGTCCAGACCACGAATGGTTGTTCCGCTCCCTCCAACCAGTGTCTCCACTCCTCCAGTGCTAGCTTGACAGCCAGAAGCTCACGGTTGCCGACATCGTAGTTGCGTTCTGCAGGAGAAAGACGACAGGAGAAGAAAGCACATGGGTGCAGACGATTGTCAGGCTGGGCGTACTGGGAGAGTACAGCCCCGACACCCGTGTCGGAAGCATCAACCTCGACCACGAATGGTCTGGAGGGGTCAGGTTGGATGAGCACAGGTGTGGAAGTGAACATGGCTTTCAGTCTCTGGAACGCATTGTTAGCCTCTGCTGACCAGTCAAACCTCACTTTGGAAGAGGTTAACTTGGTCAGAGGTAAGGCTATTTTACTATAGTCCCGGACAAACCTGCGGTAGAAGTTAGCAAAGCCAAGGAAGCGCTGTAACTCCTTCCGGGTCTCCGGGACTGGCCACTCAGCAACGGCCCTGATCTTCTCGGGATCAGCCTTCAGGTTGCCCTTCTGAATGATGAACCCGAGGAACGAAACAGTGTCGGTGTGGAACTCACACTTTTCCGCCTTTACAAACAGGCGGTTTTCTAGTAGCCGGGAGAGAACCTGTTGCACGTGGGTTTCATGCTCTTCCAGGGACTGGGAGAAGATCAGGATGTCGTCTAAATAGACAAAGACAAAGCGGTTTAAAAAGTCACGGAGGACATCATTTATAAGGGCCTGGAAGACTGCAGGGGCGTTAGTAAGCCCAAAAGGCATAACTAAATATTCGAAGTGTCTCAGCGGAGTGTTGAAAGCAGTCTTCCATTCATCCCCCTCCCTGATACGCACCAGGTGGTAGGCGTTGCATAGGTCCAGCTTGGAGAAGACTGTAGCCTGTTGGAGGGAGTCGAAAGCAGAATTAATGAGAGGTAAAGGATATTTGTTACGCACAGTGATCTCGTTCAGGCCCGGATAGTCAATGCACGGACGGAGAGACTTGTCCTTCTTGGCCACGAAGAAAAACCCTGCGCCAAGCGGGGATGTGGAGGGTCTGATAATCCCTGTGGCTAGAGACTCCTGGATGTACTTCTCCATGGCCTCTCTCTCTTGGCGTGACACATTGTAGAGACGACTGGAGGGAAGAGGAGCGCCAGGAAGGAGGTCGATGGCGCAATCGTAGGGGCGGTGAGGAGGAAGCGACAGCGCCCTTTCCTTACTGAAAATCTCCCCCAAATGGTGGTAGGCCTCAGGAACCAGGGAAAGGTCCAGTGGCTCAGGAGGTCTGGCAGAGACTCCATTGTCTCCGCCTGTGGGAGGAATGGCTGAACGAAGACAGTTATTGTGACACAGAGAGCTCCAACCCAAAATTTTTCCCTGGCTCCAATCTATTTGGGTGTTGTGTCTTTTAAGCCAGGGGTGACCAAGAACAATGGGAGAGTGTGGTGAACGGACAACAAACAGAGAAATCTCCTCATGGTGATTCCCAGAAATAGTCAACCTGATGGGTGTGGTACGGTGCGTTACCTTGGCCATAACCTCACCATTGAGAGCGTAGGCTTTGATGGGCTCATTCAGCCTCTCCAGCACGAAGCCCAGGTCGGAAGCCAGGTGCTCGTCCAGAAGATTCTCCTCCGCGCCAGAGTCTATGAGAGCCAGACAAGAAAAAACCTCCTCTCCCACACCCAGAGAGGCTCGAGCTTGCAACTTGCAAGATTTGAGGGGTTGAGATTTGGTGTCGATTGGGCTCGTCAGTACCCCCAAACCTACTGATGAGCCCTGCCTTTTGGCCGAATGGGACAGGCTGGGAGGATATGGCCAGTTTGTCCACAATACACACACTCACCCGCGGCGATCCTCCGCTGACGCTCCGCGATGGAAAGCTGTGCTCTGCCAAGCTGCATGGGTTCCTCTCTGTCGGCGGGCTGAGGCGGAGAGATGAGGGGCTGAACAGTCCTGGGCTCCGAAGAGGCGGCCGCTGAACTCTGCCAATGGAGTGGCGGCTGAGCGGGGAGACGAGAGGAGCGGCGCCGAGACTGTCCCCTCCGGCGGTTGTCCGTCTGGACTGCCATGTCGATTAGCGCATGGAGGTCTGCGGGTTTCTCCCGGGTGGCGAGTTCCTCCTGCAAAAACTCGGAGAGGCCATGAAAAAATACATCCTGCAGTGCGGTGTCATTCCACCCGGAGTCGGCGGCAATGGTGAGGAAATCAACAGCATAATCAGCGGCCTCTTGGGAGCCCTGAGTAAGCCTAAGTAAGCGGCTGGAGGCATTACCCGCGTGATCTGGATGGTCGAAGACTAATCTCAGCCTCCTCTCAAAGTCAGCAAAAGTCAGCGCGCTAATGTCCACAGACGAGTTCAGTGCCTCCGCCCACGTCAACGCTTTGCCTCGCAATAACCCGAAAGCGTAATGGACTCGCGAGCGGTCGGACTGAAACGCCCGGGGACGCTGACGAAAAACAATATTGCACTGCAACAGGAACCCCCGCCGTCAAACGGCTCGGGGTTCGTGGCCAGGGAATCTGCGAGCGCGGGTTCGGAGGGATTAACCGAGGGCTGAGACGGACCGGAAAATAAACTGGAAATGTTTGACATGTGGCGCGACAGGTCGGCAACCTGCGCCGCCATATGCTGCGAGGAATCACACAATGCCTGGAGCAGTTTCTCATGCTGGCCCAGCAAGGTGCCTTGCATGGATAATGCCGTACGCACTGGATCCGCTGAGTCCATATTGGCCGGATTATTCTGTTAGGGCTATACAGCCGCTGAGTATTAGGACCCAGAGATTCAGAACCAGAGGCAGAGATTGTGTAAAACCAAGTAAACAATTTATTAACAAAACGAAGAACAGAAAACACGCTCAACGAGCGGAATGACGAACAAACAAAAGGCGCACTCAAACGGAGTGGAGGACGAAGAAAACAAAAGACGCACTCAAACAGAGTGGATGAACTAAGGGAGCGCCGACGAAGCGGGTATGGCACGAGGCACGCGTGGAAGCGGCAGACAGGCACTGAAAAAGAAAAACATAGCACGTAAGAGGCTGGAAAGAACGAAGGACTAAACAAAGACTTTTGATAACCAGAGAGACAGACAAAGAGACTCGTACTTACGGACCAACAACCAGAATTCAACATGGGGATGAGGAATAATCCGGCGACGAGGAGCAGGAAGTCCACGTCTTAAATACTCTCCCTGATGAGGGAGAGTGACTGCAGTTGAGTCGCAGTGGGAGGAGCTGGCAGCAGGTGAGGGGCTGCCCAGCCATGGATCCAGGGGTAGACAGACAGACACACACACAGGGAAAAAGGAGAGGAGACACACAGGGAGAGACAGGAAGCTGGGATCGTAACAGATGCCTTATTAGACATGAACACTTTTTTTTTTTTTTACTTTAAATCTTCAATCCAGTTTTTTTTGTTTTGTTTTGTTTTTTGTTTTTGTCAGCAGCTCAAACAAGTTAGGACACAACACTGAAATATCATCACTCTTTAAGTTGATATCGTAAACTTATTAGCAAACAGTTCATAGTTCATTTACACATGTGGTGTGGAGTGGTGTTTCTTTCCAGGGTTTGCAGGGCTTCTGTAATGTTTATTTAAACTTTGTGGAAGCTGGTATTTGGATATTTTCATTAAACAAATGGGAATGGGTGTTTCAGTCAACGTTAATTTGGAGATTCACTACCTAATAACTTATGGTCTGTGTTCTGCCTACATATTATATTAATGTAGGCAGGTTTTAGAGATTTTCTTCAGTAAAAGATACTATTTTGAGCCATTGTTTGGAATTATTATTTTCCTTTGCATGCCTCTCCTCATTGACTCTTTTTAAAGGCTATTTTGTGTTGTACTTACAATATTAAATGCTAGTCAAATTTACAACTTTAAATGCTAACCCAAACTGATCTGTGAACCATGCAGAGTCCTGTCAGGAAAAGGATCAGGTTCAGACTAGCCCAGGATAACATCTTGCTAGTCTGACCCTGGCCAGAATTTCTAATGTATTGTAGACAGGCTCTTCTCAGTCGCCATTGTTCTCAGCACAATGGCAATCATTCATGTTAACAAGGTATTGATGCCACAATTACAACCTGCGTAAAAACCCATCTCCTCTTTTCACTGGAATAGGTTGACAAGAACAAAATAATGTTATGGATGGTATCTTCCACTTCTCAATGCCAGCTACTTTGGAAAATATTTGCTTTTGCCATTCTTAGAATATTACACCAAGACTCTCTGTATATGTCATGATCTGGTTTGCTTGGTTTGGTCAGTTTGTCCCTTCTTTATATGTTTGTCAAGTTTTCCAGTCTTTGTGAGTGTTTCCCTAGATATCCTGTGTGCTTTTGCTTTGACTTTTCCTTTGATTTTTCCCTGACCTAGCTTTCTTTTTTTTTTTTTTGATATTTTTCCCTTTTTCATTGGATTTTTTTTGATTATGGACTTTTTACTTTTACTTCTTTTTTGACCCTCACCAGACTCATCCTTGCGGAAGTCTTTGTTTGGTTGTTAACCTTCTTGTGCAAAATTATTTGTGACAACTCCAATTTTTTACATGTTGCATTGATATTTTGCATTAAATCTGAAAATTTGGTTGTACAGTAATACATCTAATATTATCTGTTGGGACAAAACATGACCATGAAAGTGATGCACCCAGGGCAAGACCCAGTCATTACAGTCTTCTTGTGCTGACCCCTCCAAAATTCCCCAAATGTGGGAATCTTGACTGCATAATTTTCAGTGCTGGGGGACTATATTCTTAATGTTTTTCCTATAGTGTGCATGCAGTGTGTCAGAGTTGCTTGTTTTCTTATTTTTTCCAACTTTTAGCTTTCTTCTTTAATTATACTTGTTCAGATGTTTAACTTATTAAAGCGGCATTTCTCAAAACATGCTAACCAAGAGAGTTTTTCACTGTGGAATTACTTCTTTCATTCAGCCACATTGCTGTCACACAGCACCTACATAAATGCATTGTTTATGCATTTATTTTTTGCTGGTCATGCTGAAACCAGCCACCAAGGCAACCAGAGCAATGGATATCATATAGACACATATAGGATGCAGAGGAGCCTGGTCCAGGCAACAGAGACTTGTGGAGAAGAGGAGATATAAGCTATATCTCCCCTCTCTTATCATGAGCAACGTAAGGTCACTTGCAAATAAGAAGGGCTCCTTATTATTGACTTCTCCAGTGCCTTCAACATACTACAGCCAGCTCTACTGAGTAAGAGGCAGTCAGTGATGCAGGTGGATGCCTCCCTTGTGTCCTGGATTATCAGCTACCTGACTGGCAGACCACAGTACATGCACTTACAACACTGTACCGGACAGAGTGGTGAGAACACTGGGACCCAACAAGGGAAGTCTGTCTCCCTTCCTCTTCACCCTTCACACCATTGACTTCAAATGCCACACATAGCCCTGTCATTCTCAGTTCTTTGATAACTCTGCTATAGTTGGATGCATCAGAAAGTCCAAGGAGACCGAGTATAGGGTTATGGTGGATAACAGTCTTAGCCACAACTTGTGGGCTTTGCATTATTTTATTTTATTGAAGGTTGAATGCGTTTTTGGTTAATGTAAATACAGCTCAAAGGCACACATGCAGCAATGCAGCATATCACATATTCAGTCAAACAACCTGAAATACACAGACAGTAAACTGCATCACCACTCAGATACAGACATAGAACAAGGTGTACAAACACAATTTCAAGCAGTCACAGCACACACTGCTGCACACATAGAAAGGCACACTCACATATAGAGACAGAACAGCAAGATCTGTATAAAAGCTTCCACACTGCTCTTTATGAAGTATTCTTTATTAATGTTCTTGACATTTTTTTGGGGGGGTGGGGGGGTGGTCTTGCTTGGTTTTGTCATTCCTGTCTTCATCATTATGTGAAGCTGAGGAACACAAAAAAGAAGAAGCAGAAAACAGGAGAACAGCAGAAACAGGGATGTAAATGGACTGCACTTGTATAGCTTTTTCTAGTCTGCTGACCACGCAATGACTCATGTCAGCAACGCATGTCGGCATTCACTGATGACAGAGGCTGCCATGTGAGATGCCTACCTGCTCATCAGAATTTATACAGCACTTTCTATACAAATCCCCCATGATGATTCTGTGCTTACCTATTCTCACACGCACTCACACACCGATGGTGTATCTTGCCCATGGACACTTTGACACACAGATTGGAGGAGCTTGGGATTGAACCACCAACCTTTTGATTGGTGGACAACCTGCTCTATGCCTTGAGCCACAGCCACCCCAACAGGAAAAAGTGTAATATACTATAGAACTGTCTAGAGTCATCCTGAAACCCTGATATATCTTACTCTTTTGTGCCATAGAGCTCCATTGTTGTCCAAAAAACTAAAACATTAATGAGCCACACTGCTGCAGTGGGTGGCATGTCCCTTTATTAGCATGAACATATACATTGTATTTTGTTTGCTTGTTTGTTTGTTTTTTTTGACTGAATCCCACATACACTGTCCTGCTGCCAGCAATATTCACTAGAGAAACAAATGTGGATTAATCCACTGCTGACAGATAATGCCCAACAAATACACGTTATTTCTATTTGAGTAATAGTTGTTCAATGTGTGTTCACTCCAGCTACATCCTGAAGCACCCACACTTTACACATGTGGGGCATCATGTCTCTGTGCATGTGTAATTGATGACCTGATCCAAGAGGTAAACATTCAAAAGATGAATATTCGCAATTACAGCATTCTCATTAGAGTGTCTGACCTTCAAGCAGGTTCCCTCCATATCGATCGTCCGAACTATGGTCAACACTGGCCTTTCAGTGGAGATTGCTCACCACCACCTCAGCAACAACAAAATAGTCCTGCTGGCAGTGGTAGGAGAGCAGGCAATGACCAGTAGCAATGAGGACACAGAATGTGGAGTGGACAATTGCAGCCTGAAGGAAAAAGCAACAAAAAATTACTAATTGCATCAAACATCAAGTCTAAGCAAAACAACCATCAAGTTTATAATTGAAAAGAAAGAATGAAACTGAACATATCCATTCCAAAGTCACTAATCTGGGGGGTCAAACTAGAGGGAGGTAGGAAAATTATTCCTTTCAAAAATGCAGCACAGTGCAACTTTTTGATTAAATGAATGCAGATGACGTACCAAAGTCACTGAAAGTGCTGTAAATTTGTGAGTGGAAGTGGAATGTAGTGGAAGTCTACAATAATTCAAAAACTGTCATTTGAAAGGTCTACGTGTTTTTAGTGATTTACTTTGCTGTTTTGAGATGATGGAAATATATATCAGTGCATTATGTTAACTCAAGCCTCCTGCTTTTAGTGTGGAAGTGCCAAGTCACATCTCTACCATAAAGAAGGTAATGTCATCATAGCCAAGCAAGCCAGTAAGAAGGCTTGGCATAAAGTTGGGAGCAATGAATGCATAACTGTGTTCCACACCTGAGGCTTATACTTTTTACTGAACATCTGCAGAGTGAAGACATGAAATGTCACCATGTCAGTCTCTTTCAGTCGATAAAAAACAGGAACTGGATCCAAAAAGATTATGATCCAGGTTCAACTGAACTTCAACTGGGAGGTTCAACTGTTTGAGACCATTATTTTTTAGCTAGTAGTTGATGTTGTGTATTGGTATAAATAATTGATCAAGACCAAGGACCTGTTCCATGTATCTGAATAAATGAATTAGTTTGATCTGACTGTTGGTGATTTGACACAAGCCTGGATGTTACAATTCATCAAAGCTGATTTAAAGTTGATACACTGGCTTCAAGTCTGTGGACAACCCCACTTATCAATAAGTTCAGGTGTTTCAGCAACAACAAATCCTGCACATAGTCATGACATCTCCATGAATAAACAGTTATTGTAATTTATAATGGGCTGTTAAGAGCTCAGTGACTTTAAACACGGCACTGTCATAGGATGCCACCTTTGCACGTCAGTTCATGAAAGTTCTGCCCTACTATATCTGCAATTGTGAGTGCTATTATTGTGAAGTGGACTGCCTAGGAGGCCACATAAACTCACACAGCGGGGTCAATGAGTGCTGAAGTGCTTAGAAACTGTCATCATCTGTTGAATCCCTCACTACAGAGTTCCAAAGTGCCTCTGAAAGCAACATCAGCACACAAACTGTACATCAGGAGCATCATGATATGGGTTTCCATGACTGCAAGCCTCATATCACCATCTACATTTTCAGGTGCCTGATGGAATGGTGCAAAGCATACTGAAACTGGACTCTGGAGCAGTGGAAATATATTCTTTGGAGTGATGAATTATGCTTCACTGGGGTCATATGGACAAATCTTGGAGTGAGGAATTCCAGTTATCTTGTGGAATTCAGATTTCCCAATGTAAAGTTTCATGGAGGAGGGACAGACTGGTGCTGTTTTTCATCGTTTGAGCTTATTCCTGTCGTTCCATGAAAGGTTTTTTTCATGTTCTGGGATGCAAAGACATTTTAGCCAGATGGGGTGCTTCCATAAAGACATGATTAGATGAGTTTGGTATGGAGGAACTTGACTAAACTCACAGCTTTGGGAGGAACTATAATGCTAATTGCAAACCAAGCCTTCTCATCCAACATCAGTGCCTGACCTCACAAATGCTCTTTTGGCTTTTGGCCACACACGCTCCAAAATCTTGCCATCTTGGGATGACCAGGCTCATATAGATGATAGTCCACTGACTTTTGATGATATAGTCTATTAAAACTCAGTTGCCAGTTTATTAGTTACAGCTAGCTAAAACCAATGCAGCCCTGCTATAAATCCTACCTTCATGAAGATTATTTTGTTTTAGAGAGGTGTGTAGAGAATCTCATTCCCAACAGGACCTTCTGTGTGTAATGTTATGTCTACTTTCCACTGGAAAGCCTTGCCTTGTGTCAGACCTTCAGAGCTGGAAGGGAGAATATCCATCCCTTCCTAGATCAGTTGAGATGATGAAGAGCAGCTGCTCATCCCTTTGAGCACTGTGGGCTCTGCTGTCAGCACCACAACTGCCGGAGAGCTGGACTGGCCATGACTGAATTTCATCTCTGTTTATGGATTGCGGCCCAGAAGTGTTGTTATGGTCTGTGTTTTTATTTGGTGTTCTCTGGTTATTTTGTAATTGTTTTTTCTTAATGGCTCTCTCTCTCTCTCTCCTTGCCTGCAGTGGAGGTGTGGCTTGGCGGTGCTGCTACTCTCCGTCGCACCTGAGGCAGATCTCCACTGACTGCCTGACTCTCTTAAGCAGTGTGGCAGCATGGGCATGCTCAGTGGTGTAGTCTAGTTTTTTGTAGTGAGTATACTGTCTATACTCGTACTGACCCGTTCCAGAACAACGCGTCTTAGGACAACAACCATCTTGGAGCAACACCTCATAAGCACCATCATGACCTTGTGTCTGACGCTGCTTCCTAACATGTTGAACCAGTCTTTCAGAACGCTCTCAGGATGTATACTGTAGGCTTTGCATTATTATTATTATCATTGCATAGTGAATGTGATTCACATTCAGATGTTTTTTTAGTACATGAATAAAACCAGGGATGCCTGCTCTTAAATTCCCTAGCCTGACTTTCACTCCACAAGGCCAGCCATTAACTCTCACCTGTCTCATCAAGGAGATATGAACATTATGTTCTGTTTATGACCCCCCCCCCCCCCCCCCCCACACACACACACACACACACACACCCACACAGTCACACAGACTAAACCACTGAGTATATGCAAATCACTGACCTTTTCCAGTAGGTATACAGCGTATACCTGCGTATCACGTAGACCACACCGCTGCAGCTGTGGCATACCAGATAACATATTGTTCAACATATTGTTGTATTGTTTTTCTATCTATCTATCTATCTATCTATCTATCTATCTATCTATCTATCTATCTATCTATCTATCTATCTATCTATCTATCTATCTATCTATCTCGACCCATCTGGCAACTTTATGAAACGTTCAGAATCTTGTTCGTATCCATTTCGGTGTTTTGCGCTTGACATCCACACAAACTGGTAGCCTACTTTTTTACAGCTAGCAAGCAGGCAAGACCAAACACATGCGTGGGGTGTGCCTATTCTTTTGTTTCCGGTTTATAACTGGATCCTGTAGTTTTTCTTACGTTACTGGCAGTGGCCACAGCTTATAAAAAACTACAAGTTCACTAAGTCACAAAGAGTGTTATTTTATCTTGCGATAAAAAAATGATGCCGTTAAAACTGATTTGCGTTAACGCATTAATAACGCAATATTTTTGACAGCACTATATATATACTAAATATAATCTATTATCCTAGTTTTGACTCAGTTGTCAAATTGTGATGTCCACCTACTCAAAACTAATGCAGTCCAGTAGAACGGCCCTAAAACTAAAACTGTCTTCAAAAGCATTTTTCTAACATGTGTTTCACACCTTTGATATCAGTGAGGGTGAATAATAGAAACACCTCTCTTTATGAAGCAATACAAATCATCAGGAGCACCAGCTGCAACTTCCAAAATGATCATAAAGTTGAATCAACAACTCTCTACTGCTCTCTTAGGTTATTTTTGGCAGACCTGATTTTTAATATCCAATACATTAATCCTGACAACTACACAGCGTCTTCACCCAAATGTCAATTAAAAAGGATTTTAATTTATGAGGACTTTCAAATGATCAAAAAGTAAAGGAAAAAAAAAAGCTGTCTTGCGAGTCTGGATCTGGCTCTGAATCTTCATCAGTCATTCAATACAAGATTTAACCCATATACTACTTTATACGAGACTCCACTGCAACACCATATATTAACTAACTAGGACCTGGCTCTTTTATCTTTGTGTCTCTGTCTGTAATTACATCAGTTTCTCAGTCGGGTCAAATCAAATCATCTAATTTTCACATTCACAATTTATGATGATGAGTTGACTAAATCCAGCTAATCATTCACTTAACTCATCAGATCATGTCATTCATAAACATCCTCAGCATATTAGCATATCTTTCCAACATGCATCGTATTTGTCTTAAAATTCTCCAGAAGACCTGCTGTTCTCTAATTTAGAGAATGGTGATGATTGGTGTGTGTCTTGTTATACAGGTGCTGGTCATAAAAATAGAATATCATGGAAAAGTTTATTTATTTCAGTAATTCCATTCAAAAAGTGAAACTTGTATATTATATTCATTCATTACACACAGACTGATATATTTCAAATGTTTAGTTCTTTAATTTTGATGATTTTAAACTAACAACTAATGAAAATCCAAATTTCAGTATCTCAGAAAACTATAATATCACTTAAGACTGATACAAAAAAAAGGATTTCTAAAAATGTTGTCCAACTGAAAAGTATAAACATGAAAAGTATGAGCATGTACAGCACTCAATACTTAGTTGGGGCTCCTTTTGCCTGAATTACTGCAGCAATGCGGCATGACATGGAGTCGATCAGGCTGTGGCACTGCTCAGGTGTTATGAGAGCCCAGGTTGCTTTGATGGTGGCCTTCAGCTCTTTTGCATTGTTGAGTCTGGCATCTGGCATCTTCCTCTTCACAATACCCCATAGATTTTCTATGGGGTTAAGGTCAGGGGAGTTTGCTGGCCAATCAAGAACAGGGATACCATGGTCCTTAAACCCGGTACTGGTAGCTTTGGCACTGTGAGCAGGTGCCAAGTCCTGTTGAAAAATGAAATCTGCATCTCCATAAAGTTGGTCAGCAGCAGGAAGCATGAAGTGCTCCAAAACTTCCTGATAGACAGCTGCATTGACCTTGGACCTAAGGAAACACAGTGGACCAACACCATCAGATGACATGGCACCCCAAACCATCACTGACTGTGGAAACTTGATACTCGACCTCAGGCAACGTGGATTCTGTGCCTCTCCTCTCTTCCTCCAGACTCTGGGACCTTGATTACCAAAGGACACGCAAAATTTACTTTCATCCGAGAACATGACTTTGGACCACTCAGCAGCAGTCCAGTCCTTTTTGTCTTTAGCCCAGGTGAGACGCTTCTGACGCTGTCTCTTGTTCAAGAGTGGCTTGACACAAGGAATGCGACAGCTGAAACCCATGTCTTGCATACGTCTGTGAGTGGTGGTTCTTGAAGCACTGACTCCAGCTGCAGTCCACTCTTTGTGAATCTCCCCCGCAGTTTTGAATGGGTTTTGTCTCACTATCCTCTCCAGGGTGTGGTTATCCCTATTGCTTGTACACTTTTTTCTACCACATCTTTTCCTTCCCTTTGCCTTTCTACTAATGTGCTTGGACACAGAGCTCTGTGAACATCCAGCCTCTTTAGCAATGACCTTTTGGGACTTGCCCTCCCTGTGCAAGGTGTCAATGATCGTCTTTTGGACAACTGTCAGGTCAGCAGTCTTCCCCATGATTGTGTAGCTTACAGAACTAGACTGAGAGACCATTTAAAGACCTTTGCAAGTGTTTTGAGTTAATTAGCTGATTAGAGTGTGGCACCAGATATCTTCAATAATGACCTTTTCCACAATATTCTAATTTTCTGGGATACTCAATTGGGGGTTTTCATTAGTTGTCAGGTATAATCATCAATATTAAAAGAAGTAAATACTTGACATATGTCGGTCTGTGTGAAATGAATGTATACATTATACAAGTTTCACTTTTTGAATGGAATTACTGAAAAAAATCAACTTTTCCATGATATTCTAATTTTATGACCAGCACCTGTACATGTGTCTCAGAAGAGTCACTCCTCTCTCTGATCAAAATATAAATAAAGCCATGATTGAGATAAGGATCTCCTTCAATCACCCCCTCAAAGTGTTTCAATGGAGGTCACCAAACACTTGTGTTTTCCTTCATTGTTCTGGTTCCCACAGACCCAGGGCTGTGCAGAGACCTTTGGAGGAGCAGGTGCTCAAAGTTAAAACGGGCACATGGAGCACGAATTTGAAACGCCATACAGAAAAATACCTTGCAATATAACCGGTTGAATGGTAGCACCCCACATTCATAAAGAATGTAACATGGAATCACAACATACCATATCATTGTCCACACCTCATATATTTGTTAGAGGCCAGTGCAAAGCAAAATTAGTCTCTGTTTTACCTGATGGGGTACATTAAACAGCTTCTGTTGAGGGGGTTGGTGAGGAGGCTGCTGCTGATATGACATTTCATACCTTTTCAAAAATTGTACTGTATAGCCACGAATTTAATCCATTTATAATCCACCCTTTATTATTCCTAGTGCTAAATTAATAAAGTAAAAAATAATTAAATGATATAGAAATCATGTATTTGAATATTTTAGTGCTTTTATTCAGTTTGACTATCGACTTTGACAGCAAGGTTCTAAAAGTTATATAATTTGTATGCATATTATCTTTAATTTGTGTGTATATGTTATAAACAAACAAGTACTGATATGTTTAAATGAGAGGCTGAGAAAATCTAAATTCAAATTCTTCTATTATTGTTGTATTTATACTGTTATAGTCCAAATTTATGTGGATATGCATATTGCATAGTTTTAGTAAAATAACATATTCTATGCCTCATTGCCTCTACAAACATATGAAAAAAACAGCTTGACAGTAAAATAACACGATATCTCTCTAATGCACTTTGCCCATGACAAGAGAAACGTACAGAAACAAACAAACAAAAAAGCCTGACACACGCTGTGTGTGCTTAACTAGCGGCTATAACTAGTGAGAGGTGTGTGTGCAGTTGGATGACACAGAGGATGCTCATTGCTCACTTCACTTCGTCAGTCATCTTGCAAGAATACACCGTGCACAGACGATTACGCTGCAAAACCCATTCACCAGACCAGTTGTTTACTGCCTCGGGTCTTCATCGGTTTTCGCGAGACTAGCAGTGGCCGTCTCCAGCAGCTCAGCGATTAGCAGCAGGGAACGTCAGGGCAGCAACGGCAGAGTGAGGGCACTTTGTGGATCATGTGACCGACCCCCCCCCCAGGTAAGGTTCAAGGTAAGGTTCAATTTGTTTGCCTACCAAAGTATGGCAGTGACAGTGCTGCCACACTAATTAACCAATGCTGATTATCCAAACAAAGGAAAGAAATTGTCATAAAATTTAAAAAAAAAAAAAAAAAACACCAACCGATGTGTAGTATACTAATAACAAGCACAAAATTTATTTATTCTTTTTTATTTGCATTTTCTTTTTCTGACCTCACTGAAATTCAATATATGGGGAAGTACTGAAGTGTTTATCCTTCCTTTTGACAAAAACTGGCCTGACAATAAATGTTGGTAACAAAGTACAGAAATGACCATGAAACATTATTATTCCACCAAATAAGGAATAATTTCATGTTTTATAGTGCATAGGCTGTGCATCAACTAATGTTTTTGTTTGGCAAAAATAATCCACAAAAAATTCAGATTGTCAGATTGTGGCTGCCAGTAGTACATATCCCTATTTACTTTGTGGCTACAGCGCATGCAACATAACCGCAACATCTGTGGTTCGGCTCCAAGCCAAGGAGCGTTTGTTGCATGACATAGGCCTCTCTCTCCCATGTTCCCTGTGTATCTCTACATTGACTGTCAAATGAAGAAAAAAAAAGTCAAATTAAATTAAAAAATTAAAAACACAATTACATGCCGTAGCTCATGAGGATTAAACGTGACACTGTTTTGACAAAGTAACAGAATTAGAAATCAAGTCCAATTAGGAACTCAAAGTTTTCAGTGGATACAGTGTAACCATGTGAATTAATTTAATTTGAAGTGAAAAGTATAAGATGGAGAACTCATAAGCAAAATGTAAGAGGTTGCCTTTAATTTTTAAACTTATTACTGTTATTGATTTGCTTTACTTTTTTCCATTATGAGCTAAACATTTGGTTGGAGAGGGAAACTGTTTTGGAGCCATGATGTGAAAGTCAACTGTCAACAGCTGTTGACAGATATATTGGTGGGTGAGCTGTACCATGATATGGTCTAGTCATTCAGGTTTTTTCACCTAGGTAAAAATCATAATATGTACATTACTTTTTTACATGATATGACCATGGGCTCTATTTTCGATTCTGCCACTGGTGCGGCGCAGGCGCGGCACAAAGCTTCGCCGATGAGGCGTGGCGGCGCAGACTTTGGTATTTTTGTGCGCTGGGCTGCCGGTGCATCTACTCCCCCTTCTCATCTCAGTCCCACCCAGTGGCGCAACTCGGAAGGAGGGAGGGGAGAAGGCGTGGAGTCGGTTTGACACAGCCGAGTCAAATCTTCACCAATCACACCAGCTCCTTGCCTCACCTTTAAAAACGCCGCTGGCGAGGAGCATGGCAGGTTTCGAGGATGACTGAGCCCACGCAAGAAAGTGTCCGACACCCAAACTAAATCCTCAGCCTCCTCCTCTTTCTCCTCCTCCTCAAAGCAATGATGTACTCCATCTTTGTAGATAACGTTAACATTACTATGATTACATTTGTATTTGGAATGAAATGATGTGGGTAATAGCGGACAACGATCATCACTTAAGTTTTTTCCATGTGTCTGTCTCTCTCTGTCTCTCGAGTGCTCTGAGATAGATGCAGTATATATGCTCTGTAGGATGCCGCAGCTGTTTCTGGTTGGCACGGCGACATTAATTGATTAGTTTGCATCCCTGTTTCACCTGTGTACATTCAGTCAGGTTGAGTGACCATTACGTGTGCCGAACGCGCTTCCAATGTGGTCAGATGAGATACTGATCAAAATATATAAATTTAGGTCTGACTGTATGTGCTGACTCAGATAGTTGCATTGAATCGTCGCTGTTGCTAATTATTGATCGCAGTGTGCGTTCAATGACTGACCGAGCACTGCTGAAAACACCGTTAAAACCATGCTGCCGTCTTGTTGAAGGTGTGATATATGGCGTCATCAACCACGTTTTCAGTGGATAGCCATTATCACCTAGCAGCCACCCATCCAGAGGGGTGTCCCCCTGAAAGACTGAAGGGATGCAAGAATTCGCCAGGATGAACGAGTCATGTGCCGACCCGGGGAAAGTGGCATATACGTTTGTCACCAGGCAATTTGAGTCACAGATCACCAGACATCCCTGTTTCACCTGTGTACATTCGGTCAGGTTGAGTGACCATTACACGTGCCAAACGCGCTTGCAATGTGGTCAGATGAGATACGGATCAAAATATAGAAATTTAGGTCTGACTGTATGTGCTGACTCAGATAGTTGCATTGAATCGTGGCTGTCGCTAATTATTGATCGCAGTGAAATGCCAGACACTGTGGAAACCTGCCTGTGAGGTATTGGTGACATGAGCACACGACTCCGCCGGTTTACGAAAATCCACTTGCCGCACAGAGTTTACCAGGTCTGGGGTGGCGAGCTTTCAGCGCACTTTTATGTGGCCGGCGTGGACCGAAATGGACTGAAAATCCAAATCCGCCCGCTGATTATGCTGACACCTCCACCTACTGTGCCGCAACGCCCATCCTGGCATACCTCCGTGCACCTCGGTTTACCAAAATACCAACTGCGCTGTGCGCCTGCCTGCGCTGCACGAAAATACCACTGCGAGGGATGCACCCCCTGCGCCGCACTGGCGGCAGAATCGAAATTAGAGCCCTCTAAGTTAAATACTGACTTTCGGTAAATGCACTTGAAAATTGTTGTTCCTGGTGAAAGCCTGTCCTGCATGCTTAGAATTAAAAGTCAATCTGATTCTGGCTTCACACATTATGGATGCATACATACAAGAAGTATGTACACGTACACACACACACACACACACACACACACACACACACACACACACACACACACACATATATTGGCACTCAGAGAAAAAGAATAATGTCTTGCACTTTTAGTCAGGCCTAAAAGTGCTGGTTCGATAGCAGATGTTGAGAGTGCTGCTTGGCTAAGAGGCTTTTTATTGATCTGACTGCTGCATCTTGAAAGAAAGCAGAAATATGTAGATGTTGGGGGAGAGCTGAAAAGGCAGAATAAGCAGAGATGGTAAAAGTAGCATTATCCTGAAGCTGCAGAGGACAGTAGACAGCTAGAGTAAAATGATGAATTTGTTCTGCCTGATGGCCTGTTCACAAAATGTCAGGTCTTTAGATCATACAAGAAAATCATCCATTGGTCATCTGTGCAATGTCTTTGATTCCAAAGGTAGCAAATTTTACTTTGACTCCACTAACTCCAACTGCTGGAAGTTTTTAGATGACTACTTGCATTGTTAAAACCCCAAAGATTTGTGAAGAACTTATTAAACAAGATGTTTTAGCTGTAAAAAGAAACATGACACTGCTTCGACATGGCTTGCTTCACAACTATACTCAAAAAAACAATTTCTGTCAGTAATTAAGGAGAAATGTGACATGAATCCACATGAAACAGCTAAGATAACTGCAGCTTGCCTTATGCTTAAATTTAACGCACAGACGTGAGATTTATACCATCTCCTCATTTACCTCTCCACATGAAAGTACGTGTATTCCCCATAGTGAGAAACCATTACAGTCTGGGTTTGGAATTTCTTCTGTTTGTGTATTTTTGTCCACAACATGTTTATAATGGGAATTTCATTTGTTAAATCTACCTAATTTGAAACTGGCAACCTCAGCAGAGAATATTAGTATATAAGAGGGCTGAGTGTAGCATTTTTTTCTACCAATGATTATGGCTGCTGTTAGAATGGAACATGTGTATGTCTAAGTTAAAGCATACACTCATCAGTCATCAGCAGTACAACATTCTAAGTAATGCCTGTGAGAAAGGACGAATCTTATTACCTGTGTCATTTTAGTTTCCACCAAGTGACTTGGGCCCTAATCCAATCAAATGGCTACTGAGCCTTACCAGACCACAGTGAACAAAGTGGAGTCTTACATCTGAGTGTGATGACACTGAACATGCACTAATGTAGGGCATTTGTTAACATACTTATGATTTTCAACAAATGAAGCACATTTTAAATTAAATCTTAGGCATTTGAATAATGCCTTTATCTAGCTGGCATCTTCTACAGATGTAAGTGAAGATAAGATTCCACAGAAGAAAAATTTGGACGATTACAGCAACAAAGTGGTAATAGCAGAAAAAAAAGCAGGATATGAACAACCTAATGTTAGCATTTGCCTTTTGTCTTTTCCCAGTGTTTTCCATTTCGCTTTTTCCCTAGTGTTATTTGTCTGTTTTTCTGTCTCCCCTGTCTGTCTGAGACGGGGCGGGTCTTCCCCTGTGCACGGCTGCCCTGCATAATTACCTGCACACCTGAGGTGTGTTACAGCTGAGTGCTGGCAGTATTTAGGAGAGGCTCCCCGGACATGCAGTTGCCAGTTCGTCCTCATCTCGACTGTGTGAACGTCCGGTTCTTTGTGTGAGTAATTTCCAAGAAAAACTTTTGTCAGCTCTGCCCTTGTGTTTGTCCTGGAATTTATCTTTTTATACTTTTGTTCTCTGCTTTTCGTTTCAGTGATCTCAGTCCCGCTCGGTGTGCTTCTCCGCCTCAGTACCAGCGTAGTTCTCAGTTGTTTCCACTCAGTTTCTTTGAGTGCGCTTTTTGTTCCTCCCTAGTTTTATTTACCTATATAGACCTCAATTAGTTCCACTCAGTGTGCTTTATGTTCATTTCTTTGTAAATAAATGGTTTTGTGTTTAAGACATTGTCTCCGTGTTGGTCTGCTCCTTTGAGTCCTAAAATACATTTTAAGGATAAAATCCTAAGTACACAAGGTAATGATTGAGTTCACATTATGATACACAGGAAATATTGTTATACAACAGTAATATTATTCAGTGTTGTTACAGATTTATATCTAAAGCTAATGACTGGAGTTATTTGAAGCATTATGCAAAGTAATGCTGAACAAGACCTGTCAACTGAGAGAAATTCAGTGTGATTGCTTGCCAGTATCAATGAGTCAATTGCCAGAGTCACTTTTAATGAAGCAAATAATATATTTTTGCTTAAAGTAGGATCTGGAGACACACTTTAGCTAGCATCAAGGCCATAGCCAATCATTAGCATATTAAATAGACACAGCATTTGAATTGTATTAAAAGTATATGAGATTTAAGTGCATGCAGAATCTTCCCAGTCCTGCCAAATGCATTTGCTACTCTGTGGTTTCTTCTTGATTAGCATGCATGCTATTGTAGCACTACAACATTCTCTTTCATTGTGGAACCCCCCCCCCCAAAAAAACAATTAAAAACATTCATTAGTCAGTGTCATCTTGTCTATTTATCTCACCACAAAAAAAATGCACCAATTCAAATCTTACATCATAATCCCCCCTTCAGAAACTTTTGAAATGTGACTTGAATCTGAAGGTCTTTTCTCTGAGTCGCCCATGTCCTCCACCTCCATTTTTCCTTTGACATCTCCCTTTGGAGTTTTCTGTCTCTATTTGACAAGGTTAATGAGATGGCAGCACATAGGCCATTCACCGCTCTACTGTTCCTTATTTATGCTAAATCTTAATGTACACAGTGTGCCTGGGCATTATTTAATATTATGCCCTTGGGCTGCTGTTGCGTCTTTATTCAATTCACCAAGGTGGCAGGAGTTCAGGGACTGCTCTGAGCCTCTGAGTCACACAGCAAGCAGAGAGAAACACTCCTCCATCACCTCTTCCACTGTGCATTCTTGTCTTCTGTCCTCCTTCCTCACTTATCACTCCATTTTCTGCCTCTCTTCACTCAGATAGCAGCTGATAAGGTTTGATTAATGAAGGCAGGCTCCTTGCCAAGAATGAGAACATCTGTCTGTGATTTTTTTTTTTTTTTTTTTGGTTTGTTTTCTCTCATCCAGCTAGCTTTGTGTGTGTTTGTGTGTGTGAAACAGAGAAGGAGCCCACCTGTACTATCCTTGTATACATCACTGGGGATATCTCCCAAAGCAAAGTTCAATGAGATACAATTTGTCACAAAAGGCACCTGCAGAGGAGTTGTCACAAGGAGTGGTGTAGCAAGACTGAGAGTTAGTGGCCAGTAGTGGCTCTGTGAACCTGTAACGCTCTTTTTGAGGAAGACCAAATTGTATGGTGGAAGTGCTAGACCAAAGTGTTGTTTCAATCTGTGGCATACATTATGAAGTCATATCTTCCACGACCGTGGCTTGATGACCTTTGATGTCTACTAAACTACGCAGTGTGTGGGCTGAACTGACTGTACTGATCACCATTTTCCCAGACCGAATCAGGAGCTTATGGCAGTGGAGCTCCTACTGGTGACAGAAAGCACTGTTGTCAGCTCTGCCACGACACACATTATCTTACTTTGTGGTTAAAAGTTCAAGACTGCGAAAACCCCCCAAAAAATCAGGATGTGACAACCCTGTTGCAAGTACCAGCTTGCTGAGCTATTAACCCTCACAGTGCTATAGGCTAGTTTTTTTTTTTTTATGGAACTGAACTTGACAGTTTGAACCAGCAATGTGTTCACTTGTGTTCACTCATGTACATGGTGAAATGAAATTGAACTCCTTGGAAACACCTAGTACAAAGAAAAGTAATAAAATATAACTGGCTCATTATTCAGTGTATATCTGTTACCCTGACAGAAATGGGGGTAATAGATGTGTAGCAGCATCGAGGTGTTTTTCCTCTATGAGCCGCCGTTCGTAATGAGCGCTGCTGGTGGGCTGGTATAAAAGCGGCTGTCCTCCCACCAGTTCTTCCTTTGCGCCTCCCCCGTCATCACCGGCGCGTCATTTCCGTGTCGGAGGTCGCTTGACCGTCAGGTATGTCTGCATGCTGCTACACCTCGTGTCTCGTGTTGTCTGTTTGTGTGCTCCTGGCTTCGGTGTTGTGTTGTAGGGCGTCTGCCGCTGTGCGCTGCTCCATGCCCCGTGTGTGCTGTTGCGTTTGTTGGCCGTGGTAAGTGTCCTCTCTCTCTACGGTATGGTTGATGCTATTAATTGGCTAATGCTAGTGTGGTCGCAGGTAAACGCGGGTGGCTGCCTGGAGTCCTCTCTCTCCCTCCCTCCTCTCGTGCGTGTTTGTGTGTGCTGGCTGTGACCGAAAAGGTATGTGTGTCTCGTAGCACGCACCGCATCACGTTCAGTTATTTAGCCATGCTAATAGTATTTTTCTTGGTTAGGTAGTAATGTAACCAGCTGATTGGGGCCGCTGCTGTTTTTGTCTCCGCTGCTGTTTTTGTCTCCGCTGCTGTTTTTGTCTCCACTGCTTCTGCTTTGCTCGACTGCTGCTTGGCGTCCACGGCACGGCGTGAAGGCTTAATTGATTGTTTAAATGTCCTGTGTGTGACGGCTGCTCGGCCGCCACACGCCACGGCCGAAGCACAATTTTAAATATTGTATGCATGAGTGTATGAGTGCGTAACGTGTGGTTACCTTCTATTACTTTTGAATTATTTGTATGGGTTAAATTGTATTTTTTTTTTCTTTTTTCTGATTTAATCCTGATTTTGGTTACTTATGTAATTAATTTGTTAGGTTAATTTGACAGATTTTCTATATGTAATTAGGTAATTGTTGGGTTTGCGTTTTGTTATCTTTTCTTTAGCCTTCCTTTTTTTTAAAGATTGGTTGTATTTGTTTACGTTCTGCTGGGCAGTGATTGATATATTTTGTTAAGTTTAGGTTTGCGACCTGCCCATTAATTATAATATTTGTTAGATTTTCATTAATTGTTTTTTTTTTGTTTTGTGTTCTGTTGCGACCACACTAATTTGTTTAATTTCCCTTGTTTTCAGTTGCTGAAGGCCGGTGGTGGCGGTGCTGGTGTTGGTGGTGGTCTCCCCTGTCTGCTGTGTCCCTGGGAGTGGGTTTCTTCACTGAGAGTGTGTCTGTCACGTGTGTCTGGTGATTTAAGTTGATCCCCTTTATATTCCCTTTATATTTTTTTGGTGGATCCCTTCCCTGCACTAGCTCCCGTTCATCCACTAGGCCTCAGCCCCGATTAAGTTTTCCCCCTTCCCCCTTATAGTGTGTGTCGGGCGCTTGGAGTTTCGCACGCCGGGAGTAAGTCAATCTGGATGAAACTCAAGTGTTGGCTTCGCTGTATGCAGTGCTGCTCATGTGGAGGAAATGAATGCAGCAAAGGACTTAAAGCTGCTCCACGAGGACTGATCCACGTCAGCAATTTATTAAGTCTTGGTTGATTATTGTTTCTTTGTATTGTAATTAGATAATTATTTTGATTATTGGTGGATTTTGTGACTGTTGTTGTTGATTTCTATAGATTTTTTTGTGTTTAGTCATTTAGTTATTTTTGCATAGGTTTTGATTTCCTATTTTGTTTGTTTATTATTTGTTTGTTATATCAACAGAGGTACAATCAACCTTGGTGGGGACCTCCTGGGCCCAGCCAAGTGTGGTGTTGGGGCAGTTTCTGGCTTGGTTTTGTTTTTTTCTTGCCCCTTGCCTTGACTAATATCTGCCTCTTTTGTTGGACAGGAGCTGTTGGGCTGGTGTGGCGGGTGACTGACTGATCCCTGCGGTGGCGGTCCCCTTACTCCCTGTACAGTAGTGCACATGGGTGCCAGTTGATGGTGTGTGGTTTCTTTTTTTTCTTCACGTGTGGTGTGCCTCATCAGGACCCTTCCCATCCCTCTCAGTCATCTCCGCCTGGTGAGCCCTCAGCCTGTTACACAGCACAGGCACTTTTCCTTGGCAAACTTAACCAACCTGCCAAGAGGCCCCAGAGGATTGTGCAATAATTTGCCTCTTATTATTATTATAGTAATCTTGCTTGCATCAGCACTGAGATTGGTTCAGCCTTTTAACCTTTGAAATATCATTAATAAACTTTCCCTTTTATATTTTATTTTGGAATCTGTCAGTCTCTGTGTCTCTCGTACCTGTGTGACCTTCTTTACAGTATTAGAGAGGCGTTTCCCCTCTGACATGTTTCCTGGGGGTGAAATTCCCCTAGGTGGCGTTGTCGACACTTAGCAGAAATAAATAAATCCAACCCTCGTAGCATTGCCACACATAGAAATAGGGCAGAAGAATGAAAGATAGGAGTGTTGGTTTCATTAGATCCTGGCACCTTATTACCTACTATAAAAAAAGTACAAGTTAGAGAATTGATGTTAGTGGCTTAAATGATTGAGGATTTGGGATCAAAAGGAAATAAACTCACACAGAAGTGAATGATAATGGGGAAGTAAAATCCATCCTAAGGGATGCTATGAAGGCAGTTACGTGTGAGAAACTAATATTGCGAACAGCATACCTTTTAAAAATCAGATTAGAATTGTATCAGACAAAGATTGCAGAGGAAAAACTTACAACAGTTTTTCCTCTGCAACTTAAAACACCAACATACAAGTTCAAGTGATCCAGGGTCACTATATCAACAGTAAATGTGGTACTAGGAAGTGTAGCAGAAAAAAAAGAGATTCCTGAAACAAATATGGTATGAAGAGGGTCCCAAAGCAACAAAACTACCAGCCAGATGAATAAGGAACAACTACTGAATGCAATCCATAAAGTCAGATATCTTACAACAGAGACATCAGAATTTGAACCAGAAAAGACAGGTATGATATCCAAGATATTCATAAGCTATTATCAAAGGAATAAAAATAAATGGTAATCTTACAAATTAATTTAAGGTGGAAAGATCTACCAGAAAGAGATGGTCAATGTGGTGAAAACAGGCTTTGTGCATAAATTATTCCCCAGCTCCAACCATCCAACAAGCGTATGGTAACAGATGGAAGAAAAACAAAAACAAAAAAACAACAACAAAAAAAACCCCACTAAAATATCTCAGAAAACAAAGCTACAAAAAAAAAAACAAGAATGTATGAAACTAAATATAAGGCTCTAAATAAGGAAATTCAGAAAGATATGAAACGATGGTCAGCACTCACATTGGACTTTAGTTCCAGAATAGAAATCTTTAAGATGAATGTGTTACCCAGAATCCTGTATCTGTTTCAATCTCTGTCAGCAGAAATCCCTGCTGCTCCATATAGTTTGTGGAATAGGACAAGAAAAATCTAAAGGTTCATCAAGAAGACAAGAATAAAGTACATGACTCTCCAAATTCCCAAAGAAAAAAGGTGGGATGGCGCTACTAAGTCTCCGAGTACTCTAGATTATCACGCAGCACAGCTCCATTGCAAACTATGATTGCAAATAGGGATATGTTCAAGGAAAATGAATTTGATCTAGAGAACCATGATTTATGTATCTGCAAGTTAGGGATTTCTAGAAAGATGTAAAACCAGATTTCCCACAAGAAACGAACAGTGACTGTGATGCAGTATGTACAGAAAGAGTGATATCAGAACTGTTTCAAGGACAAGTGATGAGCAGATGAATGTCTATGCTTCATATTAGAGATGAATGGCAAACAGAAAGCAAAATACAATTATTCAAAGAAGACTTCCTGGTTGTGGAAGAAATTTTGTTGGAACAACAGCCAAATTATTAATTACTCCTAAGACTAAAACTACACTTTCGGTGGTTGGTGACTGTTTTTCAGTTTTTGGTTGTTGCTTCAGGATAACCAAAGTCAATAGGATTCATCCTCTGGCACCATGGATGTCTTCAAATTTAAATTGTATAGCAATCCATCAAATAGTTGTTGATTTATTTCAGACTGAATAAGATGGACCAACAGTGGTATCTCTAAAGCTACACCACTAGTATACCTAAACACCTATACTGTCTTCATGGATTGCTGAAAGCACTGAAGGTGTTATGTGTTCTACCTCATTTTGAACTGATGTGATGTATTGGAGAAAGTAGGCAAGAGTTTGCTGTATTCCACTAACAACCCTGACTGCAAGCTTCATATCCTTTATTGCTTTTTATATGAAGCCACAGCCTATTCAGATGGTGATAACATGAATTCTCTTTTGTACTTACTGCTTTGTTTGTGTGGCAGTTGGCCTTGGATCATAGTCAGTGAATGCCAACAGGTAATTTGTGAGCATGTTCTTGACAGATGCAGCATTCAGGCACCTTTGCTTTTCCTCCCAACAATGCTAAGAATCGCTCATAGTATACAAGTGTTGTACTTTTTCCTTTGCAGTGCCTCGCTGTAAAATTGGCAAATTCCCTGTGCTTTCACTTAAAATGTCCCCTACTGGAAATGAGAGGCATAAATCACTGTGCATGTCTGGCAGCAACGTGCCCGCTGTGTCACATCAGCTTGAATTTTTTACAACATAGAAGGAAAGCGGCGGGCCCGTTGACACTTTCCAGCCTGGGAGCTACTGTTAGTCAACCACTCATATCCATTTTTAATGAACTCTCAGCCATGATATAGTGTAATTTCACCTCCAGGACCCTGTGACGCTATTTACTGTTAACGAGAAACAGCACAGCACCGGCCAAATTCTTCCCGATTGGAGCGTTTATGAAATTCACAGGTTTATGACTTGGACAGGGTGTGTGTGTGTGTGTGAGTGTGTGTGTGTGTGTGTGTGTGTGTGTGTGTGTGTGTGTGTGTGTGTGTGTGTGTGTGTGTGTGTGTGTGTGTGTGTGTGTGTGTGTGTTATGATAGTATTGTGATCCTGGTTTGCCTCTGAAGCTAGTTTTTGTTTCATCACTTAGATATGTTTGCAGAGATGAAAACACACACACACACACACACACACACACACACACACACAGATGCATGGATGAAAATCAGGCAGGTCGTAGCATGCCACTCAGAACACCAATCATCTTTGACCAGGATGAATTCAAGGTCAGAGGAAATCTCCCAACCTGATTTGAAACACAGTGCAACTGGAAGACAAAAATGGATAAAACATACAATTTTCAGGGTAGAGGTTTTCAGGGGCAAGTGTATATATGTGCCAGAGACCTGCCACCAATACAATGCGTTGGGTTTCATGTTGTGTTCAGGCTGTTTTATTGCATCCAGTTAGAGGCTTGAGTTGGGTTTGGGTTATGAATTATTTTGGTCTGGATTATGACTGTTTACCAACCATGTTCATCTGGCCAAAATCAACAATTCTCAGTCGAACTTAAAGCTTCTTGTGTTTTATGACATAACCTCCTAAATTGTCAGTTGTTCCCAGCTCAGATCTTTTTATATTTGTGAGGAAGCCTGCCTTTACATCCAAAGCTAACATATATCTTTCTTTTTAATTGAATAAAGTCCACCAAAAAATACTAGAAGTCTGTGAGCTATTCTAATAATTAAAAAATTTGATTCCTACAGAAGCACAGTGACAAGTTGCATGTACATTTATGTCTGTTCAGACTAATGATATATGTATATGTTTAATAAAAGGTATTAAGTGTCTTTTTTGACAAAATGGAAGCTATGATCATATTGACATGTGTGACTCCAGTCAATATTTTACAGGTAGAAACATGCTGTCTTCACTTTGAGAGTATTTTTCCAGACAAGTACAGAGGACTGATAGAGAGCTTCATCACATGGTACAATGACAATCACCTGACGCTCAATATCAGCAGAACCAATGAGCTTGCAGTGGACTACAAAGCTTCAAATATGGATGTTGGACAGATGGACAACCCAAAAACATCATGCCTGTGGTCACGGCTGTCAGTGTGGACGCATTACAAGAAAAATACAGACAGTAGTGAGAGAGCTGCTGCAAAAGGCTGGCTACCACACAGCACCCAGAGGATAAACTACATAGGTGCATCTAATAGTATAATTCACTACAGAAAGATGAACCAAATAGGAACATATACAATAAAGAAGGAATAACTGATATCTTATTTATGAGCAGCCATGCAGGGAGGAGAGTGGACCCATGTGTCTTCCCTCACCTGCTCCATTTTGGTGATGTGGTGACTCGCTGAGTGCTGCAGTGGGTGTAGAGGTGCCGTAAACGGAGTGTTGTTGTCAATCCAGCAGTGCACTGCAATCCTACTGTAAGGAATGACTGTGTTTATGCTGTCCATTGCTGACTTGTTTGTTGCCAGATTGTCAGTCACATTACATGTAAACCAGTTTACTGTAACTCAATCAAACCTCAGTTGCAAAATACAAGAGGCCATTTTTTTTTACTCTCCATTTTAATTTACACTATGATAATGATTGATCATGATCAGCGCTGTAATGCAAGTTCAATTGCACTTTATTATGCACAGAAAACATGATTGCTGGATCTTCAGCTGTCCCCCATCTTCTACAGCAGGCATATCCAAACTATTCCACAAAGGGCCGTGTGGCTGCAGGTTTTTCCTCCAACCAATCAAGAGCATGCAGTCTGAACAATCAGCTGTCTGAAGACTGAGATCAGCTGATGAAATGAGTCAAGTCTGGTGTGCTGCTGCTTGGTTGGAAAGAAAACTTTCAGCCACTCGGCCCTTTGTGGAATAGTTTGGACATACCTGTTCTACAGTTATTTGTTCTTCAAGGCCTGTACGGACAGGAGGAATGACAAGTGACCTATAAGTATTGCATTGTACAGTGAGCTCAAGACATGAAAAAAAATTACTTTACAATCTTTAAACTCATTTGTTTGATAAGTGAGTTTTGGAATACAGAGGTTTGTAACTGATAAACAGCCCCATCAAACCCTGGAGTAACAGTGCTATATTACAGTACAAATATTTCCCATTGTCTGTTTAATTCATATAAGTTACTTTTACTCTACATACCTGATACTCTTAGCATCAGGATTGTCTATCAAGATATCACTGCAAAGGAAAAACACTGCATTTCTCTCTTATCATTTGCCAATTCCTTTCATGCAACTGACAGCTGGCATTTTGTCATTGATGCTAACAGCTCGTCCTGAGATGAACACAAATCACATCTCTAAAGAGCCAACAATGGAGCAGGGCGTTCATAGCTCCAAGGATTTCCTCCCTCTAGAAGCCACAGCCAACAGGTAAACACTCCTTTCAGAGACCTGTGTGGTATGGAGGGTGGGTGGGGTCGGTGGGGTGGGAGCATAATGCTGAGGTATGCCTTCAACCTTTCAAAGGGAGTAAAATTCAGCCCAAAGCATGAATAGCTCTCTCTCTCTGGCTTTGTGTCAGCTGCTAAATAACCTTGTGCCGCATGAAAAGTTCAGCCAAAGCAAACACATTCAGAGAGTGGGTAGGGGTGTGGGGTGAGCACTTAAAACATGCAGAAAGGAAAACTGTTTTGTTGCTCTGTTTCATTTTTTTTTTTTTTTTCCTCCTTTGCTTTGTAGATAAAGGCAGACTGACCTATTGGAAGCGTGGACAGAGGTGGGTAGAGTTTATGAGTTAATGTACACCATTGATTATGAGTAATTTGCCTTTTGTAGACTTCAGAAAAGGACAGCCTTGGTGTGGGGACTGCTTGCCTGGGGCACCGTGCTGACCGGGCTCTACGGGCTCTCCTGGCATATCGGAGGGCCACTGAAAGAACCCTGGATAGAGGGGTGGGTGGGTGGGCTACAGCACTCTTGGCATCTTGCCCATGGTGACCAGTCATGCTCACATCATGAATGACCCCCTACCACGTGATCTTGGGCAAATGTGACTGTTCCCCATGTATCAGGGCCATGGGAATTAGCGGGATGTTTAGGCATCCCCAGTGTAAGAGCTATACCATCAAAGGTGATATCCTCCTGATAGAAGGATGCCCCCCCCATGGGATGTACTCTCAACCTCTGCTACTGCTGATCATCAACAGCTGCAGGAGTTGTAGGGACACAGGACTTTCCAGCCAATGAATCAGCGCTCGGTCCTCTGCTCCCCCCTTCTGCATGGGTGACTCTGGTGTCGGGGGAGGTAAGCGCCTATGCTTCTCCTGGTGCATCTGCTGGTAGGGCTCCATGACTGGGTGGGTTGGAACATGACTCCTAGCTAAATCAGGGTAGATGAAGTTGACCACATTGCTGGGCCCATACTGGAGACTAAACCACCCAATATTCACGGCAAGAGTACAGAGCATAACCACAATGGCAGCATCAACTAGTCATCCACCTGAGTCATGGGTTTGTCTGTCTTTCTCTTCAGTTTAATCATCTTTTTTAAACTTATCTCCTGGGTTGTACTACTTTCTTTAACCCATCCACCTCATAGAATGACTATTCAGAATGCAGACACACACACACACACACACACACACACACACACACACACACACACACACACACACACACACACACACACACACACACACACACCTGTAAACACTAGCATCAAACCAACACAACACATGACAGTTAACATAACCCTGGTCTGTTACTCACTTTGAAAATCAGTTAACTGGCCTGTATGTATTCACTGTTCTTACTGCTCTTGTCTTCCTCGTGTTGCTTTGTCTTTCTTGTCTTGATTAAAAAACAGGGAAGGGAAGAGCATGTGTATATGAAGAAGAAAACTTTTTTGTGTGTGTTTTTCACTCCCCTCTGATTCCCGTTTCTTAATTGATCCATAATTTAACAACATTATTACTTAACCTTCCCTCTTGCTTCTTTTTTCTTTTGTTGTTGCTTTGTTTTAGATTCGATGTACTCATACACATATACACATACACACATACACTCATACACACATACTTGTCTCAAACAACTAAGCTTTAGCAGCAGTAACTGGCTGGCATTATTACGATTACTGTATTTTCCAGACTATAAGTCACACTTTTTTTCATAGTTTGGCTGGTCCTGCGACTCAGGCACGGCATTAGGGATGGGCCTGACGGGCTTTAGCCCACCCACTTGTACAACTGGTCCACCCTAAATGACTTCAAGAATTTTCTTAACATTTATTTAAATGATTAAAATCAGCATTTTAATAAAACCTCTAAAACAAAAACGTTTCCAATTGAAAAAAACAAAAAACAAAACATCAACACTTATTCGGCTATTATCACCTGAGGTCTAGTCCAGTCACAACGGGCCATCATTGGTCACCCCAGACATGTTACACTCGCGCACGCATCTGGCAGTTGTTCGGGAAGAAGGGGGAGTGGATTCTATATTGTAGGCACAGGCTACAGTTAAATGAATGCATTGCTATGGCACAACAGTTATCTATGTTTAAGTATGTTAAACGAGTAAGAACTGAGTTACTTTGCTGTTACTGAGCCCGTTTTTCTCCTGTTGTCTATGGCATACTTTACTGTGAATATCAAGGTTATTTTGTGTGTTTTTAGTCAGGCTTTCCCCTCTGTTTTATGTTGAATTCAGCAACATGTCATTTCCCAACTATGTAGAAGCAGTATATTTAGGAAATCATATCATTGCTTTTTTTTATATTCCTGCAAATGCATTTCCCATCGAATCTAGAACTTGTAGAAAATGTAGATAATACGGGAAGTAGAGCTAAGAGATAGTCCTGCCTGACTTGACTGTCTTCAGATTACCTTCACAGACAGTTAAGGTCATGAATGAACAGCACAGCGCACTCTCTCCCGTTAAAAGTCATTGTAGCTCACCCAGTACTCTGATCGCTCTGTTTCTCCCTCTCCTTGCAATCAATTTAAAGAGTAATCCAATCAGATCAAACAAAAATGAATTAACAGGCATTAAAACGTCTGCTTCGTAATGATGTATTGATCCATAGCGAAAAAATAGATAATGAGATAAGCCACGTGTGCCACTTGTAATAAATACAAACTGTCGCAGTGAAATAATAATCAACAGCATTGAAAATGTTTTTTAAAAATATTTTGAACATGTCATAATCAGTTAGATGTACTAGTCACGCTCCACAGCATGATACCCACCCAAAGTAACTGTGGCCCACCCAAAATTGAAATCCTGCTGCCGTGCCTGCTGCAACTTATAGTCAGGTGCGACTTAAATATCAAAATATACATAATTTAACATGTTTTTAGATGTTAATTCTTACTGACTGACATGAACCAAGGAGTAAACATTACCGTCTACAGCCGCAAGAGGGCGCTCTAAGCTTGTGACAACTTTATGCTGCTCCTGTACCACTGAAAAAATTAACTGAATGCTGAATGCCAAGTCTGACAAACGCCATGCAGAAGAGGAGACAGCGCTTCATCTTTCTCCGGAGTTGGCGGAGTTGTTCAGAAACTTGCTTACCAGTAACTTGTTCGTTGGACTCGCAGGCTTGTTATGTTAATTTAGCCTATTCAGCCTCCCAGGTATGTTTATGCTATTGTGTAGCTGAATAACTATTAATGTGTTACGTTAACATACCGGACACCTTTTCGCCCTGTTTCTCTGTGTGCTATTGTGTAGTTGAACTATAACTTGGCTTTTCAGATTAAATGCCTGTGCTTGGTCTTGGATTTTGTGAAAGAAATTTCAAAATAAATGCGATTTATAGTCCAGTGTGACTTATATATGTTTTTTTTCCTCTGCATGACGCATTTTTTGACTGATGCGACTTATACTCCGGAGCGAATTATTGTCCAGAAAATATGGTATTTATATATTTTCGTTTGTTGTTGTTGATAATGATAATGTTATCAGTATAATGATTTTTGTACCATTATTTGTATTGTTGATATTATTCAATTCAATTCAATTCAATTTTATTTGTATAGTGCCAAATCATAACAAAAGTTGTCTCAGGACACTTTCCATATAGAGCTGGTACAGGCTGAGCTCTTTTATCTACAAAGACCCAACAATTCCCTCATGAGCAAGCACTTGGCGACAGTGGCGAGGAAAAACTTCCTTTTAACAGGCAGAATCCTCATGCAGAACCAGGCTCTGGGTGGGCGGCCATCTGCCTCAACCGGTTGGGTGAGAGAGGAAGAGCAAGAGAGAAAGAGTGAGACAGACAGAGAGAGACAGACAGAAATGCAGTCAGAGAGAGAGAGAGAGAGAGAGAGAGAGACAGACAGACAGACAGACAGACAGACAGACAGACAGACAGACAGACAGACAGACAGAAATGCAAACACAGTAACAATGTAAGTGGATGTAATAACTGTGGCAAGTTGGACACAGAAGATATACCAAGAGATGGTGATGTATTGTCGACAACACCACCCAGGGTAATGTCAACCCCAGGAAGTGGTGATTTCACCCTTACCAGAGACACCAAGAATGAGGCTCACAGGTTCGATGACACATTGACAGAGACCAGAATCCAAAGTAACTGTACCACAATTTATTGCCAACAATATAAATGCTATAAACAATTTGCAATTATAAAATGACCAAGCAACTATGGTCCAACATCTACTGTGCATAGGGGCCTGAGGAGTAAAGCGGAGGGGTGCTTACCATGGAGGACGGACCAAAAAGGAACAAGGACGAATCCAAAGAAAAGAAACACACCACCTGTGAAATCTAATTACATCAACAAAACACAGCAAACATAAAAAAACGTGTGTGGGGGGGCACCACCACCAGGAGGTCCGCCTACCACTGGCTCACAATCAACAAGCAAGAACACCGCTCAAACAAATCAACACTAAATCAGAAAATCAGATACAAATCACTAACTCAATTTAAATAAACAAAATAGGATGGACACCCCATAGCATGCTGATACAGTTCTTTTTGCATAGAATAAAAGGAGAAAATGTTGCCACAAACAATTCTGGAGAGTGCAACCTTACCTTAGAGGACCCTTATAAGAAATTTAGCCGGGCATAAAGCCTATGTGGACTACACCATACAAATAGTGAGACAAAACAGCAGCCTGCGCCAGGGGGGTGACAATGGATGACTCGGGATGAAGCACTACACTGTGGTGCACAGCCGCAGTTTGGAGTATCACCCAGCGGAGAACAGCTTTCCATCAGCGTAATGGAGAGGAGGACGCACGGCTGTTATGCATGCTGCCAACCGCCGACCAACACCGGAAAACAGAGAAAATTTAAGTAGAGACAGGACCAGGCAGCGACCAACTACAGTTTAACTTAACTCCAGCAAACCGACCTCACTGCACCAACTCGCATGAATCCAGAGCTCCGAGCCGGAGACGATTATACTGGGCTATATTCACCGCCGCAGGGGAGAGACAACAGCAGCCTATTACGCCTATTACGCACACAATAGATGTGCGGCACCAGGAAGTGCCACAAGTGGCTACCTTAGGTGTGAACCTGCGAGACGACAAAGCACAGAGACTCCGGAGAAGGAGCTAAGTTAATAATATGCCTTGGTAGGACATGAAAACGTGCAGATGGAGGGGGAGAGAAGGACAGAGGAGCTTGGTGTATCTTTGGAGGTCCCCTGACAGTCTAATGCTATAGCAGCATAACTAGGGGCTGGTAAGCCCCAGGGCAAACCTGAGCCAGCCCTAACTATAAGCTTTATCAAAAAGGAAAGTTTTAAGCTTACTCTTAAATGTAGAGACAGTGTCTGCCTCCTGGACAAAGACTAGAAGATGGTTCCAGAGGAGAGGAGCTTGACAGCTAAATGCTCTGGCTTTTGGAGACTTTAAGAACCAGAAAAAGAAGAAAAGAAAGAAAAGCGCAGCCTTTGTGAACCATTGACTGGAAAACAAGACTAAGAGTCTATAGCCATGCTAACAACTGTGTGAGGCTGTACATAGCAGTGCTCTGAGCTCTAAATGCTAACATCAGCTTACTGACATGCTTAGATTATCGGTGCTAACATATGCTTGGCAGATGTAATGCTCACTACAGTCACCATGTTAGTACAGCATGTTAGCATGGTAAAATCAGCTTATCAGGCCTTATATGGGCCGAGACCAATGTAGGTCTAGTGGACAAATTGAAATTTTGACCTGATGATGGTGCTGGGGGAAAAAATCAAAGGATTGTGAAAGGCAACCAAATACACCCTCTGGACACCATGAACATCAATGTAGGTCAAAATGAGCTAAAGTAAACTGTCATTGGAAGCGGAGGAAAACGTAACAGTTTCTCCTCCAACACTATCGCATAGTCACAGAATGAATTATGTTTTGAGCTTTGTGAATTTTGTGAATTTGAGATTTCTAGGTGCAGCCAGGGGCAGGAGGGGGTTCGGTTCGGGAGCCGGCAGATTTCGTCTCTCCTTTTTGCAAATGATGTTGTCTTGTTGGCTCTCTCGAGCCAGGACCTTCAGCATGCATGGGGCAGTTCGCAGGTGAGTGTGAAGCAGCTGGGATGAGAGTCAGCACCTCCAAGTCCGAGGCCATGGTTCTCAACCAGACAAAGGTGGCTTGCTCCCTCCAGGTTGGGGGAGAGTTCCTGCCTCAAGTGGAGGAGTTTAAGTATCTTGGGATCCTGTTCACAAGTGAGGGAAGGATGGACCGTGAGATTGACAGGCGGATCGGTGCAGCGGCAACAGTAATGCGGTCGCTGTATCAGTCTGTCGTGGTGAAGGAGCTGAGCCGAAAGGCGAAGCTCTCGATTTACCGGTCAATCTACGTTCCTACCCTCACCTATGGTCATGAACTTTGGGTCATGACCAAAAGAACGAGGTCTCGGATACAAGCGGCTGAAATGAGTTTCCTCTGCAGGGAGACAGGGCGCTCCCTTAGAGATAGGGTGAGGAGCTCTGTCACCCAGGAGGAGCTCAGAGTAGAGTCGCTGCTCCTCCACATTAAGAGGAGTCAGCTGAGGTGGCTCGGGCATCTCTATCGGATGCCCCCTGGATGCCTCCCTAGGGAGGTGTTCCAGGTATGCCCCACCGGGAGGAGGCCCCGAGGAAGACCCAGGACACGCTGGAGTGACTATGTCACTTGGCCCGGGAACGCCTCGGGATCCCCCCGGAAGAGCTAGAGGAAGTGTCCGGGGAGAGGGAAGTTTGGGCATCCCTGCTCAGACTGCTGCCCCCGTGACCCGGCCCCGGATGAAGCGGGAGAAGATGGATGGATGGATGGATGGATGGATGGATGGATGGATGGATGGATGGATGGATGGATGGATGGATGGATGGAATGCAGCAAAGCTCTCTTTTATTGTTCTCTAAATATACTGTACATCAAAATCCTACCACATTTTAAATCAGGTCTCTTAGATAGTTGTTTCTATCTATTTTTTTATTCACTTATAAGGTTCCATAACCTTAGGCAGAGCAATTCAATTGTTAAATTTTGTGTACTAAAACAACAAAAGACTAATGTATTAATTGCTGAATGGGGTTATTATACAAGATCTTTGGGAACAGAACAATTCAGGAGCTTTGATTCAGACACAAACATTTACTGAAATTGTAACCGAGTAGCAATTTGTCCCTCCTTAAATAACAAAAAGTAGAGATGAGACCAGATAGATTAAATGTACTCAACAAGGAATTTACTCCAGGGGCCCATTGCACAAAACTAGGATAAGGGATTAAGCCGGGATATGTTGGTTATCCTGGCTCAACTTATCCGTGATCTGGTTGCACAAAAGCAGGATAGCGGAAAGTGGGATATGTTATGAGATAAGTTACCATGGAGATTTATTCTGTGGAGCTAGCCGGCTCCAGTCCAGGCTAAGTTCCAGGATCTATTTAATCTCATCCCTTATCTCAGTCAGCAGTCATCACAAATGGAAACCAATAGTTATTCCACTGCCCACTACACATTGTTATCACATTCAACTAGTTCCATCCATCCATTATTTAAACATTAACACAAAACATAAGCATCATTAATTTCAATTTTAATTAATTTCATTCATTTCAATCATTGAAGATAAATGATGATTTTAAATGATTGCAACATGATGATGTTGCAATCATCAGATAGACAGTTTCCCATAGACTATATATAAAATACACATCCAATATAAATATAAATACACATCAAAGAGTAACATGATGTTCCTTTATTGAATAAGGACAAATCAAAGCATCAGTTCCTTTCCAAATTGAAGTCACACAGTGACTCTACAAGATAGAAAGCACAGAATCAAAGCATATTATATGTATGGAAGGACGGTTCACGCCTTCGTGTCGTCCATTCATTTCTGATAATGGACACCTCGAAGGGCATTATCCCGCTTATACCATGGTCACTTACGAAAGAAATAAATATTGAATCCATTATTAATATGTTAATGTTGTTTTTTACCGTTAAAATCATAAGTTTTTCACAAGAAGCAGCTGAGTAGACTATTTAATATCTCTCGTTGTGACACGTTGCCAGGTAACCGGCTCTGGCCACGGAACCTCCAGCTCGGTCGGCCGCAGCTGTTATATTAGGCCTAATCAGTGGAGGGAAGTGAGATGATTGCTTAACGTTATGTTATGTGATACAAAGTATCATTTCAGAGGGCAAGTGCACCTCTTACCGCTTGTGTGTGTCCAGAGGATGATGCGAAATTTTGTTTCAAAGAATCAACGTCCACAGATAGTTTCCTAAATCATTTTTAATTGCAAGAAATATTATCCACCATTCACTCTGATCATTCAATGTGTATCAAGCAAGTAAGTCTATCCTAAATCGTTTTTATAAATATTATCCACCATTCACTCTGTATCAAGCAAGTAAGTAAGTAAGGTAAGCAAGACAGAAAGACAGGCGACGAACTATTTAAAATTAAATGCAACATTGCTGTTGATCATGAATGTCTTGCCGTTGTGATAAATAAACTAATTTAGAACAATCAGGCTATTTGACCGGAACTTTTTTACAGATGTCCTATAACACATTTTAACGGACACCCTGCAGCCAATCAGAATCGAGTATTCATCCAGGCCATGGTATAACAAGGAGTTATACAGTCTGATAGAGACATTACATTGACACGATTTCACTTACAATTTCAACTGATTCATAATCAGAGTACAGCTACGTTTTCGGAAATGTTAATCAACTATTTGGATTGTAATTGTGATGGTTTCAGCGGAGCAGTGAGTGGGTATTTGTGCGCTACTTACGCATTCAGGCGGTCTGCAATACTTTGCCACACTTTCTCTCGTTGTTTTATAACTGTGGCGGTGTTGCCTTCCTTTTTAATTTGGTCTTTCACCTCCTCGTAAGCCTCCATGAGGACTGAGAAAAGTACACCGCTCTAGTTGCCATGGTGAATCGGTGAATCTGTGATCGATAGCGGGGTCTATTTGAGGAAGCCGCGTGCACATACTTATCCAGGATAGGTTTCACCTGGCTTGTTGAATCCGTGCCTGCTCATTCCGGCTTGGTCTTTGTGCAACCGATTAAGCCTGGACGCTCATGTTTTGGATTGGTTAAACTCAGCTCAGTCACTTATCCTGGATGTCTTAATCCTACTTTTATGCAACCGGCCCCAAGGTCTGGCAGTAGTATGCTACCTAAGTCCAATAAACAAACAAACAAAAAACTGGAACGTTGGACTGGAACGTACCTTTCCTGTAAATCAAATGTCAGTTTGTTCAACTCAATATATGTCTTTTATTTGTAGTGACACAATCACTTCAAAATATTAAACACACACACACACACACACACACACACACACACACACACACACAAAAAAAAGTAAAATATCATAATAAATTCTCTTGGCTTTTAGTATAAATGATCTGACTTAATCAGACAACAAAATTAAATGACAACAATGCAGTTGTTGAAATATCAAAACCTAAAATTATTGTGCAATGTCTTTTCAGTGTTTATCAAAACTAAATCACTCCTTTTGTTCTTGGATAATGAACAGTTAAACCTCTCTGTTAGGTTCTGTTGTGTTTTGGGTTCTGGTTTGTTGTTTTTTTGTTGTTCTCCCTCCCTCTTTCTGTTTCTCCCCTCTTTGTAGTTCAGGTGTGTGGCAAGGGGGCGTGGCTGGTCCTGGCTCTCTGGCAGTTGATGAGGCACACCTGACTCCAATTCATTCATCATCTCCTCCATAAATACCCGGCAGTTTCACTACTCCAGTGCCAGATTATTCCGACACGTTCGGTAGAGCTTCCTAGCTGTTTGGTACTCTTTGTGAGATTATTCCTCGAGACTTTCTCTGTTCGCTGCACGTAAGATTTCCTTTGTTACTTTGTTAACTTTGTTTTTTCTTTCTCGTTTTTTCCACAGTACCTTGGTTGCCTCATCGTGCTGTCAGAGAGCCGGCCTGCCCTTAAGTCTTTTGTTTTCGTTTCTGTTTATTTAATAAACTTTATTATCTTTTTGCAAAATCCTTTTTCGTCTCTGTGTCTGCGTTCGGGGTCCAGTCTTTGTGACCGGTGTAACACTCTCCACAGATTGTGGTTATTCACAATCCTGTATTCCTTTTTCCAGGAAGAAGAAAAAAAAAAACTCCAGTGAAGAAAACAAAATTGGGTACCCGTAAAAAAAAAAAATACTATAGAGCTCTATAAAAAAAAAAATGTTTTCTGATACTCAAGTAATAGTTGGGTGGTGGCAGCGACACGTCCGGGAAACAGCAGTCTCTACCTGGCTCTGGTCCACACTAATCGGCTAGCAGGAAACATCATAAAAGTGGTGACTTGACATGTAAGACGGCTAGAGACTGGCTACAGCTTGCTGTGTCTTCTCTCCTCTCAGCATAAAAGTCAAGTGAAGTTTTAAACTCATATACATTGTGGGCAGAGTTTACAGTGTTAATATTAGACACAAACAAACAACTCTAAACCATCATAATGACTCATTTAAAAGGCTGTTAGCTGTCAGCTATGACTTAGTAATTAGCATCTTAACTAGCGATTAGCATTTAAGATAACAATTAGCGTTTAAGATAGCGGTTAACATTTTAACATTGAAAAATACACATACACCAGCAAATTACCTCTTTTCATAACACAAGCACAGCCACACACATTCAATATATATGTGCTCACCTAGTAGGAAACATCATAAAAGTGGTGACTTGACATGTAAGACGACTAGAGACTGGCTACAGCTTGCTGTGTCTTCTCTCCTCTCAGCATAAAAGTCAAGTGAACCCGTGAAATTTCCTGTTCTGAGATCGCCACTCTACAGCAGTAAAGCAGAGCTTACTGTTGTGACTCTTAAAGAGACATTATGTCTATTAACGCTGAATACACAGACTGGCTAAATAACCACTGGGTTGCTAAATCATAGATTTTCAATTTAAAGTTACAATACAGTCCATGACATAGCAACACAATTCAAGACAATGCCACAAATTAAAAAGCATTTCTTTAATTATTTCTCTTGATGCTTTCAGTATTTGACTTCACTTACTTTTTGTCTGTTTGTGACTGTTCTTCTCACTTCTAAGCACTTTTTATCTCAGATTTCTACATATTTAACACAAATGCTTTCATCTCTAGACTTAGTTTCTAATAACTTTAATTTTTCCAAACAAAAATGTGCACAAGCAGTGTAATTATCTCTCAAGCATACAGCCAATGTTAACAGATATCAACTCATTTGTCACTTCAAACAAGATGAAAAATTACTCATATGTTGTATAGAAAATATAATAAGTCTGCAAAAGTTGCAGAAGTCACTTTGATCATACCAGATATTGTGGGGCTGACACTGAGCAGGCACACTGCAAATGCACATATACACATGTACAAATTCTCTGACTTAAGACAAGAACAAGAACAATAATGGCATTGTTAACAAATGTCCACTAATATTGTTGCTGCAAGGCCTCAAAGCAGAAAGATAAGATCAGGAGAGTGTGAAGAGGATATCAGACATGAAAAGAATGGATTGGAGTTTGAAGGAGTTGGGGGGGAGTAGAAGGATGGAGAGCAGAGGGAGGTGGACAAAGGGAGAGGGACGGTGGGGGAGAGGGAGAGCTGAGGGCTTTATTAAGACGTGTCCTTTCTCTGGCCTCGCTGACACCTCTGGTAAGCCTCCTTCCTTTCTCCTGTTTATTACAAAGACTGGGATAACGGTCATACCCCCCGCCTTCTTTTGTGTGGACAGTGTGTGTGTGTGTGTGTGTGTGTGTGTGTGTGTGTGTGTGTGTGAGCGAGTGAGAGAGAGAGAGAGAGAGAGAGAGAGAGAGAGAGAGAGAGAGAGAGAGAAATAGAAAGACAGCTTTCACAACCCTGTGCCTTTGCTGGACAGAAAAACAGAGAAGTGATGCGGACAGGGCTGTACAGTGTGACACGTCGCACATGCCACAAAAAATTGCAATGTCTGAATTGACCACAGTAGCACCTGTGCGATACAGTTTTGCAATGCGTGTGAGACAGTCTGAAACAGTGCTGAAATGCCCATCTGGACGGGAAGATGTAGTTTTGAAACACTTTTTTTTTTTTTCAAAATGAATGAATTGCTATTCTACTTGGTAGTCGTAGTCTGTAAAAATCATCACTCTAGCTGCATCAAATCTATACACCATTTCCGACAATTCCTTGGGAATGACTGCTGTATTGGTACAGGGAAGTCGTGCCTCTTCATGCATTTTGAGACAGGAGGTCTGTCACACATGTATTTATGATACAGGAATATTTGCTTAAATTTAAAATGTTTTAATACCAAAATATGTGGATAGGAACAGCAATGTTCATAGAACAGTCAAAATTAACTTACCATTCATAATTAGTTTCTAAGTTTTAATTTTTCTCACTGCATGGAAACAAACACCACGCAAGATCCTGCTATGCTCTAGTCTGCTCCATGCTCTGTGCTCCTGACTTCACATCTGTGTTTTGTCTTCTTTACCTAGGAACCTCTGAGCCATTCTCCACCTGGATTCCCTGTCGTAAGTCAGCCAAATCGTCCTTCATCTGCCATTCCCCTTGGCTGCCTGAATCAAGCTCCAGTTAACTGCACATTGATATTGTACTAATATACTGCTTGCGCTGATATCTGTCTATCATTTCACCCTATGACAATGGGAAGCTGTGTAACAACTGAACATTAGAATCTGAATGACTGGGTCCTCCAAAGGATGCAGCCGCTGAATTGGGACACTGTTCACCGCATCGTCCATCGAGTTATTGAGGAGGTGGTGGCCATTCGCCACAGGGTCATCTACCTCCCCAAGACTGCAGAAGACCTAGCATCAGTAACTCAGGGGTTTTCAGGGCTGGCAAGACACAGAGCTTTTCGAAAAGCCGCTGGAGCAATCGACAGCTGCCATGTGAGGATCAAGCCTCGAAGCAGCCCTGATGGTCACTGTTCGGATGGGAACAGAAAACTGTTTGCCTCAATAATCTTGCAGGCCATTTGTGACCATCAGGGCCACTTCATTGATACGTACGTGGGCTGGTTGGGGTCGGTGCATGACTCCACTCCAGCACAGCCCACTGTACAGGCGTGGCATCTACCCTCCTCCAGGGCACTTCATCTTGGCAGACGGCAGGTACCCATGCCTCCAACATCCACTCCACCTCATCACTCCCTACAAGCAGCCAGTGCAAGGTGTGGGAGGCCAGTGCTTTACAGCCATCATTCCAGGGCACGCTCCATCATAGAGCGTGCCTTTGGAATAATGAAGACGAGGTTTAGAGCCATCTTCCTCCAAGCCCTGGAGGTGCACCACACCTTTGTGCCTCAGGTATGTCATCACACAACAGAATTTTGATTATTGTTAAATGGTGAGCAGCGGTAAATTAAGTTAATTAAAATTTAATTTTAATTACATTCAATGTAATTTTTTTCTCTTCTGACATCATGGCCCCAGAGGATGAAGTGCAGGACGACATGCCAAAGGGTGAGGGGGAGAACGGGTTGGAAAGAGCCAGTGGTGCTCCCTGGTGGGTCCAGCTGTCTGCTGAGGTGTCTGCCCTGGAGGAGGGTATCCTTGACCATGATTACCTTTAGAGGGCAAGTACATTAAGTTTGACACTACTCCTATTTAAAGTGTTTTGTAAACAGTTGAGTTTGTAATTTGTGTTTTTATTCTTGCCTCTCTTTTAAACATTTTTAGTAACATGGCAGCCGTCGATGGCGTCAGCCCTGCAAACCCCAATGATGGACGATGTGGTGGACAGTGGAGACATGCATCCCCCACCCCCCAGATGATGTCCCACTCAAAGCCAGAAGACTCCAAGGTCTTCTATGTGGCATCCCATCCAGTCCAGCAGCACCACCGGGGACTCCTGCTCAGCCTCAACTGTATATATGTGCTCTGTAAATCTGCAAATCTCTATAAATAATCATTTCTGCTGATCTTTTGTAAATAGTTGTACTTTTTAAGAATGCCCACTTGGAAATAGTTAGAAATATTCATATTGTATCTTTGTAAATATCTGTAAATATCACAAAAAATAAACTAATTGTGTTGTCACTGAAAAGTAGTTCAAAAGTCTCCTCATATTGTAAATAAGAAATGGAAGAGATAATGTAACGAGGTTATATGGTTTTAATTTAGAACACAAACTTTTTTTATTAACAATTTAAATCAAACAACACAGAACATAATCGAGTAGAAAAAAAACATTAAAAAAATCAACACCTGTCAATCATCCTCTCTAATAAACCAAAAAGTCTGTCCATCCTCTCTCTCTCTCTCTCTCTCTCTCTCTCTCTCTCTCTCTCTCCTTTCCTCGGCCTCCCTCTGCAATCGCATGTCCTTCCTAATCAGTTCCAAAAGCTCATCCCTTTCCCTTCTCTTTCTGCTTCCTGCTGCTGATGCCGACCCGGAAGTAGTTTCCCCTCTGCCATGATGAAGGATCTTCCAATTGTTTAAATGCACCTGAAGGAGATGAGGAGCGAGGAGAGAGGAGGCTTCTGAAGAGGAGTGAGGATACACCGGTGTAGCCTACGCGGAAGTCTTTTATTATTTAAGGGGCGTGTCGAATGTGGCGCACGTTTGAATCATGGCGGGAGCAGGAAAACGTATCAGTAATTGACATCGCTTCGGACTGACGCCGTGGAGCGAGGATTTTTCATTTCGGAGTTTCGTCTCCATCGGCTGGCGACCGGTCCAGGGTGTACCCCGTGACGTTTGCACAGCTGTATTAGCTGTCAAAGGGACTGCAGCTGAATGCACATATAAGCCTTTATTTAAGAGCCATTTCTAAAAACACACAGTAGTCTTTAATTTTGTAATTTGTTTTAAATATGCAAATCATTTAAACTTTCTTTTAAATCATCTAATATATGCATATGAGGACAGGTGTGCGGTAGATTAAACCAACAGCCTTGTAGCCTTGCTTTAATATACCGTAATATACCAAGAATTTTCATTAATTTCTTGGTGACAGATACAATTGTTAAAAGGACACAGTTGAAACAAGAATCAAGATCATGGACTACTTACATTTGTGAGGACCTGCTCCCACCATGATTCAAACGTGTGCCACATACGACACGCCCCTTAAATAATAAGGGGCGTGCCACCCATACGCCCCTCCGTATGGGTGGTCGCAAACTAAACTCCAGGATCACACAACACTTAGCCTGCTCCAGACCAGGCTAAGCTCCAGGATCTATTTAATCTCATCCCTTATCTCAGTCAGCAGTCATCACAAACGGAAACCAACAGTTATTCCACTGCCCACTACACATGTTATCACATTCAACTAGATCCAGGGTCATTATTTAAACATTAACAGAAAACATGAGCATCATTAATTTCAATTTTAATTAATTTCATTAATTTCAATCATTGTAGATAAATGATGATTTTAAATGATGCTGCAATCATCAGATAGACAGTTTCCCATAGGCTATATATAAAATACACATCCAATATAAATATAAATATAAATATAAATATAAATACACATCAAAGAGTAACATGATGTTCCTTTATTGAATGAGGATAAATCAAAGCATCAGTTCCTTTCCAAACTGAAGTCACACAGTGACTCTACAAGATAGAAAGCACAGAATCAAAGCATATTATACAACGCAAGAATAAATACACATTCAGAGGTCTGTATATAATACACCCCACATGTCTGCACACTGAAATAAATGCAGGACAAATCTGAACACAACAAATGAACAGACAAATGAATGGATGCAGGAGCCTGTAAGCTTGTATACAGCACAAACAAGAGGCCAAATCAATCTAACTTGATAAGATAAGATCAACTTTATTTATCCCAAGAGAAATTAATTCAATTCAATTCAATTTTATTTGTATAGCGCCAAATCGCAACAGAAGTTGTCTCAGGACACTTTCCACATAGAGCTGGTACAGACCAAGCTCTTATGTAAGGAATAATGCCCGATGAGGTGTCCATTATCAGAAATGAATGGATGACGCGGAGGAGTGAACCGTCCAATGCGAAGCTCCGCTGATACCACTTACAAAAGAAATAAATATCAAATCAATTATTAATTCATTAATGTTGTTTTTTACCGTTAAAATCATAAGTTTTTCCACGAGAAGTGGACTATTTAATATCTCTCGTTGTGACGCGTTGCCAAGGTAACCGGCTCTGGCCACAGAACCTGCAGGTCGGTCGACCGCAGTTGTTATATTAGGCCTAATCAGCGGAGGGAAGTAAGATGATTGCTCAACGTTATGTTACGTGATACAAAGTGTCATTTCAGAGGGCAAGTGCACCTCTTACCGCTTGTGTGTGTCCAGAGGATGATGCGACAATTTGTTTCAAAGAATCAACATCCACAGATAGTTTCCTAAATCGTTTTTATTGCAAGAAATATTATCCACCATTCACTCTGATCATTAAATGTGTATCAAGCAAGTAAGTCTATCCTAAATTGTTTTTATAAATATTATCCACCATTCACTCTGTATCAAGCAAGTAAGTAACTAACCTATAAGCAAGACAGTTTCTGTTACCAACTAGCCTTTGAGCCAGCGCAATAATTTAGAACAATCAGACTATTCGACCAGAACTCTTTTATAGGTGTCCTACAACACTTTTTAACGGACACCCTGCAGCCAATCAGAATCAAGTTATACAGTCTGATGGAGTTACATTTACACAATTTCACTTGCAATCTCAAGTGATTCGTAATCAGAGTACAACTACGTTTTCGGAGATGTTAATCAACTATTTGGATTGTAATTGTGATGGTTTCAGCGGAGCAGTGAGTGGGTATTTGTGCGCTACTTACCCTTTCAGGCAGTCTGCAATACTTTGCCACGCTTTCTCTCATTGTTTTATAACTGTGGCGGTGTTGCCTTTCTTTTTAATTTGGTCCTTCACCTCCTTGTAAGCCTCCATGAGGACTTCTGCCTCCCACGGGGGAAAGTACGCCGCTCTGTTTGCCATAATGAATCGATGAATCTGTGATCGATGGTGGGGTCTATTTGAGGAAGCCGCGTGCACATACTTAACCAGGATAGGTTTCACCTGGCTTGTTGAATCCGTGTCTGCTCATCCTGGCTTGGTCTTTGTGCAACCGATTAAGCCTGGACCCTCATGTTTTGGATTGGTTGAACCCAGCTCAGTCACTTATCCTGGATGTCTTAATCCTACTTTTGTGCAACGGGCCCCAGGTCTCTGGCCAGAGAAACTAAAACAAATGTACATATACTTTAATTTGAAATGAAAACTAAATAATAACTAACCAACCAATGGATTCAAAATAATATAATACACTCAAAAGAAACAAGTGAGATTCCCTGATGCCATCTAACCCGCCCAGCACGCACTCACTCCTTCACGCATGCACGCACGCATGCAGGCACTCACGCACACACACACACACACACACACACACGCATACACACAGTCCTCAGCGCTGTGCAACCACCGCTGGAGTCCGATACTAAAAAAAAAGCTGGGCTGGAGTACCAGGGGCTAAGCAGCCACTTAAATTCACTCCCCGAATGAAGCAGTAGCAGCAACAGCAAGCGAAACAGGCAGTGGCGAGCGAAGCAGAAGCAGCACCATTCCTTGTCTCTTTAGTGCTTATGGCAAATGAAGGAGATCGCCACCATCCCCTTGATCACGATTGACCACTAAAACGCAAAGTCGAACCATTTAATAGGCTAATGAGAGCTAAAAATAACCTGACAATAATGCAGCCGCGTACCTACCCACATGGAGAACAGAGGAGGAAGCGGAAGGCCGGAAGCAGAGGGGCATTCGAGCCAGGAAGTGAGAGAGGGTGAGGGAGGGACACAGGGTGATTTTCATTCAGAAAATTGGTCTCCCTGGGTGCTTTTCATTACGTTGAATTGTGCCTCCTCTCTCCTTCGTCGACCCGGAAGCCGCCCCCCCCCCCCCCCCCCCCCGTGTCAGTAAGCCTTACCATTGGAGCAGGGTGTTAGCACCTTAGTTTCCTTTTACGTCCTTTTTAATCTTGAGTGTAACCAGTTTGACCTTACTATATACTTACTATAAACCTTACTATACTATACTGAACTTTTGTGGTGTCATCCAACTGTGATTTTATATTATGATTTAAGTACTTCATTTTTGCATCACCTGGTTGAAGCAGTAGGAGATGCACATTTAATGACCACACATTAACTGTGAAACTGAGGGAGGTACAAAAAGTTAACCAGTAATACATGCTGTTTGTGGTAAACACTCCTCATACCTAAATGGCAGAATAGCTCATATGTCATTGACTACCAAGATGTCATATATCACTGCTGGACAGTACCAGCGACATGTGTATCAGACATTCATCATCATGGTAACAATAATAAGCACCTGGCTAAAATTGTTTGGGTAGTCACTGCTAGCTGATATTGTATTGCATGATAAAATATTTTGGCAGAAAAAAAAAATCAAATACGTTTTCTGTGAAAATTTAACTTACATGTTCAGTCTCAACATTTTTGCAACTTGCCACATATGTCAATTACAATTACATTTCAGTGCTGTGTTAATGGAAAGCATAATCTGTTCTTGCATTCCATACGAATCATATTGTTCTTGCTTTATTCAAAAAGATGAAAGTCATTTCTATGAGACAGGGCTGGTTTGGGCTATTGTCGATGGTTTGATCCCTCGCCCCGGCAGTCTACATCTTGCAGTGTCCTTGGGAAAGATACTGAGCCCTAATTTGCTCCATACAGCTGTGCCATTGGTATGTGAGTGTGAGTGAATGGTTATCACTCCCGCTGAGCAGGTGGCACCTTGCACGGTAGCATCTGCCACCAGTGTATGAATGCGTGTGTGAATGGGTGAATACTGCCTTGTGTTGTAAAACACTTTGAGTGTCCGGTAGGACAAGAAAAGCGTTATATAAATGCAGCCTATGTAGTCCATAATATGATGTGACAGCCATTGCTGAGTTTGTGGGCTACAGTATGTATTGTATGTAGATTCTTTTATTATTATTATTATTATTATTATTATTATTATTATTGTTGTTGTTGTTGTTATTATTATTATTATTATTATTATTTCACAGCTGTAAAATTTTATGTTTTATTTCTTTTCTATTGGGCAATAAAATTGAGAATTTGCTGTTCTTATCTCCAAGGAGATTTGGTGTCCAGGTTGTTCTTCCACTCATTCATACATGCCAACATCCTTAAAGCGGTATATGACATGTATACAATATAAGACAATACAATGTATCAAGCAGTGCAAAATGTCTTTTCTACCGTAATGTAACACAAACATTTGATGGATGCACATGTCTTGAATTTTCATTCGATGCATCTATTTTTGCTTTTTTTACTTCAAACTATCATGTAATGTATTATTGCTGTATGTTAAAAATCATCATGTTCTTACAGTGTTCCTGTGAGACAATTGTGATGCTTAATGAACATTAAACTCATGATTTTTTGTAAAAACAATAGACTTTATAAGCAGAAGACTACTCCAGAAACAATGCAATACTGAAATACAAAAATACTTAAAATATTCAATTAAAAAAGGTGACCAAAGAAAGACACTGAAGTCAAATGGCTTTTCTCTCACACGTGGTAATTATTGTCATTACTGCTTACGATCCTCTCAAGATCCACTTAATGTTATATTATGCCTATGTTGTGTGGTTCTCATTTATTCAAAAGTGTGGAATATTTTTTCTCAGCCATGAAAATGTTGTAAATGCAGTAAAAGTTGTTGCTTTCGGAACTGTGTAAGCTTTTATTTATGCAAATTATGACTATAAACTAAGTTGCTTGTTAAATCCTGGATGTGGCAATGCCTTGTGATGAATATCTGGGGTTAACTATGGTCATATGTTCAAACATCCAGGCCTGATCCAGAACATGAGCTGTATTGTCCCTAAACATTTCCTTACACTGCTGCTGTTTTCCACATTTCACAGCATTACAGTCAACAACAACAAAACACAAAAGGTGTACAAGTCTTGGCAAGTTTCTTTGCTACTTTTAATGACAATCTTGCACTGGAGTTTAGAACAGAATCAATTTGCAGGCACACCCTCTTCGCTGCTGTGGTTAAGGGATTGACACAGTCTCCTCACATCGTCCATGCAACTATTGTCACGCACTGTGTCATCTCACAACTGGCCACCATGGAAACACTGAAAATGACCCTGTTAACCGATGTGAAAACATGAGGTGATTATCAGCAGCTGTTTGCGTGCCAACTAACCCACCCCCACCCCTCTGCACAGCACGCAGTTAAGCCCTGCAAACATCACTTCCCCCTAATTAAGTTTGTTTATAAGGGATATTAAGTTTAGGGGGTGCGTAGGTGTAAGTAACCTTCACAAAGTACAGACGAGGAGACAGAGGCACCCTGCTCACTATTGTATGAAGCATGAACGCTGATGTGGAATGAGACGATCTGCGTAAACAGTGGGGGAACAGAGAGCTATTTAAGCACATATACACCTACAAACAAAACGCCTACAGCACACCTCATGAATCCACTGTTTGAGAAAGCTGCTGTCGGCTTCATATAAATAAATCTGCATGATGAAAGTGGAAAACATTTAATCAAGACAGGCAGGCCAACTTTGTGCAGTGTTCTTTTTCTTGTTCTTTTGTTCTTGTAGTAGTTTGGAAAGAGGTGTCTAATTAAAAGGTTTTCATTTGTAAAGTAGGGTCCAGTAAGTGATAATAGACACAACTGTTGTCATTTCAATAATGTTAAACTCAGTCTTCCTGATTTATTGTAGAGTACATTTTAAAAGGTAGCAGTAAAGCTGAATTATGCAAGATTCAGAGCTTTCTCTTAATGATATCCTCAGTGTTCCTCAACATGGAAAATAGAAGTCAACTGGACAATTCAACAATGCTATAGGTATACAGTATGGAGCTAATGGTGTTCAGTAAAGTTTTCAAGTTAGAGAGCAGTGTCAACAAATCTCAAACTTTTTGATGGATGAACAGTGTTTATGATTCTTCAGCCATTTTGCACTTTCCAACTGCTCACTTAGTTGTAAACTAGCAGCCTCTTGTCAAACTTCATATTTAGTCCTTTAATTGTTAGATGGAGACTTGGCTGAGGGGAGCAGCGAGCTGGAGTCACAGCACTAAATAACGACACCTGCATCTTAAATATTTCCAGAGGCCTCCCATCATGGGGAACACAGCACTGTTCCCTTTAGTACCACAGTCACACCACTTCCTCACTCATCTTCATTTAGACCACTTAGAGACTCACTTAGTCATCTTGCCCTCCCATCATCTCTGCATTAGAGAGACTGAGGGAAGTTATGTTCTCAGGCTGGATTGTAAATGAGTGTCACTGACGAGAAGTTGATGTACTGGTGCTGCTGTCTCTGGTGCAAGAGTGTATGTGTGTGTGTTTGTGTGGCCATATATTACTCACGTCGAAGGGACATAAATCTGTTTACACAGTCACATTGTGGGGACTCGCCATCCTTATGTGGACAAAATGCAAAGTCCCCATATTTTAAAGAGGACATGAAACACTCCAATTCTTATCTATTTCACACAGAATTAAGTGTGTGGGAATACGTCTGTGATTTTTTTTTTAAGATGGAAAGTGCTTTTACAGAAAATTAGAAGAGTTTTCTTTTTTTCGTGCTGATCAACTGCTTCAGCAATAGTGCGCCACCATGTAGTTCTTGCGTCATTAGCTACGTCACAAAGTTGGTTAGTTGGATCAGGTTGGATACTTAGCTAGCTTGGCAGTATGAAGAAAGAATGGAAAAGGACAAAATTGAGCGGAATTTCGAAGCGATGCCATCACACCCAATGGCATACACCTTCGACCCACTGAGAAGACAAACACCTCAAACACAGCCACGGGTTGTTTTGGAGAAAGAGCAGCTGATGGTTTCTGCAGGTGTTGAGAGAGTAGGCAACACAGTGTGGTGTGGGTGTGGCAACTGCAGGGAAATGCCCACCCCGAGAGTGTATTTGCATCCCTCTAGGATGCAGAGGAAGCGCACCTGTGTTTTTTTTCACATGATACTACAGGTACTTTGTGTACTTGGCAGCGTCCTGTCACCCCAACATTGAGGAATGGTGTGGAATCAACTACATTGATGGCAGATTGGAAATGTGGATCCTGTGGCTGCAGATGATGTGATGGTTGAGGCGATGAGGCAGTGTACACTGATTGCAGACTGATTGGGTCTCGAACTATTTGCGAATTTCACTAGAGATTTAACATGGATTGAAAATAGTTTTTAACTGTTTTTTTATGTGTATGGGAAAAGTCATCTAGGATCTTGATTGAGTGTTTTATTAATTTAAATGAATTGATTGTTTGATGTTTATTATTGTAGTTATTATGTAATAACTATTCCACAGTATTTTTTTAAGCCTGCCATCACTGGAAAAATGTGTTGCTTGTATCTGTGGTCCATTTAAATTACAAAGGCAAAGGCAAATTCATTTGTATAGCACAATTCATACACCAGGCAAGTGCTTTGCAGAAGCAGAAAAATACATTGAAATCAAAAATAGAAAATACATTTCAAATAGAGAGAGAAAGAAAGAAATTAGAGGAGAATAGAAAAAGAAAAAGAAAATAAAATACTTCAAAAGGAAAATTAAAAACAGAAGACAGTAAAAGACAATAATTTAGCATTTAGAATGATTAAAATCATTGGGTAGGTATATTTATATTTATTTAAGTAAAAGCTGTAGCAAATATAATGTTTTCAACCCTGATTTAAACGAACTGACAGTCGGTGCAGACCTCAGGTGTGCAGGGAGATTGTTCCACAGGTGAGGAGCATAATAACTGAAAGCTGCTTCACTTTGTTTGGTTCTGATTCTGGGAACACACAATAGACCTGTTCCTGATGACCTGAGAGGTCTAGATACTTCATATGGAGTTAATAAATCTAGAATATATTGTGGTCCTAGACCATTTAATGCTTTGTAGACTAACAGTAAGATTTTAAAGTCTATTCTTTGACTCACAGGAAGCCAATGTGGCGTTCTGAGTACTGGTGTGATATTGTCCATTTTTCTGGTGTTTGTAAGGACTCGTGCAGCAGCATTTTGAGTCAGCTGTAGTTGCCTAATTATTTTTTTGTTTAGGCCAGTAAAGACTCCATTGCAATCAATAGTCCAACCTACTGAAAATGAATGCATGAACAAGGTTTTCCATGTCTTCTTTGGACAGACATTCCTTAATTCTGATTATATTTTTCAGGTGGTAGTAGGCTGATGTGGGAATGAGTTTTAAATGGTTGTTAAAATTCAGGTCAGAATCAATAATTACACCAAGATTTCTGGCTTTATCTGTTGTTGTCAGTGACATGGAGTTAAGGTGAGCACTGATCTTTGATCTTTCCTTTTTGGGGCCAAACACAATCACTTCTGTCTTATCTGCATTAAACTGAAGAAAATTCTGGCACATCCACTCATTGATTTGATTAATACACTAACTCAGTAAAAGTAAGGGACTGTAGTCATGTGATGACGCAGAAATATAAAGTTGTGTATCATCTGTGTAAGTATAAGAAATATTATGATGCTCCATAATCTGAGCTAGGGGCAACATGTAGATATTGAAAAGAAGTGGGCTGAGAATGGACCCTTGTGGCACCCCACACATTATCTTTTTTCGTCCAGACACATGCTCACCAATTACACAGTGTTAGCAGGAATAATATAGAATATTATAGATAGCAAGATTTTTTTTTTTTTTTTTTTTTTTTAGCCATGCTGTGTAAACAGGCCAGCTCTACAGCTGAAGATGCAATGGTTCTGACTGATAGATGGTGTCGTCCGTGCACAAACTGCACGCACACAGGACAGTGCATGTTTATTATCATTTGCCACATAATTAAATCAACTTCATGCTAAATTTAAGAAAAAAATAATAATTATCCGATTAGTCAACTAATCATTTCAACAGTCGGTGACTAGTCGACTATTAAAATAGTCGTTAGTTGCAGCCCTAATTGTGCATAGTACTAGCGATCTCCACCAGCTAACCTATCTCTCTATGCTCCGCCACAACAGCATGGTGTTGTGCTCAGGCCTTATGGCGCACAGCCGCCTCTTTGCTGCCGTCGGACTGTGTCGGGCGGTCTGAGAACCCTACACTGTAAGACGAAAAATCAAACACAGATGGAACATATCCATCCATCCATCCATCCATCCATCCATCCATCCATCCATCCATCCATCCGTTCGTTCGTTCGTACATTCATTGTTCATTCGTTTACACGTGTGTTTATTTGCGTTCAGTCAGTCAACTAAATCACAACCGAGAACCTGCAGACAGGAGGAGAGGCGAAATCGCACCGAGTTTACCGACCGCATGGCTAATTTGAATGAAGGGCCGACGTCGGGCTCGTCTAAAGCCCGCCCCCCCCCATGCTCCAGACACTCAACTAGTTCAAATGAAAGGCCAGTTTTATAGCTTCTGTAATCAGCGCAGTTTTTCAGCTGTGCTAACATAATTGCACAAGGGTTTTCTAATCATCAAATAGCCTTTCAACACGATTAGCTAACACAATGTACCATTAGAACACAGGAGTGATGGTTACTGGAAATGGGCCTATGTACACCTATGTAGATATTCCATTAAACATCAGCCGTTTGCAGCTAGAATAGTCATTCACCATTTACCATTAACAATGTCTGCACTGTATTTCTGATTAATTTAATGTTATCTACATTAAAAAAAAACAAAAAACAAAAAAACAACTGTGCTTTTCTTTAAAAAGTAAAGATACTTCTAAGGGACCCCAAACTTTTGAACAGTTGTGTGTGTGTGTGTGTGTGTGTGTGTGTGTGTGTGTGTGTGTGTGTGTGTGTGTGTGTATATACATATATATATATATATATATATATATATACGAGAGGGTGGCTTAAGAAGCCGGATGATTAAGCAGAAAGGAGCTGCAGGTGTGCCAGGAGAACCAGCGCTCCAGGAGATCGCCCCGCCCCTCGACACTCCCACTACAGGAGAGGGAGAGAGAAAGTCAGTAGGAGCAAAACCAAAACAGAAAAACAGAACATAACAGTACGGTTTAATATTTGCAATCATGTAATTGAATTGTGTTTTAGTTTCACAGTGCCAAAGATAAAATAAAAGGTTATGCTCCAGTCGAGATCCAGCCTACGTGTTGTGAATGCCGAGGGACCGTAACAGTGAAACTCAGCGCTGATGGAGACAGTGAGCCGCGACGCTGCATCGGAGCGACGCAAGTTTATCGCGCACGGGAGAGTGAAATCTGACATTGAACTGAGATCCTAAAACAGACAACATCGTTCGGCAGTGGCTTCATCATGCTATCGCTACAGTGAGAAACTCTGGTTGAAGAGGGGTAAAGTCACTCACAGTCTGGGCTGTTTTCGCCAGTAATTAATTTAATGGACACTTACAGTTAAATGCTCAAAGCTCAATTAATTCATAAGAAGGCTATTCATGAATTTGTGATGGTTTCCTGGTTAAATGCTTGAACTTAGGTTTTTGACCAAACAATAAAGGCTGCAGCTAAATTTAACAAAGTGATCCTAGAAACTAAAGCCTCTATAGGCGATTATTGATGGTACATTTCATGCAGGTTTTTGATGTTTTGGGACTGTTTTTGAATTTTGATGCACAAGAGGTGTAAATGCCTAATATAAGTGATGGTATCAAGTATTTAAATATAAGTTAAAATCACAGCTTTTAAATTTGAGTTTGTAAAACATTTAAAGGCCCCCTTTTGCTAATAAACCATCATAAAGGCAATATGTTAGCACCTGCTGAAGAAATAAAGAGTACCCCAGGGGCTCAACAAACAAAGTCCAGCTCACAAGAGAGAAATTTAACACAAAAGGGCCAAGAGCTGCAAAACCAGGAAGCAAAGAAGAAGGGAAAGGCATTTGGCAAAGCCTATGAAACTTGGAAATCAACTGCCAAAGGCATAAGAGCTAAGTTAAAGACTTTATGCTCACCAGAGGACCTTGAAGAGATTCAAGGAGACATTAAGAATAAACATGATAAAGTGTGCCAACATTATGAACCGATCAAAGGTGACTTTATAATCTCTCCAGAGGTCGCAAAGAGAATGGATGCATGTAGCATCTTGTCGTCCGAGATTTCTGATAAAAGAATGGAGACCAATGAAATGGAGATCAATGAAACCTTTAATGATCGTCTTGAAAAGGATAGAGTGAGGATGCAGTTGAGCAAAAGGGAATATGGATCTGTCTTTGGAAGAAGCGACACTGAAACAGTTGTCTCACAGTTGCTCAACGGATGTGAAGATCAAGACAGCAACCTCTCCAGGTCCTCTAGTAATCGAGCCGATGCAGAGGCAGACCTGGCAGCAAAAGTGGAGCAGGCAAAGGCCACTCAAATCTTACAAGATTACCAAACAGAATTGGATAAAATGGAGATTGAGTGGAAGCTTGAAGAAACGAAAATGCTTGCAGAAATCAAACAAAGGGAGTGTACTGATTGATGCATAAGAGTCTAAGAAAATTAGTTAAGGAAAAAGGATTTCATGTATGTAATTTCATTATGTCATTATTTCATTGTGTTTAACTCAGATGAGAATGTTAAAAACTCTGCTACTGTCATCCACTGGCCTGTTGTGGTATAGCAGCCGCTGCTTTGTTCAATGGAATGCAAAACTTTATTCAGGAAGTGCAAGAAAACAGAGACAAAATGGCATGTTTAGCCAGCTTGGTGATGTTCCAGCCACTTCAGCATACACCTGGTTCAAGTTGCATCATCGGTATGTTTTATGTGAATTTATTGTTACATGCTAGGTCAAAATATTATATTAAATGTTTATTTAACGATTTACGTGATATACGTATTGTCAGAAACGCCGCATTGTCATTGCACTCTTTGTTTACTTTCGTTTTAGTTTCACACTTTACCTAAACAATAAACCTGGCAGAAGAAAAGTCCAGAGTCGTGTTTGGAGTGTTTAACTGCCTGTCAATAGATACCCGCGACGTATTGAGGACAGGACAGGGAGACTGAAACAAAATTAAAGCTGGAAGAAGGTAAATCAAGGTTAAGGCAACTCCAAGCAGAGAGTGAAGTGAAGGTTGCAAAGGCCCGTGTCAAGGCATTCAACAGTTTTGACATGCCTGGAAATTGTGTGGATGAGGACGGCAAAGTTGCTCTTGAAAGCCCAGTTACAGAATATAAACTTATGCTAAACCCACAAGCTACACCTTTTGAACCTCGACATGTGGTACCTCAAAGGTCAACTCAGGAAGAGACCAGCATTTCTCAGGCCAGCTTGGCTCAAGCAATAACAAGCTCATTCACCTTAAGTCGCTTACCTGTTCCAGAACCAACAGTTTTCACAGACGACCCCTTGAAGTTCATTGATTGGAAGGTGTCTTTAAAAGCCTTGATTGATCAGAAGCCTCTTCCAGTAGGTGAGAAAATGTTTTATTTGAAAAGTTACGTGGCAGGAGATGCAGGCAGTTGATGGAATTTTCTATTGGAACTCAGAGGATGCATATCATGGTGCTTGGGCTGTTTTGAATGACATGTATGGAAGTCCATGCATTGTTCAAAGAGCCTTCAGAGAGAGATTGACGAAATGGCCCAAAATAACAGCTAATGATCAGAAATCTCTGAGAGAATTTGCAGATTTCCTCCAAGGCTGTGCAGAAGCTATGCCCCATATTAAGGGTCTGTCAATTCTTAATGACTGTGAAGAAAATCACAAACTCCTGAAGAAGCTGCCTGAGTGGATGGCGCGTAGATGGAGTCGGATTGTTGCTGATGAGCTGGATCAATCTGGTAATTATCCCAGCTTTCTACATTTCACTGAGTTTATACAAATAGAAGCCAGAATATTGTGTAATCCCATCACCTCCCCTTTCTTGATTAATATGAAAACAACAGATGAAACCTTTCCAAAGAGAGCTAAAATATTGAACACACGCAGTCAGCCAGAAGACTCCAACTCAGTGACACAAGAAAGGCCGAAGTCACCTTGTTTATTTTGCAAAAATGCAGAGCATGGAGTTTCTAAATGCCCAACCTTTGCAGCAAAGACAATGGATGAGAAAAGAGCTTTTGTATTTGAACATCACCTGTGCTTTGGATGCCTAAGGAAAGGCCATGCCAGTAAGGATTGTAAAAAGCGACACATCTGTAACACCTGTGGTAGGCGTCATCTCACCTGTTTGCATAAGGGAAACACAAGATCTGCTGCCTCAGAAGATCGTGGTAATATAGAGGTCCATATAGCCATGTCTCATGCGTTGACTCAAAATGTTTCTGCTACATCCAGCATTGTTCCAGTCTTGGTGTCCTCAGCAACAGAGCCCCACAGAGAAATACTTACCTATGCTCTTCTCGATTCTACTTTTATTCTGGAAAGTTTAATTTCTGAGTTGGATGCAAGTACTCGTCCTATTCAGCTGAAGTTGAGCACTATGACCTCTGTTAATACAAACATAACCAGCAAAATGGCCAGTGGTCTTCAAGTTCATAGTCTTCAGGCTGAATCACACATACACATTCAGCAGGCATACACACGTAACTTCTTTCCAGTGGACAAGTCTCACATTCCAACAAAAGCTACAGCATTTCAGTGGCCGCACTTAAGCCATCTGGCCAACAAGATGGCACCACTGCAAGATTGTGAGGTGGGACTTCTCATCGGTTATGAATGCCCTTCAGCATTAGCCCCCCCTAGAGGTCGTTATCGGAGGTGAAAATGAACCCTTTGCCCAACGAACTGCTCTTGGATGGAGTATTATAGGTTCTGCTAACCCTCATCTAGACAGGCAGGGAAACCATAGTTTTGTGCACCGTGTCGCTGTGAAAGAGTTGCCTGTGTCTGCTGTTACTGATGTTCTGAAAGTTTTGGAGTCAGACTTTAATGAGAGGAGCTACGAGGACAAGTTTGTGTTTCAGGATGACGTTTGCTTTATACAGCTTCTGAGTGATAATATAAAGAAAGAGGAAGATGGACATTATCAGATGCCCCTCCCCTTCAAAAATAACAGCCCCCCATCACTGCCAAACAATAAAAAACTCGCTACTGCTTGGCTTCAACACCTAAAAGAAAGTTAATGGCCAATAAACAATATCATGAGCAGTAAACTCTCTTCATGGAAGAAACAATAAGTAAAGGTGATGCAAAGCTCGCTCCTCCAGCTGCTGACAGCGAAACTGTCTGGTACATTCCCCACCATGGGGTGTCCCATCCAAAGAAGCCAGGCAAACTGAGAGTGGTTTTCGATTGTTCAGCAAAGTTTAATGGCATTTCTTTGAATGACACTTTGCTCACTGGCCCAGATTGGTGGGAGTTCTGTGTCGCTTCAGAAGAGAAAGGATTGCCGTGGTCTGCAATATTGAGAAAATGTTGCATCAGTTCCATGTTTTCCCATCAGCTCGCAACTTTCTGAGGTTCCTTTGGTGGGAGGGTGGTAAACTGGAAAATGAACCACGAGAATACAGAATGACTGTTCATCTATTCGTCGTTGCCTCCTCACTGGGGTGTGCTAACTTTGGTCTTAAGTGCCTAGCCCAGCAGTATAAGGCCATCTCTCCTGCAGCCTCTGCTTTCATTGAAAAGGATTTCTATGTTGATGATGGGTTAACCAGTGTTTCAACTGTCCAAAAGGCCAAAGAATTAATTGAGGAAGCACAGCAACTGTGTAGACATGAAGGTTTAAGATTACACAAGTTCAACTCTAACCACAAGGACGTTCTCTCCTGTATTGCCCCTTCAGAAAGAGCAGAAACAACGGATCCTCTCAAGTTAAGTCCAGAGGTAACGTCGGAAGGGCATATACTTGGCATCCAGTGGTCAGTGGTGAGTGATTCCTTTAGCTTCAACGTTAAAGCAAAGGACCATTCTCCAACCCATCTGGGTCTCTTGACTGTTGTAGCTTCCCTGTATGATCCACTTGGGTTTGTGGCCCCCTTCACCCTAAGTGGAAAGCAGATTCTTCAGGAGCTGTGCCATAAAGGCATAGGATGGGATGATCCAGTTCCTGAAAAATTACATTCACGGTGGGAGGTTTGGAAGAATGCCCTCCAAGCATTAAAGGATATCACCATTCCCCGATGTTACCATCCTGAAAATTTTGGAAAGATCATAAGCATTGAATTGTATTTGTTTTGTGATGCCAGTACTACCTGATATGGTTCTTGCTCTTATTTGAGATACAAAAGCATTCAGAATGAGATCCATTGCAGTCTGGTTATCGCAAAGGCACGGGTTGCACCTACAAAGGTAATGCGCATTCCACAATTGGAACTCTCAGCTGCATTGACTGCAGCCAGAATGAGTGCCTTGTTAAAGGAAGAACTTTAGATGGAAATTGATAAGGTGTATTTCTGGACAGACTCTCAGGTTGTGTTGTCATATATAAATAATGAAGCGCAAAGATTTCACGTGTTCGTTGCAGATAGAGTTCAGCTCATCAGAGAAAAAACGGATCCAAATGACTGAGTTGCTCCCAATGCTAAAACCCTCTGCGGAGCTGTTGGTTGGTGACCCTGAGGTTAAATCTGTGCATGTGTTTGCAACTCATCAGCACCCAAATGGATGTTTTGAGGTGTCTGGAGAGGTTCTCAACCTGGACCACACTTCTTAAGGTGGTCGCAAGGATTAAAAGACTTGGGGCAAGGCTTCAACATGACAACATTGTAACCATGGCATAACATAAAAGAGCAGCTGATGAAGTGTTAAAGTTAGTGCAACAGCAAGCCTTCCCTGAGGAGCTAAACACCCTTCAAAAAAATCTCCAGGGAGCAAGTCTTTCAAGGTCAAGTCCTCTTTTTAAGCTCAACCCGTGGTTGGAGGGAGGTCTTCTGCTTGTTGGAGGGAGACTTAAAGGTTCAACTCTCAGTGTGGAGCAAAGGCACCCTGTAATTCTCCCAAAGGATGGCCTTGTCACCAAGCTCATTCTGTCCCACTTTCAGAGTCATGTTTGTCATCAAGGGCAAAGTCAAACCTTGATGGAGCTCAGACCCCAGGGGTTTTGGATAATAGGAGGGAGTAAAACAATTGGAAGATTTGTGCATAAATGTGTGCAGTGCTGTAGACATAGGAGACCTACTGAAGAGCAAAAAATGGCTGACCTCCCCGAGGAACGCTGTGAGATCTTCTATGACGCAATGTCAATTGTGAACAGTTGTCCTCTCAGTGTTGATGGTATCAACAACCCAAGGTCACTAGAGCCTATTACTCCTAATCATCTCCTTTTGATGAAGGCCAAGGTTGCTCTACCACCTCCTGGAAACTTTGTGAAGGCAGATTTGTATGCAGCGAAAAGATGGCAAAGAGTCCAGTACTTGGCAGAGCAATTCTAGAGTAGATGGAGAAGAGAATACCTCCTGAACCTCTCCTTGAGACAAAAATGGCATGTTCCTCGACGTAACTTAAAAGGTGAATGATGTGGTCATTATTAAAGAGGAAATCCTCCCAAGGAATGAGTGGTGCATGGGACGAGTTATTTAAACTACAGAAGGATCAGATGGGTGCGCCATGTCAAGATTCAAGTTGGAGAGCGCAGGGCAGCGTTAAAACAAGGTTTTCCTTCAAAACCATCAGTCATTGAACAGCCTATTCAAAAACTGGTACTCTTACTTGAAAGTGGATAATGTATTGTAAAAGGGGGTAAATTTATTACATATGAATGTTGATTAGTTGCTGTGCTGATCGGTAAATTGTTGAGGTTGTAGCAACTTGTATTTTTAAATCATGTTTAATAATGGGTGTGTTGATTTTAACCTGATTTGGTGGGAGTGTAAGGGCCAGCAGGGGGGTTCTCATCTGGTTTGATTCAATGCTGTTTTCCTGTAGCTCCGGAAACGGTAAAGGGGTTATGAGTGTCGTCACATGCCTCTTCCTTTGTCACATGCGTGCAAAGTTTTACCAGAGTAGCTGCCGGGGTTGGGGAGATCAAAGGAATAAAGGACATGGTATGTAACTTAAAATACGTTTGATGCGACATTTTTTTTTGATGCGATTCTGTGTGTGTAAATGCAACTGTGACTGTGGTGTTTGTTTAGCCACTGCCAGAAGACGACACATGTGGGATTTAAGAGTTTACACCCTTGGTAGGCGAAGTGAGGTAAATGTTTATTTGTTTGTATGGGTTGATGGCTATGATGAATTGGTTTTATGAATGAAATGTTGTTTAACTGTATGAATATGGACGAGGGGTGGGAGTGTGTATCGAATTTATTGTGTAGTATGGTTTAATATTTGCAATCATGTAATTGAATTTTTTCATGTGTTTTAGTTTCACAGTGCCAAAGATAAAATATAAGGTTATGCACCGGTCGAGCTCCAGCCTACGCGTTGTGAATGCCGAGGGACCGTAACAGGCTGTATTCTGGCTGCTCTGATTCTGCCTCTGTGTTTTTCGCGGGCTGGAGCGTGGCAGGGGCGGGGCCAATCTCCTCTGAGGTGAGTGGCGGCTGGACAGACCTGTCTCTAATTTTGGCTCATCGGGACTCTCCTTTTTAAGCTGGCACCTCCCACACTCCTGTGCCAGATGATTCTAGCACATGTCCCTTGTGTCTCACCACAGACAGATCTCCTGGTCCCTGCCACACTTCTCCAGTCAATGAGTTATCTAGCTGTATCTTTTGGTCTATTCCTGTGAGTTCATTTTTGTGCCTGTCTGTGTACTTTTTTCCCTAACGGCGATTTTTTGTTCTCATACTAGTGGTCGCTGAGTTCTCCTCCAGCTGAGGTCTTTTGTGTTCTGCCTGCCTGTGTGCATTTTCTCCCTAGTGGTGATTTTTTGTTCCCTTACCAGTTGGCTGTTGAGCTTTTTCCCTCCAGCAGTGATTTTGGTTTTTTTTTGCCTGCCTGAACTGCATTTTTCCCGCTTGGAGATTTGTGTTGTTATTTTTGATTAATAAACTGTGTTCAAACTTCCTCTATGCATTCTGGGTCCTCGCCTTCCTTGTTGTTCATAACACTTTTTTGGCTTTACATACTATATTTGAATATGGTATGTTTATAGTTGGAGACGGCTGGGTTAAAGCTGAAAGTTAGTTTCCGGTTGGAGAAAATGACTTTGCCACGAAAAAGGAGAAGCTGAATTTGAACTGAATCCATCTCCAGAGTAAACTACAGTGGAATAACCAAGATAACATGCTCCAGTGATCACATCCACACACTCTCGTACACACACACACACACACACACACACACACACACACACACACACACACACACACACACACACACACACACACACACACACACACACCCACAGTGCCTGCACATTAAAAAATTCCATATCCAAACACCCACACTACTTAGAACATGCAGTCAAATCAATTAATGTCAAATAACAACCCACTGAGTTAGCATACATTGATATCAATTATTTTCCTTATTTCATTTACCCCTTATCAGGAACTTTAGCGTGTTTCATTAACCTTGTGCTAATTGCTAATCACATATGGTCCTTTACTTTGACAACACCGTTGGGAAGCAGTGCATATGTCAATGTTGGAGCCTATTCATATTATTTATTAGTTTGTTGGAAAATGGTAAATCAAAAATAATTCTGATGATCAAGTTGATTAATTATTGGAAGTTGTAGATTATATTGTAGATAAATTATGATTTATTATGACAGTTTTCAGGTGCTCACAGCCATCTTGGTCAGACCGTCCTCCCGCTATGATGAGAGAGATAAGACAGCTGGGTTCTCCTTTGTTGGTTTTTGTGTTGAGTGTTGAAGGAGTGAGGAGTGAGACAGTTTATCTACCACTAAATTAAGTTTTTGTTTTGGTCATTGTGAAGTCAACCACGGAGAATATTTTTGTTTGTGAATAATAAATTCTGATAATCTTTGAATCTAGAAGATCTCTGCGAGTGCTTATTATTTAGTGAGTCATAGACCTCCTCCTCAGAATACTCTGCAATTTTTTACCTCTTTTTTTTTTAGCGCAAAATTAGAGCTAACAAGTAGATAAACTTCACCAAAGACTTGAAGGACAATGAAGAATCAGCGGATCTAGCCGATCACCCTTGGCAGATGAATAAAGCAGCCTGTGAGCCAGTGAGTAAAATAAACTGATCGACTTTATGAATGAATGCACCACTGCGCTACAAAGAAACAATTGAACACTATAGAAGGAAAGTTGTGGAGGTGGATTGCAATAAAATAGAATGTTGGAAGCATGTTTAAATGTTTAAGGATGAACTTAACGATGAAATTAAAGGAACTTGTGTGATTATCCGAAATGATGTCTGGCACATCTGAGACCGCAGCTGAGGCCGAGGACATGTTGAAATCGAGCATTGCTTCACACAGAGGCAGACTAGGAGCATGCACAAGGACGTTAAATGAAATAAAGGCTTTGATGACTGATGAAATGTTGATAAAGTCAATGACGCATTTGAGGCGTTTAAAGGAGCTGTGGATGAATTTAAAAATGCTTGCAAATCTGTGCAAGGGCTCTTATCAGGAAGAAAAGGAAAATGATTACTATGATTGGTATGAACCCAGAATAACTAACCTGAATTATTTCATGAAAGATGTTGAAACATGGAAAAGAGAGATTGCACAATCAAAAGTTGGACCACTGGACAGCATATCAAATGTGTCTCACAAATCAAAGTCTGCCACTGGATCGAAAACCTCCAGATCTTCCTCAGTCTCCTCAGAGTTAAAAAAGGCCAAAGCAGAACAGGCTGCTGCAATGGCCTGGAGGAAACAAAACTGAAAGCAAAGATGGAGCAAGTGGAGTTGGAAGCAGACCTTGCAGCATCAACTGCTAAAATAGAAATCCTTCAATGCGATTGTTACGGCCATTGCCGTTCCCTCCCTGTGTGTGTAACCCTTTCGCCTTTGTAGTCCCCTTATGCTGATTGCAGTGTGTCGTCTCCGACTCGTGGTTGGCTCCTGTGGAGGGGAGGCGTGGCCACCCGCTCCTGTGCTGACCAGCTTAAGAGCTCGCCGAGCAACCAGTCGGGGCAGCTGTCACCAAGATGCACGGCTTGCCATATGTGCCTCTAAGCCAGTATCAATAGAGTTTTGTTTAACACGAGGCACTTTAGTTGTGTTGAGAGGAGCTGGGCCAGGAGAGATTCAAATACTGATCCCATTTTGCACGCCTGGTGGGGAAAATTAATTGTATTAGGTTACACTAGGCATAGGGGTGCTGACTCTTTTGTATTTATGTTTTACACCCATATAGAATTTGGTTTGATCTCCTCTTAATTGTTATACACTTATAGTGGTTGACTCAATTTTAGTGAGTCCTCTTTTTGTTATATTTATTTCTTTGTGTTGAGCAGCACCTTTCGGCCCTGTCTCCTCTAGTAAATTTTCTAGTATATTTTGTGTTGTCAAATTTTGACAATTAATCGGCCTTTGGTGAATAAATAACTTTATTCCACCAATTACATCTGGTTTTATGTTCGTTCACTTTACCATCATGAGCTAAGGGGCCGTAACAGCGATCCACCTCATGAAAGGGATGAGGTGGCTCAGGAAGCTCCAGGTGATTGCATGACTCTTACCATGAACCAGAAACTATGTAGAGCGAGGTGGACTTTGTGCGGTTAGGTGCAATACCCAAAACCCCACTTCACCAAACCATCTTAAGTCTCCATCTATCAAAACAAATCAAAATAAACCTCAAAACAAGAATGCAACTGAAAAATACAAGACCCACAGTGCAAATCATACTCAAATGATAAATCATTCTGCACAAGATAATGTGGTTATTAATGTTGCTCATGATAACTTCCATCCATCCATCCATTTTCTATGCCGCTTATCCTTTTCGGGGTCGTGGGGGCGCCGGAGCCTATCTCGGCTGTCAACGGGTGGGAGACGGGGTACACCCTGGACCGGTCGCCAGTCGATCACAGGGGCTCATGATAACTTGTATGTGGTTATTCAAAGACAAAGTAACATTGCAGAACTAATTGTCTCACAGCAAAAACTGTCTTTGCTACCTGCAAGAGAGATTTCTGTGTTTGAGGGTAACCCGCTGGCATTATCAGTCTTTTATCCACACATTTGAACACTTGATTAAAGACAAGATTAAGAGTAATCAAGACAGACTCTACTATCTTGAGCAGTTCACCTCTGGTTTGCCAAGAGACGTGGTTCGCAGCTGTTTGCACATGTAGCAGAGTAGGGGCTATAGTGACGCAAGACGCCTCTTAAACGAACACTTTGGGAATGAGATAAAAATTTCTGGAGCTTACCTGGAAAAAGCCTTGAACTGGACAGCAATTAAAGCTGAGGATGGGAAAATGCTCCATGCATATGCAATGTATTTGAGAGGATGCTGTAATGTAATGTAATGTAAGATTTACAGTATTTAGAGGAACTTGATGTCCCATCAAACCTAAGGCTAATGGCATCCAAACTACCCTACAAACTCTGGGAAAAGTGACAAACTACAGCTTATGAGACACAACAGAGAACTGGCAGGAGAATCAGATTTCAACACTTGGTGGATTTTGTGGAAAAACATGCCAAGATGCTATTGGATCCCTTATTTGGAGACATTCAGGACTGAATAAAAACCAAAAAGTCTCTCCCAAGAAGCAAAAGTGAACCAAAATCAATAAGAGGCAGAAACAGCAGCTTCACTAATTCAGTAGCTGTGAATACAGAGACAGCAGGATGCACTGTAAAACAATCATCTGTTCCACAACAACCTGCTCAAACCACACCCAGTGCTATCATCCCTTTCTGTGGATTCTGTCATGGGAAACATGCTCTGATCGATTGCTCACACATGACAAAAAGGTTGAATTCTTAAGAAGTCATGGATATTGTTTTGGTTGTCTACTAAAAGGTCATCTAAGCAAAAATTGTTTTGTCAGATGAAACATCCTACAGTACTTCACATTCAAAGTGAAAAAGGCCCAAAGCAGGAAAATCAACCAAAAGCTACTGCTGAGACAGAAAAGACCCCTATAAGCAACGCTCTTGTTTCGCAACTGGGGTCGGGAAAGACTGCACACTTGCAATTGTTCCAGTCAGAGTTAAGATGGCAAAAGGGAGCAGGTATATTCAGACCTATGCCTTCCTCGATCCAGGCAGTACTGCAACATTTTGCACAGAGAATCTAATGAACCAACTGAATGTGCAAGGGTGCAAAACAGATGTTCTTTTGCGAACAATGGGGCAGGAAAAGCCAGCAGGGACCTATGAGGTCAGACGACTGGAGGTGGGAGACTTTGAGGGCTGCACATATCTGGATCTGCTGAAAGTTTACACACGGAGCAAAATCCCTGTCTCAAAGGAAAACATTATCACAGAGGCTGATTTGAAGAGGTGGCCATATCTAAGTGGCATCCACTTAAAGGAAATTGAGGCGGATATTGAACTTCTCATTAGGACCGATGTTCTTTGGGCAATGGAGCCGTGGAATATAATAAACCGTCAAGAAAATGGACCATATGCAGTCCAAACTATACTGGGATGGGTGGTAACTGGACCACTCAGGGTTGATAGTGCTGCAGGACATGCTGGGCCCATTGCAATATCAACTAACAGAATCTCAGTAGTTGAACTGAAGGACCTCCTCATCAGACAATATAACCAGGATTTCTCTGAGAACATATATGAGGAGAAAAATGAGATGTCAGTTGAGGATAAACGTTTTATGGAAATTGCCTCAAGCTCATCATTTCTGAAAGATGGCCACTATCATCTACCACTGCCTTTCCCGGGATAAAGACGAAGTCATGCCTGATAACTATCATATGGCAAAAGAACGCACACCTCTTTCACCTCACCTGGTGCCGTATCATCCCCAAGCATTGCTAATTTTGCCCTGCGTCAAACTGCTGATGACAACAAGAAGCATTACTCTAATGAAGTCATGAAAACCATCAAAACCCACTTTTATGTGGATGATTGCCTCAGATCCATGGTAACAGTGGACAAAGCTATGAAGCTCGTCAAAGACCTCACCGAGGCCTGCAGCCAGGGAGGCTGCACAGTAACATAATGGGGCACCAATGTGTTGGCAAGCATTCCCGAGCATCACAGAGCAAAGGCAGTCAAGGAACTGGACCTGGACAAAGAAAAGTTGAAAGAACAAACTACAGTTGAGCCTGCACTTGGAATCCAATGGAACAGACACAGTGACACCCTCAGCTTTAAAGTAACTTTTAAGAGCCGGCCTGCTACCAGAAGAGGCATACTCTCCACAGTAAGTTCAGTTTATGACCCATTAGGTTTTCTCTCTTCTTTTATCCTGAAAGCCAAACAAATACTCCAGGAGCTCTGCAAATCCAAGTATGGATTGGTCCAAGTTATTCCACAGGAATTTGCAAGGCCCTGGCAGAGATGGATCGGAGTGTTAAATCAGTTAAGTGGGTTTCAGGTAACAAGGTGCATAAAGCCTGAAAACTTCAACCCAGTGGAGACTGCTGAACTGCATCACTTCTGCGATGCAAGTAAGTCAGGATATGGTACAGTAAGCTACCTTAGATTCACAAATCACTAAGGGAAAATCCATGTCTCCTTCATATTTGGGTAAAGCCAGAGTCTCACCTCTCAAGGAGATCACCATACACCAGCTTGAACTCACTGCAGCAACACTGGCTGTAAAAGTGGATCGGATGCTGATGAAGGAGCTGCACTTGCCACTCACAGATTCAACATTCTGGACAGATAGTACATCTGTATTGAAATATATCCACAACCAGACTAAGAGATTTCATACATTTGTAGCCAACAGAGTTGCTGTGATTCATGATCTCATACAAGGTCTAGGAGAGATATCAGCAAATGACCCAGAGGTAAAAAAAAAAAAAAAAAAAAAGGAGATTACAGTTAACAGTGTCAGTATTGAAAATCAACATCTGATGTGCACATTGATCAAGTATCACTCATCATGGAACTGACTTCAGAGGTCTGTAGCCTGGATAAAGGCTACAGACCTGAGGTGAAAAAACTACTTCAGCTGCTAAGTCAGCTGAGAAAGAGTCAAACACTTGTCTTCAGAGATAAAGAAAAACCTGAAAGATGAGCAAATGACGCAAAATCTATCAGTGGAGGATATGCAAGAGGCAGAAAAGGCTATCATTTGTTTTGAGCAAAGACGCTACTTCAGCCATGAATTCACTGACCTGGAAAATGACAAAACCTGCAATTCAAGAAGCAACATCCACAAACTGGATCCGATTCTTGATAATGGTATCCTGAGAGTAGGAGGTAGAATAAACAGAAGTGCAATGCCTGTGCACCAGAAGAGCCCAGTTATTCCCCCTAAAGGTTCTCACGTATCTAACCTCATCCTACAACGTATCTATCAGCAAGTTGGGCAGTCAGGAAGAAACCATATGCTTTACAGGCTAGGTCAAAAGTTTTGGCTCCCTCATGCAAACTCTTTAGACATGCAGGAAAATCATCAGAAACTGTGTATTGTGCAGACGCATGCAAGCAAGACCTGGAGAACAGAAAATGGCAGATCTTCCAGAGGATTGTTTGTATCCAGACTTACTGCCTTTTAGTTATGTTGACATTGACTACTTTGGTCCCATTGAAGTAAGGAGGGGCCGAGCTCAGGTGAAACAGTGGGGGGGTCATCTTCACTTGCCTGGTCAGTCAAGCTATCCACCTGGAGATGGCAAACTTCCTAACCACAGACTCATGCATAAATGCCATACACAGATTCATCTGCAGAAGAGGACCAGTTATAAGTATCAGGACTAACTGTGGGACAAACTTTGTTGGAGCGCAAAAGGAACTACCGGAAGCTTTGAAAAAGCTGAATCATCAGAGGATTCAAAACATCCTAGTAAAATGGATCTTTAACCCTCTTTTTGGAGCCCACCACAGAGGTATCTGGGAGAGACTGATCAGATTAGTCAAAAAGATCCTCACATCTGTTCTAAAACACAAAACACTGGACGATGAAACTCTATCAACAGCACTGTGTGAAGTAGAAGCCATTCTGAATGACCGACCAATAACTACAGTGTCAAGTGACCCCAATGATTTGGAATCGCTAACCCCAAACCTGCTTCAGCTGAAAGCAAAATCAATTATGCCACCAGGAGTCTTCAAGAAAAGTGACCAATATTCAAGAAAGAGATGGAGACGAGCTCAGTATCTTGCAGATCTCTTCTGGAATCAGTGGACAAAAGAGTATCTTCCATTCATGCAAGAAAGAAGCAAGTGGAACAGCATAAAAAGAAACTTGAGTCCTGGAGATCTGGTTGTCATTGTTGATAACACAGCACCAAGAAACTCATAGATCATGGACCATGTTGTAAGGACATTTCCAGATGCCAAGGGCTTTGTGAGAAGTGTTTTGGTTGATGAGGTGGCAAGGTGGAACGGTGGAAACACTGTTGCCTCACAGCTAGAAGGTCCTGGGTTCAATTTCCTCTCACCTGGGGTATCCTCCTTAAACCCCCCCTACTAAAAACATGCAAAGAAGATCACCACCTGACCAATGGTGACAAAGGAAACTGGGTCCCCAGGCGCCGGTCGGATGGCAGCCCACCACTCCTGGTCTGCCGCGGAGGAAGGACGACCAGGATGGGTCAAATGCAGAGGACAAATTTCACCAGTTGCATGGCGCGTCATGTATGTTGTGTGACAAATAAAGGGGATTGTCCCTCTGATACTTCTTCTTCTTCTTCTTCTTCTTCTTGGTTAAAACCAAAACCAACACAGTTCAACAACCAATAGATAAGCTCTGTCTAATGGAGGCAGCATGATGAACTGAGGGGGGCTACGATCTTCCAGCCTCCACGACCGACTGCTTCAGATATTCTGACATGATTATGGACTTTGGTCAGACAAATGGTTAAGTAACTTAATGGACTGTGAATTCGAAGGACATAATTGTTCTATTTTGGCTCCTTTAAATCTTATTTATGTAATTGTTTTGCTAATGCCAACAATTAGGGAGTGGGATGTTGAAGCCTATTCATATTATTTATTCGTTTTTTGGAAAATTAACCTTGTGCTAATTGCTAATCACATATGGTCCTTTACTTTGACAACACCATTGGGAAGCAGTGCATATGTCAATGTTGGAGCCTATTCATATTATTTATTAGTTTGTTGGAAAATGGTAAATCAAAAATAATGCTGATGATCATGTCGATTAATTATTGAAAGTTGTAGATGATATTGTAGATAAATTATAATTATTATGACAGTTTTCAGGTGCTCACAGCCCTCCTCCTGATCAGACCGTCCTCCCACTATGATGAGGGAGATAAGACAGCTGGGTTCTCCTTTGTCTGGTTTTTGTGTTGAGTGTTGAAGGAGTGAGGAGTGAGACAGTTAATCTACCACTTAATTAAGTTTTTGTTTTGGTCATTGTGAAGTCAACCACAGAGAATATTTTTGTTTGTGAATAATAAATTCTGATCATTTTTGAATCTAGAAGATCTCTGCGAGTGCTTATTATTTAGTGAGTCATAGACCTCCTCCTCAGAATACTCTGCAATTTTTTTTACCCTTTTTTTTTTTTAACACAAGAGTAGACCTAGCAGTCAAACTCAAATTTTCAACTGCAGACTAACCTCTAATGAAGCAGCAAACAGAAATCTGAAATAAATCTATCATTAAGATGAATTGTTTGCCTGTTTTCCCGCAAAGAACTTGAGTAGGTAAGCTTAATCACATAAAGGGAATATTTTGAGTCAATGTTGACACAAGACAGAGGACTTTGAAATAATGATGTGCAGACATAGTGAGAACAGGGCTCGAATGCAGCACACAAAAACTGTCCTGTGAAATCCCATTTTGCTGTGACTGGGGTTCAGTGGGGGCAGATGAGGATAACAATCAGTCACTCAAGCCATGGCCATGCACTATAAAATCAATAAGTCACAGGCAGATAGGCAGGCATGAGGAAACAGGCCTGCTGAGCCTTGTCCTCCATCCTCATTACATGGATGAGTAAGTGTGCATTTCTCATTTCTCTACTTTCTCTCAAAATGCTGCCTGATTATCAACAAGCAATGAGAGACATAAAGAACAATCATGCTCCTTTCGCATCTACTTTTAGCCACAGCAGAGTTTGCACATATAACGTGTGCATATTTGTATGTGTATTCACAGGTGAGCAGTGTTGACATTGTTCGTTGACACTATTTTCTTTCAAATAAATAGTTCGTATTAAAACTGTTTACAGTGAGGTCTGTGGAAGTCCAGAGCAGCAGAGAAAATATTTCTGTAAAAAGGAACTAATTTTCAATGTCTCTCAATTTTTTGGATCCCCACCGAGGCAAGTCTCACACCAGGGCTGAAGGTCTGCTGGCAGGATATAGCCAGACATAGAGGGGCACAAGCAAACAGCTTCAGAGCGGATGAACTTTTAATCTTGACTTCTGTTCCTCACTTGTTGACTGCTTGACACTAAAAAAAATTTGTGAGTAGAGCTCAGATCTTGATGGTGTTATGTACTGTTTATGAGGAATTATTCATTGTATAGTGTTGGGTAAGAAATCTTCACGACTGCACATATGCAACCTATGAATATATTTTATTGCACCAATTGGCTAACTGCAATGCTTTGGAGTGACCAGCATTGTTGACTCACCCCCTCAGCCCTCCAAGGACCGATCTCACAAAGTTCACTTCTATTTTTCAGGCAAATGTATCAACACTTTTGATGACAGTGGGGATTCCCCCAAGGGCAAATGCCAGGGGGATGTGAACGAGGGCATGTTGAACAACTAATGAAATGCAGCCTATATATTACCTGAAGAGACTTCATCACTGTAGGAACTCTTTGTCACCAATACTTTATACAATAACCCAGTTAAAAGATCATGGAATGCATAAAACTATTTGCAGCATAAAACAGTAAACTCCACAGCTGCAGTTCGGTCGGAGTTGCTCCTCCAGAACGAGCAGTCTGGCTTTTATCTCGGCCATTTCTCCTTTTAAATCGACCGCCAATTGCACGATCAGCTGTGTTAGCAGCCAAGACAATCCACTGAAGGCGCTCAGCAGTTTCTTCTCTAAATTGTTTGGACTTTCTAGATATGGTCGCTCCACAGCCAGGTCGTCCACTCGTCGCAGAGGAGTGCCTTCTGGGGTGAACTGAAGATGACGTCCGGCCATTGTATGAACAGAGTTAAAGTTTAGCAGGACCCGAAACGTAAGTGTTCTGATCCAAACTCGATTCGCATTCACAGACGCACCCAGGTCATTTTCTGCCGACGTCATTCCGTCAGAGGAGGCGTCCAATCATATGCGAGATCACACTCTCGGAATTTCTTGCGAGTTGCGTAGAAAGAAAAACATGCTGTGATTTTGTTAGGTACTTTGATTTTCTATTTTTGTACCTGAATATTTTATAAAACATTTAAACTTCTTTAAACTGACATCATCGAAATTTTTTTTTAAAAAAAAGAGAAGTTACTTTGGTGTGTTCCCTTTTTATTCCTACTTAAAGAATCAGCAGTGGACTTACCCTGCTGGAATTTTGCAAGCTAATCACGCAACCATTGTTCATCTGGTGTTGTGGTGGCAAAATGCGAAAAATTGTGACGTGCCCAAGAACTGTAGATGCTTTAATTTTCACAATTTGATTTAGCAATTTAAGTGGAAAATGAAAGGCTTTTGAGAGTCAGGACACTTATCCTGTATGTAACCTAGAACACACACAGAGAGAGAGACACACACACACACACACACACAGACACACACCCAATTTGCATTTGTATAGCTTGTAGCATTTACATTTGCATTTTAACACCTCATGGTCACAGGGGGCTGAGAGAGAATTTCCACGGCAATTTACGGTGACAATAATTGACGGAAAAGCTACTTTTCATGCAGTGAGGGCTATTTTACCAAGAAAGAGAGCAATGGAGTGCTGTGTCAGATGACCTGGCTTCCACAATCACCTGACCCAAACGCAAATGAGATCGTTTGGGATGAGTTGGACCGCAGAGTGAAGGCAAGCAGGAAACAAGTGCTCAGCACCTCTGGGAACTCCTGCAAGACTGTTTTAGTCACACTGGCAGCATGGCTCTGTCTATGGTTATGACCACAAACTGTAAATTGCCCAGTACTTTTGTTTCAGATCAAATACCTGCAAAACTAATGAAATCCCATCAGCCTCAGCTGTGCATTGTGTTGAATGTGATAACTTTTACCTTCACAACATCAGCATTTTGGCATTAGCATTTAGTACAGCCTCATAGAGCTGCTGCTGTGTCTGTAGACTCTCTGATTCTCAGTATATAACTCTGCAGTAACCTTAAAACTCCTTGGCTGGCAGGCTACTTGGTTATTCATTTGTGATTCTAGATACTGCAAAGGGTAAGGCTTGGTGATAAACTGAGTGGCCCATTGCCATATGAAAGGTTTCTAGACATCGCATTACATGTTAATATATTTCAGATCTTAAGGTGGATAAGTGGTTAATACAGCCAACAGTGTATGGTCACCATTGGATAGGTTTTGGTTTAGTTGAATGCAGGCTTCAATGTGTCTTTGTTATGCATCATTAGAGCCACGGGGCAATCGCACTGAGGCCTATTGCCCCTACAGCTATGAATTATCTGTAGGGGCCCTATTGTTAGACTGCGTGTTTTTTTTTCTTATTCCTCTCCCGTGTCCCTGTCATCAATGGCAATACCTCTTGCCTCGAGCTCAGTACCTACCCCCCCCCCCCCAACACACACACACACATGATCAGCTCTGCAGTGGCTTGATAGCGAGCCACTTGTTTTACTTAATATTGCTGGTAAGTTTGAAATGTAATATAATGAGTGATGTTGGCCTATTAGCATTAGCCACAATGCATGCCAATGCTAACATGAGGTCCTAGGAACTTGTTGGTGCATACAGGTTTGACTTTTGATGTCAGGTTGGTGTGCTAATATGCTAATGATTAGCATGTTAATGCTAACATGCTAACCTATGGTAAAATGATTCTTGAATGCATTCTAATGGTGTTTGAGATCTTTTCAAAGTGTTGCTTGACATGCTAATGTTAGCTTAGCATTAGCAACTGTTAGCATTGTCATAACGTACACCGGCAGTAGCCCCCGTGGCCCTTTCAAAATTTCCCCAGGGGAAATTGTCTAGTTTTAGCTGCAGTGACTGCAACCAAAAGTCTTTAACTAGTTTCCTTAGATGATACAGCCATGAGTCTAACTTTGGCTCTCAGATGAATTAACTGAAGTGGACAGCACCATGTGTTGACACACTAAGCTGTCCACACTTTGCTCCACGCACACACACACACATACACACACACACACAGTGCAAGTGTAGGTGTAGTTTTCAGGCTCTGTTTCAGCGGCTGCACCCTCTGTGCATTTTGCTTGTGTGATCATGCATGGCTGGATATAGACCATGTCATTAAAATGCTGAAGAACCTTTGTATAATTTCTTGGCAGTGAATCAACAAGCATTGTCATACCTAATTCCTAAAACGTGTACGAGGTTGTGTTTTCACACAGAAGTGTTATTCATGAGGTCCTTGACAAGGTTAGCCAAACGCTCCAAGCAGACAAAAAGCTGCTCCGATTCCAGACAACAGAGAGGTGCAAGAGGAGGTGAACAGAGACGTCGTTCCCAAAACATTTCAACTTGTGACAGCTGAATATTGGTGACTGCAGGCCCCCTGGCATTTCTAATAATGCCCCTCTGTTCTATTTACATTTTTTTCCTGCTGGTGTTTTCTTTCCTTCCCCTCCCTCTCTCCCTCCCTCCATCCTCTGCCCGTCAAATGTGTCCACGGAGAGAGAAGCTGAGCGCCTGTCATGTTCGCAGTGTGATGCTTCCTTTCTCATTATGCACCAGTGACATCATTACAAAAGCAATCACAGGGCTGTGATAAACGCCAGGCTAATTAAAAAGACAGGCTGACGAACTAACTAACAAATGTGTACACTGAGCCTGTGCAGCACTCACATCTGTGCACACAGGCAAACCGTGCTGCTTCTTTCATTTTGTTTTTGTTGGTGACATATTGTACATCTGGGCGAATTGTTTCTTGGAAAACATACTGTTTCTAAGTGTTAGTAGCTTATGTGTAACGACAGTACAGGTCTGTTTCTAGCCTTCTGGTGCTCTTGGCCAGATATCCAGTGGCACCCTTGAGTGGACTGATTTTTTCATATCTAATAATTTCATTATTTTATTTAGCTTAATCAGACTTCAGTCAACTTGCAGGTCTGTGATATAGTATTATCCAACGCATCAACATCTACCTTATGAAACATCTCTGTTTTTTTTTTTAAACACCACACTCTTTCTGCATGGCAGGAATCCGCTTCTTCTCTGCTATCTTCAAACTTCTCTGCTTACACTGTACTGATCAAAAGAACCATAACATGGTTGTTGATGAGCATGAAACCCTATTTTTTTCCAGTGACAATTCCAATTCCAACGTTTACTCAGGCAAGATGCCCGTTTCCTTAGCAAGGTTGACAAAAAGACAGAAAGAGAACCCCATGTTGTGTGATTCTACTGTGAATGGAAAGCACAAAGAAAGCCAGAGAAATGTGCAGCTGCATGAGGCTGGAAGATGCAGACAATATGGTCAGTCTTCTGCAGTGAAGTTAAGTTTTATACCACAGTTCAGTTGCTGTTCACAATACATTCAGTCACAACATGAAAAATATGACTCATGTAGCATTAAAACAAGCTAACCACACTGCATGTCAGATGTTCTGACACAGGAGCTTGACTCTCAGCACAGAGGGGGTGGAGCATTCTCAAGGGTCGCTTCTTATGAGGTAATTTTAAAATTCTTAACTGTAAAATAGCTGATATGTCCTGTCATATCCATGAACACAAATAGTCATTTATTCTGACCATCAAAAAAGAAAAAGAAAACTGATTGCCAGTCACATTCAGGACAGATAGACAGCAACAGCCTGTCGCTTGTCGCTGTCTGCCTGTCTGTCGGTGGTGGTGCTGAACGCTGAGAGCCCAGGTCCATTGTTTCGGTAACATGTCATTCTTACATGGGAATAACATAAACATAAAATAGTCTACAACAAGAATTTACAAGTTTTTAATACAAAGTTGACAGTCTACATCACCACAGGCAGTGGCACAGACAAGTGCCGAGATGCAGTAAACATGGAGTTAAACGAGAGAATAATCTAACATTTTGTTTCCACATCTGGGCATGCGGAGCTCTGCCTCATTCCCTTTAGACCAGGGGTGCCCAATACGTCAATCGTGATCTACCAGTCGATCGCAAAGGTAGTGTGGGTAGATCGCATGGCATTAAAAAAATAGACGTCAGCCTATCGTCCATCCTCACAATGAAATTTATCACTTGATTGACATACAGGGCAGCCAGTCTGACATCTGACCTTTTCTGATACATGGGTCACCGCGCATGTGCATGCAACGGTGCTAAGTACTGCAAAACTCTTGCAAGCTAGCCAGTTGCCAAGTTAGCCTCCAATTTATTTCTTCTAAACTTAAGAAAGGGTATAAAAATGAGTGGGGGAGCTGGACCAAGTAAGAAACCAAAAACTTACCACTTCCATACGGATTGAGAGGAGGACTTTTTTTTCCACTATGTCATTTTCGAAATGCGTTTGCCTCATCTGCCATCCTACCATTGCTATACTGAAGAAGGGAAAAGTGGTTACTGTCCGTCAGGTACTGTCTGGACTATGCATCCCTGGCTGATTCCATTCAGTGCAAGTCATCAGAGTAAGGTAATGACAAAAAACGTCCAGAGTTTTATAATGCAATGTGGGTTCATGCAGTTATGCAAGGTACACCAGCATATATTGTACATATGAAGAATTCTCAATATATTTATAAATAAATGCCTTTTTTGCATTTTTATAGTGGGTAGATCATTTTGACTTGGTCATTTTCTAAGTAGCTCGCATGCTGAAAAAGTGTGTGCACCCCTGCTTTAGACCTTCATTCCTTTAGCTGCAGAGACTTGGACTTGATGCATTTAATATAAGCTTATTGCAGAAAAATACAATAGATCAAATAGGCATTTTAATATCTTACACTGAGCCAGATATCAGATATGTTCTTTCCGAATCCTAGCTAAAGAAAAGTATTAGTGATGCAGAAGTAGCTATTACTCCTCCTTGAACTGGCACCTTATCTTGATGGAGGAGTTTGAGCACCGGAATGATCCTAGAGGCTATGTTGTCTGGGGCTTAATGCCCCAGGACAGAATTTCTAGGCACATCCAGGGGCAGGTTCGGTTCAGGAGCTGGCAGATTTCGTCTCTGCTTTTCGCGGATGATATTGTCTTGTTGGCTCCCTCGAGCCAGGACCTTCAGCATGCACTGGGGCAGTTCGCAGCCGAGTGTGAAGCAGCTGGGATGAGAGTCAGCACCTCCAAGTCTGAGGCCATAGTTCTCGACCGGAAAAAGGTGGCTTGCTCCCTTCAGATTGGGGGAGAGTTCCTGCATGCGGTCGCTGTACTGGTCTGCCATGGTGAAGAAGGAGCTGACCCGAAAGGCGAAGCTCTCGATTTACCGGTCAATCTACGTTCCTACCCTCACCTATGGTCATGAACTTTGGGTCATGACCGAAAGAACGAGGTCCCGGATACAAGCGGCTGAAATGAGTTTCCTCCGCAGGGTGGCTGGGCGCTCCCTTGGAGATAGGGTGAGGAGCTCTGTCACCCTGGCGGAGCTCAGAGTAGAGTCGCTGCTCCTCCACATTGAGAGGAGTCAGCTGAGGTGGCTCAGGCATCTCTATCGGATGCCCCCTGGACGCCTCCCTAGGGAGGTATTCCAGGTATGTCCCACCGGGAGGAGGCCCCAGGGAAGACTCAGGACACGCTGGAGTGACTATGTCACTCAGCTGGCCTGGGAACACCTCGGGATCCCCCCAGAAGAGCTAGGGGAAGTGTCTGGGGAGAGGGAAGTCTGGGCGTCCCTGCTCAGACTGCTCAGACTGCTCCCCCTGCGACCCGCCCCCGGATAAGCGGGAGAAAATGGATGGATGGATGGAATTGACAGGATGGGTAGAAGAGGCGGTTAAATCCACATACTCAGTTGCAATTGTAAAGGGTATTTCACTTCCTAAACTCTTTGATTTCATTACCTTGGCTGTTAAACTTGGTCACAATAATACCATTATAGTTGTGTGTGTATGTGTCTATAGGAGGCCATTCTCTGATGACTCGTTATCATCTCTATCAAATAAGTTCAAAGATATAGGTAATGATATGAATTTGACATAGTCCATTTCTGGACCCATGTGACCAAGCCTCCATCATATCTCAAAGTCCAGCCTAATTGATATCATTCTCTGTAATAAATCAGTTAAATCCCTCCTCAGTGGTCTGTTTGACCCGGGGATGAATGATCTTTATCTGTATGATAGTGTTAAGAAAGTAACCTCCTATGTGAAATGAATCAGAAAAGCCTCAATGATAAACTTTTCTACATGACTTGTATCACTGTAGCATATCTAAGTTATAGTACTTATGAAAATCCATGACGCAGTTTGCTTAACATGATTCTATTACTGTCTTAATTCAATTGTTAATTAATAAACATGCTCCTATTAAGAAATGTAGCTACATCCACTCCATGCTTTACGGCTGAATTAGTTAGAAACAGAGCTTGGGCTCAAGCTAGACAGTCCAAAAAAAACCCTCCTTGTGTTCAGACAATGTCAGAACTGCATCTGACCACTACCTACATTGATTCACCAGCTCTTTTTATGGCTACATTTTGGAAGGTTGTTAAATCATTTTAAATAACTTCAAAATAAAAGCTCCATTCCACCTCACATTAGCAATGGAATCTTTGGAAGCAAAGAAATTTTAACTGCTTGTGTGGCGAGAAGCCAAACACCAGTTTAACTGCGAGTGGCAGATCTAGAAAATCTATACGACACTGACAACGCCACCTTAGGACTTGCACCTAAAGAGTATACTCATTTTAACTTTAATTTCCCTGAGAAGGTTTCCCAGAACATCCCATGCACAGGGTACACAAGTACACAAATGAATACAGGCACGATGTCAGCACATATAAACAACCTTTATTTATTATTCACAATAAAATACTGCTATTATTAAATTATGTTCAGCTTAAAAAAAAACAAAAAAACATTTCTACCATTCCTTTTATTTCCAACAGCATAAAATGTTCAGCTATTGCAATAACCCACTGTAGCTAGGAGGAGAGGCAGGGTTATGGCAGAGGTCCCCGCACACTCAAATTATCACACTCAAAAAAACAAAACAAAACAAAACAGAATATCTATCTACAAATTAATTACTAACTCAAATCAAACAGAAAGAAAAAGGGACAAAAGAAAACATGCATCATGCAGGAGTTTGACAGGTCCTTATCCAATAACTACAGTAACAAACCTCCGCCCTCACCTAAGGAGTCACAGTCTGATAAGGTGGAGCAAACTGCAGAAAACTGCATGAAAAGAGCGTCTACCTCACAAAGGCAGAGCGGCAGAACGGCTACTCATTCACTAGGCAACACGAGGCAAGAGGCAACAGACATGAGAGGCAAAAAACCAAAAGAGGAATGAGGGGAAAAGAGGCAAGGCAGGGCAAACAGCAGCTTAATGCCAGGCAAGCAGTGTTAGCTGTAGCCTGCACACATCAATACGCTAGCTGTTAGCAGCTCCTGTGGCAGCGGAAGGGGACGCACACACACACACACACTCCACCCAGGCCCAACACGCCAACCTGGAGAACAGACACATGGCACATACCACGCCAGGATACTACGGCTCAGCGGAGCTGCACGCCAGCCAGCACCTGCTTCAGAGGAGGAGAGAGAGCGACTAACCAGATGGCGGGGGTATTTAAACAGGTCACAATAGCGGCCAGTGATTGCGGCTGCATTACCGGTGCCGGTAAGGGGCATGCCACACACCTGATCGCCATGCCTGCTACACAATAAAACACAGACGGACGGGACACAGAAGAGAAATGCAACAAAATATCAACATCTGGTTACACTTGAAATAGTTGTGCTGTCTCCGGATGTGTTGATAACTCTATGACTGAACTGAATCATAATCTCAACCCACAGGCCAAACTACACAACCCTCAGTTCAATTTTCCCTATAATCTGCCTTCAGTTGATTTAAAAAATTAAATGTACTGAACATACTGAACAGTGTGACGTTTAAAGGTAGATTGATCATCTGAAACAGATTAAATTCAAAAACAGAAAATAAAATGTTCCTTGTCTTTGTCACCCCTCCAGACTGTGCTGAAAACAGTCTTGTATAACTACAGTATTTGTTCAATATGTTTCAGCAATAATGCTGCAAAGTTTAAATTGAAGACAGCTGTCAACAAGTCAGTATGCTAAACCTTCAGGATTGTTAAAAGGTAGTGTTTTGAAAAAGAACACGTATGGATTAAAGTCTTTTGCTCATTGTTCACAGTTCCAACCATGGAGGCTGTATTTTCATTAGTTGGAGAGTGAGGATATTAAAGCTTTGGAGGTTTTCGGCATCATAAGGCCTTGAGTCTTTTGACCTTTTCAGTTCACAATGCTGCTGTTGTCTTTGGGTTGAGCAAATTAAAGGATCACTCAGGGATAGCTTGTCTAATCTAATCAGTGTGAATCAGGGAGAGCAGTTCCTGAGGTGTGAGAGGCTGCAATATGAGGTATGGGACTATATATACACCATCTTTAGTTCTCTGCAAAGGGCATCCCTTAATCAACTGACTGTGGAGAGGAGGTGCCACTGAAGGTGAAAATCCACTTTTAAATATTCTTATGATCGTTGTCACTGGGCTCACTTATCATGCTCGTTAGTTCTGATCGAATGCCTCAGAAGAGTTCATGTGAATATTCTGGGATTGGAGAAGACAAGTAAGAAGATTTACCCACGTCATTTCACAAAAAAACACATAAAAACATAATCTATTTGTTTAATGTGCAAACTCTGCATACATCACTTCCCACACAATAATTGTTGAGAATGTTCACACCTCATGCATAGACCCACTTAAGAGCAGTGGTTTACTAGAGCATGTGATCAGGTGGCAACGAAAAAACTGGTCCTAATTAAGAGAAATTTATTTCTGTTGTGTTGGCTCACTATGTGATAACATGCAGATGAGCAAAACTAAACTCCACTGTCACATGTAAAGAGACAGGTGGTTGGTTATCTGCAGTATACAAAAAAATAATAAAGGGGTGTGTGAATGAAAGGGGAATCTATGGAGGGACAACAGTTGTCCAACTCAACTCAAATCTCTTGTGCAAGTCAGATTCAGAGGTCATGGTAGACAATGTAGATGGAAATCTGTGACCTGATGTAAATGACAGAGTAGGACCCCTACTGCTACTGCCTAAAATATGTTGTTGATTTTATTCTTGTTAGCCAGTTTCACTGACACTGTGATTTCTTTGCAGTCGTGTGGTCAGTGTTACTATTAATTTATTTACATTGGATCAATGGATACATTTTATTTCACTGTGCTAATGTTATTTTTGTTTTATCCTATATTTCAAAGCAAAGTCTGTTTTGATTACAGCACTGGAAACTAAATCATTGATTACCTTTCTGATATGTAATATGTAATATGTAAAAACATTCTTTTTACTGGCAAGTCTGACAAATTGCTGATATGATAACAGTTGATTTAGGTGTAGCAGAACTGGCCTCTAACTGACCTTCTCTTACCCTCTCTGCAATACTCAAAAGAAATGGAGTTGTAAACCAGTCTAACTGGTTGAGTTATAGACCACCTGGTTTGCTTACAAGGAAAGTGTTAATTTCAGAGACAAGATGTCTGGCCAAGAGACATCTCCTCCATGTTTTCTTTTCGGGGAAGCCAGAGACACAGACACCTCAATATCAAATGTTGCCTTCTCCTCACCTTCTCCTCACTATGTTTCTCATGGCAACGCTAATTCTTTCCTGATAGCCCCATGAGAGATAATAAAACTGTCCAAATGAATGGTGCCAGGCTCCAGAGGAACCTCCAAAAATCAGATAATGCTGATGGGTTGTAAATTAGACATTCCTGAAGCAAACTGTGCTGTATGTGTGTGTGCTTTTTCCTAATATTCCAGGATAACCAAACTTCTATGTTGAACTTAACTTGTGATGTTTTCACCTTACAGGACCCACAATATGTATTATATTGATGTTTTTCCAGTTTTTCTAACTTGAAGAATGACAAAGGTGTGATTTTAACTGTTTTATCAAGTTTGTCTGAATTTTTATCATGGAACCATACTGCCATCTAGAGGTTCATAACAATACGCTTGACTTGATGCATTTATTAATAATTAATTGTAATAGTGATAATCATTTTGGGCAAATATAGTCTGCCTTTCTTTATTTCTTGATTTTGTGTTAGTTATACCTTGAGTCATCATACATATTAGGATGAAATTGTTATCATGATTATCATTTAATGCTGTCATCCAATCATAGGAATTGCCTAACGCATGTTGTGAACAATGTTGAAATGTCATCGAAAATCGTCCACTCAAAATATATGTGATTGACCATAGTGAGAAGCAGATGAGCCCCTTGTATGAATCATTAATTAATTCCAGCTCCATGAGGTGAGACTACATCGTACGCCACCAACCGTCCTACGTGAGTGACGGCCTGCCCATTAGACACGCCCTGGAGCGAGAGTCTGCAGCCGCAGCATGAATTCAGTGCGCGTTACTCAGTTTTGTTTTAAGTTAGTTTAAGTTATGTTACGTTATGTTTTAGTTTTGTTTGTTACTTCTTAGTTGTCTTAGTCTTGTACGGTCATTTTGCTCCTTAAGTTTTTCTGTCTTCGAGCTACTCAAAAGCCATACCGAGTAGCGTGATTAGACGTGTTTCTGTAGTTTTGCTGTAAACTTTCATTTTTCTAAGCCACACGTTTTGTTTTAGTGTCAGAAAATTTAAGTCAAATAATAATAATTTTGTGGACCCTTTTCGACCGGCCATCGAAGAGACTATCAATTGTGTTATTATCAGTCTAAAATAATCCTTCACGGACTCAACCGAACCAAAACCCTGCAGTCAGCTGTTGATCCTTTGTCTGGGTTAACAACCATCCGGAGCCGTCCCTCATCTGTAACCGACACCGTAGAACCCAGTTCGAGAGACATCACCGTCCAACATCAGCTCTTCACCTGAAGATGCAGCTGGGCATCTTTGAGTTGGTTTGGAGCAGAACTTACCGGGACATCACCAACCAAGTAGGCATGCTAAGCGGGTTTGAATAAGAGTTGGTCAGTGAGGTTAAGATACTGCTAATTTATCGAAATTCTCTCAACTACTTGTTTAATCCCTTAACTTTATGTTCGCGTCCCTATTATCCCCTTTCAACTACTTCTCACTATCGCCAAACTTGTTTTGCCATTGCGTTGCCATAAGTTTCCTTTGTTTTATGTCATATCACCTCATATCTTCTGTCGTACCATTCATGATACATTATTCATTACCCATAATTGTGCTTAATAAATGAGATTTTGATTTAAGTCCTGGTTAGACAGTGTCCTTTTGAGCTGAATATACACGATCCCTGTATCCAGAGTTTACACTTCAGATTATCAGTGTTACGATCCTGCCTTCCTGTCTCTCCCAGTGTGTCTCCTCTCCCTTTTTCCCTGTGTGTGTGTGACTGTCTACCCCTGGAGTCGTGGCCGGGCAGCCCCTCACCTGCTGCCAGCTCCTCCCACGGCGACTCACCTGCATTCACTCTCCCTTCATTAGGGAGAGTATAAAAGACATGGACCTGCTTCTCCTCATTGCTGGATTATTCCTCATTCCATGTCGATGTCTGGTTGTTTGGTCTGTGAGTACGAGTCTCTTTGTCTTCCTCTCCTAGTTCGTAAAAGTAATTTTTTGTCCATCGTTTTCTCCAGCCATTTATTGTGCTGTGTTTTTTCTTTTGTTTCAGTGTCTGCTGCCGCTTCCACGCGTGCCTCGTGTCAAACCCGCTCCGTCGGTGCTCCTTCTGTTTTTCCACTCCTTTTGAGTGCGCTTTTTGTTTGTTATTTATCTGCTCGTTGAGCGCGTTTTCTGTTTGTTTGTTAATAAATTGATTCTTGGTTTTACACAATTCCTGCCTCTGGTTTCTGCATCTCTGGGTCCTATTACTTGGCAGCTGCAAGCCTAACAATCAGACTGGTTTACCGTTGGTTCATTCGTTAGTATTTTCTCAGCGTTATAGCAGTTAATTTCTGCAGTCCTTCTTAGCTGAGGAAGGTGGTGCCCCGATAGTTTATCAAAGAATGCAACATTAAATTAAGTCAGTTCCCCTACATAGGTGATATCTACATCCATTTATGTCAACCTGTTAGAGAGGAAATGAGGCTCATTCACACACATCTAGTACACCTTTACAGTTCCACAGAAAATAATTTCTGTGGATAATATTCATATTTTTGTCATTTTGTGTGTACACAGTGGTTTAATTGTGAATCTGCATGTTCTGCATGCATCTGGCCCCTTGCATTAATAAGCATTCTCATTATCTGGATTCTGCCTGCATTGAAATCAGATCTCAATATGCAAATTAGGAAGTCAGGCTGGTGAGATTTTCTCCTACAATGTGTAAGGCAAGGGTCACGTGACAGACAGACAGAAATTAGCCTGGTTAGCCTTGCTACTTAGGATAACATGACTTGTTTGAAGGTAATCAGAGAGGAAGCTTGCTAGCTGTCGTGATAACTGTTCTCATCAGTCACATGGCTCTGATCTTGCAGGTCTCAGCAGTCCCTCGAGGATCTCCTGAAGTAGTGCTCCTGTACAGCGCTCCACTCAGATCTCCTTTGCTGAGGATGGGCTGGCCTCTAACTTTGTGATGGGTAGCTTAAGCTTGCAGGAGACAGGAACCCTTTCAACTTGCTGGCCTTTTCCTAAAAAGAATGGGGTGAAATGGAGCAAATGTTATTTACACCTGGCTGAGATCTGATCACAACTCAAGCCAGCACCTGACTTTTCGAGGAATACTGCATTATTTAGGCAAATACCCTTATTTGCTTTCTTGAGATTGAGATGCTGAGATGGAAATCAATCCCAAGTCTTTGTGCACAGCGCTGGATTCCAGATATTAGCCTATTTTAGCATGAAGGCTGCAGGTATGGGGAAACAGTTCGCCTGGCTCTGTCTAAAGTCACCAATCAGCGCCTCTAAATTATATGAATTAGTATATTGTATCGTGCTTGTATCGACTCCGGTTTACGAAAATCCAGTGTCCAGAGTTGACCAGGTCTGAGGTGGCGAGCTTTCAGCGCACTTTTACGGCGGCTCATTAAGCCGACACCTCCCCCCTACCGCGCCAACGCCCATCCTGGCGCACCTCTGTACACCTCGGTCTACCAAAATACCAAATGCGCCGTGCGTCTGCCTGCGCCCCTCGAAAATACCACTGTGCCAGTGGCGCAGCCTGCGCCGCGTGGCGGCGGAGTCGAAAATAGAGCCCCTGCTATTGTGCAGATTCCCAGATACAGTACAGTCACTGAGCTCAGGTTTTGGTCTTCGTCTGTGCACAGGCACCAAATCTGACAACCTCAGTTACAGAGTTGTGTTGTTGTTTATCAACAAATGGCTCCAGCACATAGCTCCACATTAAATAAATCTTGTTAAGCAGCATTTGTTCTACACTTCATTCATTAAAGCTGCTGTAATCACTATTTTGACATTAACAATAGGTCAGATGACTATGTGGAATGTGAAAGGTGTCACTCATAGTGGTAAACTGAGAAAATTGACCTCTGCTCGTTAGAAATTTGGAAAGCTAAAGATTAAACTTGATGAGTAGATGAGTTGATGACTAGAAGTGATTTAAGTTGAGAATATGACCTATTCTTATTCTTTTGCCCTCTCTGTATTGCATCTTGTGCTATGTATAAAACTTCATACTTAGTAAAAACATAATGTGGTAAGAAAATTTAGTTTTTACAATAAAGGAGCTGATTTAGTCGTATAATTTGAACAGGCTGTAATTCTTTTTTGCCCCCATTTTTCCCCTCTTCCTCTGTAGATTGCCACACAGACTACATTTCCCATGACATGAGAAAAAGACTCGCCAAAAATGTTGCAAGTAGTTTTTACTGTATGCATTCCAAACAAACATGGCAGGTTGAAACAGGACTGAAATCACCAGGGGTTGCAGTTTTTATTAATCAGTGGAAGTCATCAGATCCTGTCAGTTCCATGTCAACAGAGGTGTGGATACTCAGCTTCAGAACACACCCAAAATTCACCCTGCAGCAGGGAGCCTGATATAAATTCACACTCCAGTAGAAACAAGAACAAAGCAGAACAGAATAGATAAAAGGTAGGAAAAATCAGAAGAAGAGACAGAAAAGGAAAGCGGACAGTGTTCGTCAGAACATAATGGTTCAATCTGTCACCAGCAGTCAAGGGACAGACAGACATTGATTCACTTATGATTGGACCGAGCGTCTCGCCCACCTCAACCCGCTGACAGCAGCTGTGTGGAGGAGCTCTGTGTGTGTGTGTGTGTGTGTGTGTGTGTGTGTGTGTGTGTGTGTGTGTGTGTGTGTGTGTGTGTGTGTGTGTGTGTGTGTGTGTGTGTGTGTGTGTGTGTGTGAATTTAACTGGAACACCTGATGGAGAGAGAAGTGAGCGGCACCGGATTGGGCCTGTTTAGATGAAAGTCACAGCTTCCACTGCTTGTTTTATAGACTGGTTCCCTGTCATTTTGAAAAGGTCAAGCTTCTGTTTTTTCAAGAGTGGTAAAAGGGAGAGGAGTGAGACAGACAGATGGAGAAATGGAGAAAGTTTGATTCCACTGAGATGGTGAGCTAAACTGCCATGACATTTTAGGATGGAGCAGTTGAAAGATAAGGCCAGCAATATGCTCATTTTTTTTTTAGTGTCAACAAATCCCACATAAAGACCCAATGCAACAACGAATATATCCTACTAACAAGTAGTGTGTGTGTGTGTGTATGACTCCACAACCTGATATATGGTCTTCTCCTGTGCCATAGAGCTCCATTGTTGTCCAAAAAACTAATAAAAGCATATCAGTGAGTGACACTGTTGCACTGGGTGAAATCTTCATTTCCATGAATAAAAACCATACTTTTGACTCAATCCCATGAACACCATCCTGCTGCCACAAATACCCATGAGAGAACCAAATATGGATTAATCTGCCACTGAAAATAGTCCCATTGAATGCACCACTTCCACCTGTTTCACTGTAAAACTACAGTGACCAGCTGTAGGTCTGCTGTTTCTTGTTTTTTTAATGGATCTGTCAGGTGTATGTTAGATTTACATCTTTTCTAGGGACCAGTGGGCTTGAAGATGAGAGCCACAGACAGGATAGGGTAGTCAGAAAGTATTGAACTAAAATGTTTTTGGTTTGGGTCTTTTTAATGACATTTATTGACCATAAGAAAAAATATAGCATAATGCCAGTAGGACCACATGACTTGACTGTATCTTACACAACTGTAAATATATCTGATAATTATATCTATGATGTGTCAATGCTATGATTGTCTGGCTATGGCAAGTTTTAGTTTTAGTTTAGTTTTAATTTAGTTTAATTTAGTTTTCCCAGTTAAAAAGGATTATTATCAGATAAAGAAAACTCTGGTTGTGTGTCCTGTCTGAATTTTCACAATTAAATGTTTGAATTTTTTTTTTTTTTTTTAACTCTTCAACTATATAATCAAATTAGAAACAGCCCTAGTTTGGTTTGGTTTAGACACAAAACAACTTTGTTGAGTTTAGGGAAATATAACGGTTTGCATTAAAATAAGTGCTTAGTTAAGGTTCAGGGAGCTTTGTCATCATGGTTACAGTAGTAAACTCCTGGTTAAGGTCAGGCTGTCACAATTTTGTTTTAAAAAAGAGGAAAAACTGTCAGTTTGTATGAGGAAATGAACCACAGTCTCTCGATCCATGTCTTGTTGAGCCATCCATCTAACTCGACCTCGTCCTTCTTTGGACTTTGTCACTCTGCAACAACATCCCCTGACTTCCTCCTATGCTCCTGTGATAATTCCTATGGACACCAGGAGAGTGCTGACACTTAAACGTAAACACAGACTGCTGTCATTCTTTGGAGGGCGATCTCTCTCCAAGGCCAAGACAAGATAACCCTGATGATATCAATTTGATATCAAAAGGACCACTTACCTTCAATTACCAAAAACAAGTAGACAGATTTGACAATGAACTAGTTCATTTTAATCTACATAAACTGAACTTTGAGGTAGCTGTTGTGAAGCATGAACTTGCAACACTGACATCATCAGTGTTATTTTCTCAGACTTGATAAAGCTCCACAGGAAGTACAAGGCCTTATACTGTTCACAGATTGAGTAGAACTACCCATGACTTGTAAACTCATTTACAAGTCTCACAAGAACTCATTGTGCAAAAAAACAATTTCATACTTTGGTGCTGAACATTTGCAGAGTAGGGCTTCTCAAAGTCTGGACCTCAATCTGCAACCCAAACAAATGGCAAATCAATCCAGACCCAGCCCGTGTTTCCATCTGGCAGCCAGCAGCCATATCCGACGCACTGAATATTCATAAATTCAGAAAACGCACACATGTAATGTTGCCCACCAGTGGAAGAGGCCAAGCCCATCCTGGGAGTCATCACAGATCAGCTTGCCAAACCCTGGCAACAAGCCATAAAGTCTTGTAATTGATAGTTCACCCATTCACAGAATCTATCTCTCTACTCCATTGACCCATCATCAAACCACTTGGCTCCTAGGCTGGTCATTCCCTCTACGGTAGTCAACAGCAGTACACTGGCCAGAAGGTAACGCCGATGTTGTTGGAGAATCAGTTTGTCTACCAGACAGAAGAGGGATCACTTGGATTTTTTTTTTGTTTCTTTCCAACTGTTGCATTGCGTCTCAAACTAAATGTTTTTGTTTGCCTCCT